>NC_135892.1:46825190-47508290 GCF_964194155.1 Cetorhinus maximus | reverse complement strand
AGCCTTGACAGCCCTTCCTGCTTGGGCTCTACATGAACAAATAATCTATGATTGATCCCATTATCCCCAATCCCAATTCCCCATTCAATAAAAGTGCCACACTTTTTGCTTTTCCTCTGTCACTGACCATCAGATCATCTTTTATCTTACAATGTTTAAATAAAATCCATACAAAATACATATTCCAATCCAAATTAATAAATTATATCATAAAATAATCAGACTTGTGTATTCCCTTGGTGCATGTCTTTTGTGTGCCATTGTGTCTCCTGGTGATCCTACAAGGTACTTTCCCCACTGGCTGCAGTGTGGGCGTTGGAAGGCTGCTGACCATCAATTGAAGAGACTGCAGATGGCCTGAGAGGACTACCTTCAGGAGCTTTGGGACTTGACTACAGGCTGCACCAGCTTGATGTGGGCTGCAGTAGTCTGGGCTGGCTGGCTGACAGGCAACAGCAAGAGCACTAGTGGAGTGACAAGATTGGGAACATGAATGCTGCCATTTTGAGAGGGCAGCCAGTTCGTACTCCATAAGCCACTGCCACTCTCCTGGGGACATGCCTTAACAATCCTAGTTCTCCAATGGAGAACCGTTTGCCCTTTCCTCCAGGCTCCAATGTACTTGTACCCGATATCTTACCATGTGTAGATCCCTCCTATCCTAGCCTCTAAAATACAATCATTATCAATCTTGAAGCTGGTGTCTGTGACTGTGAAATTGAGTAGCAATGTCCCTTCATCCTTACTTTCTTCTGGTTCCTGCTCTACTGCCTTGTCCAGTTCAAGATCTTGGGTATCTGAATTTAAAAAGGTCTTGGTTGTGGTGAGGGGAGAGGACAAAGCAAGAAGTATGCGTTTACACCTTTTGAAGCTTTTACATTTGAAAAGACTGAGAGATGAGGGAGAAGTGGGATGAGAGGAGGGGGATTAGGTATGAACAACCTCATCTTCAACCCCTTCCGCCTGAGCTGTGGTCATGGTCTTGGCAAAAGCCCTCCCCATAATGACCAGCACTGTCTTCACCATAGGTTTCAAACATGCAGTCAGGTCTCTTTTCCTACCATTAATTTTTGCTGCCTGCTGTCATCTCCTCCTGCTAGACGGAGGGAAATGTGTTAGTGAGGATTGTGCAATATGTAGCAATTGTAGTTGAATTGCTGGCAGTGTGTCCCAAATGTGAATTGTTTGGTGTGGGGCTTGCCACAGTGCTAAGTGTGTGAGTGTGAGGTAAAGCATATTACTGCTAGGAATGAGTCCTGTTTGCTAGAGATTGTTGGGAGAGGAGTCATGGGGGTGTGACAAAATGAGTATGGAATGAGAGAGTTAGTTGGATATGGGGTTTGAAAATGCATTCACTGACCTTGAACACTCATGTGAGGTCATTAAACTTCCTCTTGCACTGTATCCAGCTATATCCAAGTCCTTAAGGTTACACTCCTGCCATTGGCCTCCCCTGCTATCTCTTGCCATTGCCACCTGAACATGCCTCCAGCCCCCACTAGGGCATAGGACACATTTCCTCTTTCCACCTCTTCCACCAAGATCTCTTCTGTAGTGTCTGAAAACTTTGATGCATGCCTTCTCCCACAGCATAGTATTTGGAATGTTCAAAGCACTACCACCAGCTACACTGCATCTCCCGTTAAGTGACATAGGCTGGCTTTAAATAGTGCTAGACACTAATGATATTGGGCTCCATTCTGATGCATGCAGCGAATGAATGGTGTGGTGATTGTTGGCGGCAAATCATGCAAATGCTCAGGCAGCATAAACACAAGATCACAGGAATTAGGAGTAGGAGTAGGCCATTCAGCCCCTCAAGTCTGCTCCACATTCAATAAGATCATGGCTGATCTGATTGTGGCCTCAACTCCACTTTCCTGTCTGCACCCCATAACCCTTGGTTCTTTTGTCAATCAAAAATCTGTCTCGCTCAGCCTTGAATATATTCAATGACCCAGCCCCGACTGCTTTCTGGGGAAGATAATTCCACAGACTAACAACACCCGGAGAGAAAAAATATTGCTTAACTCAGTCTCAAATGGGAGGCCCCTAAGTTTTAAACCATGACCCTTAGATCTAGACTCCCCCACAAGGGGAAACATCCCATTTACACCCACCCTGTTAAGCCCTCCAGCATTTTATAGGCAGAATTTTGCTCTCGTCGGCAGGGGTGAGCAGGAGGGGTCAGGAAGCCGACTGCCGCCTGTGATCAGGCCACGGCCGTGATTTCGTGCTGGAAAGTCAATTAAGGCCCGCCCAGTGTGAAACGCGTGCTGCAGCGCTCAGTGTTGCCTGTATGTGGGGGGAGGGGTGGGGGGCAAGCGCGCAAGTTCGCGCAGGAAAACCTCCCTGAGGCACCTCTGTGAGATGAAGATTTATGAGAATAAAAAAAATTGTTTTTAAATGTTAGCAACATGTCCCCTCATGTGACTTTGTCACATGAGCAGGGACATGTTAGAAATTAGTTTGAAATTTAAAATTTTTTTTTAATGACAGTTCAAAACCTCATCCCGCCCGTGGATGAGGCTTCGCAAAACCTTTTCGCCTGCCCATCAACCATAAGGTTGGAAGGGCAGCGAAAAATTTAATTCAATTAGGTCTTTAACGGCCTTAATAGGTCTTTTAATTGTCGGCGGGCGCACCGCAATATCGCGTTAGAGTACTATGACGTCCGGATGCTCGCCCGACATCATTGTGTGTCATTTTACGCTTGTTCGGGTCAGGCATGCACCCACCCAGCGAGCACAATATTCTGGCCTATATGCTTCTAAGCTCCAATGTGTATAGGACCAACCTGTTCAACCTTTCCTCATAAGATAACCCCTTCATCCCAGGAATCAGTTGAGTGAACCTCCCCTGAACTACTTCTAATGCAATTCCATCTTTCTACAGTAAGGAGACCAAAACAGTGCGCAGCACTCCAAGGGGACAATTTTGACATCGGCGCGTGGGGGCGGGTCCCGACATGCCGATGTGTGAACTGATGCGCAGTGACGTCGGGCGTGTGTTTCCCGACGTCACCGCGTGTCATTCAGATATTCTGTTCGGCTGCATGCCCATTGAACTGTCTCACTGTTAAGGCCATTAATAAACTAATTAACCTAACTCTCAACACTGCCCATCCAACCTTAAGGTTGGCGGGCTAGCGAAGAGCCCAAGCGGCCTTCGAGTTTTCCATGAAACCTCATCCACGGGCAGGATGAGGTTTCATGAAGTTTTCTTGAATAAATAAAAAAAATTCTGACAATTCATAAACATATCCCAACTTATGTGACACTGTCACATGGGGGGACATATCTGAATAATTTTAATCTTTCTGTTTTTCAAACTTTAAGACTGAACTTAATCTCCCTGAGGCAGCTCTGTGCCTCACGGAGATCTCTGCGCTCTTTTGCGCGCGTGTGCGGAAGAGCGCTGGCCCCGACTCTCCCTCTCACCGCGCCCCCCCCCGCCCGCACAGGTAGCGCTGAGCGCTACTGGGCACGTGCCACACTGGACGGGCCTTAATTGGTCCGCCCATGTAAAATAGTGGTGCACAGCCGATTGCGGGCGGCGATTGGCTCTGCGCCCGCCCACACCCGCTGCCGATCGGCCCACCCGACAGTCAGAAGATTCTGCCCCAGATGTGGTCTCAGTAAAACCCTGTAAGCTGTAGCACCATTTCTTACTTTTATACTTGATTCCCCTTGCAATAAATGCCAACATTCCATTTGCCTTCCTAATCGCTTGCTACACCTGCACACTAACTGTTTGTGATTCATTTACCAGGATACCCAGACCCCTCTGTATTATAGAGTTCTGCAGTTTTTTTTCCATTTATAGAATTCAGGAAGAGTACCTCAAATCTGGCAAGCTCAGGGCTGAGTCCGTACCGGATTTCAGAACTCGCCTGTTCCTAGAAAAATATCGGAACCCTAGAATTCAGTGAAAAGGGAACACAGAAAACAAAATGATTGAGCTCTTTACATTAATGGCCTTGTCACAGCTGATATTCACTTCTCATGCATTGGATTTAATAACTCTTTCATGCCTTCCCCACTTCAGGGCACCGTGTTTAAAATGAGAAACGGTCACTCAAACTGAAATGATGCTAAAAATACCCTGTAGTTGTAACTGAAAACTATTTGGTTTTTATTCATGCAAGATGGTACAGTACTCTTTAATAATTCTCTTTGAACTGACTTGAACAAGCTGCAAGAAGTCATAGAAATAAACAAATAAGGAGCAGGGGTAGGCCATTTGGCCCCTCGAGCCTGCTCCTTAATTCAGTTCCTTTGTGGACTCACAAGCTAAACATGGAAAAGTGATGCATTGAGGCAAGTTTGGTGTCAGTTTTCTGAAATCCAGGACAAAAGTGCTCCAAAGTAAGAATGTCAAATTTATTCAAGAGTTTGGCAAATTTGCAAATTTCAGACAACTGCTTTCTTGTTACCTTTATGTTGCTTCTGGGCATTACACCACCCTGCATGTTGTTGGACAGTGTTGGATAGATTCCATTGAACTGGGTCAGCATAAACAGGCCTCCTTCGAGTAGAAGTAGTTTCATAGCATGAATTCACTGTAAAAAGTCATGGAAATAAATGTTGACGAACACAGATGGAAGAATAGGGTAAAGGGCAAGTTGGTGGCGGTCCTGGTCGGGTGGGGGTAGGGTGGGTTGTGGGAGGCAGTGGTGCGGGAGTTTAATATTTAGAAAGTGCAAATATTTAGGGCTCAAAATTCCTGATTTTTTTCCAGTGAACTGGTAGCTGGGATAACGTGGTAGAATGTGGGCAGTACCTGGATTCTGCCATAGGTGGAAATTGGTGAAGGTCTGTTTTGGGCTTCATAAAACACGATGATTACAGAGTGCGTGCCTGTATTGGGAGGCCCAGGCTGGTCCAGAAATTGGCTCTTGTACTCCATTTCAAGCAGATGGTTCTCCCTTCATTTACCTCACCAGTAGAGATTTCAGTTGTCTCGGAAGGAAAGGGTAGGCAAGCAGAACAATAGTGGGGAGGGTGTTTGTGGGGAGGGTGTGGGGAGGGGGTGGGGGGCACAATCAGAGGTCAGAATGACTATGGGGAGTGTTGTGGAGCCTTGAGGAGCACTTCTGTTCCTCATGGATTCAAAACAATCCTTAAAAAGAATAAACAATTTGGCCTTTTTGAGAGTACTTGGAAAGTCTGAGGGGAGCCGGCCCTAAATCTTCACAGAGCAGAAAAATCTGGGAAGGGACCGAACCTTCACCAGCATGTACAGGGATCTAAGGTCAGAAAGCTGAGAGTAAGAAAAGGGCGAGACCAAGGGGGAAGAGTTGGAAAAGGTCAAGAACAAGGGCAGAGAGTTAAAAAAGGTTGAGATTGAAACCAGAGCAGTACAAAAGGGTGAGAGGGAAATTGGAGCAGTAAGAAAGGGCGAGACTAAGCATGGAGCGGTAAGAAAGGATGAGATTGAGAGCCGAGCAGCAGGAAAGGGTGAGGCAGAGAGTGGAACATTAGGAAAGGGTGGGACTGAAATCGGAGCAGTAAGAAAGCGGGAGACTGAGACTGAGAGCGGAGCGGTAGGAAAGGGTGAGGCTGAGAGTGAAGCGGTAGGAAAGAGTGAGACTGATGGTGAAATGGTAGGAAAGAGTGAGACTGAGAGCGGAGCAGTAGGAAAGAGTGAGACTGAGAGCGGAGCAGTAGGAAAGGGTGAGGCTGGGAGTGAAGCGGTAGGAAAGAGTGAGACTGATGGTGAAATGGTAGGAAAGAGTGAGACTGAGAGCGGAGCGGTAGGAAAGGGTGAGAGTGAGAGTGGAGTGATAGGAAAGTGTGAGACTGAGAGTGAAGCGGGAGGAAAGGCTGAGACTGAGAGTGGAGCGGTAAGAATGAGTGTGACTGAGACTGAGAGTGATAGGAAATGGTGAGACTGAGAGCGGAGCAGTAGGAAAGGGTGAGACTGAGATTGAGAGCGGAGTGGTAGGAAAGGGTGAGACTGATAGTGGAGTGGTAGGAAAGGGTGAGACTGAGAGTGGAGCGGTAGGAAAGAAGAGACTGAGAGCAGAGTGGAATGAAAGGATGAGAGTGAGGGCGGAGTGATAGGAAAGTGTGAGACTGCGAGTAAAGCAGTAGAAAATGGTGAGATTGAGAGCAGAGCAGTAGGAAAGGGTGAGACTGAGACTGAGAGTGGAGCGGTAGGAAAGGGTGAGAGTGAGATCGGAGCAGTAGAAAAGAGTGAGATTGAGCGTGAGAGTGATAGGAAATGGTGAGACTGATAGCGGAGCGGTAGGAAAGGGTGAGATTGACAGCGGAGTGGTAGGAAAGGGTGAGATTGACAGCGGAGTGGGAGGAAAGGGTAAGGCTGAGACTGAGAGCGGAGCGGTAGGAAAGAGTGAGACTGAGATTGGAGCAGTAGAAATGAGTGAGATTAAGCGTGAGAGTTATAGGAAATGGTGAGACTGAGAGCAGAGTGGTAGGAAAGAGTGAAACTGAGAGCAGAGTGGAATGAAAGAGTGAGACTGAGACTCAGGGCAGAGCTGAAGGAAAGGTTGAGATTGGAGTGAAGCAGTAGGAACGTGTGAGATTGAGAGTGGATTGGTAGGAAAGAGTGAGACTGAGACTGAGAGTGAAGCAGTAGGAAAGGGTGAGATTGAGACCAGAGCTGTAGGAAAGGGTGAGACTGAGAGTGAGATCGGAGTGGTAGGAAAGAGTGAGACTGAGAGTGAAGCAGTAGGAACGCGTGACATTGAGAGTGGGTTGATTGGAAAGAGTGAGACTGAGACTGAGAGCGGAGCGGTAGGAAAGGGTGAGATTGAGAGTGAGAGTGGAGTGGTAGGAAAGGGTGAGATTGAGAGTGAGAGTGGAGCGGTAGGAAAGGGTGAGATTGAGAGTGAGAGTGGAGTGGTAGGAAAGGGTGAGATTGAGAGTGAGAGTGGAGCAGTAGGAAAGGGTGAGATTGAGAGTGAGAGTGGAGCGGTAGGAAAGGGTGAGACTGAGACTGAGAGTGGAGCGGTAGGAAAGGGTGAGACTGAGACTGAGAGTGGAGCGGTAGGAAAGGGTGAGACTGAGACTGAGAGTGGAGCGGTAGGAAAGGGTGAGATTGAGAGTGAGAGTGGAGCGGTAGGAAAGGGTGAGATTGAGAGTGAGAGTGGAGCGGTAGGAAAGGGTGAGACTGAGACTGAGAGTGGAGCGGTAGGAAAGGGTGAGACTGAGACTGAGAGCGGAGTGGTAGGAAAGGGTGAGACTGAGATCGGAGCGGTCGGAAAAGGGTGAGACTGAGACTGAGAGCAGAGCATTAGGAAAGGGTGAGACTGAGATTGGAGCATTAGGAAAGGGTGAGACTGAGATCGGAGCGGTAGGAAAGGGTGAGACTGAGATGGGAGCGGTAGGAAAGAGTGAGACTGAGATCGGAGCGGTAGGAAAGGGTGAGACTGAGACTGAGAGCAGAGCATTAGGAAAGGGTGAGACTGACAGCGGAGCATTAGGAAAGGAAGTTAAAAAGTAAGACCTTGATTGTAGTAATCTGTAGTAATTACTCCCAGTGCCTTGCAGCAGCAAGAGTAGAAATAGAAAGATAGGGAGGATCAGTTTGTGGTTTGAGGAGGGAGGGATTAGTACTTCAGATTCTCGGGGCATTGCGATCAGTTCTGAGGCAGGAGGTACCTATTCAAAAGGGACAGGTTGCACCTCATTTCTGCAGGGGACGAGTGTCCTCATGGGGAAAACATTTAGTGTGCTTGGAAAGGATTGAAGCCAAATTGGCAGGAGCTGGTCATCAGAATATGGAAGTAAAAAAGAGGAATAAGGTACATAAAGATCTGAGAGTGTTGACAGTACTAGAGAAGGAAGTAGTACCATATTAGATAGGAGAGACTCAGAAAGTCTATGGGGAATACAAAGACCAGGTTTAGAATATTTGTATTTAAATACATAGTGTCGTGTGAAGTACAAGAGGCAAATAGTCATGTGGGAATATGATGTAGTGGCAATCAGGAAATGTGGTTTCAAGAGGTTGACTACTGGGGATACTAAATATTCATAGATATGAAGTGTTCAGAAAAGTTAGGGAAGGGAAAAATGTAGGTGGGCTGACAGTACTGATTAGGGAAATCATTGCAGTGCTAGAAAGAGCGGATGTCCTTGAGGGGGAAGAAAAGAATCCATTTGGTGAGAGTTGAGATGCAAAAAGGGTATGATCATATTTCTGGGGTATTCTGTCGGCCTGCAAATAGTAAGTTAGATATGCGTGAGCAAATCTGCAGACATGTGCAAGAATTATAGAGTGATGATATTGGGGGATTTTAATTTCACTGTTATCAATTGGGATAATGTTAAAGGAAAGGGAAAGGAGGAGGAGGAATTTCTGAGCTGGATTCAGGAGATTTTCCATGACCAGTATGTTCATTGCTGAATATGGTGCTGGACCAAGTGATCCAGAGTCTGTGGGGGAACATTTGGGTAAGAGTGGTCATCATATTAAAAGGTTTATATTAGTAATGGAGGAGAGCAAGGCAAAATCTAAAGTGGAATTTCTATATTGAAAGGGGAATAACTTCAATGGGATGAGACGGGGTCTAGCCAGGGTAAAATGGAACCAAAGACTGACAGGAGAAATGGTAACGGAACAATGGATGATATTTAAGAAAGAGATGTCTCGAATACAGGCTAGGTACCAAAATGAAAGCAACAGATTATGGAGGGACTTAAAAGATTCTCCGATTTTCCCTTCACCTATATCAATCTTGTGGATAATTCTTATTAAGCATTATTTCTCCCTGGACTTCAATTGTCCCAATGAAAAATGTATCCCTTTTACTTTAATTTTACTTATTTTGACCATTATCAATACATTTAATTCTATCCTGATTGATTAGTTTGTTTCTCTATTGAGTATGTGTTAGTGCCTTGATGATATACAATGTTGTCTCATTGTAGTGGCCACATTAACCATTTCGTGCCATGCTGTTGTTCAAGTAGTTGCATATGTCTGAGACCCATTCTGTGACCAGACTATTAAATTCAATTCTCTTAAAAAGTTCATAGGCAAGGACTCAAATATCTCCAAGACAAAGCTATCAGTTTACTAGTCTCATATCTGCACTTTACTTTCACTAGAATGCACATCAATATCAGATTGACCTATTCCATTGAACTACACCCAAGGTGAGTTATTCCAATTTCCATTTGGTGGTGTGATTTTCCTGTCTCTATCTTTTATTCTAAGTGGGGCATCCCATTATTTACGATTCTATCTCAGTCAGGTGCCTTAGAGAAACTTTACTGTCCAATAAAATCTTTTCATAATATCTTTAAAACAGAAATCATATATTGACTCCAGTTATTAACAAATTTTGTTTGTTGTTCTTTATTTTAGATGACATGTTATTTTCTCAAAAGTAACCCTACTAAATTATGCCTAACATTTTTCTTTGCATTTCAGAATGATCCCATATTCACATAGCAGTGTTGTTGGGCTGACAGGTTTTCTTAGCGTTCAATTTCTTTCACTCCAAGATACATTTCCTTTTTTTGATATCCAGAAATGACTTAGGCTGCTTTTCCATTAGCTCTTTTTTTAATAACAAAAAATTAAAAATTGATTACCCCCTTAAACTTCAGGTAAATTTTCCTTTGAGTGCTTGAAATAGCAACTCATATCAATGTATTTTATCAGTTACATGGGCAGAATCTTCTGCTCCTGCCATCAGCGGGAAGATTGGTGGATGGGGAAACATAACTTGGCGGGGGGCCAAAAATCAGTTCCTCGATGGCAGGATGAACTTTAGCTACTAAGTTCTCAGGACTTCAAAGGCAGGTTGAGCTTCCCGATGAACAATATCAGGAAGCCTTTTTGTGTGTATTAGCAAGTCATGCATACTCATTAAAAGGCCGAATTAAGTTCCCTCTCCAAATTTAGTTCCCACCAGTGAGAAATTAAAGCATGCACTTTTATGACAGCACATAAGTGGCGTGCACATGGCGAGCTTGACTTCTTCCATGATTAACGGTGAGTTGCCGCTGCATTGTCTTCTTTGGCGAGCACCTGTAAATGCCAGCCTATGCTTGGGACTGAGTGATGGCAGTGCAAGTTGCGTGAAGGGTGACCAAGAGAGGAAGTAAGGGTTAGCGGGGAAGGGTGGAGCAGTGGCTGGGCAGAGGGATAGTGCAGGCTGTCTGGGTGCCTTTTAAATATGGCACCCGGACATTTGACCCTATGATGCAACGATGGGGTGGCAACTTTCTCCCTGCCCCCAACGCGAGATTTGGTGAGCTCCTCATGGATGCATTTGTATTGAGTTGAGCAGCGCAAGATCATGCATGATTAGCCATCCTGCCCCAGCAGAAATCACTCCCATTTCCTCACCCACCATCAAACTTAGACTCCAGAACAGAATATTCCGGCCTTTGTCTTGGAAGATAACAAATGGTCTGAATGGTTAAGACCAAGTTTTTGGAAGGCAAAGCCTTATTTCACATCAGGACTGACATTTGCTCTGACATTTGCTCTCTGTAGATAGGTCCTTGAATTTGCAAGACACCCGGGTCCCTTGCTGCAGTATCAATGCTCGTGGTGCTGGTAAACTGTTAAAAAATATTACAAAAAAAGATAATCCATTTTGGCTCTGGTCAGGAGCCCAATGGGTTAATATGTCCAATCATATCTGTAACTTTAGAAACTTAAAATTTAGTAATGTCCAAACTATATACATTTAGCAAAATAAAAATTGTGGGTGAATTTAAAAATAAACAGCTGTCAGCAGAAAGGGTTAATTTTTCTGTTTGTTTTTCCAAAGGGCCGAGCAAAACATTCTCGGATGTACAGAATTCTGTGAATTTTTTTTAACATATGTTTTAAAAAATCTCTCACAATCTAAAGAACCATTTTAAACTCTGCTCTTCTGGAAAAAAAATTGTTTCTTCAACTTTGCCCAAATTTTTGATTAAATTCCAATTGTTGCAAAACCTTTTAGCATTTTGTAAGACGTTACTCACCCAAGATTATATTTTGGTACAATCAGGATGTTAAATCAATTAGGATCAATTCAGATATCTTAAACTCCAATTCACAGCATTGACCATTTAAAATTCAGAATTACCAATATGTGTGAGCTTTGTAATCGGGAATTAAAATTTCAGGTGGAATCGTCCCAGATTTGCACTAAGTGCAGTAGCGAGTGTGAAAAAGAATAATTTTACCCGCCGGCTGCAATGCCGGGTGTTCATGTCATATTGTCCCATTCCTCATGTGTCCCACCTCATTAATAATACATTCCCGGGAAGCATACCTGAATGCTGGTGGGGCAGCCTCTGATTCACCTGCCCTGCTGTCACCTCAGGCCATCAGTAACCTAGGCACCATATATAAAGGGTGCCCCTGCACAGAGCTAGCTCTCCCTAAGAGCTCGGAAGCTGCTCCAAAATCATGAATCAAAATGAAACATGCTGCCCCCAAATCTAGCGACACCTCCTCAGGTGCCTACTGGATGCCGTAGAGGCCCATGGTGAAGTCCTCTAACACCACTCTGGGTGAAGACTAGCAAGCAAGGTCACCAAACCAGCATGGGAGGCGGTGGCAGGGGTGGACAGTGCCAACCCCCTGCAAAAGAGGACAACCACCCAATGCCACAAGAGGATGAATGATCTCCTCTGTTCTGCCAGGGTAAGTCACTCTTCTCATCACTCTCAACTCACACACTCACAAACCCACTACACACCCACAGGAATCTCACTCACTGCCAGTTCAAGGAACATCATCATTCACTCTCTCACACATACCTTCAGCTGCCTTCCAGATCACGTCCTCATCCCATCCATGGCACCACTTGCCATGCACACTTGCCAGGCATTCTTCTCATCTGGCCTGGAAGGCTTCCTGCTTACAGTACCTCCATCCATCTTCATGCAGGATAACCTGGCATACAACAGAAGGGAGAGGTCACAGGCTGGTGCAGGAATGCCCGACATCGAGGTCCTCACAGTCTTTGACAATAGATTGACAATCTGGTCCACGATGATCTGGACCCTTCCTGTGCTGACGATGAGGCCAGTGGTGCTCAACCAAGTGAGGAACCAACAGTGCAAAAGCTTTCAGATAACCATGGTGTGAATGAGTTCCCCTGTTCCACAGTCCCAGGCCATGCACTAATTACCTCTCCTTGCTTTTGCAGGCACATCTGGGAAGCAGCTGAAGGGGTCCATGGCCCAGGTCCTCAACTCAAGCCCTGAAGACACCTCTGAAGAAGAATCTGATGACGCCCTAATTGAAGACTCATCACAGCGTTCACCACACCCTCCATCAGTGCAGAGTCACACATCTCAATGGGACTTGGTTCGAGAGTAGCCTTGGGTCCACAATCTGGTGAGCACATCGCACTGCTTGATCCACAACAGGCGGCGGCAGGGACTTCCCAGGTTTCCGGAACTTGGAGGACTGCTGGAGGCCAGAAAGCTGCTGAGTCCAAGGCAGGTGAGGAGCCTCTGGACTCGGTCATGTCACAGTTGCTGGAGCTGCAAAGGCAAGCTCGGGAACATCAGGAAGGGATGTCCACTGCACTCCTCAGACGCAAGGCACTATGGAGGAGTCTGTCCGCCTTCAGGCTGAGGTGATAGCACCGCATGCCAGCGCACCAAAGTCAACACTGGTAGGATGGCGGCCGCCATGGAGACCTTGGTCCAGGACGTCACTCCTGCACTGCTGCGTTTGCTGAACTCCATGGCTGACGCCATATTTGGCCTCCAGCAGTGTCAGCGTGAGTGGGTTGTGTGGCAGCTCGATCTCACTCCAGCTTCCTCTTCTCCTCAAGGAGTCAGCCAGGGGCCACTGGGCACTCATAGGGAGGAGGATCAGCAGGTGCACACCTCAGGGCCATCCACCCAGGGGACTCTGGGAGTGTCCGGCCCATCTGAACCCCCTCTTCCTGTGGCCCCAGCAGCTCAAGCTCCACAGGCCGAGGAGGGTGCCACAGCCACACGCAGGACCCCAAAAGCAGGCCGAGGCCCTCCAGAGAATGCCCGCCAAGGTCATCGCAGGCAGGGTGTAGCAGTTAGCAGGCTGCCTCCACCTCTGCTGTGGATGTCCGGGGAGCACCAAGATGGAGCGCCAGGGTTAGGAAAGTCAAGAAGATATAGTTTTCACAGCCTGGGGATGTGTGTTGATCACTTGTACATATTGTTCACTATTGTAACTAAACCCCTAAAAATGTCTCCTTGCCTGTGGCTCCTTGTTATGATGAGCAGTGTCCATGTCACTGAGATATGAAACCTTGCTTCCTGCACAAGATAAGGCAGGTGTCTCAGTCCAGGGCCTCTTCCCTGTGCTCTGTGCAGCCTTCAGACCAAAGTGATGGTCCAGCCTCACACTCCCTGGACACATTACTGATGCACCTCGACGGTGCTGGTCATTGCTGCCAGAATGTCGTGGGCAGGTGTCACAGAGTTCCGTCACTCTCTCTGTGTGCCCTCAAGAGCTTTTGAGGTGGGGCTGGCCTCCCGATCTCTTCAGTATCTGTGACCAGTGATGCTGTGCACCTGAAGGGCTCAGTGCTGAAAGCTGATAAAGGATCAGATGCACTTAAAGTTTCACGGCTGCATCTCTATGATATGATCCTGATCACAGAGCACAATCAAGCTGCCCCTGGACAGACAGGAGTCAAACATTCTCAGAGGTTATGTGAAGATCTATGGAATGTCCTCACTGTGTGTCACCATCATCCTCCTGGAATCGAGTGACTATCAGGGCCTCCACTCCATTTCCATGACAAGAGGCTGAGCACTGAGGGTATGACCTTGTGGGATATCACAAGCCTCCACCCGCAAATGTATCCATGAGGTCACGGATGCCATCTTCACGAGGGCACGCAACTTTGTGCATTTCACCCGGGACCAGGAGAGCTAGGATGCAAGAGCGATTGGATTTGCCCTGATCTCGGGTTTCCCACAGGGTTCAGGGTGCACTCACGTGGAGTTCAGATCTCTGTCGCAACATGTGGTCAACAATGTCAACCGCAAGGCATTCCACTTGCTGAATGTGCAGCTGGTGTGTGACCACCACAAACACATCCTGCAGGTGTGTGCACGGTTTCCAGGGAGTGTGCACAACTCCTACATTCTCAGTCGGTCACAGATCCCCGAAGTCTTCCAGGGTCCACAGAAGCTGCAGGGATGGCTCCTCAGGGCCAAGGGCTACCTGCAGAGGCCGTGGATGATGACACATGTGCGGAAGCCTCAGACTGCAGCAGAGCGACGGTATAATGAGGCTCATGCTGCAACTCACAATTTGGTGGAGCAAACCATCCAGATGCTGAAAATGAGGTACCGGTGCTTGGACCAGTCTGGTCGAGCCCTGCAATATAGTCCACAGAGGGTGTCACAACATCGTTGTTGTCTGCTGTGCCCTTTACAACCTGGCGCTGCAATGGGGAGAGGAGCTGACTGAGGAGGAGATGGAGGAGCTGGAGGTCTCCTCTGATGAGGAGGACGTTGACGGGGATGAAGGTGAGGAGGTCCTTGAAGGTGATGATGGTGGGGATGAGGCCCTCACACTGGCCAGACGAGACAGGCGCACTCGGGTGCCATCATAGCTGCTAGATTTGTGGAGAATGATGACAACATGCAGTGAGGAGATGCCATAAGATCCTCCTGCTACATCCGTGAATGTTTGACTGTAGCCTGACTTATGGCAGCGCACATACCCTCAGTGATAATGCTGCTGTCATGGAGATGCAGTGGAGACCCTAATAGTCGCTCAATTGCAGGAGGATGATGATGACATGCAGTGAGGACACTCCATAGATATTCACATAGCCTCTGAGAATGTCTGACTCCTGTCTGGCCAAGGGCAGCTCACTTGTGCTCTGTGAACAGGATCATATCATTAGAGATGCAGCCATGAAACATTAAAAGCATCTCATCCTTTGTCCGCCTTCAGCACCTGACCCCTGCAGGAGCACAGCATCTCTGGTCACAGATGCTGAAGAGATGGGGGGCAGCCCCACCTCAAAGGTGCTGAGAGCACAGAGAATGACGGAATTCTGTGGCGCCTGCCCAAGACAGTCTGGCAGCAATGACAAGCACCGCCGAGGTGCAGGCATCAGTAACGTGTCCAGTGAGTGTGAGGCTGGACCATCACTTTGGTCTGAAGTCTGCCCAAAGCACAGGGAAGAGGCCCTAGACTGAGACACCTGCCTTTATCTTGTGCAGAAATGTTGCACATCTGAGTGACATGAACACTGCTCATCAGAACAAGGAGCCATAGACAGGGAGACATTCCTGGGAGTTTATTGACAGAAGTGAACATTATGTACAAGTGGTTAACACCCATCCCAGGCTGTGCAACTGGTGTCAGCTGTGGCTCAGTTCATAGCATCCTCGCCTTTGAACAGAGGCTTGTGGGTTCATGTCCCACTCCCGGAAACCAAGAACTGTGAATGTACTCGAAAGAGTTACATCTTTTTAACCTTCCTAGCCCTGACACTAAGTCTTGGTGCTCCCTGGACAGTGGAGGTGGAGGCAGCCTGCTGACTGCTATGCCATGTCCATGATGATCTTGGCAGATGTCCTCTAAAGGGCTGAGACCTGGGGTACCCAGGCCTGTTTTCGGGGTCCTGCTGTGTGGCAGTGGCCCCCTCCTCGGTCTGTGGAACTGGAGCCGCTGAGGTCACAGGAAGAGGGGATTCGGATGGGCCAGACATTCCCAGAGTCGCCTGGATGGATGACCCCGGGGGGTGGGGGGGTGGGGGGGGGGGGGGGTACACCTGCTGATTCTCTTCCCTGTGGGTGTTCAAGGGCCCCAGGCTGACTCCTTGAGGGGAAGGGGTAGTTGGAGTGAGATCGGGCTGCCCTGCACCTCCCTCGTGTACACACTGTTGGGAGGTCATCTATGGCATCAGCGATGGAGTTCAGCCCACGCAGCAGTATGGGAGTGACATCCTGGACCAAGGTCTCCAAGGCGGCCACCAACCTACCAGTGTTGCCCTCAGTGCGTTGCAATGCTGGCACTATCACCTCAGCCTGAAGGCGGCCGGACTCCTCCATTGTGCCATACAATCCAAGGAGTGCAGCGGACATCCCTTCCTGATGTTCCCGAGCTTGCCTTTGCAGCTCCAGCAACTGTGACATAATCGAGTCCAGAGGCTCGTCATCTGACTCGGACTCAGCAAATTTCTGGCCTCCAGCAGTCCTCCTAGCGCAAGACACCCGGGAAGTCCCTGCCTCTGCCTGCTGTGGATCAGACAATGCAATGTGCTCACCAGATTGTGATTCTGAGGCTACTCTAAAGCTAGGACCCACCGAGGTGTGTGTCTCTGCGTAGGTAGAGGGTGTGGGTGAGCGCTGTGATGGGTCTTCAGTGAGGGTGCCTTCAGATTCCTTTTCAGAGGTTTCTTGAGGGTTGATTGGAGGCCCTGGGTCATGGACTCCTTCGGCTGTTTGGCAGATGTGCCTGAAAAAGCAAGGGGAGATAATTAGTGCATGGCCTGTGAAACAGGACACATCACTCACAACATGGTTGTCTGATGAATGTTGCACTGCTGGATCCTCACTTAGTTGAGCAACGCTGACCTCACCGTCAGCACAGGAATGGTCCAGGCCCTCGCCGGCCAGCTGGATGGTTCTGTTTTCAAAGGTCACGAGGACCTTGAACTTGGGCATTCCTCCATCGGTCTGTGATCTCTCCCTCTTGTTTTGCGCCAGCTTGTCCTGCATGATTAGGGATGGAGAGAGTGTAAGCAGGATGCCTGCCAGGCCAGATGATAAGCATGCCTGACATGTGTGGGTGGTGACTGGTCCCATGGACGGGATGAAGACAATGAAGATGTGTGTGTGAGAGAGTGAATGGTGATGTCCCTTGAACTGACAGTGAGTGAGGCCCCATGGATGTGTGATGGGTTTGTGAGTGTGTGAGTTGAGAGTGAGGAGAAGAGTGAATTACCCTGGTGGAACAGAGGAGATCTTTCATCCTCTTTCCGGCACTGGGTGGCTGTCCTCTTTTGCAGGGCGTTGGCGCTGCCAATTGCTGCCACTGCCTCCCAAACCAGGCTAGTGACGTTGCTGCCCATCCTGCGGCCAGGGCGGGGGTATAGGACATCACGGTAAGTCTCCACTGCTTCCAAACGGCGCTTGAGGGACGCGTCGTTGAACCTGGGGGCTGCAGTCTTTTTGTCTTTTGGGGCCATGTCTCCTATGCAGCAGTCGTGGGCTGGAAGCACTGAGGGGTGTGCGCGTGACTGCACTTTAAATATGATGCCCAGCGTGATGAAGCTGCGAGGTGATGGCATGGCCAGTGAATAAGCTCCCACCAGCCAACGAAATGGCGTGTTTCCCAGAAATGCATAATTAATGCAGCAGGTTTGGGATGATACAGAGTGAAAAGTCGCCATTGCTGCTGGTGGGTTAAACATCCTTTTACCTGCCCACTACCGCACTTAGAGCAAATATGAGACAATTCCGCCCAAGGTCTGGGAAATCAGATCATTACTGATTATTATTGTTAATTAATCAAAGCACAATCATAGCTGGGCTAAGATCAATGTCTACCAAGTAAGATTTAATACAAAATAACTTCAAATATTCACTGCAGACTTAAAATCGAGAGTAAAGCAGAAACAAAACGTAAAAATACAGAATTGCAAAAATTAGAGCTGAACTCCTGAGGTGAGGTAAGAGTGACTGCCCTTGACATCAAGGCCGCATTTGACCGAGTGTGGCATCAAGTAGCCCTAGCAAAACTGAAGCCAGTGGGAATCAGAGGGAAAATTCTCCGCTGGTTGAAGTCACGCCTAGCACAAAGGAAGATGATTGTGGCTGTTGGAGGTCAATCATCTCAGTTCCAGGACATCACTGCAATAGTTCCTCAGGTTAGAGTCCTCAGCCCAACCATCTTCAGCTGCTTCATCAATGACCTTCCTTCCATCATAAGGTCAGAAGTGGGGATGTTCACTGATGTTTGCACAATGTTCAGCACCATTCGCAACTCTTCAGATACTGAAGCAGTCCATGCCCAAATGCAGCAAGAACTAGATAATATCCAGGCATAGGCTGACATGTGGCAAGTAACATTCTCGCCACACAAGTGCTGGGAAATGACCATCTCCAACAAGGAAGAAACTAATCATTGCCCCTTGTCATTCAATGGCATTACCATCACTGAACCCCCATTGTTAACATCCTGGGGGTTATCATTGACCAGAAACTGAACTGGACTAGCCATATAAATACTGTGGCTACAAAAGCAGGTCAGAGGCTAGGAACCCTGCAGTGTTTAATTCACCTTCTGACTCCCCAAACTCTGCGTTCACAACAGTTTTGCAATTTGTATTTATTATGAGAAGATGTATGCACTGACTTCAGAAGTAATAAGTCCACAAAGACCTTTAGAGATTTTAAAAGTTAAATTAAAATATTTATTAACAAAATATAAAAGATTCAAGCACATGCATATGACTACACTTACTTACTACTATAATAACATCTAAAATTCCTAATTAATATGACCCCCCGTTACACCCCCTTTAAGACAACAGTCCAAAATAGATTTTAGATTTAAAACAGAACCAGCAAGTCAACCCAATACCCACTTGAATGGGGAATTCCAAATGGCTTTTTCCCAATTTCAGTTTCGTTACATAGCAGTCATGAACACATGGCTGGAGGCTTCATTAAGGCTATTTCACACATTCCTGTTAGATCTCCCATGGCCTTCTTTCCACATAGCCTTTCATTCTGTTTTATATATGTTTCTCTCATTTTAATATGTAAATTCTACTCAAATTCTATTTGAAACTGTACCTTCCTCATAATATAAAAACTTTCATGCTGCCATCACTGTCAGTAACATTATGGAAAAATAAACATACTCCTTAGCCCTGCCTATCTGCCTAATTGTAAACAGATTAAGATCCCTTTGAAATCCAAATAATCCCTTCATTTATTTAAAAATGCTAATTCCCTTCACACCTCACATGCTAAGGCAGCATCCATGTTTACTCATTAGCATGTCAAGCACCTAGCTTCTTTTGATGATTTCAAGCTTGCACTCCAAATGCAATTAAATCACACAGACACACCCAACTATACTTACCCCCATAAACCTAATTCACAATAAACCAGAAAAATATTATGAAAATTATTACACTTTCATCACAAATCAAAGGCTTTTAAGACTTCTTCGAATTTGTCTGATGTTTCATTAATGCCTTTTCTTACAATAACATCATCAGCAATTGCTCCAATAGAGTACAATAATGCATTGACTTGTTCAGCCTCAGACTTATTCAGAATTGCTTCTGGATTGAAAATTCTTAAAAATCTCTTCCTCCACAGTGTCCCATTCTATGTTTAATCTGACCCTTCCATATGCTCAAATCACTCAGGCAATGTGAATATGGAATCCATAGCTGCTTTAAGCTTTTAGGAGGTTTGCCTTGATTTTTTAAAACTTCAGTTGCAGTAATGGAGCATGATGACCAGTCTTTCAATGATGCCTGCTACGGATGCTAGAAGTTACTATTAAGCTCTGTTCACTGCTTTCCTCCCACTGGAGAATCGTGTTTAAGCAACAATTTTTTCAGTTGCTGCCTTGCAGGTCACCAAGTGTAATGGTGTGGAACTCAGACCCGGATTGAAGGGTGTGTCAAAACCCATGCTCAGTAAAATGGAATTTGTCCAGTGCTGCCTGCTTATTGCACCATTAAATTGAATATTTTGAGTCTTTTTCAAAGTTTGCTCACCCTTCCTCGATTGTCACTAAATTCTTTGACTCTGCTGCTGGATTGGGATTTTTCATGGACCACCACGTGCTGTGGTACAGCCCTTAGTAAGCTGAACAGTTGATTTTTTTTCTCTGTCTCCACGTCTTCTATGGAGCCTTTTGGAGATTTTCAACTCTTACTGAAGTCTTCAGTTTTGGTACCTTTTTGGTCAGACTTGCAAACCTTTTTAAAGTTGTTTTTCTGTGATTTCTGGGTCCTTCACAGCAGCCGCCACTGTGGCCATCATGTTGTATGTTGGTTGTGACTGGCTAAGGAATGATTGCTGAGACATAGGTATGTCTGAACAATAACTGGTTAATTGGATATATATAACTATACACAGATATACAAGACTAGGTGTTACTCAGTTTAAGCCATGAGCATTCTCTCTCTCGACTCCTGGTCATGCATCTCCTACATCATCATGTGGGTGGTACTGTTTCTCCAGTCCCATTCATTAACCCTTTCAACTCTGAACACATTAATACTACAGATGAGACCACATTTGGAGCACTGTGTATAGTTTTGATCTCCTTACTTGAAGCAGCTTGGAAAAGGTTCACTCAACTGATTCCTGGGATGAGGGGGTTATCTTATGAGGAAAGGTTGGACAGGTTGGGTCTATAACCATTGTAGTTTAGAAGAATGAGAGGTGATCTGATTGAAATATACAAGATTCTGAGGGGGCTTGACAGGATGAATGCTGACGGATACTGAGATGTTTCCCTTTGCAATAGCCTGTGAAATTCTCTTCCCCAGAGAGCAGTGAAGGCAGGGTCATTGAGTATTTTTGAGGCTAGTTTAGATAGATTATTGATTGACAAGGGAGCCAAAGAGTACAGCAAATAGACAGGAGAGTGGCTTTGAGGCCACAATGAGATCAGCAATGATCTTATCAAATAGCAGGCTCGAGGGGCCGAATGTCCTACTCCTGCTCCTAATTTGTATATTTGTATGTCATTCTGCAGTTGTTTCTTGGGCAGCTTTTCAAATGACTGCAAAAACTATAGACATAAAAGACTACAGGAAATGTTAGCTTTCACAGTTAAATAAAACCTTCAACATTCTAAGGCCAAATACAGTTAAAGAGGAACACCAGCTTCTTAAAAAGACAACCCTACAACCCTACAGACTAACTGTAGAAAAGGAACAAATATTTCCCTTAAATCTTTTGATTTTCCCTTTTCTCCTTTAAAACAAGCAAAATGTTTTAAATAGTCCAAATTGACTTCCTGCCAAACATTTTCAAGGCAGGAGCTTATCTCTTACAATACAAATTTTTCCTCTACCACAGTTGCAACAATAAATTGAAATAAAAATAACTCACAAACCAGCAACATTAATTTATATAAAAGCAAAATACTGCGGATGCTGGAAATCTAGAACAAAACAAAAATACCTGGAAAAACTCAGCAGGTCTGACAGCATCTGCGGAGAGGAACACGGTTCCTCTCCATGCGTCCCGACGTCAGCGCACACCATCGCGATATTTCAGAAGGCGGGTGCGTTATGAAGTTCGGAGGCACCCAGCCATGAATTAATGGGCCAGTTAAGGTCCTCGAGGCAGCAATTGATTTCCATTCTGCGCAGCCCGCGCGATTTTCAGGGTGTCGCACGGGCAGGTGGGTAGGCCACATTTTCAAAAACCTCATCCACGGGTGGGATAAGAGGGGTGAGTGGGCTCGCTAATGTGAGTTGTTAGGACTTTAGATTACTTGCTTGTGTGAACAGGACAACTTCATTTCGCTTCAGATCTGCTTTGACAGTAATAACAGGCTTCAGTTCATGACTCCAGAAGAGTCAGAACACTTGGGGTCTTTCAGGTATCAGACAGCTTTCCCTTACCCTGGGAATGGGGATTGTCTCCGCTGGAGGCACCTCCTCTGAGGAGGGAGAGAGGGTCAGAAGGGAGAGGAGGCCAGGTGTCCCTTTTCAGCCTCCATGGGGGTTACTTGTGGGAGGACAGGCGCAGGCACAAGGGGCACAGGGCCAACAGGAAGTCCAAGGCACATGGGGCTGCAGAAGATGCCATTATCCTGCTGCCAGGGTTTACAGGCAGCAATGCAGCTACCTCAATACATCTGAGATGGACTGCCGAAGGAGCCTCCACCTCTCAAGGGAAACAATGACCTCCATCTGTCAGATGATTGGCCCTGAGATCAGCTCCAACTGTGTGGGTGGACACCCCATGCCAGTGGCGCTGAAGGTCACAGTAGCCCTCGACTTCTATGCCTCCAGCTCTTTCCAGGGGTCGGTGGTGGTCTTTGTGGAGTCTCCCAGTCAGCTGTCCACAGTTGTGTCAAGCTGGTGACAGACACTCTGTTCAGGCGTGCATTGACTTTCATTCACTACCGCTAGGACAAGGCCAGCCAGGCAGAGTGAGCCAGAGGCTTCGCAGCGACTGCTGGCTTTCCCTGCGTGCAGGGTGCAATAGACTGTACACATGTGGCAGCAGGTGAGCCTGGTGCCTTCATCAACAGGAAGGGCTTCCACTCCATGAACGTACAGATAGTGTGTGATCACAGGATGCTGATTTTACAAGTCTGTGCAAGGTACCCAGGCAGCTCCCACGACGCATACATCCTCAGACACTCCCAGGTGCCGAGGATCTTCAGTGCTCCAGCCCGGCTGGATGGATGGATGCTGGATGACAAGGGCTATCCCCTCAAAAGGTGGCTCATGACGTCTCTCCACCATCCAAGAACAGAAGCTGAGCAGCGGTATAATAGGAGCCACGCCTCCATGTGGCGGAGAGAATCATCGGTCTTCTCAAGATGCGCTTCCGATACCTGGACCGTTCAGGGGGCACACTGCAATACCCCCCAGATCGTGTGTCACTGATAGTGGTTGCATGTTGTGCTCTCCACAATCTGACGCTGGAAAGCGGCGACGCAGTGGAGGAAGATGATGTTGACACAGCTGCTCTGGCTGCAGATGATGACTCCAGTAGTGAGTCCGAGGACAAGCACGCTCAGGAGAACGCTGAGGAGATGGACACTGACCCGGGCAACCTCCAGGGAGGCAGGGACACTGGGAAGGCTTTGATCCAACGCTCCTTCAGCTAGCCTAGCAAGGATGAACCACCGCCATCACATGCCAGGGCTGCAGGCTCCATACTCAATACCTGACAGGAACATTTGCTTGGTGAACAACATGCACTATATGTCATTTCAATAAAGCTCAATGACAAACAAGTCACTCATAACAACATAGGTTACCCTTCACCTGCAGAACTAATGAAGCACCCAGAGGCTTGTTGAAAACAAGCACATTTACTGGTGTGGAGCCTGACATACATAAATCAAATTAAACATAAAGGTGTTCAACATCACACCAACTTAAAAAGAACTTAAAAGCGGGGCAAAAAAAGAACACGAGTGATAAGCCTGTGTTGTGCCGAAGGTGATTTGCGTTTATGTTTGCGGGTGCTACGTCTAGGTGCTCCCCCCTCGCTGGCCCCAGAATTGGAGACAGCCTGCTCATTCTGCTGTCCTGTTGGCCTTGATGACCTTGGTGGGCGTCCTCTGGCCCGTGGAGCCTGTGCTGGCCCTGACTGGGAGAGAGCAGCCAGTGGCATGGTTGGCATCTCCCCAGTCACCGGAGCCTCATCTGATGCCATGGTCACTAGCAGAGGGGCAGAGGAGCTGCTGCCCTCATCCAGAGCGCCCTGAGAGGATCCCACAGAGACAACAAGCAGCTCGTGCACCAACGCCAGGTCGCTCTGGACCTCCCTGCTCACCATTGATGGATAGTCACCTAGCTGGGATACTGGGTGCCCAATCCATCTCCCACACTGACAGTGACCACCTGAGGTCATTGGCGGTGTGAGGGCTTGCAGGTCCGAGCGCATCCCCGGGAAGCCCTGATTGAGCTCCTGGAGGAGCCTCGACATGAGAGTCGCCACTCTCTCCATGGAAGAGACTGCACTCAGCCATGAGGGTCATTGCATTGCTCATGCTCCACATGGACTCCTCCATCATGGACACCATGGCACGCATTCCCTCATGTATCTCCGCCAGATTCTCCCATACACCCTGCTGGACTTCCAGCATCTGCTGCCTCAGAGATGACTCCAGAGGCACATCATCAGCCACTGACTGAGCATCTTCCTGGTCCCCAGCAGCCCTCCATCTGCCAGTGCCATGGGCACTCTCTGTCTCCACCCGCACCTCAAGCCAGTGTGAAGTGGCCTCACCGCTGTGCACCGAGACACTGGCCGACGATCTTGTTCCCACCGAGGTGCTGGTATCTGCGCTGGTGCCTGCCTGGCTGAGAGGGTCTGATGCAGGTGTGTTCAGATCCTCCGTGTCCTCAGGGGAGAGCAGCAGTCCTTCAGGCTCCTGACCCCAAAGGTCTTCTGGATCAGGATGCCTTCGTCTTTCCTTATCAATGGGGATTCTATGTTGGAGGCTGAAATCAATATACAGTCAACAGTGGAATGGTTGCATTGACAGATTCTGACTTCAGTGCACTCTTACCTCCCGGTGGCACCCCAACCTCACTGTGGCCAGTTGATCTAGGTGCATGGTGCCTCTCCAGCTCCAGTGCCTCCTGCTTGTATCTGGTAAGGATTAGAAGGTGGGGCGGCCCTCCACCAGTCCGCAGCCTCTCTGCGTTATTGTGGGCTGTCTTCTCATGAAAGGATAGAGGAGCATTGATTAGTCCACCCTGTACCTGCATTGCCATTGCCGCCTGGCCACCCCCACATGAGGAAAACCTCACAGGGCTCAGCCGATTCGTGACCCTGGAGCCGCAAAGCACTCATTCCAAGCAGCCAGGGCTCACTCCCTTGTCCAGATGCTGCCTCATTGACATTTGCCATTCACACTTGAAGAACTCTGAGGTCCAGGCAGGGAAGGGATTGGGGGTGGGTGGGTGCACCTAGCTGCTGTGCTAAGTGACCTATGCCAACGCGGTACTCACCCTTCCCGATCGCAGAAGGTCAGTAAAGCGCTTCATCACGTCATGGGAGCTGACCCGTGATGCCACCTCCTCCCAGGCATGTTTGGTTAGGTGGTGGGGCCTCCTCCTCCCATCTCTTGGGACAAGGATATCCCAGCGTATTGCCACCTTCTCCAGGAGGGCAGCAAGGCACTCATCTGAAAGCCTCAGGGCCGACTGTCCCGCTGACCTGCCCTGTTCTCCAACAACGTTCTGCATCCTTGCTGATCTGCGGAGTCAATGCCAGCCTTAGCACGGCCACTGGGTGACCATTTGACCCGGCGGACATTGGCCTCCCACCCCCTCCTGCCCCTTCCAGCTGATCTTGGGAGACACGCATTACGCTGGACAGGCCTTAATTGGCCTGCCTGTTTAAAATGGCATTGCGCGGGTTCCCGACCGCCCCTGCCCGCTCCCGCCGAGCCCGCCTGGCGCGGGAAAAATTCCCTTGTCTTTTTTTACTTTTTAAACTGTCCTCTCAACAGTTTGTTTGGGCACACTATTTTTTTTTAAACATTCATCCCCCGCCTGGTTTCTAGCTTCAAACACAACCGCACTAACAGCCAGGTTAGAGACATGTCGCTGCAACAACAAAGTGGTCATACACTTTTTTGCACAGCTCCAAATCTCGAACTCACTGGTTCAGTCACTCTGTTTCCTGATTTTTCTGGTCAATAATCTTATTTCTCTGAGCGCAAAAGTGAGCGCTGAAAATAATTTGGTGTCTCACCCTCCCACTTTGTAACTCCTCGCTTACTGGATAAACTCTAATTTCTGTTCGAAGACTCGTTTAACACTTCTTTTTAAATAACATTTTGTCTACTCTTTATCTGTTCTTGTTTATTCTTAATCTTATGTAAGTGTCGTTGATCATTGGTGGATCATTCAAGGTCTCCACACACCCCCAAAAGGGTTTTCCCTCCTGAGACATGTGCTGCCCAGACTCAAGAAATTGAGATTCTGCCCTTCTCTCAAAAAGTGTTCACAATGCACCAAGTCCTGCAGCACGGTCGCCAGTGTGAGATTTTGGGTTCTTTGCACCCCTTTAAGGCAGGAACAGACTTGGCAGCAAAACTTTGGTATGAATCAAATTTATTGAGACAAAGTAAAGACAAGTTTATTAAGTTCTCAGATGAACTATGTCAACAAAATTGAGCAGTTATTTACAGTTTAATGCGGATATGCTCCCTTGACAGGATCTAGGCGGCAGAGTGCACAAAATAGTTTCTCTCACAGCTTTGGTCTTTTGGTCTTCAAGTCTCTCTTGCTCCCTCTCTCTCTATCTCTGTCCCTTGTCTCTTGTTTTGATCTTGTCTCTAGATGGCCTTTCCCTCTGCCACGAAGAAGGCAAATTCGGCGTGTTATTTATTCTGGTTATTATCCAATTAACCATTCCCTCACCTCAATCATCTTCAGCCCTGTGTGGAAGGACATTTTCCTTGGCTAGTCAGGAATAGTTTAAGTGACTGTTGCCAGACTTATATATTTATGTATGTAAGGTCCTTTGTATCTCAATGTTTTTATATGCCATGGTTCTTTAGCTGGTAAAGAAAGACATGTAGTTTTTCACAGACAGCTTTCAAGGTCTTGTCCATTTTGCTATGAATAAGCTCTTTTAAAACTTGACACAAGCTCCCAGAATCCCTTTACTTGGCATCTTTTCTATACTGTGCCTTGCTTCTATGTGTTCCACTTCGCTATCCCACACGGAAGGGTATCTAATTAAGTCAAGTGTTAGCTAACCACAAGGTTAGTTGTTAGTTTCTTATAACAAATTTAGATTTTAACAATTCATATTCTTGTTTGTAACCTAATAATTTACAGAGGGTATTCTATAGACGTGCAAATAGTTAGAGATATGTGAGCAAATCTGCAGGGATGTGTAAGAGTGATGAGTTTCTGACTTGTACCCCATACCTATATTTATCTAGCCCAAGATCCCATATGCTTTGCTACACTCTCAATCTGTCCTGTCACCTTCAAAAATCTGTGCAAGACACACTGTGTAGAATGGAGAGGTCAATGGCTCTACTGGTGCAGAGATGTTTGGAGTGGATGCCAATTGTGTCCCAGCTGGTGACTTCCTCCAGCCATCCAGTGTGCCTGCCAAGGCCTGAAGATGTTACGGAGGAGGATGAGGGTACCAGCTCCCACAGGGCACCTTCAAGATCCTTGGCCTCCTTTGCCCCTCTTACAGAGGGAGCATCTGTGCAGCAGGGCCAAGTGATAGAGGCTGCCTCTACAATGATGCAAGTGCAGCAGCATTAGGCAACTCCAGGACGAGGACAACTAACACTTACATTTTAACCGCAGGCAAAGACAAGTGGGCAGGCGGCCACCATCTTCTCTGAAGGCCCAGTGGGAGCACTGCATAGGACTGGACAAATGTGGAGGCCACTGCATTGCGAAAAGCACGGAGTGGGCCAGCAGGGCGTTTTCTCACTATGAACTGTTTCCCTTTCTTATCACTGTAAAATTAATGACATCAAGCCACATGTTTGAGACATCTTTTATTGCTGGTGTGACATGGAAATTGGTTTGAGGATTTCAAGGTTTTGTCTATGGTGAGGGCAAAGCCTGTGACCAAATGTGCTTCCTCCATTGGCGGTAAGAGTTTAAATGTTTCGGACTGTGTCTTCAATCGATGTGTTAGCACAGGAGCCTCAGTGAGTTCCATATCATGCCGTTCATTCTGGTTCAGAGGTCCTCAGTTTAAACGTTCATGAATCAAATGATACCTGATATTTATGGCATCCTGAAACGACCTTTGAGACCCATGCCAGGCACCAACACTTCCTCGTGCAGCAGGGGCACCTTAGTATTCTGCATCCACTGCCTCCATTTCCTCCTCCTCTTCCACCTCCTGTTTCTCCTCATTCTCGTACCAGGGCCTCATCATCCTCATGGTATATACCTCAATGGAGGGCTGTAGCATGGAGAGTGTAGCAGACAACCACAATGACTGAGGACCTGCAGGAGGCCATTGGAGGGTGCCATCTGACTTCCCCAGGCACCTGAATCACATAATTAAAAGCCTGATGGCCTGCTCAATGCTTGTCCTAGAGGGAAGATGGCCTCTGTGCTTCTGCCTGAGTTTCTCGTAGGGGTGAGTAACCATCTCTTCAAGGAGTATCCCATGTTCCCTAGGATCTATCCATGGACTTTAGGGATTGTATTGAAGATCTGAGGCAGCCTGAACTACCAAAGGAGGTGACCAAAACCCAATGCCACAGGAGACTGCATTCTGCAAGCAGATAGTCACAGACGTCCGTGCCCTGGTCTCTGGAGACTTCACATCTCACTGCACTGGTCACTATGTCCTGCCAGTAGCCTCTTCAGGTTTTCAGTGAAGATCTGAGGCAGCCTGAACTACCAAAGGATGAAGGGATCTTGGCAGCTGCCAGGAAAGTGAGTGCATACATGGAGGGAGCTCTTACTGTGGTTGAAGACCAACTGAACAATGAAGGAGTGGAAGCCCTTCCTGTCGATGGTTCTCTCTCGCCAGTCACTCGGAGTCTTAATGGGTGCAAATGATGATGCCCTGCACCTGGGGGAAACCAGCAAAGGCAGCAAAACCCACTTCCCACTCTCACTGCGAGGCCCCATCTGTTTGGAATTGAATATACTGACCAGCTCTCACAAATAGGGCATCAATGATCTGTGAGATGCAGAGGTGTGCAGCTGTTTGCAAGATGCCACCGAAGTCCATAGCTGATCCTTTGAAGGAACCAGAGACAACGAAGCTCAAGGCCACAGAGACTTACATGGCTACTGGAGGGACATAGTGACCAGTGCAGTGAGATGTGAAATCTCCAGGGACAAGGGCACAGACGTCTGTGACTATCTGCTTGCAGAACGCAGTCTCCTGTGGCACTGGGTTTTGGTCATCTCTGGTAGCTCCACTTTCATCTGTAGACCTTAAGGGAGGGTATGGCCTATGTGTCTTTCCTGCTCCTTACGCCTGGCCTCTTGATGCCCAGGGCTCCGTCCTTCCTGTGCAGAGCATTGCTTCTCATTGCAACTGGGTCCAAAATCTAAGACTCATGCTAACATTGCCAGCTGTTGCCTTCCTTGTGCTCAGCTGGTAGCCCAGTGTCCTTGGCTGCTTGGGTCCTGACTCTTTTTGCTCTGTGACGGTAGGAGGATGATGGTGTCCTGCACTGTCTGAGTGCTAACTGCCCACTCTCCCCAATATCTGTGCAGTACCAAGGACACCTGTTTACCAATGCCTGGGTACCCCCACACTGTGCTATTGAAAGATTTGTAGCTCAGAGGTAATCCCCTGGGAAGGCTATGATTGGCTCCCCACTTTGTACCCATCTGCTTTTGCCTCAGACAGCGCGTACAGCTTGTGAATCTTGAGAAAATCTCAACACAGCCCATGAACAAGCTCTTAATGAGCTCTTTAGCACCTTAGTTGCCTTTATTTGGGGATTGGGTAGGATTGCTGTCCTGCCTCTCCACCCTGGCCAGGAACAGCAAAGAATTTTAAAAGAGGTGGCTACAGTGATAGTGGATGCTTTGGTTTTGATCTTCCAGAATTCCCAGGATTCTAGAATGGTTATCATGGATTGGTAAATAGAAAATATAACCCCACCATTCAAGAAAGGAGGGAGAGAGAAAATAGGGAACCATAGGCCTTAGATCAATACCAGGGAAAATGCTGGAATCTATTATTGGGGGTGTGGTAACGGGCAGCTAGAGAATCTTAATATCATTGTGCAGAGTTCACAAGGATTGGAAAGGGAAGCCTTTGAGGTTGTAACTAACAGGGTAGATAATTGGACAACAGTGGATATAGCAAATTTGGAATTTCAACAAAACATTCAAAAACTGCCACACAAGAGATTATCACATAAAGTTAGGGTTTATGGATTGATGGTGATTATATTAGCATGTATAAAGGATTGGTCAATGCCCATAAAACAAGAGAGTAGGAATAAAGTAATTTTTGGGTTGGCAGGCTGTAACTATTGGGGTACCCCAAGGATCAGTGATTGGGCCTCAGTTACTTACAATTTATATGAATTATTTATTTAACTGAGGGAACAAAGTAATGTATCCAGGTTTTCTAATGATACAAAGCTAAATGGAAAGGTGAATTTTGAGGAGAAGAGGCTGAAAAAGGTTAAAGACAGGTCAAGTGAGTGGGCAAGAATGATGTGGCAGATGGAATGCAATATGGAGAAATGTGAAGTTGTTCACTTTGGTAGGAAAAATAGAAAAGGAGAATATTTTTTAAATGATGGTAGACTGGGAAGTGTTGGTATTCAGTAGCACCAAAAGTTCACTAGACTGCTTCCTGGAATAAATGATTGATTTATGAGGAGAGATTGAGAGATGAGGTTTATATTCCCTAGAGTTTAGAAGAATGAGAGATGATCTCATTGAACCATATAAAGTTCTTTGGAGGCTTAACAGAATAGATGCTGGAAGGACATTTCTCCTGACTGAGAAGTCTAGAACTAGGGTCACAGACTCAGAATAAGGGGTCAGCCATTTAGGACTCAGATGAGGAGAATTTTTCTCTTTCAGAAGGTTCTGAATCTTTGTAATCTCTACACCAGAGGGTTGTGGAGGCTCAGTTGTTGACTATATTCAAGACAGATGTGGATAGATTTTTGGATGCCATGAGTATTAAGGGATATGGAGGTAGTGTAGAAAGGCTAAAGCAGAAGATCAACCATGATCCTATTGAATGGTGGAGCAGGCTTAATGGGTCCAATGGCCCACTCAAGCTCCTACTTCTTTTGTTCATATGTTTTACTCAACTGCCTTGGATGCCTGAAAAACTTCCAAAAAAAGTAATGCAAATAAGGGAAATATGTTGTGATAAAATGTTCTTATTTACACCCTTAGCATGGTTGGTTACCAAGGACAAGTGTGAGTTTCTGATCTACATTTCTGAGGGTTGGGGGGTGTCATTTAAACATTCAAAACTATTGCGGATATATAATTAGGAAAGAGATTGACTCAATTTCCCAAAGCAGCAGGGCAGATGAAAAACTGTATTTAAAAAAAAACATTTATTGCTCAGAGCCCTGTGGGCCTGCTCTGTGTATTTATAAGGCATTTAAGTGAAGTCCCTCCCTCCTGGTTCTAGTTGCACTGTAAATTGTGGAGACATTTACATATCACACTTAAATGACTCTGACTCCAGTAATAACTTTAATACTTTTAAAAATTGGACATAGACAAGCTGTTAAGATGTGACTTTTGGCATTTGGACTACAGCTGGTCTGTGACCAAAGGAAGCACATCCTGCAGGTCTGCATTCTGTTCCCAGGCAGCTGCCATGTTTCCTTCATCTTGTGAGAGCCCCAGTTGCCGTACCTTTTCAGGCTAACACCCAGACTCCGTGGGTGTCTGCTGGAGATAAAGGGTTATTCCCAGCAGCTGCCTATATATATGCTAATCTAGGGGAGGCGGTGGTGTCGTGGTGTCATGGTATTGTCACCAGTCTAGTAATCCAGATACCCAGGGTAATGCTCTGGGGACATGGGTTCAAATCCTACCATGGCAGGTAGTGGAATTTGAATTCAATAAAAACCTGGAAGTAAAAGTCTGATGATGACCATGAAACCATTGGCAATTGTTAAGAAAAACCCACCAGGTTCACTAATGCCCTTTAGGGAAGGAAATCTGCCATCCTTACCTGGTCTGGCCTACATGTGACTCCTGACCCACAGCAATGTGGTTGACTCTGAAATGGTCTAGCAAGGCACTCAAGTCGTATCAAGCGGCTAAAAAGCCTAAAAGGAATGAAACTAGATGGACCACCCAGCATCGACTTAGGCACCGGAAATGACAATGACAAACTCAGCCCTGTCGACCCTGCAAAGCCCTTATTAACATCTGAGGGCTTGTGCCAAAATTGAGTGAGCTGACTCACAAACTAGTCCACAGTGGCAGCAGTGTGTACCATCTACAAGATGCACTGCAGGAACTTAACAAGGTTCCTTAGATAGCACCAGATGACCACTACCATTTAGAAGGGCAAGGGCAACAGATACATGAGAACACCACCACCTGGAAGTTCCTCTCCAGACCACTCACCATCCTAACTTGGAAATATATTGTCGTTCCTTTACTGTTGGGTCAAATCCTGGAACTCCCACCCCAACAGCATTGTGGGTGTATTTACACCATATGGACTGCAGCGGTTCAAGAAGGCAGCTCATTACCAGCTTCTCAAGTAGGGATGGGCAATAAATACTGCCTAGCAAGTGAAGCCCACATCCCAAAAATGAATCTTAAAAGATGATGCAGATGATGATGTAGCACAGACATCAGTCAGTCATGTGCTAGCTTATCTTTACAGCAGACAGGCAGTTCTTGAAGGAGATATGCCATTTCAGTAACCCACCATGTACATATTGTAAATAGTATAAATGAACTAGTTTTATGTAAATACCTCTTCACTAGAGCTCAGGCCGAGCACGTTCCTCAAACAAGGTGGTGTCCTCCAGTATGAGCTAGCCAGGGGGTTTTGTTTTCTGGTCATTTGCTGCGTGCTGCATAATGTGACTATTGAAAGAGGTCTGGAGCTGGATAGAGAAGAGGAGCACCACGCTTCCTCAGAGGAGGATGGAGAGGAGGAGGAAGAGAAGGATGAAAGGGTGCTGCCAAGGAGCCCGGTGTACAGGCATTGTTTGAAGTCTGCTGAGGCCGTCCCAGGTCTCACGGCGATTGGCAGGCTAGCATGGCTGCAAAGGCCATGTCACTTCAACAATGTTTCACTTGAGCAGCTGCCAGATGACTCTGGCACTGACCTTTTGTCAGAGAGAGAAATTATCCAATAAGCACATAAGTCTGAATAAACCCATTGCCATTCACACTGATTAAAACTCAGCTCTCTACCGCCACCATTCTCCCTCAACACAGGCCTTGGCACCTTATAAAACTCACAGCTGATACGCTCGTGATTTCTGTCCTAGTCATGGAGGTGCTTCTCCAGAGGCTCCTGCGCCTTCATCATTGCAGGGGCAGCCTGTGTCACAGAATCTTGCAGCAGGGACGGCATATTTAGGCTAATAGTTGGGATACAGCTGGCATCCACTCCTCACATTTCTGTGCCATCAGCAACACTGAGCGTCAATGCTACAGAGACTCTCACTCTATATGTGCATGTCATCCTGCTGCTCCCACTCTGAGTGGTGCTGCATATGGCCCTCCATGAGGTTGGCCATCGTCTCAATCAAAGAGTTCATGTGCTTAAATTCCTGAGTCATAATGATGCACATTGTGCTGCATGAACTCTTCCATTGACTGCCCATGGTTCCACAATGCCTCAGGGATCTCCGACATTCAGAAACTCATCTGCCTCTGATGTGCCAGGAAGACCCGCCTTGTGTGTGACGTCCAGGCCCCAGCATCCCCACCAGTGGAGCATAGAAATATAGAAAATAGGAGCAGGAGTAGTTCATTCAGCCCTTCGAGCCTGCTCATGGCTGATCCTCTATCTCAATGCTGTGCTCCTGCACTCTCCCCTTGGCGACTTTAGAGTCCAGAAATCTATTTATTTCCTTCTTAAAGGTATTCAGTGACTTTGCCTCCACATCCCTCTGTGATAGAGAATTCTGTAGGTTCATCACCCTCTGATGGTCTACGCGGTATCCTGAGACTGTGACTCCTTGTTCTAGACCCCCAGCCAGAGGAAATATCATCCCTGCATCCAGTCTGCCCATCCCTGTCAGAATTTTATATGTTTCAGTGATATCTCCTCTGATTCTTCTAAATTCCAGTGAATCGGTCCAATCTCTCCTCATACGACAATCCTGCCATCCCAGGAATCAGACTGGTGAACCTTTGTTGCACTCCCTCTATGGTAAGTATATCCTTTCTTAGTTAAGGAGAACAAAACTGCACATAATGCTTCAGGGGAAGCGTTTTACCTTTGTAGGGTGGGCCCGTGCCTGACCCGATCAAGCATAAAATCACGCGTGATGATGTTGGGCAAGCGCCTGACGTTATTGCACACTCGCGATCTTTTGTTGGCGGGTGCGCACGAGTGTGGGCAGCCCGCCTGCTGATAATTAACAGGCCTATTAAGGCCCTGAAGCAATTAATTAATTTGTATTTTTTGCTGCCCAAACTTACGGTGGGTGAATAGGCCAGGCGGCCTTTGCATTTTTTTGCATTTTTGAAAGGGATGAGGTTACCAGCGATAAGTAAAAAACACAAGAATAATTTTCCACTACATTTTCAATATGTCCCTCTTCATTTGACTGAGTCACATGTGGGGACATGGTTATATCATTTATTAAATCTTTATTTGTCTTTGTCCAAATGTTCAGCTCCCTGAGGCAGCGCTGTGCCCTCAGGGAGCTGTCAGCGCGCGCTCCCCTGCGCATGCGCAGACTCCAGCGCTCGCCCTCCTCCTGCCCCACCCCCGCAGCGCTGAGCCTTTCAGCGCACCTTTCACATCGGCTGGCTGTTAATTGACCAGCCAGCATGAAATCGCGGTCAGCGCCCGATCGAGGGCAGTGGTCTGTGTCGCGGCCGCTCCTGGGCCCACTGCCGCGCCCGCCCAACAAAGGGAAAGTCCTGCCCCAAGGCTCTGTGCAGCTGCAGTAAGACATATTTGCTTCTGTACTCAAGTCCTCTCGCAATGAAGGCCAACATACCATCTGCTTTCTTAACTGCTTGCTGCATCTGCATGCTTATTTTCAGTGATTGGTGTACAAGGACGCCCAGGTCCCTTTGTGCATCAACATTTCCCAGTCTATCACCATTTAAACAATACTCTGCCATTCTATTTTTCCTACCAAAGTGGATAACTTCACTCTTATCCACGTTATACTGCATCTGCCATATATTTGCCCACTCACTCAACTTGTCTAAATCGCCTTGAAACCTTTTAACACCCTCCTCATCGCTCACATTCCCACAAAGTTTCATGTCATCAGCAAACTTGGAAATATTACATTTGGTTCCAAATCATTGATATATATTGTGAATAGCTGGGGCCCAAGCACTGATCCCTGCGGTACCCCCCTAGTCACCACCTGCCATTCTGAAAAAGACCCATTTATTCCTATACTCTGTTTCCTGGCTGCTAACCAATTCTCAATCCATGTCAATGTATCATGCCAATCCCATGTGCTTTAATTTCACACACTAATCTCTTCTGTGGGACTTTATCAAAAGCTTTCTGAAAATCCAAATACACTATATCCATTGGCCCCCCCTTATCTATTATGCTAGTTACATCCTCAAAAAACTCCAGTAGGTTTGTTAAACATGATTTCCCTTTCATAAATCCATGTTGACTTTGTCTAATCCTGTTGATATTTTCTAAATATCCTGTTATCAAATCCTAACATTTTCTCTACTACTGATGTTAGGCTAACTGGTCTGTAATTCGTTGTTTTCTCCCTCCCTCCTTTTTTAAACCGTGGGGTTACATTTGCCACCCTCCAATCTGCTCGGACTGTTCCAGAATTTATGGAATTTTGGAAGATGACAACCAATACATCCAAGGCCACCTCCTTTAGTACACTGGGATGTAGATTATCGAGCCCTGGGGATTTATAGGCTTTCAGTCCCATTAATTTCTCCAGCATTATTGTTTTAGTAATGCTAATTTCCTTAAATCCCTCCTTCTCACTTGACCCTTGGTTCCTTAGTGTTTCTGAGAAATTATTTGTGTCTTCTTCTGTCAGGACAGAACTAAAGCAGTTGCTTAGTTGCTCTGCCATTTCCTTGTTCTTTATTATAAATTCTCCCATTTCAGACTGTAAGGGACCTACATTTGTCTTCACTAATCTTTCTCTTTTTACATACTTATAAAAGCTTTTACAGCCCGCTTTTATATTCCTTGCAAGTTTACTCTCATACTCTATTTTTGCCCTCTTAATCAATCTCTTGGTCCTCCTTTGCTGAATTTAAACTTCTCTCAATCCTCAGGCTTCCTACTTTTTCTAGCAACTTTATATGACTCCTCTTTGGATCTAATACTATCCCTAGCTCCCTATATTCTGCTTTCAGTACCCCATCCCTCTTTTTATCTATGTTGTTGGTACCAATATTGACCACAACCTCTGGCTGTTCACCCTCCCCCTTCAGAATGTCCTGTAGCCGCTCAGTGATATCCTCGACCATAGCACCAGGGAAGCAATATACCATCCTGGTGTCACATCTGCAGCTGCAGAAACATCTATCTGTTACCCTTACAATAGAATTCCCTATCACTATTGCTCTCCCACTCTTTCTTCCCCCACTCTGTGCAACTGAGCCACTTGTGGTGCTACGGACTTGGTTCTTGCATCATCCCCCTGAAAAACCATCTCCCCCAGCAGTATCCAAAATGGAAAATCTGTTGGAGAGGGAGATGGATCCAGGCGACTCCTGCACTACCTGCCTGGTGCTTTTACTCTGTCTGGTGGTCACCATTCCCTTTCTGCCTGTGCACTCTTTATCTGCGGTGTGACCACATCACTGTACATGCTATTCAGGAAGATCTGATCCTTGTGGATGCTCCGCAGTGACTCCAGGCGCAGCTCCAGCTCAGAAACACAGATTTCGAGTAACAGCAGCTGGAGACACTTCCAGCACACATGGTCTCCCTGGACGCTGGAAGTGTCCCTGACTTCCCACGTCTCACAGGAGAAGTATTCCACTTGGCCGAGCTGCCCTGCCATGACCTATCCTTAAATTACTCCCTTTACCTTTACTTCCTCTAGTTTAAAGAATATTAAGGACAAAATAAATACTTACCAGGTCCTACTTACCAAGGCCATGACACTTCTTACTGAGGAATGGTAGAAAATGGAAGGGTCACCTCTTTTCCTCTCCAGCAAATTTTCTCTCTCGCCAATCTCCAACTGAGGCACTCTGATACAGCCCAAAGCTGCACCCTAGTGCAGACAGTGCTGCCTGTGTCTGTCCTCCATCCTCTGAAGATGACTGCCCACAGCTAACTCTGCCTCACCCTCCTGTTGTTGATAACTCATGATGTGCGGTTTACCCAATGCACCTTGTTCTAAGAAAGGCTGAGGCCCAACTGAAGTGAGTGTGTGCGTTAGTGGAGGGTGTAGAGGAACAATGTGATAGTACGGCCTCAGATACATTGCTCCCTGCCAAGGAAGCTGGCGATGACTGAGCTTCTGCTTCTTTCTTAATTTCTACAACTGGTTCTGTGGAAAGCACAAGGAGATGGTAGTAAGAACTCAGGCAACTGAGCAGATACCTCAGCACAACTAATCCAATAGATGAAGTGGTTATCTAGCTACAGTTGCCAATGGGCAGGACTCACTTCCATTCCCTTCACCTGTAGATTGAACTATCAAATGACCCTGTTCTTGACGACCTGCCATCTAACCATCGCCATTGACTTGGCACGATGGCACCCTTGCTATCTCCAGGGCTGCGTCCAGAGGGGATCAGTGTGTGGAGCTGCAGTACACCACCACCAATCCAAGATATCACTTGTTAATTATGCATTCTTCTTCTCCTACAGGAAGAAGAGAAGCAGCTTTTTGAGTAAGCTGCCCTCCCTCATCAATTCAAGTTTTACATGCACATGAGATGTTGCAATCCTCAGTGGTACTCTGTGCACAACTGTAAACCATATGTGAACGTACAAACATTGAATTAAGAGCAGGAATAGGTCATTCAGCCTGCTCCACTATTCAATAAGATCATGGCTGATCTGATTGTGACCTCAACTCCACCTTCCGCCTACCCCCGATAACCTTTGACTCCCTTGTTAGTCAAGAATCTATCTACTTCTGCCTTAAAAATATTCATTGACCCTGCCTCCATCACCCTCCAAGGAAGAGAATCCCAAAGATCTACAACCCTCTGAGAGAAAAACCTTCTCCTCGTCTCCGTCTTAAATGAGAGATCCCTTATTTTTAAACTGTGTCCCCTAATTCTAGTCTCTCCCACTAGGGGAAACAACCTTTCCACCCTGTCAAGTCCCCTCAGGATCTTATATGATCACCTCTCAATTTTCTAAACTCCAATGGATACAGGCCCAACCTGTTCAACCTTTCCTCATAAGATAAGCCCCTCATTCTGGGTATCAGTCGAGTGAACCTTCTCTGAACTGCTTCTAACACATTTATAGCCTTTCTTAAATAAGAAGACCAAAACTGTACACAGCACTCCAGATGTGCTCTCACTAACACCCTGTACAACATCTCTGTAGCAAAACATCCCTACTTCTATATTCCATTTCCCTTGCAATAAACAACAACATTCTATTTGCCCTCCTAATGAATTGCTGTAACTGAATTTTAACTTTTCCTGATTCATGTACCAGGACACCCAGTACCCTCTGTGCCTCAGAGATCTGCAATCTCACTACATTTAAATAATAAGCTGCTTTTCTATTGTTCCGGCTAAAGTGGACAAGTCCACATTTTCCCACATTATACTCCATCTGTCAAATTTTTGCCCACCCACAACCTATCTATGTCTCTTTGCAGACTCCTTATTTCCTCTTCACAACTCACTTTCCTACCTATCATTGTGTCATCGGCAAATTTCGCAATCATACATTTGGCCCCTTCATGCAAGTTATTGATATAAATTGTAAATAGTTGAGGCTCCAGCACTGACCCCAGTGGCACTCCACTTGCCATGTCTTGCCAATCCAAAAAAAGGCCCATTTAACCCTACTTGTTGTTTCCTGTTACCTAACCAATCCTCTGTCCATGCTTATATGTTACCCACTACACTGAGCTCTTACTTTGCGTAGTAACTCTTGATGTGGCGCCTTGTTAAATGCCTTCTGGTAATCTAAGTACAGCATATCCACAGGTTTCCCTTTATCCATGTTGCTCATTGTTTCCTCAAATAAAGTCAAATATGATTTCCCTTTCACAAAACCATGTTGACTCTGCTTGGTTGGTTTGAGATTTTCTAAGTGCCCTGCTATAACCTCCTTAATAATAAAATCCAGCAATTTCCCTACAACAGATGTTAAGCCAACTGGCCTTTAGTTTCCTGTTTTCTGTCTCCTTCCTTCCTTGAATAGAGGAGTTATTCGCTATTATCCAATCTGATGGGACCTTTCCAGAATCTCAGAAATTTTGCAAAATTAAAACCAATGCCTTACTATTTCAGTAGCCATTTCTTTTAAGGCATGAAGATAAAATCCATCAGGACCTGGGGACTTGTCAGCTTTTAGTTCTAACAATTTTCTCAGTATCCTTTCCCTGGTGATTGTAACTGTTTTAAGTTCCTCCCTCCCTTTCACCTTCTGTTTCACAATTATGCTTGGGATGTTATTTATATTCTCTACAGTAAAGACAGATGCAAAATATCTATTCAGTTCATCTGCCTATTCCTTATTTTCCATTATTAATTCCCCATTCTCACTCTCTAGAGGGCCAATGCTCACTTTACTTACTCTTTTCCTTTTCTTCTTTTCTTTTTGAAGATTGCTGAACTCTCATAACTGCAACTGACCACTTGATCTGATGATGTTAGGAGAACTATGGACACTCACTCTGCTTGGATCCCTGACTGCTGACCTCTGCAGCCACCTCTAACCATGTGTTCTTGCTCTGGAAGTATTTCTTCCTCTGAAAGGAGGGAAGGGCACAACTCTTCTCTTGGACATTGCATCTGTCAATGTGTCAGGGGCAGTTTCAGAAAAATACAGGCCCTCCAGGCATGCCTGTCCAGGCCAGTGCTGGCCCTCTGCACACCTTGCTGTTCTGTTCCCTCAGGTAATGACAAGCCCCAAAATGCTAGCTGTTTGCCTTTTAAAATTGTCCTCTGTCACTGTAATGATTGTAAGTTAAACTATTTCTTACTGTTCTGGGGAATCATGTGACTGTATAGACAAATCAGTCCTAAGCAGGGGGAATCTTAGGGGCAGAGTTTTTTAGCCTTGGTCTTGGATCAAGCATGTAGTCTCATCTGGAGTCTGTAAATAAAATTTACTGTTTCTAATAGGAAAATTCTGCACTCCGAGTTTATTACAACTGGCAATGAGGATAAATAGCACCAACACACCTCGCCTCGCGACCGTGAGTATTCCAATATTTTAAGAGAAGGAAGAAAAGAAGCTTACTCACCAGCAATGCCTCTCTTCGCCAGAATTGACCAGTATGAGGACTGGAGTCGATACATTGAGCGATTAGGTTTCTACTTTGTAGCTAATGAAATAACAGCGGAGGGAAAGCAGAAGGCAATTCTTCTAAGTGTCTGCGGGAGCAAAAGATAAACCTAATCTGTAGCTTTACAGCTCTGAACATGCCAAATTCCAGGTCCTTCACCTATTCGACCTCATGAAAGGACATTTTCAGTCTAAACCCTCAGTGATCATCCAAAGATTCAAGTTTAATTCTCGAGTAAGGGCCCCTGGTGAGTCGATCGCAACGTACATTGTGAAGTTAAAACAGTTAATGGAGCACTGTGACTTCAGTGATACTTTAAACGGCATGTTGTGAGATTGTTTAATTTGCAGCATAAATGACGATGCCATTCAGCGCCGTTTGCTTGCGGAAGTTGAGATAGACCTGAAGCGCGCCATGGAGATAGCGCTAGCAATGGAGAGTGCTGAGAGGGACGCGCAGGCTTTGCAGAGTGTGCAACATGGCGCTGTTCTGCAGTTAGGGCAGGAACCTACCTCCGGGCATGGTGTGAAGACCAGGGAGGCGACCGCGAAGCGGGACGTGGTCTCTACAGCTAGAAAAATAAAAAGAAATACTGGAAGCAGCTCACCAGTAACCCAGAAGTTAAAGTGTTACAGTTATGGGGGAAATCATGCACCTGAAGCCTGTAGATTTAAAGAGGCAGAATGCCACAAAAAAGGGCATGTTGTTAAACAGTGCAGAACTCAATCAAGGCAGCATTCAGACATCAAGCCAAGTTAAATCAAGTGCACAAGATGAGCCAGAAGTTACTGAAGCTGACGTTTATTCCCTACACAATCTGAAGGCCAGGAAAACTGAACCAATCACTGTTACCCTTCAAGTAAATGGAAAACTTCTGCTCATGGAGGCTGACACAGGAGCGTTGACCACAATGGTGGGAAAATACATCTTTAAATACCTCAGAAAAGGGACCCAGCCATTGAGTTTGGAGAAAACCACTGCTCAGTTAAAAACATATACAGGAGAAGAAATACAGCTGAAAGGCATCACCTCTGTACCTGTATCCTACAGGCAACAACAGCTCAGCTGCCAATAATTGTTGTAACAGGAGAAGGACTTAGCCTTCTGGGCTGTGATTGGTTGAAGGAAATCAAACTGAATTCGTCAGAAATTTTTCAGGTCAGGACAGGAGGAATTCCAGAGTTGCTGAAAAAGTATGACAGAGTATTCCGAGATGAATTGGGGAAAATCAAAGGTCTACAAGCTAAAATATATGTGGACCCTGAAGCAACACCCGGTTTTTTAAGGCAAGACCTGTGCCTTACACTTTAAAAAAAAGGGTAGATGTGGAATTATGACATTTGAAGAAGTTAGGAATAATATAGCCAGTCTAATTTTCAGAATCGGCATGTGATGAAAAGCCTTGTGATGAAACCAGGCTAAACCATTCACATCTGTGGGGATTATAAATTAACAGTGAACAAGGCTGCGAAATTAGACAAATACTCAATCCCAAGGATTGAAGATCTGTATGCTAAACTTGCAGGAGGAAGATACTACACTAAACTGGACATGAGTCATGCGTATCAACAGCTCGAGCTGGACAACACATCAAGAAGTTATGTCGCCATAAACATGCACAAGGACCTGTACCAATTTACACGCCTACCCTTCGATGTGCCTTCTGCCTGCTGATTTTCCAAAGGACCATGGAAAACTTGCTACAAGGACTTCCCTGAGTTATAGTGTATCTGCACGTTGTCCTAATCACAGGGTCCATAGAAACAGGACATGTGGCAAACCTGGAAGAGGTTCTGAAGAGATTTTTGGAGGCTGGCATTCATTTAAAAAAAGGAAAAGTGCACCTTCCAAGCTAAGGAAGTTACGTATCTGGGTCATTGAGTGGATACCCAAGGGTTGCATCCATTAAAGGAGAAACTCAGAGCAATCAAGGAAGCGCCCTCTCCTACTAACACCACAGAGCTCAAGTCTCTTTTGGGCAGGGTAAACTATTATGGTCGATTCTTGTCTAATCTAACTACCCCTTTACACTTATTATTGAAGAAGAACGACAGATGGTCCTGGAAGGCACAGCAAGAGGAAGCCTTCACAAGAGTCAAGACGCTTTTACAGTCATCGTGTCTGCTAGGGCACTATGACCTGTCTAAGGAATTGATAATCATTTGTGATGCCTCTCCCTATGGATTGGGAGCAGTATTGTCACACAAGATGGAGGATGGATCTGAAAGACCGATAGGATAATGTATCCAGAACCCGAGAAAGATTACCTTCAAATTGAAAAAGAGGGCTTGTCTATCGTATTTGGAGTAAAGAAGTTCCATCAATATTTGCATGGTCGACACTTCACCATAGTGTCAGATCACAAACCACTGTTAGGGTTGTTTGGTGAAGATAAGGCAATCCCACGGATAGCCTCTGCTCGAATTCAAAGATGGGCTTTAATTTTGTTGGCATACGAGTACACTTTTAGGCACCATCCGGGTGTTCATATAGCAAATGGAGATGCCCTCAGTCATCTCCCTTTGCCCGATAGTGTTACACATGTTCCAGTACCTCAAGAGGTAGTACTTGTGTTGAATTTCCTGGACTCCTCACCAGTCTGTGTGAGACAGATAAAGAATTGGACAAATTGGGGTCCAATTTTAGCAAAAGTCCGTGAGCAAGCATTACAAGGATGGTCAAATGCACAAGTCCCTGAAGAATTAAATCCATTCTTTGTACGTAGATCCGAATTGAGTTGTCAAGATGGTATTTTGTTATGGGGAGCAAGAGTCATTATCCCTTTGCAAGGAAGAGAATCATTATTGGAAGAACTTCATAGTTCACATCCTGGTGTTTCAAAAATGAAGATGCTCACACGAAGTTATATCTGGTGGCCGGGTATAGACAATGAAATAGAAAAAATGGTGAAACACTATCTCCAGTGTCAGCAACAATAGAAGTTGCCGGTTTCAGCTCCACTGCATCTATGGGAGTGGCCGGGTTGACCCTGGGTTAGACTACATATAGACTATGTAGGTCCATTTCTAGGTACCATGTTCCTGGTGGCTATCGACGCAGGATTCCAAATGGATGGACGTGTTTGAAGTGAGATCGCCTACATTGTCTACAACCACTGAAAAGCTGCACTGGAGTTTCAGTGTTCATGGTTTACCTGAAGTCATTGTGTCAGATAATGGTACTGCTTTCACTAGCATTGAATTTCAAATATTCGTGAACCTAAATGGGACTAAACACATCTGAACAGCACTGTATCATCCCTCTTCGAATAAGTTAGCAGAAAGAGCAGTACAAACCTTTAAAACAGGCATGAAGAAACTATCAGAGGGAACATTAGAAACATGAATTTCAAGATTCCTGTTCAGCTATCGTACAACTCTTCATGAGGCCACTGGTTTAACACCTTCAGAATTGTTAATGAAGCGTTGACTTCAGACAAGATTGAGTCTAGTATTCCCTAATTTAGAGAGGAAGGTGGAGAGAAATCAGGGTAGTCGGAAAGTGTATCATGACGTTCACAGTAAAGATCAAGAGTTTACTGTGGGAGAGACAGTTTTTGTATGAAATTTTGCAACTGGACCGAGATGGGTTCCTGGTACAATCGCCTCAGAAACAGGACCTTTAACTTATCAGGTAAAAGTGGAAAACAGGATTGTTAGGAAACAAGTGGATTATCTCAGAATTGAGAAATCCTCCAACAACCAGTCAATCCACCTGAAATCGAAGTCGAACCATCTTCCCTGAGGTGCTAGATTGATAAAGAACAGACATGCTGGATGTCTCCATTGAGGTAAATAATTATGAAATGCCATTGTCTCGGGATTTCCCTGAAGCTGCATTTCCTGTTCAGGGCGATCCAATGGAAGTTGTAGAGTGACGTCACTCTACCCGAATCCGAAAATTTCCTCAAAGACTACATTTTTAATGGTATGAACTGTATATAATTGTATATATGAGTAAAGATGTCTTTGTAATTAAGAGGGTAAAACAAAATTAAAGGGGGAAGAATGTAATGATTTAAGTTAAATAATTTCTTACTGTTATGGGGATCATGTGACTGTACAGATGAATCAGTCCTAAGCGTGGGCAATCTTAGGTGCAGAGCTTTCTAGCCTTGCTCTTGGAACAAGCATGTAGCCTCATCTGAAGTATGTAAGTAAAGTTTACTGTTTCTAACAGGAAACCTGTCATGCACTCCAAGTTTATTATAGTCATGAGGTCCCGCCTCCAGGCCATAACTGATGTCACTAACTGGGTGCCGAACTCGCCTCCAGGCCAGTTAGGGCCCTTTCCTTTAAAAATTGCATTGCATCAGTGATGCTGTCACGGCACAGGGTCACGACCTTGAAATGATCCAGCCAATGGATGCCCGTCCCCAGATGGAAAATGCAGTTCATGGGCCAGAATTTTCTCGTTGGCGTGCGGGGGCAGGACCTGCATGCCAATGTGTAAAATGACGCGCGGTGACGTCGGGTGAGCATCCCGATGTCACCATGTGCCATCGCAATATTTCGTTGGGCAGGCGCGCGATGATATCTGATGCGCGCCCGCCATTAGTTAATGAGCCACTGAAGGCCCTTGAGGCGCCAATTGACGGTGATTTTTTGGTGCCCGTGCAATCTTCGGGTTGGCGCACAGGCGCAAGGAGCCGGCATGTAGGACACATTTGTATAAACTGCACCCACGGGCGGGATTAGAGGGCTCAGTGGGATTGCGACTGTGCTCAGTCAAATATTGATGTTTCAAAGTTATTGATACTTGCCTGTGTGATCTGCAATACTTCAAAACTCATACCAGCTGCTTGGACTGGACTCACAACCTTCAGGTCGGCACTCTGCAGTGAGGAATCTATTTTGGGTGTGCAGGTTTCAGGAATGGGAATGGGAGCTGAACTCTCCACTGGAGGCACCTCCTCTGATGAGGAAGGAAGGGCTAGAAGGGGAAGGAGGTCAGGAGTGTACACTCAGCCTCCAGGGGAGCCACCTTTGGGAGGACAGGCGCAGGCACAAGGGGCTCATGGCCAAGAGGTAGTGCAAGGTGGAAGGGGCCACAGAAGACACCACTATCCTGTTGCCAGGGTATACTGGCGGCGAAGCAGCTACCTCAATATGTCTGAGGTGCAGTGCCGAAGGAGGCTCCGTCTCTCAAGGGAGACAGTCAACTATATCTGTCAGATGATTGGCCCTGAGAGCTCTGTGAACTGTGTGAGTGGACACCCCATGCCAGTGGCTCTAAAGGTCACAGCTGCCCTCAACTTCCATGCCTCTGGCTCCTTCCAGGGGTCGGTGGGTGATCTTTGCGGTGTCTCCCAATCAGCTGTCCACATATGTGTCAAGCAGGTTACAGATGCTCTGTTCAGGCGTGCATTGACTCTCATTCACCATTGGGATGAGGCCAGCCAGACAGAGTGAGCCAGAGGCTTCGCGGCCATTGCTGGCTTCCCCTGTGTCCAGGGTGCAATAGACTGCACACATGTGGCCATCAAGGCGCCAGCAGGTGAGCCCGGTGCCTTTGTCAACAGGAAGGGCTTCCACTCCATGAACGTGCAGATAGTGTGTGATCACAGGATGCTGATTCTACAAGTCTGTGCAAGGTACCCAGGCAGCTCCCACGACACCTACATCCTCAGACACTCTCAGGTGCCGAGGCTCTTCAGTGCTTCAGCCTGGCTGGATGGATGGCTGCTGGGTGATAAGGGCTATCCCCTCAGAAGGTGGCTCATGACGCCTCTCTGCCATCCAAGAACAGAAGCTGAGCAGCGGTACAATAGGAGCCACGCCTCCACAAGGGCTGTGGTGGAGAGATCCATTGGTCTTCTCAAGATGCGCTTCTGATGCCTGGACCGCTCAAGGGGTGCACTCCGGTACCCCCCAGATCGTGTGTAGCTGATAGTGGTTGCATGCTGTGCTCTCCACAATCTTGCGCTGGAAAGGGGGGACTCAGTGGATGCTGAAGATGCTGACGCAGTGGCTGCGGCTGCACACGATGAGTCCAGCAGTGAGTCCGAGGATGAGCACGCACAGAGAAATGCTGAGGGGGTAGACGCTGACCCGGGCATACTCCAGGGAGGCAGGGACACCCGGGAGGCTTTAATCCAATGAACCTTCAGGTAGTACACCACAGATAGACCACCAGGACAAGCCTGAGCTGTATACTCCATACTTAATATCTAAGTGCAAAACCTGCCTTGATAGGAACATTAACTAAGGGCCTTGTTAATAAAGCTGAATGTCCCACAAATCACTCATAACATTATTTGTCACCATCCACCTGCAGAAGAAAAGAGGCACCCTCGGCCATGGTGACATGTCTGAACTTAATATTACAACCAAAGGAACTTAAGAAAACAAATTGACAAAGGTGTTAAAAACCACACCAACTCATAAATACCTCATTGCGGGCCAACACAAAAGCACCAGTGATAAACACGTGGTGTGTCTAAGGTGCCTTACATTTACATTTCTGGGTGCTACGTCTTAGTGCTGCCCCATCACTGGGAGTGGCATCTGAGACAGCCTGCTGACTCTGCTATCCTGTTGGCCTCAATGACCTTGGCGATCGTCCTCTGGCCTGTGGAGCCTGTGCTGGCACCGCCTGGGAGGGAACTACCAATTCCACAGCTGGCATCTCCCCAGCCGTCGCAGCCTCATCGGATGCAATGGTCACTGGCAGAGGGGTGGGAGAGCTGCCGCCCTCATCCGGAGCGCCCTGAGAGGAACCCGCAGAGACGACAGGCAGCTGCTGCGCTGACGTGAGGTCGCTTCAGACCTTCCTGCTCACCGTGGATGGATGGGCAACGAGCTGGGAAACTGTTGTCGTGGGGCCCAATGGAGCAGTTCCCTCAGTGCCATTCTCCTGCCTTCACCCTGGAACCCTGCACATTCTTTTCAGATAACAGTCTAATTCCCTTTTGAATGCTTCAGTTGCCTCCACATCTCAGCATTGAAATGTGAGCCTACAAAGCCGCCTGTGTGCAGTCGACGGTACTCTGCACCAAGAGTAAGCCTGCTATCCTGACAAAACCATATGCAGCCTTCATTGGCAGGGGTACTGAGTATAAAAGCTGAGAAGTCATGCTGCAGCTGTATAGAACCTTGGTTAGGCCACACTTGGAATATTGCGTGCAATTCTGGTCGCCACATTACCAGAAGGATATGGAGGTGTTGGAGAGGGTGCAGAGGAGGTTTACCAGGATGCTGCCTGGTCTAGAGGTTATTAGCTATGAGGAGAGGTTGGAGAAACTCGGATTGTTCTCACTACAGCGACAGAGATTGAGGGGCGACTTGATAGAAGTTTACAAAATTATGATGGCATGGACAGAGTAGATAGTCAGAAGCTTTTTCCCAGGGTGGAAGAGTCAATTACTAAGGGACATAGATTTAAGGTGAGAGGAGAAAACTATAGAGGAGATGTGCGGGGCAAGTTTTTACGCAGAGGGTAGTGAGTGTCTGGAATTCTCTGCCAGAGGAGGTGGTGGAAGCAGGTACGATAGTGGTGTTTAAGAGGCAGCTTGACAAATACATGAATAGGATGGGAATAGAGAGATATGGACCCCGGAAGTGCAAAATGTTTTAGTTGACGGGCAATATGATCGGCGCAGGTTCCTGTGCTGTACTTATCTTTGTTTTTTGTTCTTTGTTCAGTCCACTTGCTTTTCTCTGGTAAGAATGAATTCCACTCTCCTGGCACTTTTGACGTCTCTGATACAACAATGAACTGAAGATGTTAGAGATGTTGCCAGCTTCAGCCTATATGTATCCCAGTGGCATCCCATCTCATTTCATTTTTCATATCAGTCAACATAGTGAGTGGCAGCAGCCTGACTAGTGAATCTATGCATCACTAAAGCTTAAAGATCATCTGTTGATGTGCCTGGATCTTGTGATAGAAACCTTGTCTGGAGGTGTCTTTAGTTGCTCACAGTGATCAGTGGGATTGTCATTCTTGGATGTTGTTCTGATTGCATTTGTGATCTTGTCCCAGTTGCAATAGGACTGCATTGTGATGGAAGAGCTGGAATGGATCTGATTTGTCCTTGGTTATGCCTCACCGTTGTGCGTTCATGTGAAATGACTTTGTAGGACCTTGGTTCCTAACAAATCTTGGTCACCTCAGCTGGTTGGCTCCTGCCTTCTGTGGGATCCTGGGTGTGAACTTGTTGTCCCAACGATAAACTTGGCAATTCTGTACCTGCATTTTTAACATGCACATTGGTCATCTTCTTTTGTGGTTTCAGAAGTTGCTCTCTAGTTTTTGAGAGAGTAGAATGGGTAAGACTAGGTAAGTAGGTACCCACTGGTCTGCCAAACATGAGCTCTGCCAGTAATGGAATCGCTGCACTTAAAGGTGTCTCTCTCAGATGTAACATTGCAATGTGTAGATCTTGCTTGGTCTGTCTACATTTGAGAATTAAGGATTTCACTGTTTGAATCATTCATTCAGCTAGGCCATTAGATCCAGAGTAATGAGGAGAAAAAGTAGCGTGATCAATATTTCACTTTTTACACGTCCTGAAATGGCTAATGAATAAATTGCGGACCATTTTCTATAATGATCTCTCTAGGCACACCAAATAAACTGAAAATAGCACTTAGAGTGTGCTGGCAGTTGTACTTGACTTATTGTACAATTGTTGAATAATGGGGTATTTGATAAAGTAGTCAACAATGAGGATGAAGTCAGTGCCATGGACATGAAAGAGGTCGGACACAATTTTGGACCAAGGATGAGTAGCAACTTCATGTGGACTCTATGGTTCTTTGTGCTGACTTGTCATATGCTCTTGACATGCCTCGCACTTCTTGACAATGACTTAAATGCCATTGTTCATACCTGGCCAATAGACTGTCTCTCTTGGGAGTCTCCTCGCCCAATCTGTTGGGTTCCTCCAACACCGAAAATAAACCCAACACTGTATATATTTAAAAACTTTATCCTTATTGCTATTTTTTATTTTTAAACTGGACTTTTTCTCAAGAACAAAAAATATTCACTTCTAAGTTTCTGGAATGTCACACCTTATTATGCCTAGGGAGCTACTAACAGACAACCTAGGACTGTTCAGGCCAATTTCAAAGGGAGCTACAGAAATTCCATTTACATTTGATAAGCCAATCTTGCTAGTGGAGTCAGTGGGCCTGCCGAGACAATAGCTTCCCAAATGCTAGACCCGCAACATAAATGGCACCCCTTTCAACCCATAATGACTGAGACATCATCAGTCCTGAAAACAAAACCAATTCCAGACACTGGATAAACATCCCTTTTAAAGTTATTGTGGAGAAGGAAGGTCACATAACCCAAGCCTCTGGCCCTTGGAACATTTCAATATCACATTCCTGGGCTGCACAGGTAGTTTGCTGTTTTACCATCCTCCTGGCAAACCACAAAGAAGCCGGCTCTGACCAGGCAGGACAACTGGGCCATCTAATCTGACTCTGCTGGAAGAGCAGGGCCACTGGCTTGACCAGCTTGAGCAATGGATTTCGGAGCTTGAGCATCAGCTGGAGACACAGCGGTTTATCCACGAGGCTGAGGGTTACATGGATAGCATGTTTTTAGATGTGGTCACTCCGGAGCTTAAGGAAGTGCAATCAGAGAGGGAATGGGTGACCACCAGTCAGAAGAAGGGAGGGAGGCAGGTAGCCAGGAAAGCCCCAGAGTGCATCTCACTCAAGAACCATTCTTCTGTGTTGCAAAACGGTGAGGGTGAAGGCTCATCTGCTAATCTGCTACCTAGCTCCCTAAATCCTTATTGCAGGACCTCATCCTTCTTTCTACCTATGTAGCCAGAGCCAAGTTCACGGCACTGTGGGTGGCTCAGCTGCACAAGTGGGGAGGAGTAAGAGTGCAAGAATAATAGTGGTAGGAAACTCAATAGTGATGGGTGCAGACAGGCGCTTCTGAGGCTGTAAACTCGACTCCAGGATGGTGTATTGCCTCCTTCTGCCAGGGTCAAAGATGTCACTGAAGGGCTACAGGGCATTCTGAAGGGGGAGGGCGAACAGTCAGAGGCCATGGTTCATATTGGTACTAATGACATGGGTAGAAAGAGCGATGCAGTTCTGCAACAAGAATTTAGGGAGCTAGGCAGCAGATTAAAAAGCAGGACAGCAAAGATTGTAATCTCTGGATTACTCCCTGTGCCATGTGCTAGTGAGTACAGGAATAGGAGGATAGAGAGGATGAATGTGTGGCTGAAAAGATGGTGCAGGAGTGAGGGCTTTAGTTTACTGGATCAATGGGTTTGTTTCTGGTGAAGGTGTACAAGTTGGACGGGTTGCACCTGAACTAGAACGGGATCAACATCCTTGCGGGGAGGTTTGTTAGTGCTTTTGTTGGGGGGGTTTAAACTAATTTGGCAGGGTATGGGATACAGAGTGGAGGTACAGTAGGGGGTGATGCACAGCCAAATATAGAAGAGAAACCAAGTCAGTCTGGAAGGCAGAGCAAACATAAGCCTCCTAAGGCACAAGGGAATAATGCAAAGCTGCTTGCATCTATTTTAACACAAGGAGTCTTACAAGTAAGGCAGATGAATTGAGGGCATTGATTAACACATGGGAATATGATATTGTTCTATCACAGAGACATGGTTAAGGGAAGGGTAGGACTGGCAGCTCCATATTCCAGGGTATTGATTCTTCAGGTGTGATGGGGCGGGTGGGTGTGGGTAGTGTAAAAGAGGAGGTGGCATTGCACTATTGATCAAGGAGTCAATTACTGCAGTAAGGAGGGATGGTATCTTAGAAGGATCCTCAAATGAGGCCATATGGGCAGAACTTAAAAACAAAAATCACTTTGCTAGATCTAAACAGTCAGGGGAGGTAGAGGAGCAGGTATGTAGGCAAATCTCAGAGAAGTGTAAAAATAATAGGGTAATAACAAGAGGGGATTTCAACTTCCCTAATATTAACTGGGATAGTCTTAGTGTGAAAAGCTTAGAGGGGCAGAATTCTTAAAATGCATCCAAGAGAGCTTTTTGAACCAGCATGTAGAAAGTCCTACTAGAGAAGGGGCGGTACTGAATCTAATCTTAGGGAATGAAGCCGGGCAAGTGGTAGAAGTGTCAGTGGGGGAGCATTTCGGGTATAGCGGCCTTAACTCTGTAAGGTTTAAGGTAGTTATGGAAAAGGACAAAGATGGGCCAGAAATAAAGGTCCTAAATTGGGGTGAGGCCGATTTCAATATGATAAGACAGGACCTGGCCAAAGTGGACTGGGAGCAGCTACTTGTAGGAAAGTCCACATCAGACTAGTGGAAGTCATTCAAAAAGGAAATAGTGAGAGTTCAGGTCCAACATGTTCCCATAAAGGTGAAGGGTAGGACCAACAAGTCCAGGGAACCCTGGATGTCAAGGGATATATAGGATTGGATAAGGAAAAAAAAAAGGAAGCTTTTGGAAGATACAGAGGGCTGAAAACAGCGGAAGCCCTCGAGGAATATAGAAAGTGTAGGGGGGTACTTTAAAAAGTAATTGGGAGAGAGAAGAGGGGGCATGAAAAACACTGCCGGTAGGATAAAGTAAAATCACAAGGTATTTTATGAATATATTAAGGGCAAGAGGATAACCAGGGAAAGAGTGTGGCCCAATAGGGGCCAAAGTGGCAATCTGTGCGTGGAGCCAGAGGACGTAGATGAGGTTTTAAATGATTAATTTTCATCTGTGTTCACTATGGAGAAGGATGATGTAGGTGTAGACATCAAGCAAGGGGAACTGTGATATACTTGAACAAATTAGCATTGAAAGGGAGGAGGTATTAGTGGTTTTAGCAGGCTTAAAAACGTATAAATCCCCAGGCCCAGATGAGATGTATCCCAGGCTGCTATGTGAGGCAAGGGAGGAGATTGCAGGGGCTCTGACACTAATTTTCAAATCCTCTCTGGCCACAGAAGAGGTGCCAGAGGACTGGAGGACAGCGAATTTGATACCATTATTCAAGAAGGGTAGTAGGGATAAACCAGGTAATTAGAGGTCTGTAAGTCTAACATCAGTGGTAGGGAAATTATTGGAAAAATTCTGAGGGACTGGATTAATCTCCACTTGGAGAGGCAGGGATTAATCAGGGATAGTCAGCATGGCTTTGTCAGGGGGAGATCATGTCTGACAAATTTGATTGAATTTTTCGAGTAGGTGACTAGTTGTGTAGATGGGGGTAGTGCAATTGATGTAGTCCACATGGACTTCAGTAAGGCTTTTGACAAGGTCCCTCATGGGAGAATGGTTAAGAAGGTAAGAGCTCATGGGATCCAGGGCAATCTAGCAAATTGGATCCAAAACTGGTTTAGTAGCAGGAGGCAGAGTGTTATGGTCGAAGGTTGTTTTTATGATTGGAAGCCTGTGACGAGTGGTGTACCACAGGAATTGGTGCTGGGACCCTTGCTGTTTGTAGTGTACATTAATAGTTTAGACATGAATAAAGGAGGTATGGTCAGTAACTTCGCAGAAGACACGAAAATTGGTGGTGTTGTAAATAGTGAGGTGGAAAGCCATAGGTTACAGGATGATATAGATGGGTTGGTAAGATGGGCAGAGCAGTGGCAAAAGGAACTTAATACTGAGAAGTGTGGGGTGATGCATTTTGGGAGAACTGCCCTTAATTGGCCCACCCACGTAAAATAGCAGCGCGCAGCCGATTGCAGGCGGCGATCGGCTCCACAGCCGCCCCTACCCGCTCCCACCCAGCCCGCCCGACAGAGGTAAGATGTAGCCCTATAACTCTATTTCGTACCATCACCTACTGACTCAAATCTCTGCGTGCCCACTTCATCTTGTGACATCAACGCCACTTGAAAAGTAAATCTTACAACACTGGTCTCCAGCCAGTCGCCTTGAAATGCCTATGTGAAAGAATTCCTCATTGGACTCTGACTTTGGGACTCTGGAACTCAAATGAGCCAATATTCAGTTTTTTCTGTGGTCCTTGTACTGTAAAGCTCCTTTTCCCTATCCCTCCCTTTACTGATTGAATGCGGAGTGGGATATTGCGGATACTCCATTCACAGATCTTGAATGTGAGGAATAATCCAACCTTCTGAGCTAATCCTCCTAACTCGAGTTTGCTGTGGATTATTAATAAAATTGGATCGCATGAAAATCAAGAGGTTGGAAAAAATACGTCACTGTTACTCTTTAAAACAAACTAATTCAAAACACCTGTTTACAGACAGGCAGTAAGAGGAAAACAGTACTGTTTGAACTGACCCTTATCCTGTCCATAACAGGACTCTTGAGTGAATCATGAAGTTGTTGAAGAATATCAGGTTGCAAAGATTCTGGTATGATGACCCGCCTACCTTTAAAAATGGCTCTCCAGGAGATGCCTGCTCATCCTGATAAGGCCAAAATGGTCTCACATGATCTTGGACATGTTGAATTGAATCAGGCCATGCTTCGATGATGGTTTTCCAAAGTTTCTGTAGTGTAGAATCTTTCGCCATAATTTCTTGTAGTGGCTGGCATTTGATATGCGCAAAAAGTACCAGATCATTTGAAGGACTTGCATTCCCCTGCAAGTGCAATGTTCCAGCTCCCTTGAAACTGCCAATGTTGTTGAAACATTCTGGGTATTTCGATGTTAGGTCATGAACTGAGGTGATAGAAGTAGTTTCTGAGGTTGATCTATTGTATGAGGTCTGACCAATCCATGGATTGTCACTAGCGTGAGCTCACAGCATACTGGTAGACCTACGATTGCTGGGCCTTTAGTCTCCACGATATAGAATTTCTGTGACACCTGGGCAGATTGATTGTATTTACACTCCAGGATTATGGATCCTTCACATGGAATTAGTGAACCATCGTACACTGAAAATTTCATAGTAGTAGGTTTTGCCATGGTTGTCCATGCCTGTAGATATATGTCTCTCAGAAATAGGAGTAGTGTGTTTGCACTTGCCCTTTAGTCATTCTTTATCAATCATGAATATTTATCAACTTTCTTCCGGCAAATAATTTGAATCTTGGCAAACACTTCAGACGGTGTGACGGCACCTATATTGTTCATGAGATTGAAACATGTGTTCACTGCTCTTCGTCTCGTCATGCACATCATCATCGTTTTCTTGCTTGTCAATCGCCTCATGTATATGTTTCTGATGGGATACCAGATGGTCCTTCTTATTGCTTGAAGGTACTCATTGTGTACAATCTATTTGGATCAGTGCAATGCCCTTTGTAGCTGCATCAGTTTTCACTCTTGTGCACTGCTGCCACTAATTGCCCTTTCTGGCACATGCCTTGCAGAATTGCTGGAAAGCTGGGCATTTCCTTGGTGCATGCAGAAGACCACATGTTGTGCTAGATTTGGGTGTTCTAGTGAGTGTGTCAACAATTGGGATTGCATTTAGGAGCTTTAAACCTTGTTGGCCTGCAAGGATCGCTTTGTACTTAACACCCATCATTGAGTAGCTCTTCAATGCCATATGTTTTGTCTATTAGATCTTTCTGGAATGCTTCCATGGGAGTGGATGTGATCACCAACTCAACAATTCTGCCTGCTAGCTCTGCATTTGAAAAACCACAGTACGTACTCTTTTCTTTGCATCTGCTGATGAAGTGGTCTGTGGAGTCTGTAGGTTGTTGTCGAATGACATGAACTGTAGTCGATGAATACGGAAGTTTAACCTGATTCTAAACTAGTCTTCCAATGTAGTCCATATTTTATGGGATCCTTGAACTCTTCTGTTAAACCTAATGTGTTCAGCCTGTCTAGAACGTCATTCCCAATTGCTAGGTGAATTTTTATGACTTGCTTGTCTGTTTAAATGATTTGAATTCGGATAGTGGGTCAGCTGCATCCCAATTCAAAGTGCGAAACTTTGTCTATGTTTTGAAATATCCCTTTGACCTTCCTTCTCGTATTGTACATGGGATGAGTGTTGCTATAGCTGCTTTCGCACACTTTTCTGAAGCTCTTCCTGTTATGATCACAGTCTTCTCTGGCCTGATTGTTCTGAATTTTTTTTTTGTTTGATTCTCCCTCGCTCGCTGTTGATCCCAGCCATACCCTGGTCACTTGCCTTTCCTAACGAGCAAACCTGGTGCTGGTCCTTTTAACGTACTGTCCCACTCATGGAACTGACAGGGTATGCACTTCAATCTCACCACGAGGGATCCGTCTGCTTACCAATCCTTCATTTGAGCAATCTAGGCACTGTTTCTTCAAAGCTTCCCTGCACAGTCAGCACGCTGCGTTTTCAGCACTGTCCGATGCTGTGGCTTCATTGTGGTCTCACCAATATATTGAGGGTCAACTCATGCCATGTAGCATGATCTAAGACAGTTCATCATATTGTACCTGTACTTAATCTTGCTGCCAGACTGAGCACCATGTTGTTTGGAAGGAACTAATGCTGCACACATTGTAGTGTTTTTATAATGACATCAAAAGCATCAATCATTCATAAGGGATTGGGTAAACATGTTGTGGGTTCGATCATTGAGACTCGGTACTTGATAACAGATATATGTGGGTATAAAGCTTAAAGACACCAGCAGCAGAGCCATCTGTGTGTGCTCTGCTTAAAAGAAAAGGTGAAAAGAAAATTAGATCACATGACATACTTCCTTTCTGGTGATGTCATGTTACAATCTCTTAAAGGCATATTACAACAGGGACGATGAACCAAAGCCCTGTCAGTCCTCTCAGGTGGAAGAGAGGGGAGCGTGAAATTGAAGGAATGGGTATCCCCTCTGGGTTCCCCCCAGCCTCGAACCCGCAGTGATTTTACTCTGGGGCAGGACGGCCTCAGAAGGGCCGCCTGCCCTTACCCCAGTTGAGGCTCTTAAGTGGCCAATTATTGGCCACTTAAAGGTCATTTGCCACCCAGCCTCAATTTTTAGGCTGGCAGGGTGATTTACCTGGCATGGGCGAAGCCTGAAAATGAGTGAGCGTAGGCCTCGGGCAGCAAGGGTGCCTCCATCAGAAGCTTTCTTTTGACTTCGGGCACCCTTCCCTTAAGGTTCGGTGGCTACTGGACCTCTCTACCTCCCCCTCCACCCTGACACCCCGCCCCAAGCCTTCCTACCTTCCCACCCTGCGACCCCATAAACTTACCTTGCTGCTTGGCCCCAGGCATCTTCCTCTTGTCGCTGCAGGGACTAGAGAGCTGCCAGCCAATCAGATAGGCCAGTGGCTCTTTTCCTCCTGAGTGAAGGGCAGAAGGCCTGTGCCTGCAGTGTGATTTGTGAACCCATCCCAGAAACCCCACCACCTGAAATAATCAGCCCTAGGTTTTTATGACAGCTAAGGATAGTTTCATGGTCACCATTACTGAGACAAGATTTCAATTACAGATTTATTTAATTTAATTTGAATTCCATCAGCTGCTGTAGTGAGATTTGAACCCATATCCCCCTGAGCATGACTCTGGGTCTCTGGATTTCTAGTCCAGTGATATTGCTACTATGCTATCTACCCATATGTCACTGCAGTAACAATGTGACAAGAGTAATTAATTGGCTGTAAAGTAATTTGGAATGTAGTGTGCTCATGAAAGGCACGATAGGAATACAAGCCTTGCTTGTTTTATTTTTTAAAGCTGATGGTGAAAAGAGCCTAACTGTACTGTCCATAAAATCTCATACCTGTTTGGACTTCTGTTCACTGAATGTTTTATCAGTTCCCGCTTACCTTCTCCTTTCTGATGCCAAAGTTTTGCCTACAGTAAAGACTTTAACTGTAACCTCATTCTAATATCACCTCTGAATTCCAAACTCAACACGTTGTCCTGATATTCTTACCTTTGAACGTGGGTATGGGGTACAACCTACAAGGCCAAAAAGCCAAGAGCTGAAAGTGGGATTAGATTGGATGGCTCATTGTCAGCCAGGGTGGACATGATGGGCTGAATGGCCTCCTTTTGTGCTGTAAAGGAAAGAGATGGAAGGCATAATCAATAGTGCTATCAAGCTTCACTTGCTTAGCAATAACATGCTCATTGATGCTCAGTTTGGGTTCCACCAGGGTCACTCAGTTCCTGACCTCATTTCAGCCTTGGTTCAAACATGGACAAAAGAGCTGAACTACAGAGGTGAGGTGAGAGTGACTGCCCTTGACATCAAGGAAGCATTTGACCGAGTGTGGCATCAAGGAGCCCTAGCAAAACTGGAGCCAATGGGAATCAGGGGGAAACTCTCTGCTGGTTGGAGTCATACCTAGTACAAAGGGAGATGATTGTGGTCGTTGGAGGTCAATCATCTCGGTTCCAAAACATCACAGCAGCAGTTCCTCAGGGTAGTGTGCTAGGCCCTACCATTTTCAGCTGCTTCATCAATGATCTTCATTCCATCATAAGGTCAGAAGTGGGGATGTTCGCTGATGATTGCATAATGTTCAGCAACATTTGTGACTCCTCAGATACTGAAGCAGTCCACATCCAAATGCAACAAGACCTGGACAATATTCAGGCTTGGGCTGACAAGTGGGAAAGTAACATTCGTGCCACACATGTGCCAGGCAATGTCCATCTCCCACAAGAGCGAATCTAACCATCACCCCTTGATAGCATCACCATTTCTGAATTCCCCTATCAAAATCTTGGGGGTTACCATTAACCAAGACTGAACTGGACTAGCCATATAAATACTGTGTCTACAAGAGCAAGTCAAAGGCTAGGAATCCTATGGTGAGTAACTTATCCCCTGACTCCCCAAAGCCTCTCCATCATCTACAAGGCACAACTCAGGGGTGTGATGGAATACTCACCACTTGTCTGGATGAGTGCAGCTCCAAGAATCTTGGCACCATCCAGGACAAAGAAGCTAATTTCATTGGCATCCCATCCACAAACACTCACTCCCTCCACTACGGATCAACAGTGTACCATCTACAAGACGCACAGCAGGAGCTCACCAAGGCTCCTTAAACAGCACCTTTCAAACCCACGACCGCTACCATCCAGGACAAGGGCAGCAGACACATGAGAGCACCGTCAGCTGGAAGTTCCCCTTCAAGCTACTCACCTTCCTGACTTGGAAATATATCGCCGTTCCTTCATTGTGGCTGGGTCAAAATCCTGAAACTCCCTCCCTAACAACTCTGTGGGTGCACTGACACCACAGGAACTGCAGTGGTTCAAGAAGACAGCTCACCTCCACATTCTCAAAGGCAATTAGGGATGGGCAATAAATGCTGGTCTAGCCAATGATGCTGACATCCCTCGAATTAATTTCAAAGAACCTATGATTCTATGATTCAACATGGGATATGTTTGTAAGGGCTAGTACCCCCATACCCTTTATCCCATAGCAAGCTGTGCTCCCATGTCAAAAAGGGTATGAGTAGGGGAGAACAGTGTCCCACAACTCTCCAACTCTCAGTTACGACTCCAAGTAGCTGGTTTTGCACGCAAGCAGTCATATCCCAGGATCTTGAGTCATCAGTTGCGCAAAACTAAGTGAGGGGCCCTTCAGATTCCAGCTGGTGTGGTGTGGCCCTTCCAATATGCACGACGTTTGGGAATGGCGGAGCAGGCAGAATATGCTAACCAGCTAGTAGGACAGTGGCACAAAAAGCAGAGACCAGCCAGGTGTGGGATACACACAGGAGCACAGTTATGATACTTGGGGCATAACTTTCCATGCCCGCTGGCGTAAACAGACAATATGGCAGGAAGGCCAAAAAGTGGTTTCAGGCCGTTGTGAAACACATTTACAACCAACCCGTCAATGGGGGGCTGCGTTTCCGATCGGGAACTTCATTGTAATACATCTGCATATCATTATAAGCCCAGCTCACCGGAATTAACCCTCAATGCTGGATCATCCAAGCACGGTGCCTTGGTTGCACATCGACGTGTTTCACAACAGCATTTATCAGGAATGCAGCTGGCGAGCTGCACTTTGAGGGGAACTAGGAGGTGAGTACACAGTAATGTTGCACAGTGCTTACGAGGTCGCTTGTTGGACCTCAAGGTTGAGATGCCAGGTATTCATGCGAGGGCACAGGCAAGTCACTTTTTCCCAGCTGGCTGACTGCCCTGCAGTTGAGGTGAGTTGGGCAAGTGGGCAACGGTTGCACTGTGGTTACAGGCAGTGCACAAGCACATGCAGTGAGGTAGGGGTGGGTAGGGAAGCAACCATGCATTAGGGAAACCTTATATAAAGTGACCATTCCTCGGCAGCTGAGACAGTTCAGGCACTCAAACTTTGTCATGCTTGGAGTTGAGCATCTAGCTTATCTGCCCACTCAAGCAACACAGGGGCCTGAAAGTGCCACTAAGCGCTCCAGAGCTCTTCACCTCATGGGCACTGACTGCAAACTAATGAGCGTTTTAGTGGACTGCAGAACAGTTGGACGGCTGGGGAAGTTGTACAATCTCCTTGCTAAAGCTGGCCATGGAGCAGTCACTGGTGGAGGTGCTCACAGCCCCTTGTGATGTCATCATCCCAGTTTGGACCAGTCTCCCTGATGGTTCAAGCTAACAGCACAGCCTTGCAGCGTGAGTTAGGAGAATGCCTGCGCCTGAGCTGAGAGCACAGCATACAGTTCAATGGGCAAAGCTGCCGCCAATCGGTCAGGTGGATTGGGGCAGAAGTGGTTGGGGTTTCAGCCAGCCATGCAGCGCACTAAAGTCTGGCCATCCAAGTGGTGGCCAGCAGTCTCCAGGGTGCATTAAGGGGCCTTCAGACTTAACCAAGAGAGGTTCATAGCATATCCAAGCTAACCCACATGTCTTTCCCTTTCATCCTGCAGGAGGAGTACATCAGGAGCATGGAGCCTGGTGACCTTGCTGTATGCCTCATGACTTACAGGGAGCAGAGATGAAGGAGAAGAGAGCGATGGAAGCGCCTTGCTGCGCAGAGGGAGGAGCTGCACCCTCAGGCAGAAGGGGCAGCTGGGGCGCCCGCACATGCTGCAGAAGAGCCACAGTGTGCCATCACTGGTTGGCACCTAGCTAGACCCAGGGCCTATTGATGCCGCCTTTCATTCCTACAGGTGATCAAGAACCAGTGTTGCTGAAGACTGTGCTTTTCTAGGGAACTGGTTGGTCACATCTGGCATTTACTGCACCACGTGGCGCCACGGGCACATGGAGGGCATCCACTGCCAGTGGCCATGAAATTGACCACAGCGCTTAATTTCTATGACTGTGGCTTCTTTCAGGGCTCCACAGGTGACCCTTGTGGAATATCACAAGCCTCCACCCACAAATGCATTTATTAGGTCATGGACACCATCTTTGTGAAGGAACACAACTTTGTGCATTTTGCCAGGGACCAGGGAAGCCAGGATGCAAGAGCGCTGGGATTTACCCAGATCTCATGTTTCTCACAGGTACAGGTGCCATCAACCGCACTTATGTAGCACGCAGATCTCCATCGCAACAAGTGGTCAACTATGTCAACCACTTGCTCAATGTGCAACTGGTGTGCGACCATGACAAATACATCCTGCAGGCCTGCGCACGGTTCCCAGGGAGTGTCCATGACTCTTACATTCTCCGTAGGTCTCAGTTTCCTGGTGTCTTTCATGGTTCACAGAGGCCGCAGGGTTGGCTCCTCAGGGACAAGGGTTACCCACAGAGGAGGTGGTTGATGTGCGGCAGCTTCAGACTGCAGCAGAGTGAAGGTAAAATAAGGCTCATGCTGCAACTCGGATCTTAGTGGAGCATAGTTCCGGTGCTTAGATGGTCTGGTGGAGCCTTGCAATATAGTCCACAGAGGTTGTCATGCGTTGTCATCACCTGCTGCGCCCTTTACAACCTGGCGCTGCAATGGGGAGAAGAGCTGTACATCTCCTCCGCTGAGGAGGACATCAATGGGGCTGAGGGTGAGGAGGTCCTCGAAGGTAAGAATGCTGGTGATGAAGCCATTGCACTGATAGATCAGGCAGGTGTTCTCGGGAGGCCCTCATAGCTGCTAAATTTGTGGAGGATGATGATAACATGCAGTGAGGAGACACCATAGATCCTCACATTGCATCTGTGAACATTTGACTCTAGTCTGGCTGATGACAACCCACATGCCCTCTGTGATAAGGCTCCTGTCATGGAGACACAGTGGAGGCCCTATTAGTCGCTCGATTGCAGGAGGATGATGATGACGATATGCAGTAAGGACACTCCATAGATCTTCACACAGCCTCTGAGAATGTCTGACTCCTGTCTGTCCGGGGGCAGATCGCTTGCGCTCTGTGATCAGGGTCACCATATGGAGACACAGCCATGAAACTTTAAATGCACCTGATGCTTTGTCAGCCTTCAGCACCTGCCCCCTGCAGGAGCACAGTGTCACTGGTCACAGATGCTGACGAGATGTGGGCCAGCCCCACCTCAAAGGTGCTGAGAGCACACAGAGAGAATGGCGGAACTCTGTGGCGCCTGCCCACGACATTCTGGCAGCAATGACCAGCACCGCCGAGGTGCAGGCATCAGTAATGTGTCCAGTGAGTGTGAAGCCAGACAATCACTTTGGTCCTAAGGTTACACAAAGCACAGGGAAGAGGCCCTGGACTGAGACACCTGCCTTTATCTTGTGCAGGAACCAAGATTTCACATCTAAGTGACATGAACACTGCTCATCTTAACAAGGAACCATAGGCAAGGAGACATTCTTGGGAGTTTATTTACAATAGTGAACATTATGTACAAGTGATTAACACCCATCCCAGGCTGTGCAACTACACCTTCTTAACCTTCCTAGCCCTGCCACTACTTCGTTGTGCACCCCGACATCCACACTGGCGTTGGGGGCTGCCTGCTGACTGCTACCTGTGATGACCTTGGTGTGTTGGCATGCTGGCGTTATCACCTCAGCCTGAAGGCAGACAGATTCCTCCATCGTGCCTTGCAATCTGAGGAGTGCAGCGAGCATCCCTTCCTCATGTTCCTGGACTTGCCTTTGCAACTGTAGCAACTGAGGTATGACTGAGTCCAGAGGCTCGTCATCTGACTTGGACTCAGCAGATTTCTGATCTCCAGCAGTCCTCTGAGTGCTGGACACCTGGGGAGCCCCTGTTTCCACCTGCTGCAGATCAGACAGTGCAATGTGCTCACCAGATTGTGATCCCAAGGCTACTGTAGAACTAGGTCCCACCGAGGTGTGTGTCTCTGCGTTTGTGGAGGGTGTGGGTGAGCGCTGTGATGGGCCTTCAATTGGGGTTTCAGCAGATTCCTATTGTGAGGTGCCTTCGGGGCTTGAGTTGAGGACCTGGGTCAAGGGCTCCCTTGGCTGTTTCCCAGATGTCCCTGCAAAAGCAAGGAGAGATAATCAGTACATGGCAGTGGCCTGTGAAAGATGACACATCACTCACAGCATGGTTGTTTGATGGATGTTGCACTGCTGGATCCTCACTTGGCAGAGCACCCCTGAGCTCACTATCAACACAGGAACAGTCCAGATTCTCACCAGCCAGCTGTATGGCTCTATTTTCAGAGTCCGTGAGGACTTGATTCCTACACCAGTCTGCGACCTCTCCCTTTTTTTGTGTACCTGCTTGCCCTGCATGAGATAGATGGAGAGGGTGTAAGCAGGACACCTGCCAGGCCAGATGATAGGTATGCCTGACGTGTGTGGGTGGATGAGGCCAATGAAGGTGTGTGTCTGTGAGTGAGATCCCTGTGGATGTGTGATGGGTTTGTGAGTGTGTGAGTTGAGAGTGATGAGAAGAGTGACTTACCCTGGCAGAACAGAAGAGATCATTCATCCTCTTTCAGCACTGTGTGGCTGTCCTCTTTTGAAGGGCATTGGCACTGCCTACCCCTTCCACTGCCTCCCAACCTGGATTGGTGATGTTGCTGCCCCTCCTGCAGCCTGAGTGGGGGCAGAGGACATCACAGCGGGCCTCCACGACATCCAAAAAGCATTCCAGTGACGTGTCACTGACTCGGGGGGCTGCAGTCTTCTTGCCTTTCTGGGCCATGTCTTCTATGCAGCAGTCCTTGGCTGGAAGCACTGAAAGGTGTGCGCATGGCTACACTTTAAATATGGCACCCGGCGTAAGGAAGCAACGAGGTAATGGTAATGGTAATGGTGGACAAATAAAAGCCTGCCTGCCATCAAAATAGAGCATTTCTCAGGAATGCATGATTAATGAGGCAGGTTTGGGACGATATAGCGTGAGAAGCTGCTATTGCAGCTGGCAGGTAAAACTGTTTTCCTGCCCACTGCTGAACTTAGTGCAAATCTGGGATGATTCCGCCTTTTGTAAGACAATCTGGGCAGCACCTATGAAGAGCCTGGGACCTCACACAGTAGAAGCCCCATTGTTAGCCATCTATATTAATTGTCGAAGAATGGGAGATACAGAAGAGGCAACTGATTCTGTTGAAAATTGTGACTGAGGTACAGAGCGACCTGCGTGTCTTTGCACATGAATCATAAAAAGTTAATATGCAGGTACAGCAAGTGATTAGGAAGGCGAATGGAATGTTGTCATTTATTGCAAGGGGAATGGAATATAAAAGTAGGGATGTTTTGCTACTGTTATACACAGTGTTGGTGAGATCACAGCTAGAGTATTGTGTATAGGTTTGGTCTCCTTATTTTAGAAAGGACATAACTGCATTAGAAGCAGTTCAGGGAAGGTTATCTCGACTAATTCCTGGGATGAGTGGGTTATGTTATGAGGAAAGGTTGGACAGGTTGGAGTTTAGAAAATGAGAGGTGATCTTATTGAAATATATAAGATCCTGATGGGATTTGACAGGGTAGATGTTGAAAGGATGTTTCTCCTTGTGGGAGAGACTAGAACTAGGAAACACAGTTTAAAATAAGGGATCTCTCATTTAAGACGGAGATGAGGAGAAATTTTTCTTTCAGAGGTTCCTAAGTCTGTGGAACTCTGTTCCCTGGAGAGTGGTAGAGGCAGGGTCATTGAATATTTTTAAGGCAGAGGTAGATAGATTTTTGACTAACAAGGGGATCAAAGGGTATCGAGGGTAGGCAGGAAAATGGCGCTGAGGCCACAATCAGATCCGGCATGATCTTACTGAATGGCGGAGCAGGCTTGTGGGGCCGAATGGCCTACTCCTGCTCCTAATTCATATGTTCGTATGAATGGGATAACAACAGGTAGTGGGTGCATAAAAGACAAAGATGGTAAAACATTGTTTGAAAGTGTTGAATTAACAAAATGGTGAACAGAATATATAAGTGAGTTGTATGATGATCCAAATTGAGGGAGTCCTCAAGTTATAGGGGCAAATGAATGACCAAACATTATGATATCAGAGGTAAAGAACACTTTCAAATTGATGAGTATTGAACAAGGAACAGCTATGGATGAGGTTTTTTTTTATTCATTCACAGGATGTGGACATAACTGGCTAGGTCAGCATTTATTGCCCTTGTTCAGAGGGCACTTAACAGTCAACCACATTGCTGTGGGTCTGGAGCCACATGTAGGCCAGACCATTCTTCCCTAAAGGACATTAGTGAACCAGATGGGTTTTTACAACAATCGACAATGGTTTCAACAGAACATCTAAAAGACATCAGCAAAACAGAATTAGAAACGATAACAGAAATTTGTGTTCAAACCTATACCAAAGGATACATTCCAAGTAGCTTGAGACATTCGTTATTCGTTAGGTTACCTGCGAAACCTAATGAAATGGAGTGTAATCATTTTAGAACTGTAAGTTTAATGAGTTATCCCATTGAAGTGATCTTGCAAATCATAATAGAAAGAAATAATAACACACTTGAAGCAGAAATTGGCGAAACACGGTCTGGATTTAGACCTGAGGCTGAATTTAATGGCACAGAGCGGTTGCACGGTACTCCTGACATGCCGTAAAATAGATTGTGATGACATCAGGGGGGTTTCTGACATCATCACGACGCATCGCGATATTTCAGGAGGTGGGCAGATCCACATGTCGACAGTCCACCCGACATCAATTAAATGGGCAATTCAAGTAGTTAAAGAGGCAATGGACTGCAATTTTAAGCAGCCCATGCATTTTAACAGCTGGTGGATGGGCTGCACAGACAGGCAGGGAACTCACAATGAGCAGTTTCTCAATCCAGGATGGGATGTAAGGCTGAAGATGGAGCAAAGAATGTGGAGCTAGGATTTAATATTTATTGGTTAAGTTTTGACTGTCTGGGTTGTTTTCTGAACCATATTGTTCAAATTTTTCCAGGGGTAAGGAGCCTTCTGTCCTTAAAGAAACACTAACAGACTGACCACAACACCAGTGATCAGCACCTCAGCAATCAAATTGCTTACAAATGGGGATTGCTATATCAGGTGAGGGTTCTTCCTCAGATGAAGAGAGGAGAAGAAGGTAGAGGAGGCCAGCTGGCTGGAGACAGCATCAACATGTCCGCCCACAAGAGCAAGCAGCACACCCTGGCCAGCGAGGCTTGCTAAGGAGGAGGGGCCAATGGATGCGCCAGTACCCTGCTGGCAGAGTATACCAAGTAAGATTCAACAATCTGGCTGTAATGGAGGTGCAGTGCAGAAGAAGGATCTGCCGTTCAAGGGAGACTGTATCTTCTGTCTGCGAGATGATTGGCCTGAGGTTGCATTCAACTTTGCTGGGGGTGCACCCTATGCTTGTGGCACTGAAAGTGACTGTTGTAGGGGGAGGCAATGACATAGAGGTATTCCGGAGACCCAGGGTAATGCTCTGGGAACCTGGGTTCGAATCCCACTATGACAGATGGTGAAATTTGAATTAAAAGTCTGATGATGACCACAAAACCATTGCCAGTTGTAGTAAAAAGCCATCTGGTTCACTAATATCCTTTAGGGAAGGAAATCTGCTGTCCTTACCTGGTTTGGTCTACAGGCAACTCCAGACCATAGCAACCTGGCTGGCTCTTAAATGCCCTCTGGACAAGGGCAATTAGTGATTGGCAATAAATGCTGGCCTAGCCAGCGACTCCCACATCCCATGAACAAATAAAAATAAATTTAAGCTTAAGGCTCCTTCCAGGGCGCTGTAGGTGATCTCTGCAGTGTGTCACAGTCCACAGTATGCAACTGCATAAAACATATCACGGATGTACTCTTCAGGAGTGTAAATACTTTTATACTTTTCAAAAGGGGTTAGGATAGCAAGGCAGAGTGTGCAAGAGGATTTGCAGCTATTAATGTGTTCCCAAAGATTCAGGGCTACATTGATTGCACCCATGTGCTGATCAAAACACCTGCAGGAGAGCCGGGATCCTTTGTGAATCATAAAGGCTACCACTTGCTCAACATCCAGCTACTGTGCAATCAGCAGCAGCAGACCCTCCAGGTATGTGCAAGATATCCTGGGAGTTGCCATAACTCTCCGGCACTCCCTGGTTCCATGGCTTTTCAGTCCCCCTGCATGATTAGATGGCTGGCTGGTGGAGGATAAAAGATACCCTCTGAAAAGATGGTTAATGACATCAATAAGCCATCCTCAAATCCCTGCTGAAGAGGGGTACAAGAGAAGACATGCCTCCATGAGTGTCATGATCGAGAGGACAATCAGCCTGCTCAGAATGATGTTCCATGGCCTGGACCGGTCTGGGGGAACCACTTCAATATGCATGAGATTGTGTGTCGTTAATTGTTGTTGTGTACTGTGCCCTGCACAATTTGGCTCTCTCTCTGGGAGATCAGATGGAGGAAGATGACTGGGATGGATAACCATAGACGTTTGAGGATGAATCCAACACTGACTCTGAGGATGAACTTTTGCAGCCACAGGGCCAAGCTGAAGAGCCAGCAGGGCAGCAGCCTTTGGGATCCAGGGAAGCTCTCATTCAAGGGAGCTTCCTATAGTCAGCCAAAGTCTTCATTCCATATCCTTGAAAAGTAGCAGTTACATAATTGCTCAGACCACATGAACCCCTCCTGACCCTTTGGACTGTGCCTCCTCCGAAAAAGAGCAATCACCCTCAATTGCTTTTGAGTTTGCGTTGCGGGCTCCAAACTTCATACCACTCATAGCGCAAGAAGAACATGTGATATGAATTATTAATGTATTAAATTGATGTGGAACAACAAAACACAAGTCACACAGCTGAATATATCACCCATGACTGCCCTTCTGTGTTTACTGTTTACAAGTGCTTCATCTTTGTACTTCCCCATCACTGGTAGCTGCACTGGAGGCAGGCTACTGACTCAGATGCCCCATTGGTCTGAATGACCTTAGAGGTTGTCCTGTGGTTGGCGGGGGCCCTGAGTGCACAACTGGGTGGGAGAGTCCTTCACAGTGGTAGGACACTCCTCAGTTGTCGTGGATTCTTCAGACAATACTGTCACTGGCAGAGGGGCAGAGGAGCACCTGTAGCTAAAGGCTATTCGATGAATTGCTGAAATGTGACATTGACAGTAAAGATGTGAGATTTATCCGGAGCCTATATTGGGACCAAATAACGAGTATCAGGCTTGAAGATGGACAATCAGACATGTTTCAAGTGAAGAGAGGAGTACAACAAGACTGTATATTGTTGCCAAGATTATTCAATCTGTACATTGAACAAATATTCAGAGAACTAGATGTCTTTCCAGGGTAAACATTGGAGGCAAGAACATAACAAACTTGCGGTATGATGACCAAACAGAGCTAATTGCAGAATCAGAAGAGGCCCTACAAAATATCGCAGATGGAACAAAATCTAGAAGTTTAGAATATGGATTGAGTATGAACACCAAACTGATGAAAATAATGGTAGCTAGAAGGAAAAATTAGAAGAAACTAGAGTGAAGATTGCAGTGGATGGTGTCACACTAGAAGAAGGAGATAAGTTTGTTTGCTTAGGGTAAATGATAACAGAAGATGGTAGATGTGATGCAGAAGTTAGAAGAAGGATAGGGAGAGCCAGATGTAATTTTGTGAAGATGAAGGATGTGGTAACAACAAGAAAACTCAAGCTTGTAACAAGGAAAAAACTCATAAGATGCTACATTTCATCCAATTTCCTGTTTGCATCAGAAACCTGGACAATAAGTAAAGATCCATGGAAGAAAACAGAGGCCTTTGAAATGTGGATCCAAAGATCTATGCTAAAAATTCCACATACAGACCATAAGGCAAGTGAAGAGGTTATTGAATTTGTAAGAGCAAAAAGAACTCTTAAAAAGTGACATACAAAAAAAAATGTCCGTACTTTGGCCATTTGATCAGAACTGAAAAACTACAGAGATCTCTTCTAAAGGGTAAAGTGGAGGGTGGCAAAAAGAGGTTTCGACCTAGGTGGATTTGGATGTCATATAAGGGCTGCAGACGAGTGACAGTGGATGTGTGAGAATGGCGCAAGGCAGACAAGCAGCGGCAGAAAATGACTGCATTATCAAAACCAAATTATTGTGCAGAATCGTAACTGCCGAGAGAGAGGTTGGGTGCAGGCAAGGCAAATACTGTAAAAGTGTTGTCAGATCAGGACCCACTTCTGGGTTTTATTAAGCAGGTGCAGGCGTGGAGGTGTGAACTCCTTTGGAGCTGTTGGGTAAGTAATTGTAATATGCAAACAGGTGATTAATTCTTGATTATAATCAAGAATTCTGGTTTTAAAAGCCAGTGTATGTATTTCTTGAGCTGTCAGCAATTTGCCAGGGTCACCGAGGCAAGTGCACAACTGGAAGAGTTTCTTCAGTGAAAGTGTCAGACTGGGAAGGCTTTAAACAGTGAAACTGAAGAGCTACAGCCATGGCCAGCTGAGGGACTGCTGCTCACAGCACTCCTTCTGACAGTGCGCTTTCACTGCTTGATAGTAGATTGTCAATTTTTTGGAAGTCAGTTCATCTGCCTTGGACTTCACTCTCCTTCAGTTGCATGGCCCTGTTGCAAGCCTTCACCACAGAATGGGAGCAAAATGTAAAAAGCAAGAAACAAGAATCAAAGGTTATGGGCGGCTGGCAAGAGAGTGAAGTTAAGGGAACAATCAGATCACCCATGATCTTATTGAATGGTGGAGAAGGCTTGAGAGGCTAAATGGCCTTGTCCTGACCCTATTTTTTATGTTCTTATGTTTTTATGCTATGCAACTCAGCCTTGTACCTCTGATGAGGGACAAAAGGAGTAGCAACTTAAGCACCAACATCATCAGCAGCAACACCAGCAGCAGTACCTGCTGTCTTCTCCTCAGTTACAAGCTGATCCACAGGGCAGAGGGGACATCAAGGCTGAAATTTTCTAGCATTCCCACAGTGACTCCCGCCGCAGTGGGGCTGGAGAGCCATTCAAATCTCCGGAAGGTCGTGCAGGTATCAGGGGCTTGAAACTTCCGGCCCAAGATCCAACTGGAAGGGTGCAAGACCCCCAACACAGGGTCCCTTCAGGAGGCTCAGGATTTCATGGCAGGTCTTGCTGACATCTGTAGCCTCCTTACCAGCAGAGCAAGTGGGCATGCATTCCCAACAAGGTGCCTGTCACTGGAAGGCCAATCCCTCTGGGTCTCTGCCTTTTGCCAAGCTGGGTGTTCTCTGCAGGAGAGAAATCAGAGATGAGTGATTATTTGTAATGGCTTGCGGGGAGGAGGGAAGGATGCCATTTGTGGAGGTTGACTGAGAGGAATAGGTGTGAGAGTCAATACGCTGCAGTTGAGTGTGTGTGTTGTAAGATTTTCTGGGATTCGGAGGCCACAGATACCTAAATAGGCAGTCGACTATTCATAAGTCATTTTAAACAGTTTACTAAATTTATTAAGATACAGCAGTTTAGATATGATACATTAACTAATTGGTCAGAAGATGTGTACAAATTCTAACAGTTGCAGCTTACTGGTCCCAGATGGCAGACAAATGTTTGGCACGAAGTGTATTGATCTTATCTTCATCCTCCTCCTTGTCCAACCTGAGGAAGACAACTGCCAACAGGCACTGCAACCTCGCCACGACACCTCACCAGGACCCCGCTAGTATATGACCCCACCAGGACCTGGACCCTGTGCATGAGCACTTGTTAATATATCATTTTTCTGGGGGCTGGTAGCTTACCTAGTGTCAATCACCTATTCAAATTACTCTGATTAATGGACACAGGACAGGTACCTAAACTGTCAAGGTGGTTACCAGCTCCCCTGTTCGTCATCCTACTCGAGGTCAGCTTTTTAAATTACATCCTGCTGAGGGTCATTTTTTAAAATTCTTTCTGGGATATGGACTTCACTGGCTGGGCCAGCATTTATTGCCTATCCCTAGTTGCCCTTCAGAAGGTGGTGGTGAGCTGCTTTCTTGAACTGCTGCAGTCCATGTGGTGTAGGTACACCCACAATGCTGTTAGGAAGCAAGTTCCAGGATTTTGACCCAGCGATAGTGAAGGAACAGTGATATATTTCCAATGAGTGAGTGACTTGGAGGGGAAATTCCAGGTGGTGGTGTTCCCATTTATCAGCTGCTCTTGTCCTTTAAGTTGGTAGTGGTCGTGGGTTTGGAAGGTGCTGCCTAAGAAGCCTTGGCGAATTCTTGCAGTGCATCTTGTAGATGGTACACACTGCTGCTACTGTGCATCGGTGGTGGAAGGAGTGAATGTGGATGTGCTGCCAATCAAGTGGGCTGCCATGTGTTGGACATTGCCAAGCTTCTTGAGTGTTGTTGGAGCTGCATTCATCCTGGCAAGTGGGGAGTATTCCATCACACTCCTGACCTGTGCCTTGTAAATGATGGGCAGGCTTTGGGGAGTCAGGAGGTGAGTTACTCGTCGCAGGATTCCTAGCCTCTGATCTGCTCTTGTAGCCACAGTATTTATATGGCTAGTCTAGTTCAGTTTCTGGTCAATGGTAACCCCCAGGATGTTGATAGTGGGGGATTCAGCGATGATAATGCCATTAAATATCAAGGGACGATGGTTAGACTGTCCCTTGTTGGAGATGGTCATTGCCTGACACTTTTGTGGTGCAGATGTTACTTGCTGTTTGTCAGCCCAAGCCTCAATATTGTCCAGGTCTTTCTGCATTTGGACATGGACTACTTCAGTATCTGAGGAGTCATGAATAGTGCTGAACATTGTGCAATCATCAGCGAACATCCCACTTCTGACCTTATGATGGAAGGTCATTGATGAAGCAGTTGAAGATAGTTGGGCTGAGGACACTACCCTGAGGAACTCCTGCAGTGATGTCTTGGAGCTGAGATGACTGACCTCCAACAACCACAACCATCTTCTTTTGTGCCAGGTGTGACTCCAACCAGTGGAGACTTTTCCCCCAGATTCCCAATGACTCCAGTTTTGCTAGGGCTCCTTGATGCCACACTCTGTCAAATGCGGCCTTGATGTCAAGGGCAGTCACTCTCACCTCACCTCGGCTGTAGTGAGGTCAGAGGCTGAGTGGCCCTGGCGGAACCCAAACTGGCCGTCAGTGAGCAGGTTATTACTAAGCAAATGAAGCTTGATAGCACTGTTGATGGCCCCTTCCATCACTGTAGTGATGATTGAGAGTAGACTGATGGGGCGGTAATTGGCCGGGTTGGATTAGTCCTGCTTTTTGTGTACAGGACATACCTGGGCAATTTTCCACATAGCCTGGTAGATGCCAGTGTTGTAGCTCTACTGAAACAGCTTGGCTAGGAGCGCAGCAAATCCTGGAGCACAAGTCTTCAGTACTATTGCCGGAATATTGTCAGGCTTCACAGCCTTTGCACTATCCAGTGCCTTCAGCCATTTCTTGATATCACGTGGGGTGAATTGAATCAGCTGAAGACTGGCATCTGTGATGCTGGGGAGCTCTGGAGGAGTCCAAGATGGATCATCCACTCTGCACTTCTGGCTGAAGTTTGTAGCAAATGCTTCAGCCTTATCTTTTGCACTGATGTGCTGGGCTCCTCCAGCATTGAGAATGGGGATATTTGTTGAGCCTCCTCCTCCAGTGAATTGTTTAATTGTCCATTCAAGACTAAATGTGGAAGGACTGCAGAGCTTAGATCTGATCCTTTGCTTATGGAATCGCTTATCTCTGTCTATCACTAGCTGCTTATGCTGTTTGGCACGCAAGTAGTCCTGTGTTATAGCTTCACCAGGTTGACACCTAATTTTTAGGTATGCCTGGTGCTGCTCCTGACATGCCCTCCTGACACTTCATTGAACTGGGATTGATCCCCTGGCTTGATGGTAATAGTAGAGTGGGGGATATGCCGGGCCATGAGGTTACAGATTGTGTTCGAGTACAATTCTACTGCTGCTGATGGCCCACAGTGCCTCATGGATGCCCAGTCTTGAGTTGCTAGATCTGTTCGAAATCTATCCCATTTAGCACGGTGGTAATGCCACACAACATGATAGAGCATGTGACCAAGCTATTAAACATAGCTTTTCTATCTATTAAACTTATTCCTCTGGAAATTGAGTGACAAAGGATGAATAAATCATATCAGCCTCCAGGTACCAAGTATCTATCTGCTTGATGGAGCAATGGTGGTTACAGACAACTTGCATAGATATTGAATGAAATCTTTTCCTGTTCAAGAACACAATGGCATTGGTTGAAGGAGCCGACATGGGCGTCTTGCCCAAGAAATTGTATTTTAAGGTGTTCATTTCTCAGGTGCTACATGACCTCCTAAGGCCTCAAAATGCTGGCAGCAAGTGGAAGCACTCCTCAGATGTTGTAGAAGATTGAGTGCACCACCCACCACATTGGCTAATAACAAACAGGAGGCGTCCTCTATCCATGCTTAAATCAGATATGATAAACATCCTTCACATAAGGGGCCTAATGCCTGCTTCCCATTGTCCCCATTGCCACATTGGGCTGGATTGTACAGGGGGTAGGGGGTGGTAACCTTGCCCTAGAGTGAAAGTCAGCAATGAACTTGCCCCTGCTTTGTCAGCTCGACCGGTCAGGTGGTTAATTAGCTGTAGGCTGGACTTGCACCTCATTGGTAAGGAAATCCTGCTTCCGAGAGCTGCCAGCCAATCAGGTGGCCAGCAGTTCTCTTGTCCCAGGAGCGCCATGGGGAGCTGGGGCTGCATCCAGTCCCCAATGGTGATTGTTAATGGAGCCGATATGAAGGTAAGTTTTGGGGAGGGCATTGCCAAGCCAGGTTGATTGGCCCAGGAAATGGGGCGAGGAGATGGTGGGGGTGCTGGGATGAAAAGGGCAGTAGGGAAGGGAAAATGTGGGGTGGGAAAACCTTGGGGCAGGGCCTCCGATGGGCACAGGGGGCCCATAAAGGAGGTACCCCCTAACATGCCCGGCTACCAGCCAGAGCAGTGAAAACTGCTGGGCCAGGATTTCCTGGTTGGCGAGGGGGGATGGGGCCCACTCGCCGACACGTAAAATGACGCGGGATGATGTTGGGCAGAACTCCCGACGTCACCGCGCCCCATTTAAATTTTCAGGTTGGCGGGGGCTCAGCAGAATCAGCTGTGCACCCGCCGACCTGTCAATGGCCAATTGAGGCCATTGACAAAGTCATTAAACTAATTAAGGTTGGCGGGCAGGCCAGGAGCCCTGGCGGGAATTAGATAAAGCATGAAACCTCATCCACGGGCGGGATGGGGTTTCATGTAGGTTTTAATAAATGTTATTAAAGTGTATTCAAAAGTGATGGACATGTCCCAACTCATGTGACAGTGTCACATGAGGGGACATGTCAGGGAAATTTTTTTTCTCTATTTTCCACATTTTTTATTGTACAGCCGATCTCCCTGAGGCAGCACTTAGCCCCAGGGAGATGAATGTGTTCTTTCATGTGCATGCACAAATGAGTGCACTCTTGGCTCAGGGAATCCCCCCGCCCCCTGCCCGCACAGTCCGCGCAGACGTCACGCTGGGCGGGCCTTAATTGGCCCAGGATGCCCAGTCTTGAGTTGCTAGATCTGGGCCTTAATTGGCCCGCCCACATAAAATGGCGGCGCGCCTCCGCATGCCCGCACTTAAACATCCCCCCCAATGGGGGTAAATTCTGCCCCTGGTTTAAACAATTGGCCTGGTTGGTGATGTAAGCTTTTGTGAGCTTAGAGCTGAAATATAGGAATGAATTTAACCCAGCCTGCCTGCCACAAATTGGGTGGGTAGATTGTTAAAATGGCAAGTGGGGTGTTGGCACCCTCTACCTCTTAACTAACCTCAAATCAGGTAGGCTGACAGAGGCATACTCTACATTCAAAAGACAAGGCCTGATGACATTATTTGCAACATTAAGCCGTTTTAGTTGGTGGCTGTCAGCTGAGTAGCTACAAGAGACCAAGTTTGGTCTCTTTGTTAAACCATTCTAAAGATTTACTATGTGTGTCAGTAGGAGCAACCCTCCCCAAGGAGTCTTTTGTACTCCCAACCCTGGTTGGAAGAGTAGAGTACAGGAAATAGGATCTATGGGTTTCCTGGAGGTCCAGCTAAATTTAAAGGCAGGAACTGATTTAAATTTTTGGGCTATATTTCTCGGGTGACACCAGATCGAGAGGCTCCAGACCTCAGCAGGGAAATGGAGATGGCGGAGGGAGACAGGGATTGTGGGTCATGGATGATAACATTTGTAAGGAGTGTGGAGTGATTGGGAATGGCCAGAGAGATCAAGAGAGTTGCAGAGAGATTGATTGCATGTTGGGCAGTTTGTTTGGGGCCTGAGAGATTGGGGGTATGCTGTGAATAGGTCAAGGCTGTCCACTTGCGGGAAGAGGCATCTAATTGTGAGGTTGTGTCCTAATTGCAGGGCGGGTGCATTCTAATTGCGGATGGTTGATCCCATGGTGTAGAAACCATGGTGGGCTATGGGGAAGCACTTTACTCTTCCTGGCCCACAAACAGTGCTGAAATAGCACTTATCTGCTGGATCTGGCTTTCCTCTCCTCCCTCAGCTGCCAGGTTTACCATGATGTGGGAAACCTGACCCATAGCCATGAAATTTAAAAGACAGCTAAAATCAAGGGGATGCAACCTCATTAACGTGTTGCAGTCAGGGACACACCTCTTGTGAGTAGGTTTGCCATTTGATTCCAGTTTTAACAAAAGCAGGTTTGTTGGTGTTGGATTTCTTAGTTTTGAATTTTTGGACACCCCCTCGTCCCTCTCCTGCCCAACCTGTGGAGGTTATAATGCCCTTCTTTTATTTGTGATTTAATTTATTTTTGAATACTTCTGCTTAATTTATACTTTACTGTTTCTGCCTTTGTGCTATTTATTGTGGGGCTGCTATGTGCATATACTCCTCAATTTCTAACAAAGTATAATTGAGCATTTCCCCTTCCATTGCTTTTTGGCAGTTGGTTGATGACACCCAACTTCTACCTCCCTACTTCTCTTTTTTGTCATACTACCTGTCATGAAAGATTGAAGAAAATTTTGAGTCAAACATTGGGAAATCCAAAGCTATTTTATACAGTCCCCACCCAAATTACACACACTTGTTACTGGCTTCCTCTCACTCCCAAGCAGTTTATTCAGGCTCCATCAGAAAGATTACTGTCTTGGCATTCTGGGCATTCAGAGGTGTTGTGAATGTCTAATTTTATGATTTATATGCTTTAAGAGGATAACTTTTAGTGGGAATTTAATTTTTAAATGTAAATGAAAAAAACCCTGGGTTTGAGAAACTGGTAAACACCCCTAAGATAATTACAATTCAAAGGATGGTCCATGTTTACTTAAAGGGGTTGGAGCTGGGGGTGTGAAAACAATAAAAAACAAGTGGTCCTCTCCTAGCTTTGTGATGGAGTTAGTGAGTCTGGTAAGATTGCAGTTGTCCACATTAGAGATAAAATACTCATGTGGGTCCCAGAATTAAAGGGATGTTTTGAAGATAATGGTAATTAGTTTAAATCTCTATCTGGGACATCCCAAATGTGCCATGTTTCCATGGGATAGCAGGGAGGTTTTTTTTTGGTTTGGGCGTGTGATCTCTCACAGAAACAGGCAGGCAGCCTGAAGCAGATTTATAAAGGCAGACAGAGATTCTGCCAGGAGCTGAAAAGCAGCTATGGATTAGGAGCAAAGGATTATCAGGAATGTTTCTGATCAGCAGTCGCTAAGCAAGAATGCAGGGAGGCCCATGCTTGAGCTGGGGATTCCACAATTGTGTGGTAATGAAGGAGAGTTGGAATGTTTCCTTAGCTGGATGCTAGTGGAAGAACCCCATGAATTTCATACCTTGGAGAATAGGGGGAACATGCAGGAAAAGTAAGTGAATTCTTGAGAGCTGTGGCACACCTTAATTTGGTTTTAGGTAGACGTGAAGGAACCCTTAAGACACTAAAAAGTACAAGGGAGTTCTTGGGTAGAAATTAAAATGAACAGGAAGAGGTCTGTTGAGAATGTTGGGTTTAAAGTATAAATGTTTACAATGGTGTTAAGTTAGTAGTACTTGTTTTGTTTAACTTTTGTACAGTAAATGTTTTTTGGTTAAAATGTGAAATCTTGTGGCATAGTTCTTTCAATTGATGATGGGGAGTTTGAATTCCTTTTTAAAAGTTACTGGTCTGTACTGAGATGGGGATGATCTTCCGGCCGGTGAGCGGGGGCACGGCCTGCTCACCGATGCTTAAAATGACGCAGGATGACGTCGGGCGAAATTCCCGACATCACCCCGCGTCATTTCCATTTTCAGGTTGGCAAGGATGCAGCCGAGTCAGCTGTGTGCCCGCCGACCTGTCAACGGCCTATTGAGGCCATTAATAAACCAATTTAGGTAATTGACAGGGCTGCCCGTCCAACCTTAGGGTTGGTGGTGCAGGCTGGGAGCTGGCGGGCTTAAGAAAAAGCATGAAACCTCATCCATAGGCGGGATGAGGTTTCATGAGGGTTTTTAAATATTTAATAAAGATTTGAGTAAAAGTGATGGACATATCCCAACTCATGTGACAGTGTCACATGAGAGGACGTGTCAGGGAAATTTTTTAAACATTTGTCTTCAAAGTTTTAGTTCCGGCGTGATCTCCCTGAGGCAGCACTTAGCTGCAGGGAGATCAGTGCACTCTTTTGCGCACATGCACGGATGAGCGCACTCCTGGCTGAGGGAATCCTCCACCGCCCGCGCAGGGAGTGCATAGTGCTTCCAGGCAGATGTCATGCTGGGCGGGCCTTAATTGGCCCGCCCACGTAAAATGGCAGACGGCCCCCATTGGGGGCACCGATCGGAGGCGCGCCTGCCCATGCCTGTTCCTGCACATCCCCCCGATAGGGGGGAAATTTTTCCCGTGATAACAGAGTGTTGTGAATCTTAGGAAGTCTCTACCCCAGAGGGTTGTGAATTCGCCCTAGTTGAGCACATTCAAGGCATGAGATTTTTGACCTCTCATGGAATGTAGGAACATGAGGAATGGGTGGGAAAGTGGAGTTGAGGCAGAAGATCAGCCATGTTCTTATTGAATAACAGAGCTGGCTCGATGGTCAGTGTGGTATACTCCTGCTCCTATTTCTTATAGTGTGATGTTCTTGTGTTATGTTCAATACAACTTCCTTCTACCTCTGCAGCACCTTCCTCCACAGCACAAACTGTAATCCAAGCTTTTGTCATCTCCCAATTTGATTACTCTATTGCCAAAATTGTCACCCTTCTAAGTTTCAATTTCCATAAAGTCCAACTCACCCAAAGTTTGCTACCTCTGTGTTCTGTCACATAATCAGGTCTATTTGCTCATGACATGACTTCTCCTTGATGTGTATTAACTGTGTATTGTCTAATGCATTGATTTCAAAAAAGTTTGATGACACAAGGACAAGTCCTGGCACAACTGTTTGGTAGTGACAGGCCGACTGGGGAATGTTGAGCAGTGGGAAGGTACTTCTGTAGGGGGTTGGAGCCAAGTCAGTTCAAAACTATAAAGGGATTTGAACAGAGACACTGTTCCCTTTCTGGGAGAAATCCAGACCTCAACATTTTACCATTTACATCAATGACTTAGATGAGGGGAGTGAAGACACGGTAGCGAAATTTGAAGATGACACAAAGGTAGGTAACAAAGTATGTTGTGAAGAGGACATGAGGAGGTTACAGATGGATATAGATAGGATGGGTGAGTGGGCAAAGATCTGGCAAATGGCGTTTAATGTGGGAAAATATGAAGTTGTTCACTTTGGCAGGAAGAACAAAAAAGCAGAGTATTACTTAAATGGAGAATGGCTGCATAATTCTGAGGTGCAGAGGGATCTAGGTGTTCTAGTACATGTCTAGTCTAGTCACAAAAAGTTAGTATGCAGGTACAGCAAGTAATTAAGAAGGCTAATGGAATGCTATCCTTTATTACGAGATGGATTGAACATAAAAATAATGTTATGCTTCCATTATACAGGGCATCGCTGAGCCCACACCTTGAATATGTGTGCAGTTTTGGTCTCCTTATTTAAGGAAGGATGTAAATGCATTGGAGGTGGTTCAAAGCAAGTTTACTAGATTGATACCTGGAATGAGCGGGTTGTCTTATGAGGGAAGGTTGGACAGGCTGGGCTTGTTTCCACTGGGGTTTAGAAGATGAGGCATGATTTGACTGAAGTATATAAGATCCTGAACGGCCTTGACAAGGTGGATGTCGAAAGGATGTTTTTTCTTGTGGGTGAGTCCAGAACTAGGGGGCAATGTTTTAAAAATGGGGGCCACCCTTTTAGGACAGAGATGAGGAGAAATTTTTTCACTCAGACGGTTGTGCAACTTTGGAATTTTCTGCCTCAGAAGGTAGTGGAGACGGGGTCATTGAATATTTTTAAGGCAGAGGTAGATAGATCCTTGTTAGGCAAGAGAATCAAAGGTTATTGGGGTTAGATGGGAACATGGAAATTGGAACACAAGAAGATCAGCCATGATCTTATTGAATAGTGGAGTAGGCTCAAGGGGCTGAATGGACTACTCCTGTTCCTATTTCTTATGGTCTTATAAGGGGGTACAATCTTACATATATAGAGTTAAATCTTCTTGGAATCAGTAAGTATTTCTTCACATAAAGAGTATAGAAATCTGTAATGCAATTCAGAATCAAATCAAATTTTCAGCACTGAGATCAATAGATTGTTGTTAGGCAAGGGCATCAAATGAGATGGATCCAAGTTGGGTTAATGGAGATGATATCACTGAATGTCAAAAAAGTCTCGAGGGGCTGAATCAGCCTACTCCTGTTCTTATGTTTCAGGCACTCCTCTGCACTCTCTAGTCACAATTACCTTGGCACAGGTTTTGGAGGAGGTCTCTTGCTAGCTTCAATGTGTTAAAGTTGGAGCAGCACATGAAGTCAAAAACGTATGAAACAAATCAAAACTTTAAAAATAATTCTTACATTTCAGGAGAATACAAATCTATGCTTATGTCCTAATTGTCCATATTTTGCTCTAAAACCAGGAACAGAATAAATGAACTAATTTTAGAACAATTATTTAGATGGTATAAGCATCATTTAATTGCAGAATGAGATGTTTCCTTCCACTAGGCGGGTGCAGCAGCTCATGTTGCGTAACCTCACCTATGCTTCAAGGATTTTTAGCAATCTAATCAAAGCAAAGACAGATGAAAGGCATTTCAAGAGTATGAGCTGCTTTTACATCCTCGACATGTTCGTATGGTTCCCCCTGAATTTAACAAGACTAGTTAAAACAAAATGCAAACATTATTTTTAATTGTAATTTTAAACTTGTGGTCTAAGAACAGTATGTAATGGAGGATTGTGTAAAACAGTATTTATTTCCATTAGGAGTGAGACATCTGATCTTTCTTACTCAGAATCAATTCTGTAATTGCCCTTTATTTAAGTGTACAGTTTGGATCTGCAGGTTAACAAACAGCCAATGCTATGAATGTATTCTTGTGGCTGAGCCAATAGCTGTTACACATCAGCTATTTAATTTATACAAAGAAACTGGTAAAAAGGCATTGCATAGCAACCTGGCTAAAGCTTTTTGACCCACTCAGCCATGACAGGTGAATTTAACAAACAAGCACCCCTAAAACCCAAGCTCTGGATTTCAGATTAGCAGTAAGATTGATAGAATTGGGTGACTACTTAATGAAACTGCTACCATAAAGATCTGTGCCGTTCCAGTGCATATATACTTTTCATCTTAGGTTGCATGATGGTCAGTAAAATGCTGCTTGATTTTTTAATTCTAATCATTGAGTGCTTAGTTATAGTAATTGTATACAACCATTAAAATTATTCCAAGAATTAAAACAAATTCTATTATTTAAGGAAATGGTAATAAATATATACTCTGTCTGTGGCTGATTATTCAAAATGGTTTTCAAAATAAAACCATCTTTGACATAGCTGAGAAGATAGGTGTGGCTGAATATGTAAAATGAACACCACACCTATAAGGACAACTTGAAAGCATATATATAGATAGTATTCAGTGTATTTGGCTTACTCTAGCCGAATACTCTTGTAAATAACATTTCTTTGCTAACTATTGAATAAAAATGGAGAGTAAGGATCAAGATATCAATGAGGTGAAAAGACTGTACAGAAGCAGGTAAAACTTTTTTAAAGTTCCCTTAATGTGATATGAATTTATTATTTCTAAAATGATGCATTGATAGACATATAAATATTTCTGTAAAATATTTGAAAAATGAATATTTGGCATTTGGCCACTAGCTACTTGTTATTAAATATCAGGGTTTATAGCTGGTTTGGTAAATTAAAAGAGTAATTGTAAATCTTAGAGCACCATGTTTATTTAAAGCAATACACTCTGTAATCATGTACAGTTGAAAGGTTTGGAAGCATTGTGTGGTGGGGTGGGGGCGGGGGAACCTCTGAAAGAGCTAAGGATTTAAAATGCTGCAAAGCAATATTCATTTACAATAGCAAAGTAACTAAAAACTCTAATATTTGGTCATCTGATGATTGGTTTTTTTTACAAATCAAATTAATTGCAATGAATTTTGACAAGTTGAGTACCGTAGTTTTTGAGAATGTGTAATAGATGCTGCAGTGTAAAGAACTTCGGACATGTGCTGTTCATCTCCATACCTCCTCTGCTTCAGCTGTTAATAATCATCATAATTGTGCTATACTTGAAATATTATGTAAACATTTGGGCAATTTTACCTTAAGCAAAAATTACTACATTTTAAATTTACAATGAACAATCTACTAAGTCCACTGTACAGCAGGTGCTTTATTGTATTTTTTTTCATTTAGTTTCAGGAAAACTTGGGATTCCTTTATGTTGAAAACGGTAAATGATGAAGAAGAAATCACTGGGAAATTTGTGCTGCTCTTGCAGTATATAATCTGCTTTATCTTTGGAGTTTGTGTTCTGGGATTTATCTTTCTCAGCAAGGTTAGTAAATACTTGAAGAAATAGTGCTGGAAATTTAAAAAAAACTTAAATTTGCTTCACATCTTTTATTATATTGTAAGCCTTTTACAATTTTGTTAAACAACAATATTATAGTGCAATTTTTACTTAAGACCTATGGATCACATTACATAAGCACATTTTATGACCTTAGAAAGTCCCAAAGCACTTTTACAGCCAAGGAGATAGCAATGAAATAAATGGCTAGATTTGTTTTGAATGTTGATTGAGATATAAATGTTGACCAGGGATTTAGGATAACTTCTCTTTCAGTAGTACCATTGAATATTTTACCTGCCTGAGAGTGCAGACAGGGACTTCAGTTTAATGATTCACCCCAAAGATATGTACCTGTGACAGTGCAGCACACCGTTGCAATGTCCACCTAGATTTTGTTGTCAGATCTCTTGATTGGGGTTTGAACTCAGAGCATCCAATCTCAGTGAGAAGAGTGCAACCACTGAGACACAGCCGGCACATATCCATCAGGTTGATGGAATACAAAGGATAAGATTGTTGAAGCAGAATGAATTTGATGAAAGATCCTCAAGCTGAAATGCTAACTCTATCTCCACAGGTTCTGCCTGACCTGCCAAATATTTCCAGTGTTTTCCTTCTTCATCATTCTAATATTTTGATTTGCATAAAAGTAGGTCAGCTTCAGGAAGAGTAGGTGGTACTTTCTGAAGGGTAGTTGATGGTCAGGGAAATTTAGTGGACTATGGGAAGGGTAGCTGGTACTTTCTGAAGAGTAGTTGGTGCTCGGGGAATTTTAGTGGACCTTGGGAAGGGTAGCTGGTACTTTCTGAGCTCAGAAAGACTGAGGGCAGGATTTTCTAGCCCCACCCACCACCAAGATTGTTCGGTCTCACTGAAAGTCAATGAACTTTTGGCTGTGCTGTCACAACCCCCGTGGCAGGCCCCATCATGGCGGGGCTGGAAAATCTCAGCCTATATCATTTTTAATGCAATTGCATCAGTAACAGGATGATATTTTTGTAATGCAATGTTGTTATTCCACTCAAATAACAGTATTGTGAAACAAAAGGTGTCAATTGGCCAGAATTTACTGTAAAAATAATGATAAAGCTAATTAGACTCACCATTATTTATAAACAAATTGAACAGAAGCTTCAGGTGCATGTAGATGCACAGTTTAGATGCAAAAACCCAGAAGTTGCTGTATGGAATGTACTGCTCTGTCATAAGTTGCAGGAAAACAGAATCTCAGCATCTGACTCTCCATTCCAAGGTATTAAACAACATGGAGTTCCTCTACAGATGTTGTAGATATGAACTAAACTCACCACAGAAAGTTATGACTTGCCCATTTTAACTTAAGTAGCATTTTAAATGTGGCAAGTCTTAGGGGAGAATTTCTCTCCTGTTGGAGGGGAAGTGCAGGAGCGGGCGCGTGCAGACGTGCCTCCGATCGGCGCACCTGATTGGGGGCACGCTGCCATTTTATGTTGGCAGGCCAACTAAGGCTCGCTCAGCCTGACATCAGCCAGGAAGAGGGGAGGAAATCCCTCAGCCAAGAGTGCACTCTTTTGCGCATGCGCACGAAAGAGCGCTCTCATCTCCCTGAGGCTAAGTGCTGCCTCAGGCAGATCAGCGCCAAATTTAAAAATGGTGAAGGGGCAAAAATAAAATTTCCCTGACATGTCCCCTCATGTGACACTGTCACATGAATTGGGACACGTCCATCACTTTTAATCAAACATTTATTAAATTTTTAAAAAGCTTCATGAAACCTCATCCCGTCTGTGGATGAGGTTTCATGCTTTTTCTGAAGCCCGCCAGGGCTCCTGGCCTGCCCACCAACCTTAAGGTTGGACGGGCAGGTCCATTAATGAGCTTAATTATTTTTTAAATGGCCTCAATAGGCCGTTGACAGGTCGGCGGGTGCATAATTGATTCGACTGCGCCCCCCACGGACCTGAAAATTGAAATGACGCAGGGGTGACGTCAGGAGTTCCGCCCGACATCCCGCGTCATTTTACGCGTCGGTGAGCAGGCCCCACCCCCCACTCACCGACCTAAACATCCTGGCCTTAATTATTGCCAAACATCCTCTCTGTCACTGAAGAATAACTTGTCAAAATGTGGAGACTCATTTCCTCAGCTTTAAATTATTGTTTGAGATTTAAAATGTCAAGTTTAAAATTATATTTTTAAATTTTTCCTTGCTGTCTTTTTATCCTATCTTTCTTTGCCTCACTTTTGTTTTCTGCATCTAATTTGACATTGCTTTCAGTATTCTAACCTGCATTTCCTGGTGCACCATCCACGCAGTTCATTACCAATTCTTTATTCTGATTGGTTAAGGGTTGCATAGTGGCTTGCCTGTTCATATAGTTCTCAGCTTGCCTGTAGAGGACACTGCACTGTTATCATCTCCCATTAACAGCAATTTATTGTGCAAAATCAATTAAATGGACCAAGGCAATCAGTTCTTCAGTTAGAGTGAATTCCAGCACATTGTGTTACAAACAATTGTCCAAAGTTTGCCATTGAACTTTCTGATGTTCTTTTGAAGATTTTCATTGCACAATTAAATATGATATTCTAAAGGAATGACCAGCGTCATAACATAATGAAATCTCAATGAAGCTGAGCAGCAAAACCATATGTGCCTGAACTGAGATAAAAAGAAATCTCAAAGATAAAGAAAGAATTTGTATCCATATAATGTATTTCACAACTTCAATTCACCCCAAAGCTCTTTCCCTTCACTTTCGTACCTTTGAGTTGTAGTTGCTGTTATAATGTAGGAAATGTAGCAGTCTAACTGTGCAGAGCCAGGACCCAGATATAGCAATGTGAAAATAACCACGTAATATGTTTCTTGTGATACTGGCTGAAGGATTAAGACTGGCTAGGGCACCAGGGAACTTTGCACGAAAGTAAAATACTGCGGATGCTGAAAATCTGAACTCAACACAGAAAATTCTGAAAATACACAGCAGGGAATGCAGGATTGGTGGAGAGAAAAACAGAGTTAACATTTCAGGTCGTGATCTTTCATCAGAACTGTTCTGATGAAAAGTCATGACCTGAAATGTTAATTCTGTTTCTCCCTCCTGCCAGAACTGCTCTGAGTTTCCAGCATTTTCTTTGTTTTATTATCCCAGAGAGAGCGACCCTGAACTTCTTGGGAATATAACTGCAGGATTGTTTACATCCACCTGGAGAAAACAAACATCTTAGTCTCATCTGAAAGACAGCAACTCCAACAGCGCAGCACTCTTCCAGTACGGCATTGGGGTGTCAGCCTAGGTTTTGTACTCCAGAGATTGGCTTGAATCCACAGCTTGAATCACAGGCAAGAGTGCTAGAAACTGAGTCTGCTACGAACTGACATCCAAGGAAAAGTAAATTGACCTCCCCCACAACCAGCTGATAGCATCCATGGGTAAAATCTTTTTGTTCAGTATGATCTTCAAGTTCATTTCCATTTTCATGCTAATCTCAAATGCTAAGGAGTAAGAACTAATAATGCAGTTGCTCCAATAGCTTTCAAAGTTCCTGAGCTATCTTGGGAGAGTAACAGGAGGTTGGAGTTCATGTTACTGTTTGTAATTCAGTAATCTGTGTTTGAAAGTGAATATTAGTTGAAGAGAGGGATAGGCTGTGCTGTGATACCCTCTCCAATTAAGTAACCCATGGAAATACCCTAGCCCCGAAATTCCTTCTGGCCAGCAGTTCCTGGTGTAAGTTGTTCCCAGGTACAGCACAAACTAGGGATTTTGTGCAGGACCCAGACATGCCGGGCCTCAGTCTGGACCGGCAACATGTCCTATCCAAACCTGACTTATGGCAATGAATAATATGGAGCTGAGTGGAAGGGTTTCCAGACTAGGAATTTCCTCAACACTAGTCTCTCTTCCACCAAGAGACCTGATGCTGGAATGAACTTGGTGTACAGGTCAGCTAAGGGTAGAAGTGGAGCCCACCACTTGGAGACCAGGCATGGAAAATGCCAGAAATTGTTCCAATACTATTTCCTGATTAATCCTCCAAGGGAGCAATCATTTTTGATGCTGTATGTTAATACCTTGTGATTAGTCACCATGTTGTACCTTTTGACATGCTGGAGTGAGTGATGTTAGTACTGAAGAACGTACACTTTTATATTTTGCAGACAAGTCTTCTCTTATTGATCAGCACTTCAAACACTCACTCACCCTTTGAAAACAAGCCTTTCAATCACCTTGTCTTAGCTTGTGCATTATTGGTGCCTAATGTTCTGGCATTTGCAAAGGCCTTATGGAAAACAGCATTTGGATCATCCATCGCTCCTCCACCGAGTATTCTAGGAATGGTAAGATGAACCTCCTGTCCTTTAGCTAACAAATCATTAGAAACTTTCGGGTCTTCTTGAAAAAACTAGACGAGAAGCCAACGTTAATTTTCCAGGTGAAAGTTTAGGGCAGAACCTCATCAATCACTTTGCATATTTTTTAACCCGGAATTACAAAGTAATGAATAAGAAACAGAATTTAAATTTTTTTAAAGGGATTAACACCTCCGCTAAATGACAGAGAGAAGTATCTTAGACAGGTGAATTCAGCACATATCCCACAGTACAATTTTAAGGGAATCTTCCAGCGCCCTCCGCAGTGGCTTTTAAAAGATCTAATTTAAATGTCTCTTCAAGTTATACAAATATTATTGTAATTTTTGATATCTGTTGACAAGGCGTTAAGACAAAGCAGGAGATTTTAGAAAATAATCGATGTTGACAAATCTGCTTTAACTGGGCGTAAATCAGCAAAACCTGAGAAGGTTCAATCTCAGTGCATTGAGTTCACTTATCCACATGTGATCCTTTTGTAGGGGTAACTTACTCGTTACTTTGAAAAGTTAATTAAAAACAGTTCCAAAGTTATTTCTCAAAGCACACTGGAAGCAAAGAGACAGAAAGAAAATGATAAATTGAATATTTAATTAATGATCTGTTAAAAATGACTAGTTACACTCTATATTTAAAACTCACATTCTATGACACAGGGTCAAGCCTGCAGTTGTTCCTTTCTACCGCTAGATGGAACTTTATACACTCCAGGGGGTAGAAATTCAGCTCGGGCAGTTTCTGATTGGCCACAGTTATAGGCACCGCCTGATATTTAAATCTATCGAATGCAAGGAGCTGAAAATTGTACCGAAGGAGTTAGCCCAGTGCGAGAGGAATTTTCATTGAGAACTTACCTATCAAGATAGATTAAGCTAACTGAATACCAATGAAGAATCTTATTGATGCAACACTTTATTTCCATGTTTAACCTTGTGTTTTGCAACATTATAATCTAACCTTTTAGACTTTCTTTTTGTTTCTTCCATTTTATTACCAGGTTTGCATGATTGAAGCAGTTGTTGCTTTTGGTACTTCAGTCCTGGTGCTGGTCTGCATGCCTCACTTTGACATTATAACTAATCTGTACATTTTGAATGGCGTTTGCCTTCTTCCCTCTCTTCTGCAAGTAGTGTTTCAGCTGAAACCGCTCAAACCTTCTATGTTGCTCCCAGTGGTCGGCTTTGGCTTTGTTTTCCTGGGCCTCGTGCTTTTTATTTTAGCTCACAACCCTCAAAAACATTTAGAGGAAGTTCAACACATTCAACCGTATGTGGCACTTGCAATTGTTGCCTTAATCTTCACTTCATTCAACTGGTGGGAAAACTTTACATTGTACTGCAAAATTGGAGTGATGGAAAATATAAGGAAAAGCTTGCGCCACACCAGAAACATCACATATATTTTTACCAGTACAGTTCGAATTCTGGTTACTGGTGCCGTAGTAGCAGCGTGGATCCCAATGAAGGGATATAACTGGAAAGATGTGAAAACAGTCTCGCAATTCGATTTAAAAATGATCTTGAGCCTCTTTGGAATACAGGCGATTTCTTCCGCCCTTTGCCACTGGTTTGGGGTTCTGGTGTGTAAAATGCACGCGGTCAGACGCAGCTTCATTGTGCCTTCCATATTAGCCACTCCAATTGTGTTTTTTGCTTTTTTGATTGTGTTGTATGATAGTTCGACTAAATATGGTGAAGCGGCTGCTTTTAACCTAACTGCCCTCTGCCACAGTTTAAAAACCTCCAATGATAGCGACGCTGTACAAATCTTGCTTTTAGAAATTCCTCGCAGCCTTTGCAGAGCGCCTGCAATATTATTTTCCAACAGAGTTGGCTTGGCACTGCTGGGCTCCTTGGCTATCTGCTTTTGGCTAGGGCTGTTTTTCTCAACATTCTACGTGTGGGGCCAACACATTCAACGGATTGAAAGGACATCGCAGCTGTTTGTTCGATGGCTGTACGAAACAGTCTTCATGGAACAGTCAATGCTGCTCAATACACGAGTCCAGAAAAAGAGAGAGGAAAAAATTAAAAGGTACAGCTCTACGTTATACTTTCTTACGGATATCTTCATGGAAAGATATTTTTCGCTAAACTTGTTTAGTACAAGGGAGCCAATATGCAAGGCACTTGACTTCACTGTTACCATTCTATTGTGGAAACCATTTCAGCAGCTGGTTGCCTTATTGAATGACAAAAATAGGTGTCAAGCAGAAAAAAACAGCCTTAATTCTCTGGCTCTGTTATCCTGAGGGACATTCCTTTTGAACAATTCACAGTTAAGTCTGCAGAGATCTCTGTGCAATGCAGTGCTTAAAGTGCAGTGCAGGGAATGATCAGTTTCATGTTTTTTGAAATTATGTCTGTCTTCCTCAGCAGGTCACTGCCACAACATGGTCTGTTTTAGTTGGGATTGTGACAGACCTCCCTTTATACATTTCTCCAAAAGCACCATTGGAACTGATGGTGGGGGGTTTATGAGATGTATGGAGCTGGTTGGATGCAAGCAATGTCCAAAATCCAGTCTTTTGCTATTGCTCAATAAAACATTCTGATATTGGGTGAAGCTCTCCCAACTCAGCAATAACTAATTACATTTAACCCAATTCCAGCAGACAGCTATTAATAACTAATTTATATTAACACTAACCAATGTATTTTTTTTGGTGATTTCGAGTGAGAGTTAGAAGACTAACCACATTTCAATGTTCCCGTTCATTCACACATATAAGACATGACTTCCTTGTGCCACTTTCTGCTCCAGTGCTGGACAGGTGCAGGCTGCGTCCAGTTATAGCCATGATACAGGCCTGCCTTCTGTGCAGGACAAGTGCAGGGTCTTGCATTTCTAAGGAGAAAAGCAGGGTGACCAACTGTCACATATTTTAAGGGATTGCCCCTTATTTTGGCTGTTTGTTCTGAGTCCCTTAAGGGATGCCTTTTGTCCCATATCCCTCGGACAGCCTGTGGGAGTCTCAGTTGAGTGATTTGAGCAGGACTTCTGTGAGTCAGCAAGCAGGGATATGATAATGCTGTGACTCCACAAAATACGTTGTAAGCTTTGGTTGCTTTAAACAACCCAGAAACCCTCACCACCCCCACAACCTCCCCCCCACCCCCCAATCCTCCCACGCCCCCCCACCCGCCCCTGATTCCCTTCCCCCCACTCTCAGGCTTCCTCAGCCCTGCTCAATTGGTCACCAGCATCACTACCCACTACCCACCACCCACTCCCGGACACCTTCCCCCTCCCCCCACCCCTCACACCTTCCCTCTCCCCCTACCCCCCCACTTAGTCCCGGTCCCGTGGTTGAAATGTCTCTTATTTTATTTCATAAGAGTTGGTCAACCTGGAGAAAAGTGGGTAGATACAGGTGTCTGTGGCTGTGGGCCTGGTTGCTAGGCAGGAGGCCTTCTGGCTATTGTTAGACAGCAGCAAAAGGCCCTGATACCAAATAGAGTTGCCAATTCTCAAGGACTGTCCTGGGGTCTCTAGAAATTAAAGTTTAATCCCTTCTGCAAGAAACCCAGGAGAAAAGTCATAAGGGCACTAAAAAAAATGGTTTTCTTTGAACAGTTTTATAACAATATTGGTGATAGTAAAAAGACTCTTTGATTAACTGACAACCAATCAGGTAATGGGGTCTGTTCACATTCCAATCGAAGGCAGGATGGCATGAAGATCAACGGGCCAGGTTGCCAATGGAGGGACGGTAGGGTTAAGGTGGTTGGAGATAGGAGGACATGTGATGTACCCACCAGGCTACACTCAGCTAGAGTTTACAACCCTGATACTGAAAGATGCGGCAGGTACTTGAAAATGAAATGCTCCTGATCTGGATTCTTCTTTGGCTTACTGCCATATCTCCCTTACCTTCTGATACGAGGAGCATCCTGACTTAAGCACTAGCTTTAACACCTGAGTGATAAATCTGTGCCTACTGCAGACACAGACCCAGCTAACACAAAGCCCAGAAATCTTGGGGCAATTTTGTAAAAGTGGGGAGAAGAGTAGGGAATTATTGCTGTATTAGGTCTACCCCAGCTTTTTTCCTACCTATGCACCCGCAGAGCAGGCATTCCCTGGGCCAAGTTTAGGAAATCTGTCCCCCTAAAATGTCTCCCAAGTAATTGAGATTTAAAATAATTTCCTTAATGTTTAACTGACCCAAGTATAATTAGCAATCACAGTTACTATGAATTCCGAGCATTGTACATTATTTAAAACAAATTTTTGATATTAGTAACAAATGAAACATTTTCTGAACAGGAAATCGGACCATGTCATGATATACCTGTGTGCAACAATGTGGCATGAAACAGTGGATGAAATGGCAAAGATCCTTACTTCAATATTCAGGTAAATCCAGGGGAACCAGCTTATGTTAACAAAGACATCAAAGCTAAAATGGGAGTTTACCTTCAAGGCATCCAACCACAAACTAATGTTATGACATAGTACATTCTGTATAACAAAGCAATAATAACAATTAATTGTCATCACTGAAGTTGTTTATATAGCTGAATGTTTTCATCTTGGATAGTGTATGTTTGTGCGACATCCAATCACATTGTGAGGCTTTCCAACAATTTCACTGGACCTCCTTCCACTCTGCTGCTACTTGGCAACTCTGCTTGCAAATGTAAATCCCCAGCCTTTGTTTTTTTCCCGCTTGTTCGAATAATGTGGAATGGATTGGCTTTACAATGTCAGTTAACAGTAGAATGAGGGTTCATTGCCTTTGATATTTTCCTTACAATTTTGCTGTTCTTTTGGGAATACATCCTGCAAAAAAGGAAGGGAACATTGACTTCTTGAACATTGACTTGAACAGGTTTTGCACCTTTGCTGTCTGCCAGAATATTGAGAGTGAGGGGAGGTATCTAACCTCTAAGGTGGGGAAACAAAATAAAGCTAAAATAGTAATCAAGTGGCTGAGCTATTTTTTCCTCCTGGGAAATTCTTCCCACCTCCAGTCTGCCTGATCATGATTGCTGGGCTGCCTTTCGGTCAGATGAATTTCCAGTTTGAAGGCTCCTTCCAGTGCCTTTGTACTTGTCCAACTAAAGTGCTAGAGAGTGCTCAGATGTGACTCCTTTGATATTTTTCTCACCCCATTTACCATCGTTCAAATCTGTTTTTCATTCTGTGACTTTGAGTATTTCTACTCATTTTTGAGCACATTTCTATTGTGGGTTGTTCATTATCCTCCTTCTGTGAGGAAGGAGCCATGTCACCGAGTTCCACATCAATTCTGCCCTGTGATTCTTTGAGACAGAATAAATGAACTTGAGGGGAAACAATGCCAGAGACAAAAAGGTAAAAGTGAGGAGTCAGTGGAAGTTAGGGAGTGGGCTGAATTTTCATTCACTGTCATATGAACATAGAAGAGTAAGTCATTGGTTCTGGTGACGGAGGGCACCATGGTTTGAATTCTCACCCTTTTGAGTTTGTGTTCTCTTTTTTCCCCTGCAATGTGAGAGACAAGGTCACTCTGCTATTGGGGTGACACAACTTGCTACATTGGTGTCCATGAAGGAGGAAGCCCTTGAAATTTCCAGGATGGAGCTCAGCAGGGGGCTGTTGAGGGCAAGATGGGTGTCCATCTGAGATGGGTTGAAAGGATCTTATCTTTTGCATGTGAAGGGATGAAGCTATCTCTTCATTTGTTTACTGCACGAGAAGCATAAACTGGGCTGCTGCAGCTCTGCCGAAGCAGTTACTGGCAGAAGAGAACTTTCCTAACTAAAGTCTTATGTCTACCCCTGGGTCAGTTGTGGAGGGGGAGCCCCAGCATTCAAGCATGCTGTGCCTGCAGCTTCAGAGGAGGAAGGTACATCCAAGGCTGCACCATCACAGCCATCAAGTGCATCCTCCACCAGCGGAGAAACACCTCAGACACAATTGTGCTCAGCAAGGCCGAGGTGCAGAGCTTTGGGGAACACATGCAAAGCGGTCATTTTTTTGTGCTCAATAATGAGGTGTGAGTGTCACTGCCAAAGCCAGCATTTGTTATCCATCCCTAATTGAGAAGGTGGTGATGAGCTTTGGGAGTCAGCAGATGACTTACTGAAGAAATCCTTGGACTCTAACTTGTTCTTGTAGCCACAGTATTTATATGGTGGGTGTAGTTAAGTTTCTGGTCAATGGAAACCCCCACAGGATGTTGATGTTGTGGGATTTAGTAATGGCAATGTTTTGAATGTCAAGGGGAGATGATTAGATTTTGTCTTGTTATATTGCCTGACACTTACGTGGCCTGAATGTTACTTGGCAGTTATGAGGCCAAGCCTGAATGTGTGCTCCAGGTCTTTTTGAATGTGGGCACAGACTGCTTCAGTAACTGGGAGGGGGGTCAAGAATGATACTGAAAACTGTGCAATTATCAGCGAATATTCCCACTTCTGACCTTATGATGGAAGAAAGGCCATTAATGAAGCAACTGAAGATGGTTAGGCCTAGGACACTGCCCTGCGTAACACCTGTAGTGATACCCTGAGGCTGACATGATTGGTTTTCAATAGCCACAATCATCATCTTTTGTGCTAGGAATGACTTCAGCCAGAGGAAAGTTGTACCCCTTATTCCTATTGATTTCAATTTTGCTAAGGCTTTGATGCCACACTTGGTCAAATCCTGCATTGTTGCCAAAGGTATTGACTCTCTTCTCACCTCTGGAATTCAACTCTTTTGTCCATGTTTGGACCAAGGCTGTAATGAGGTCCGTAGCTGAGTGGCCCTGGTGGAATCCAAACTGAACTTCAGTGAGCAGGCTATGTCTGTGTAAATGCCACTTGATAGCACTGTCGATGGTACCTTCCATCATTTTGCTGATAATCGAGAGTGGACTGATGGGGTGCTAATTGGCTGGATTGGATTTGTCCTGCTTTTTGTAGGCAGGGCATACCTAGGCAATTTTCCAAATTGTCAGGTAGATGCCAGAGTTGCAGCTTGGTTAGGTATGCGACTCATTCTGGAGCTCATGTCTTCAGTACAACTGTGGGGTGTTGTCGGGGCTCAGATTTTGCTGTATCCAGTGCCTTCAGCCATTTCTTGCTATCATGTGGAGTGAATTGAATTGGCTAAAGACTGGCATTAGTGATGCTGGGAACTTCAGATAGAGGATGAATATAGAAAGTTCAGAGGGGAAGAGAAGCAAATGAAGAGTATGAGTAGAGACTGACAGCTAACATAAAAGTGAATCCAAAAGCCTTCTGAGTTAGCAAGAGGAGGGGTAAGGGCAATTGGGATCTAAAAAGTGGATTTACATATGGAGGCAGAAGGCATGCTAAGGTACTAAATGAGAGCTTTGCACCTGTGTTCACAAGGAAGAAGGTGCTGCAAATTCATTTTGAAAGAGGAGGTAGTTGAAATACTGGATGTTCTTAAAAATTGATGTACAGGAAATATTAGAAAGGCTGGCTATTCTTAAAGTTGGTGAGTCACCAGGATCAACTGTGATGCATCCAAGGATGCTGAGAGAAGTAAAGGTGGAAAGTGTGGAGGTACTGGCCATAATTTTCCAATTCTCAGATGGTGGGGGTGCCAGTGGACTGGAGAATTGCAAATGTCCAATAAATGGAGTAAGGATAAGCCCAGCAACTACAGTCTAGTCAGTTTAAACATGGTGCTGGGAAAGCTTTTAGAAACAATAATCTGGGACAAAATTAGCAGTCACTTGGACAAGTGCAGATTAATTATGAAAAGTCAGCAGGGATTTGTTAAATGCAAAACATGTCTATGTAACTTGTTGAGTTTTTTGATGAGGTTTTATGACCACAGCTTATGTTAATTGCTGCACAAACCAAATCCTAGAGGGAAACTCGGCTAATGGGCCTTAATTTTTTCTTTGTATTCTGAAAATGAGAAAAACTCAGCACGTCTGACAGCATCTGTGGAGAAAGAAATACGACCCTTCTTCAGAGCTACAGAGAAGTATAAATGTGATGAAATTTATACTGTTTAAGGTGGGTGGAGCAGGTGAAGCTGGATAGAAGGTCAGCAATAGGTGGGGGCAAAGGAAATCATTTTTTCCCCCATCACCACCCCTCCCTCCACCCCACCACCACAAGGGCCATCTGTTACTTGTTCATGTTGTTCTTTTCAGAGTACTTACCCTTGTTCTGCTATTATCACATTCTGCTTTCTTACCTTAATGCCACTATCAGCACCTTTTTTAGCCCTTACCACTACCATTAACACTCCCTTTGTCCTTTTGTTCACGACATCAATGTCAATCTCTACTTTGCCTGCACCTATCGCTGGCCTTCTATCCAGCTTCACCTGCTCCACCTCCCTAAAACAGTATAAATTTCAATGCATTTTTACTTCTCTGTAGCTCTGAAGAAGGGTCATATGGACTCAAAATGTCAACTCTGATTCTCTCTCCACAGATGCTGTCAGGCCTCCTGAGTTTTTCCAGCATTTTCTGTGTTTGTTTCAGATTTCCAGCATCCGCAGTATTTTGTTTTTCATACTCCCTTATAGCTTAACTATAAAAATCCAATAATATTACCCAAGGCAAACTGCTGTAGCTATAATGAAGGAATACCACATGATCTCTTAATGGCCTCCCACTCTGCTGTGGAAATCTAAGACTTCAGAGCCAGACTGTTTGTTACATCCCAAGACTTCTCTGGCTTGACTGGATGGCTGAGGCAAACTGCCTCTTCCCCCAGCCTAGATCTATAGCTAACAGCTCCCAACCCAGCTCCAGTGCTACACCTCACAGCTACCTTAAGCTTTCCATTGTAACTCTAAAATACCCTTTTCCCTCTTTCATGTCAGATTCCATTGTCCTCACACCTATTTGAAACTCAAATCCTTCCAAATATAAAATCTTTCATGTTTCTATTTTTTTCCTCTGCTTTCAGGTCAATAAAATGTAATATACCTTTTCTATTTATCTATGGAACTCCTGCAAGATGCAAACATGTTTCTTGATATCTCTGACTTCGCTTTGATATTCAAACAAACTCTCAACTTATCTAAAAATGCAAATGTTAGATCTAATCTATTCACTTGTACCTCAGACCTAACACCTCTATTCCTTTTCATGTTTTAAAAACCCCAGACAACCTATCTCCTAGTGACCTTTGCCTAGCTTAATTAAATAATTTACATGCACGCATGCAGCCTTCTTTACAGAATAACACAATATTCCACAAAAATATTTTAAAAATAAAATCCATTTCTCAGATATAATAGAGATGGTTGGTGAGGACAATTCGGTTGATGTTGTGTTTATGGACTTCCAAAAGAGATTTAATAATAATAAAGTGCTACTTTGATAAAGTGCCAGTTCAGTTGAAGCCCATGGAAAACACAGGAAACATGGCTACAAAGTTCACTGACTGACAGGAAACAGAGGGGAGAATTTTCTTCCCGTCAGGGGGGTGAGCAGGAGCAGGTGCAGGCGCAGGCGGGTGTGCAGCCAATCGCTGCCTGCGTGCCGCCATTTTACATGGGTGGGCCAATCAAGGCATCACGCACACCTGGAAGTGCTGAGCGCTCCCTGTGCAGGCGGGGAGAGTAGGCGCATGTGCGCATAAGAGCGCAGAAATCTCCAAGGCACAGAGCTGCCTCAGGGAGATTAGTTTGGTCAAAACTTTTAATAAACAGAAAAAACATTTTTAAGACATGTCCCCTCATGTGACAGTGTTACATGAGCTGGGACATGTCAATGAACTTTAATAAAAATTTTTACTCCATTGGTAAACACTTCATGAAACCTTATCCCGCCCATGGGTGAGGTTTCATGATAAATGCGAAGGCTGCCTGGGCCTTAAGGTTGGACGGGCAGCTCCATTAAGTGTTTTTGGCCTTAACAGGCCTTTGACAGTTTGGCAGGAACACAGCCAACACTGGTGCGCGCACGCTGAACTGAAAATTGGAATGACGCGCGGTGACGTCATTTTACGCGTCGGCGAGCGGGACCCGCTCCTGCACTCAGATCCGCAGATTCTGGCCAGACAGTAGTGGTGAATGGTTGTTTTTCAGACTGGAGAAAGGGATAAAGTGGGTTCCCCAGAGATCAGAACTTTCCTGATTTCTACTAATGACCTGGACGTGGGTGTACAGGGCACAATTTCAATGTTTTCAGATAATGCAAAGGGCAGAATCATCCCAGATTTTCATTAGGTGTGGTCGTGGGGGCAGGAGGTGGGGGGTTGGTAAAATGACATTTTACGCTGTATCGTCCCAAACCCACCACATTAATTATAAGTTCCTGGGAAATACGCCATCTCGATGGTGGGTGGGCTCTCATTCGCTCTCCACACCACCACCTCGTGGCTTCTTCATGCCAGGTGCCATATTTAAAGTGCAGCCACACGCATACCACTTGGTGCTTCCAGTCCTGGACTGCTGCATGGATGACATGGTTCCAAAAGGCAAGAGGACTGCAGCCCCCAGGTTCAATGGGGGCTCGAGCGCCTTTTGGATGTAGTGGAAATCCCCGGTGATGTCCTGTACCCCACTCTGGGCTACAGGATGGGCAGCAATATCGCTTATCCGGCTTGGGAGGAGGGGGCAGCGGTGGTCAGTATCAACGCCCTGCAAAAGGGGACAGCCACCCAGTGCTGCAAGAGGATGAATGATCTCTGTTCCATCAGGGTAAGTCACTCTTCTCATGACTCTCAGCTCTCACACTCATAAGCCCATCACACATCCACAGGGCCCTCACTCACTGTCAGTTCAAGGGACATCACCATTCACTCTCTCACACACACCTTCATTGTCCTCATCCCATCCATGGGACCACTCACCACCCACACATGCCAGGCATACTTATCATCTGGCCTGGCAGGCATCCTGCTTACACTCCCTCCATCTCTAATCATTCAGGACAAGCTGGCACACAACAAGAGGGAGAGGTTGCAGACTGGTGGAGGAATGCCTGAAATCGAGGACCTCACGGTCTTTGAAAACAGACAAACCCAGCTGGATAGTGATGATCTGGACTGTTCCTGTGCTGATGGTGAGGTCAGCGGTGCTCCACCAAGTGAGGATACAGGAGTGCAAAATCCATCAGACAACCATGTTGTGAGTGATGTGTCCTGTTCCGCAGCCCCTTGCCATGCACTAATGACCTCTCCTTGATTTTGCAGGCACACCTGGGAAACAGCCGACAGAGACCATGACCCAGGGTCTCCAATCAAGCCCCGAGGGAAGCTCAGAAGATGAAACCACTGAAACCCTCCCTGAAGACCCATCACAGCGCTCACCCACATCCTGCACCAGCACAGAGCCACACACCTTGGTGGGACCTAGCTTTAGAGTAGCCTCAGGATCACAATCTGGTGGGCACATCACACTGTCTGATCCGCAGCAGGCGGCAGCAGGGACTTCCCAGGTGTCCAGCACTCGGATGACTGCTGGAGGCCAGACATTTCCTGAGTCTGAGTCAGATGACGAGCCTCTGGACTCAGTTATGTCACAGTTGCTGGAGCTGCAAAGGCAAGCTTGGGAACATCAGGAAAGGATGTCCGCTGCACTCCTCAGATTGCAAAGCACAATGGAGGAGTCTGTCCGCCTTCAGGTTGAGGTGATAGCGCCAGCATTGCAATGCACTGAGGGCAACACTGGTAGGATGGTGGCCGCCATGGAGACCTTGGTTCAGGATCTCGCTCCTGCGCTGCTCCGTGGGCTGAACTCCATCGCTGATGCCACAGTTGGCCTTCAAAAGTGCGTATGTGAGAAGGATGTGGTGCAGCCTGATCTCACTCCAGCTACCCCTTCCCATGGGGAGGAGGATCAGCAGGTGCACCCCCTGGGGCTATCCACCCAGGTGACTCTGGGAGTGTCCGACCCATCCGAATCCCCTCTTTCTGTGACCTCCGCAGCTCCACAGGCCGAAGAGAGTGCCACTGCAACACAGCAGGACCCTGAAAGCAGGCCGGGGCCCTCCAGGTCTCAGCCCTCCAGAGGACACCCGCCAAGATCATCCCAGACATGGCGTAGCAGACAGCAGGCTGCCTGCAGATCCGCTGTGGATGTTCGGCAAACACCGAGAAGTAGCGGCAGGGTTAGGAAAGTTAAAAAGATGCAGCTACACAGCCTGAGCATGGGCGTTAATCACTTGTACATAATGTTCACTATTACAAATAAACTACCAAGAATGTCTCCCTGCCAATGGCTCCTTGTTCTGATGAACAGTGTTTGTGTCACTCAGATGTGAAACCTTTCTGCACAAGATAAAGGCAGATGCTTCAGTCCAGGGCCTCTTCCCTGTGCTTTGTGCAGCCTTCAGACCAAAGTGATGGTGCGTCCTCACACTCCCTGGCCACATTACTGATACCTGCACCTTGACGGAACTTGTCATTGCTGCCAGAATGTCGTGGGCAGGAGTCACTGAGTTACATCATTCTCTCTGTGTGCACTGAGCATTTTTAAGGTGGGTCTGTCCCCTATCTCTTCAGCATCTGTGACCAGCGACACTGTGCTCCTGCAGGGGTCAGGTGCTGAATGCAGACAAAGGATGAGATGCTTTTAAAGTTTCATGGCTGCATCTCCATGACATGTCCCTGATCACAGAGTGCAACAAGCTGCCCTCCTCCAAGCAAGGACCTCCTCACCCTCATCCCTGTTGACGTCCTCTTCTTCGGAGGAGATGTCCAGCTTCTCCATCTCCTCCTCAGCCAACTCCTCTCACCATTGCAGCGCCAGGGCGTGGCAGGTGATGATGATGCATGACACCCTCTGTGGTCTATATTGCAGGGCTGCACCAGACTGGTCCAGGCACCAGGACCTCATTTTCAGCATCCCATTGGTCTGCTCCACCAAGTTGTGAGTTGCAGCATGAGTCTCATTATACCTTCGCTCTGCTGCAGTCTGAGGCCACGGCATGGGGTGCCATCAGTCTTCTGCCCATAGCCCTTGTCCCCAAGTAGCCATCCCTGCAGTCTCTGTGGACCCTGGAAGACATGAGATTGAGAATGTAGGAGACGTGGACACCTCCTGGAAACAGTGCATTTCTGCTGGTCGCACACCAGCTGCACATTCAGTGAATGGAAGCCCTTGCGGTTGACATAGTTGACCGTATGTTGCGATGGAGATCTGAGCACCGTGTGAGTGCATTCGATTGCACCCTGCACCTGTAGGAAACCCGAGATCTGGGCAAATCCAATTGCTCTTGCATCCTGGCTCTCCTGGTCCCGGGCGAAATGCACAAAGTTGTGTGCCCTCGTGAAGATGGCATCTGTGACATCATGGATGTATTTGTGGGTGGAGGCTTGTGATACCCCACAGAGGTCACCTGTGGAACCCTCACAGGAACTACTGGTGTAAAAATTGTGCGCTGCAGTCACTTTCATGGCCACGGGCAGTGGATGATCCCCATGTCCCCATGGCACCAAATCCTGCAGCAGCTGGCAGATGTGACCGACCAGTTCCCTAGACATGTACAGTCTTCGGCAACACTGGTTCTCGGCCATCTGCAGGAATGAAAGGCAGTGTCTATAGACGCTGGGTCTACCTGGGTGCCGATCAATGATGGCTCGCTGTGGCCCTTCAGCAATGTGTGTGGGAACTCCAGCCACCCATTCTTCATGAGGTCGCTGCTCCTCCCTCTGCACAGCCAGGTGTCTCTGTCACTTTTCTCTCCGTCGTCTTTGCTCTTTGTACACCTTGAGGCATACAGCTAGTCCTCCTGCAGGATGAAAGAGAGAGGCACCTGGGTTAGCTTGGGTATGCAAAGATGATTAAGTCTGAAGGCCCCTTAACACATCCCGGAGAGTGCTGGTTACCACTTGGATGGCCAGAGTTAAGTCTGCTGCATGGCTACCCAAAACCCCATCCTCCTCCGCCCTGCTCCACCTGACTGGTTGGCGGCAGCTTCACCCATTGGACTGTATGCTGTGTTCTCAGTTCAGGACAGCCATTCTCCTAACCCACACTGCAAGGCTGCACTGTTAGCTTGATCCATGGGGATCCAAACCAAGATGATGACATTGCAAGGAGCTATGGGCACCTCCACCAGTGACTGCTCCATGACCAGCTTTAGTGAGGAGATTGGACAATGTGCCTGGTCATCCAACTGTTTTGCAGTCCACTAAAATGCTCATTAGTTTACAGTCTATGCCTGAGGGGTGACAAGCTCTGAGGCACTTGGTGGCACTTGAATGGCCTCTGTGTTTCTTGCGTGAGCTGATAAGCTAGAGGCCCGACTCCAAGCATGTCAATGTGACTGCATCTGAAATGTCTCAGCTGCAGAGGAATAGTCACTTTTTACAAGGTTTGCCTACTGCGAGGCCACTTTATTCCTCCCACCCCCATCCCGCAGATGCTTGTACACTACCTTCAACCTCAGGGCGGCTCTTGCTCCAACGCTTTCAATGCGTTTCAACCTTGAAGTCCAACAGGCGACCCAGGCAAGTGCTGCGCAGTGTTACTGTGCGCTCACCTCCAAGTTCCCCTCAAAGTGCAGACTGCCAAGCGCACACCTTATATATGCTGTTGTGAAACATGTTGGCATGCAATCATGCCAATGTGGTGGATGATCCAGCCAGGGGGATGAACCCAGTGGGTTGGCCTTATAATGATATGCAGATGTATTACAATGAGGTTGCCAATGTCCCATGGCGGGAAACGCGGCCCGCCATTGACGGGCTGAGTGAATGTGAAGCCGATTTTTGGTCTTCTCACCATATTGTCCGCGCACGCAGCCAAACACGCCCGACTCCAGTGGGTACGGACGATTCTGCCCAAAGTTTAGAAGTATTGTGAACTGTCAGGATAGTGATAGAGTTGAAGATGAAATGGACAGGCTGGTGGAATGGACAAACAAGAGAAGCACGAGAGGAGCCAGGAGTTGAAGAGAAGCGCGAGAGGAGCCGGGAGTTGAAGTGAAGTGCAAGAGGAGCTGAGAGTTGAAGAGAAGCGCGAGTGGAGCTGGGAGTTGAAAAGGAGCGCGAGAGGAGCCGGGAGTTGAAAAAGAGCGCAAGAAGAGTCGAGAGTTGAAAAGGAGCATGAGAGGAGCCAGTAGTTGAAAAGGAGCGCGAGACAAGCTGGGACTTGAAAAGGAGCACGAGCGGAGCCGGGAGTTGAAAAGGAGCTGAGAGAGCAGAGGTGACTGAAGGAGTTCGGTGAGGAGGGAACGAGGTGATCATTTGAGTACTGTGAGTACGGTCAGGTAAGTATTTACTACTTTTATCACTTATAGTTTTTAAGTTCTTATTTTGTGGTTCATCGTTTGTAAGGGCTATATTCTGTAACAACGAGGAGCAGGGAAGAAGGGCCCTAGAGATATTGATATTATTTAATATAAAGTATCTTCAAAAGGTTTAATTTAATTTAAAGGGTTAAGTCATGGCAGGAGAGCTCAAAGCCATGGTGTGCTCCTCCTGCTCTATGTGGGAAGCCGGGAACATTTCCAGTGCCCGGGGCCAGCATGTGTGCGGGGAGTGTCTCCAGCTACAGCTCCTGGAAGCCCAGGTTTTGGAGCTGGAGGGGCGGCTGGGGGCACTGTGGAGCACCCGCGAGGTGGAGAGTATTGTGGATAGCATTTATAGAGAGGTGGTCACACCACAGGCTAAGAGTCCAAAGGCAGGGAGGGAATGGGTGACCACCAGGCAGAGTAAGAGGACTAGGCAGGCAATGCAGGAATCTCCTGTGGCTATTCCCCTGCAAAACAGATATACCACTTTGGATACTGTTGGGGGGGAAGGGCCTCTCAGGGGAAGGCAGCCATAGCCAAATTCAATGCACCATGGTTGGCTCTGCTGCACAGGGGAGGAGTTAAAAGTGTGGGAATGCAATAGTTATTGGGGATTCAATTGTATGGGGAATAGATAGGTGTTTCTGTAGCCACAAACGAGACTCCAGGCTGGTATGTTGCCTCCCTGGTGCTAGGGTCAAGGATGTCTCAGAGCAGCTACAGGACATTCTGAAAGGGGAGGGTGAACAGCCAGTGGTCATGGTACATATTGGTACAAACGACATAGGTAAAAAAAGGGATGAGGTCCTAAAAGCAGAAGATAGGGAGTTAGGAAGTAAGTTGAATAGTAGGACCTCAAAAGGTAGTGATCTTAGGGTTACTACCAGTGCCACCTACTAGTCAGAGTAGAAATCGCAGGGTATATCGGATGAATATGTGGCTGAAGAGATGGTGTGAGGGGGAGGGTTTCAGATTCCTGGGACATTGGGACCGGCTCTTGGGGAGGTGGGACCAGTACAAACTGGACGGGTTACATCTGGGCAGGACCGAGACTGATGTCCCAGGGGAAATATTTGCTAGAGTGGTTGGGGAGGGTTTAAACTAAAATGGCAGGGGGATAGGAACCTATGCAAGGAGTCAGAGGAGGGGGAATCAAGGACAAGCACAAAAGACAGAAAGGGGAATAAGTAAAGTGATAGGCAGAGAAATCGAGGGCAAGAATCAAACAGGGCCTCAGTGAAAAATAGTGGGAATGGGACAAGTAATGTTAAAAAGACAAGCATTCGCAATAAAGTGGATGAATTAACCACGCAAATATATGTAAACAGGTATGATATAGTCGGAATTACGGAGACATGGCTGCAGGGTGATCAGGGATGGGAACTGGACATCCAGGGGTATTCAGTATTTAGGAAGGACAGACAAAAAGGAAAAGGCGGTGGAGTTGCATTGCAGGTTAAATAGAAAATTAACGCAATAGTGAGGAAAGATATTAGCTCCGACGATGTGGAATCTGTATGGGCAGAGCTGAAAGACACGAAGGGGCAAAAAACATCAGTGGGTGTTGTATATAGACCCCCAAACTGTAGTGGTGATGTTGGGAATGGCATTAAACTGAAAATTAGAGATGCATGCAATAAACAAACATGTGTAATTATGGGTGACTTTAATCTGCATATATTTCGGGCAAATCAAATTAGTAACAATACCGTAGAGGAGGAATTCCTGGAGTGTATATGAGATGGTTTTCTGGACCAATACGTTGAGGAACCAACAAGAGAACAGGCCGTCCTAGACTGGGTATTGTGTAAGGAAAAAGGAATAATTGGCAATCTAGTTGTGCTAGATTGGGGATGAGCGACCATAATACGCTAGAATTCTTCATCAAGATGGAGAGTGATGTAGTTGATTCTGAGACTAGGGTCTTGAATCTTAATAAAGGAAACTATGATGGTATGAGGCTCGAGTTGGCTATGATGGATTGGGAAACGATACTTAAAGGGATGACAGTGGATACGCAATGGCAAACATTCAAGGAGCGCATGGGTGAACTGCAACAATTGTTTATTCCTGTCTGGCGCAAAAGTAAAATAGGGAAGGTGGCCAAACCATGGCTTACATGGGAAATTAGAGATAGTATTAGATCCAAAGAAGAGGCATACAAATTGGCCAGAAAAAACATCAGACCTGAGGATTGGGAGCACTTTTGAATTCAGCAAAGGAGGACCAAGGGATTGATTAAGAAGGGGAAAATGGAGTATGAGAGTAAACTTGCAGGGAACATAAAAACTGACTGTAAAAGCTTCTATCGGTATGTGAAGAGGAAAAGATTGGTGAAGACAAATGTAGGTCCTTTACAGTCAGAAACAGGGCAATTTATAATGGGGAACAAAGAAATGGTGGACGAGCTAAATACATACTTTGGTCCTGTCTTCACAAAGGAGGACACAAATAACATACCAGAAATGTTGAGGAACACAGGGTTTAGTGAGAGGGAGGAACTGAAAGAAATCAGTGTTAGTAGGGAAATGGTGTTGGGGAAATTGATGGGATTGAAGGCCGATAAATCCCCAGAGCCTGATAATCTACATCTCAGAGTACTTAAGGAAGTGGCCCTAGAAATAGTGGATGCATTGGTGGTCATCTTCCGAGATTCTATAGATTCTGGAACAGTTCCTACAGATTGGAGGGTAGCTAATGCAACCCCACTATTTAAAAGGGAAGGTAGAGAGAAAACAGGGAATTATAGACCAGTCAGCCTGACATCAGTAGTGAGGAAAATTCTAGAGTCCATTATAAAAGATTTAATAGCTGAGCACTTGGAAAACAGTTGCAGAATCAGACAGAGTCAGCATGGATTTATGAAAGGGAAATCATGCTTGACAAATCTACTGGAACTTTTCGAGAATGTAACTAGTAGAGTTGATGAGGGGGAGCCAGTGGATGTGGTTTATTTGGACTTTCAGAAGGCTTTTGACAAAGTCCCACATATGAGATTAGTGTGTAAAATTGAAGCACATGGGATTGGGTGTAGTGTATTGAGATGGACAGAAAACTGGTTGGCAGACAGGAAACAAAGAGTAGGAATAAATGGGTCTTTTTCCAAATGGCAGGCAGTGACTAGTGGGGTACCGCAGGGATCGGTGCTGGGACCCCAGCTATTCACAATATATATTAATGATTTAGATGAGGGAAGTAAATGTAATATCTCCAAATTTGCAGATGACACAAAGCTGGGTGGGAGGGTGAGCTGTGAGGAGGATGCAGAGATGCTTCAGTGTGATTTGGACAAGCTGAGTGAGTGGGCAAATGCATGGCAGATGCAGTATAATGTGGATATATGTGAGGTTATCCACTTTGGTAGCAAATACAGGAAGGCCGATTATTATCTGAGTGGCTATAAATTGAGGGGAATGTGCAATGAGACCTGGGTGTCCTTGTACACCAGTCGCTGAAGGTAAGCATGCAGGTGCAGCAGGCAGTAAAGAAGGCAAATGTTTTGTTAGCCTTCACAGAGAGAGGATTTGAGTACAGGAGCAGGGATGTCTGGCTACAATTATACAGGACTTTGGTGAGATCACACCTGGAATATTGTGTGCAGTTTTGGTCTTCTAATCTGAGGAAGGATGTTCTTGCTATAGAGGGAGTGCAGCGAAAGTTTACCAAACTGATTCCTGGGATGGTGGGACTGACATATGAGGAGAGATTGAGTCGGTTGGGATTATATTCGCTGGAGTTCAGAAGAATGAGGGGGGATCGCATAAAAACCTATAAAGTTCTAACAGGAGTAGACAGGGTAGATGCAGGAAGGATGTTCCCAATGGTGGGGGAGTCCAGAACCAAGGGTCACAGTCTGAGGATACTGGGTAGACCATTAGGACTGAGATGAGGAGAAATTTCTTCACCCAGAGAGTGGTGAGCCTGTGGAATTCGCTACCACAGAAAGTAGTTGAGTCCAAAACATTGTATGTTTTCAAGAAGGAGTTAGATATAGCTCTTGAGGCGAAAGGGATCAAAGGATATGGGGAGAAAGCAGGAGCAGGCTATCGAGTTGGATGATTAGCCATGATCATAATGAATGGCAGAGCAGGCTTGAAGGGCCGAATGGCCTACTGAATCTCCTATTTTCTATGTTTCTTTAGCAAATTAAATTCAATGCAGAGAGTGTAACGTAATACATTTTAGTAGGAAGAATGAGGAGAGGTAATGTAAAATAACGGACACAGTTTTAAAAAGGGTGTAGAAACAGAGCGACCCAAGAAAGTGGTTAAAAAGGCAAACAAAATTCTGGACTTTGGAGGCATAAAGAACAAAAAAGGAAGTTATGGTGAAACATTTTGGCCTCTGTGTCAAAATATGAGCACTTTAGGAAGGACATGAAGGCCTTAGGAGAAGGTGTAGAAAAGATTTAGGGAATGGTTCCAGGGATGAGGGACTTCAATAAGATGGATAGCTGGGGTTGTTCTCCTCAGGTAAGAGAAGGCTGAAATGAGCTTTGATAGAACTGTTCACGATCATGAAGTGCATAGGCAGAGTAGATAGGGAGAAACTTGTTCCCATTAGCGGAAGGTTCAATAACCAGAGAACACTGATTTAAGGTCATTGGCAAAAGAACTAACGACAACATGAGAAAAATACTTTTTGACATAGTGAGTGGTTCAGATCTGGAATGCACTACCTGCAGGTGAGGTGGAGACCGGTACAATTGGGGCTTTCAAAAGATAATTAGATAAGCACATGAAGTGAGAAATTTTGCAAAGCTACAGGATAATGGGACTGGTTGAGTTGCTCTTAAAGAGGACAGTAGGGACACTACAGGCTGAATGGCCTCCCCTGCTGTTATCATTCTATCCTATGGTTAGCGAGTAGAAGCGGTATATTCCAAAGCAGGGGCCCAGTTGTTGCTAACCTCTTCATTCATCTCCTGAAGAAAGGACTTCTCATTTCTATATGGTAATCTATATGATGACCTGGCAAAGTAGAGACAAATCTCAGAAAACCAAATCAGTTAGAATCACAGTGAATGCCGCACTAAAGTCAAAACCAGTGACTTTCGAATTGGAAATCGAGTGCTTGACTTTGTACTGACTTTCTTCTGGACAGTCTTATTGTCGTAACTAAATGTTCATGAAGATAGTGCTTGATATAAACTGTATTAGTCATAAGATTATGAAATAAGAGATCTAACATTAACAATTATTACTGTGCCTGCTTTGGTATATCCAAAGCTCATTGAGCCAATGTTATCTTATTTTGCAGATTGGACAAATACAAACCAAACTCTTCAAAATCCCACAAAGACAATTTTGACTTTGAAGCACACGTTTATTTTGATGATTCTTTTCATCTCACCAGTCCAGATAACAATGTGCAGGAAAGAGTTGTGAATCAATATGTGAAGAACCTCGTTTGCATAATGGAGGACATTTACAAGTACTGGAACTATCTTACATTCAGTATGAATTCCTGTTTATATAAATAAAACTCATAATAATGTCGACAAGCCCCTGACTACCAGCTGCATTTTATGTTAGGAAATGAGCTTGGTAACTAGGTATAAACTTGTGACAAGTTTCAGGACTGCCTTCGGCATTCTTTTGGATACAATGACACTAGTGACCCTAAGTACATGATCGAGTGCTTTATGCTCATGTTTGTCCTCATGCTGCCTAATGTCTAACTATGTGAGAGGTTATCCCAGGGTGAACCAATAGGACTCCCTAGTAATCAGCCTATACTGAGTCTTTCACATGTACACTTCTGCACTTCCTAAAGATGGACTGAAAGATTTTGAGAATCATTATCTGCTTAACCTTATGTGAACATACAGAATAACATACAGAACAGCAAATTCCACTTATTTCAATCAATTTCAATTCTTTCTTTGTAAAATAGGAAAAATTTAACTGTGAGCCCTATCACTTTCATAAGCTGACCACCTGTCTTTAGAATCCATTTCTTTCAGAACAACTTTGAACTGCAAAAGTTGACCTGAATTTTAGTTTCCAGCCCCAGCTATATAAATTGCCACTTGCAGTCTAACTGTCCCCATGTCCCTTTGTCTTTTTCCTCTATGACCTGGCCAGTGATTCTAAGTTCCTCCCCATTCAGTAATTCACCAGTAAGCCTGCCAATAACATTGGTTACTTACCCCTTCTCTCATTAGGATATGAGGTTAAAGAAAAGGGAAAGAGACCATCCTGACTAATGGGCTTAAGCATCTGTTTCAAATAGAAAATGAGCCATGACATTCCACAAACAGGTTTCTTTAGCTTTATTACACACCTTCAATGCTTGTTGCCTGGGCCATTTTTAAATCTGTTAAAATTTACTTTGCTTGAAAACACATTTAAAAATAACTCAAACTCAAATCCACTCAGTAAGAGAAAAAAACTATAGATACCAGACCCCTTATTTGGCGTCCCAAAATTCGGAATGACCTGAAAACCGGCTACATTCAAAGCTGGCACCACGAGTAGCAATTTAAATAACTTATTCTTTATTTTTCATACTTTTGTACATGCTAGGCCTAGGATCCAAAATCCATAAACTCCCCAAATCCAGCACACGTCCAGTCCAAGCTTCCCGGATACAGGGTCTGGTACCTGTATATACTAGATACCATAATTCACCAGGGTGTGGTGGAGTAGTGGTAATGTCACTGGGTTAGCAATCCAGAAGCCTAAGCTGATGCCTTGGGGATATGGGTTCTTATTCCCCAATAACAGCTGATGAAATTTAAATTCAATTAATAAATCTGGGATATAAAGCTGGTCTCTGCAATTGTGACCATGACCGTTATCACTGATTGTTATAAAGGCCCAACTGATTTTCTAATGTCCTATAGGGAAAGGCAATCTACTATCCTTTCTTAGTCCAATCTACATGAGGTTCCAGAACCACAGCAATGTGGTTGACTCTCAAATGGCCTACCAAGCCAGTCAAGGGGAATTAGGAATAGGCCTTGCCAGTGATGCCCACATCCCATGAAAGAATTAAAAAATTGATTCAAGGTGTGAAATGTCTGAACCAAAGCAAAATGTTTATTCTATAAATGTACAGATTCATAAAACATGGACAATATTTATTGCAATTATAGGTTAATATAGCCCAGAATTACAAAATGGATACATTTAATCCAAATGCATTTAAATTAGTAATTGTTCAGGTAATAGAACACATAAAAATATTTGACTAACTTTATTATCCATTACTTCCTGACAGTATTTTAATAATGGCTGTTAACTGTAGCAATATCTTAGCTAAATATTAGAACAAACAAATATGACATGATAGAAATAAGAACAGTGAGCCTTGCCTAACCTTACATAAGTATCCACTTAAAGTATAATCATTATTACACCTTTTAAAAACTAAAAGAATGGGATTAATGTAATGTAATTTATCCTTTCGTTTGTTCCTCACAACTGTGCCAATTTAATTTTGAAGTCTGTTTTTGTTTAAGCAGGTAATATCAACAGTGGGAGGGGGAACATTTCAGAGGGTGTTAGTTTTAAGGAACTATGCGAACGTACAATTGTAACAGTAAGACTGCTTCAGCACCACGGCTGTATGTAACATGTATCTGTCACACTCCTGAGGAATAAAATAGCACGGGTTCCAATTTCAAGAACTTGTAATTAATTTTTTGAAATTAAACCCCTTATTATGCAGGATATTTTCACGTGAAAAGCAGACTTTGAAGGATGAAGAAAATGAGGAAATGGTAAAGCAAACCATAATGGAGACGCCTTATGGTGGAAGAATCACCTACACCCTTCCATATGGAAACACACTGTATGTTCATTTGAAAGACAAGCAGAAAATTCGGCACAAGAAGAGATGGTCTCAAGTACGTTTAAATAATGAATATAGTATAAAATTAAAGCAAGTCATACATTTAGAAATGTGAACCAGAAATCATCCCTACTAAACCTGAAAACTCACAGCAAGATGTTAAATATATGATAGTCTGGAGCTTTAAGGCAGAATTTCACCTGCTGCTCTGAGACTGTGTACCAGGTTCCCCTCATGTGTTGTACTGCTCTCCTATTCACATTATTGAACCTATTATTTTACTTTAGGAAAGGATGAGGTATTCTTCTTTGCAGAAAATAAAGCCTGATGTAATTGATACTTTACATATTTCATGATACCCATTTTTAATGTAACAGGGATATATGTCAAAGAAAGTTTTTCACTGAAATATATCTAACACTAAAATAAACATAACACAAAATCTAAAATATATTTTTCACTGTAACCTGACCCAATAACACAATGGTCAGAATCTGTAATTCTCATTGTTTATAATTATATTGACAAACCACTTCCTCTTTAATACAATCTTAGTACAATAATACAATACCATGACAGTGTTGTAGCGAATTTTATGGGAGTTCTGAATTTCAGGGTGTGACTGTCACTTTGTAAGCAAAGAAAAAGCATACTAAGCTTTTCATTCAGGAGTGTGTTGCTACTTCTAAGGAAATACCCTCTGGTAATAAGACTTCTGCTATATAATACTGCTGACAGTGTTTTCCGAGCAGTTCGGTTTAAGTACATAGCTGTTCAGCTAATGCATTTAGCAGGTATCATGGCTCAATGAGAAGTAAACAATAAAAATGTGTAAGATCAGAATAGTTTTAGATATTGTTTAAATCAAAATCATAACCTCAAGTAACTAGAACATTTAAGGTTCAAATGATAAGACTCACATTTTGCCAACTTGAAAAGCATTAGACTTTATTTGGCATGTTATCTTTATTTGTGTTGTACATTCTTAGTGTCCATTTGTCTGTGGATGCTGCTGCTTTCAATTCTGTGATGAATCATGAAAAATATCTTCTAGCAGGCTACAGAGTTATAACAATTGATGCCATTATATAAAGTAATAGAGGCCCACAGCACAGAAGGAGCCCATTGCGTTTGTGCTGACTGTCTGAAAGAGCTATCCATTAGATCTACTGGTACTTGCCTGCTCCTTCCCCATAGCCATACAAATTTTCCTTTGCACGTATACAATTCCACCTTGAAAGTTACTACAGTAAATCCATACCATAACTTATGGCTGCATTCCTGAAAATCACTACTCTAAATGAATCAAGTTTACGTGAATTATGGTTTCCCATAGGAATCAATGTTTAAATTGAGGCTAGCTTCCGTCAGACATTTCTCATCTGAAAAAAACAATGTACAAGTTGAAATACTGTACCACACATGTGCAGCACTGTGCATTCTAAGCTGGAATAACTTGCAAAATAAAATAAATCACTAAATATGAAATAAATCCTGTAAAAAAATCAAATTAGATAACACTTCCCAGTCTCTCTCTCTTATAGGCAATCCCTTGGGTTTGGGGAAGATGTGCTTCCACTCTGGCTTGATGGGTTGGGCAGGTGTTTGACTTCTTCATGGATGCTTTGAGGACATCTGTGAAGCGTTTCAGTGGAGGTGGCTTTGACTGCTTTAGAACCTCGATGCTGGGCATGTTGGCAAGTGGGATAACCTGGCTGTTGCACTGTAAGGGATAGCCCAAGAACTCTAGCAATATCGATTGCTTATTCCCCAGCCACAAGATGTTTTAAAACATCAAATTTCACTGCTGATTTAAAAGACTCTCCCACAGCAAAACTCCAGAATTTAATAAACTCTGCCTTTGGATGCCTTTTTTTCAAAAAGGGATCAATGTTGCCTTGAATTCCACACTACTCATAATGACGCTGACCCGACAGGTCCCGATGTTGCATGACAGCAGCTGATTGTGTGATGACGTGAGAAGAACCTTTATACTGGAAATCAGGACTTATATCAAGGAAACAGGACCTAAAACAAACACGACATTCTAATGAATCAACTTAAATTGGGGCAACTTAAAACAAGGTCTTACTGTTTCGAATCTGCTTCTATTCACCAGGTCACAACAACTTGCTGCAGAGAAAAGTTTTCCATCTTTCCTCTGTTTGTTCATCAATTATCCCTTTAACCTTCTGCTCATTTTGTGGGACAGCGCTCAATTAACTGTGCCTTAGTATCAGATCTGATTTCCAGGAGGTTTATTGGACATGCTGTTTGGTGATTTGGAAGGTTTGAGGTGTTTAGAGCAGCTGCAGTCAGATGAGATGGTCTGTGCTTGATCCAAAATTGTCAAGTGGTGAGTTGCAGAAATAGATTTAGTAGCCTTCAAATGGTTCCCTAAAGGCACGTGAGATCAAAGTTGCCTTTGACTGAAAATGTTGATGTTAGTAGTAAAGTTCTTTTGAAATCTTCTCAAGGTCTGAGGCACATAAGGTACGGAGATATTAATTTGAAGCCTAATCAGATATATTTAACTCCTGAACATTGTTAGTAACTTGGTCGAGAACTGGAAAATAATCACCTCCAAAGCAACAAAGCATGCCCCTGTGCATGCTAGCATTTTTTTATTGTATCTTGTATGCTTCTTTTCAGATCATGTACATGTATTATCTGTTGGGATGGAAGTTAAATAGAAAGTACATTACCCTATCAGGAAAATTTGAAGATGAAATGTCCACTGCAAATGCCTTAAAGGTAAAAAAATGAGATTCACATTCTAGTGCCTCAAATGATGATGTGCAATAGCAATGTATAGGGTGTGTTTCTCTCTCGAGTTAGCATTTTAGCTGATGCCTTGATCTGATTGTGTTAAACAGGAAGGGGTGAATTGTAAACTCCAAACAACCGATGGGCCTGAGTCAAGTGAGATGATAAAATGTAAAAAATCTCAAGCTTGACTCCTATTCCCTTCCCATTTCGGGTTGAACAGAGATGAGACAAGGAACAGGCTGCCTGCTTGCTCCCAGGATATGGGTTGATAATTTAGATATTTTAATGAGGCTGGCAGTTGTTAAACCCTGGCCGGACAGGTTTCACAGGCCTCAGGAAACCTGATAGCTCAAGGTTAGGTGATGACATCTTTGGAGAGAATGTGCAAGTATACCTGCATGTGAAGCAGGTATACTTCTCCAAGCTCTCAAGCTTGCTTACTTCCCTTGGGTCAGCTGCCCCTACCATCTGCACCTAGCCCCGCCAGACAAATTCCCCCATGCAGTGTTGGGGATCAAATTCAACTGGGACCAGACCCCTTCCTGGGATCAGGAATGAGACTCTCCTTGTCCCAAAGATTGAACCCTACCTTGGATTTCATCCCTTGTTGGGGTTGGGATCAGACTGAGCATCCCCCACCTCCCTCTTAAACTCTCTGGCCAGGATTTTACGGCCCCTCCCGCCTGGCTGGATATTACGGTCCCATCGAACTGAATGGAGATTTAAATGGCTCGCCACATCCGCTGGGGCCATAAAATCCTGGCCTCTCAGTAGCAGCTGCATGTTTCATACCTACACTGGCGAGCTCTCCACCCAATTGGAAGTCACGCCTTGCATTCAAGCTGACTTCCGGGAGGTGATCCTCTCAAAGAGAACAGGAATTCTGTCTATCCTGTCCAAAACCTTGCATCCTCTGTCCCCTGCTTGCCAAACTCAACGTGTCAGTATTTGGATTTTTATGTCTCTGGTAAATAGAAATGTTATGCAAACAGGCTATTTGCATGCTTCTATCATACAGTAATTTTCAGACCTTTCTATTCAAAAGCATAATAAATCTCATGTTTTTTTTATATTCATTTTGTTGAAAAGATTGAGAAGGAGAACACATACATTCTGGCTTTGGATGGGGACACTGACTTCCAACCATCAGCTTTGATCTTGTTAGTTGACAGGCTGAGAAGATATCCCCATGTCGGGGCTGCATGTGGTAGAATACATCCAACTGGAACTGGTATGAAGTTATATTTAGCTCTCTACGTAACCTTATTCACATATCTTTACTTACTTGCAGAGTACATAACACAGAAGAAAAAATATAAGTCATGACCATAGATTGCCACATTCAATGTGTTTGTAAGAATAAAAAAAATGGTGTTTCCACAGTTATTTGCATTTTAAGTAAAATATTTAAACTGTGTGTTGTGAACTAAAGCAATCACTCACCTTTCCATCTATACAACAAAGAACAGTAAATGAGCAAACCCATTGACTAAGAGCTTCTGAAATTCTAAGTTCCATCACAAGTTATTACATTTAAAAATTCCAGTTTTGCATTTAGTTACAAAAAAAAATTCCATTGGCAAAAAGACTAGAATTTGTTTAATATCACAATATTTAAACCCTGGGTATTTAAACCACTGGGGGAAACCCTGGATCATTGCTGGGAAGATAAGCCATGCCTCCTTTTTACAGCACTAGCTGCAGTATTCAGTTAAGTGTTCACTAGCACACGGAAGAGCTTTGGGACACTTAAGCAGCTTCTCAGTGTGTTAGTGAATGAGTGCATGAACGAATGGGTGAATGTGTAAGTGTGGAACTGAGTAGGCTGTCAGCTGGGTGTGTGGCAGGTGGGTAGGGTGGGAGCTGGGTAGGATGGTGGGTGGGTGAGCAGGTAGTTGAGTTGTGGGTGTAGTCAGTCAGGTCGGGAGGGGTTGTCAGGTTGGGCGGGAGTCAGGGGGTTGGGGCGTCAGATGGTGGGGGCTAGTCTGGTCGGGCTGGGGGCGAGTCAGGTGGTGGAGACAAGTCAGGTCAGGTCAGAGAGGGGGTCAGGGAGGTAGTCGGGGGGTGGGTGGAGAGGAGAGCCGTGTGGGGGGGGTCAGTTGTGTACTTAGACTTGGACTTTTCTGTCTAATATTTCCTGGGTAACTATCCAGGTAAGTAAGTCAGAATTGTCTAAAGTCTCCGTCTCTAATTCAGAGGGTCCCAGAGAGTAGGGAAATTTCCTATTGGAAATTCAAGTTTCCCGGGCAGTTCTCACAGAGTCATTGCATTGGGACCTCTGCAGTGTCCCGAAGTGCATCTTTGGAGGCATGTCTGGTCACTGACAATCCAAGACCGGAAGATCTGGGTCATTATTGGAGTAAGTGAATGGGGAAAACTGCAACAAAAAACCATCCACTTTGAACCTTAAAAAGAATGAACAAGTTGCTATCTAACTGTTGAAAAGTTAGAAACAGTGGAGGCCCAAAGAGACTTGGGGGTCCAGTACATAGATCATTAAAATGCCACGAACAGGTACAGAAAATATTCAAAAAATGCAAATGGAATACTGACATTTTCATCTGGAGGATTAGAATTCAAGGGGGTTTAAGTTATATTCCACTCACACAAAACCCTGGTTAGACCATACCTGGAGTACCGTATTCAGTTCCGTAACCATGGATCAGAGTGTGAATCTCAAGTCAGGCCATTTCCCTGACATCGTGTTCCTGCCTCTTGTATAAACACACATGCACACATTATTTTCCCCTGGGGATTCATGGTCGGGCTGGGGTCAAGGATGCTGCTTCCCGAAGCAGGACCAAGGTGGGAGTGGAGGAGGGCAGGTGCCAAGGCTGGCAGGTTAGAAGACTCACATCCATTTTCTGGGACATCGGCCTACTTCAATTCATGATTATTAGGCACCTTACCCATCACCCCCCTTATCCAATCCCATGCCCCCTCCATTCCTCCTCATAGCTCTCCATACTCTCATTCCTCCTCCATGCCTGCTCATCATTCACTGTACCCACTCACTCAATATGGACAGAACTCATGAGCCCTATAATAACACCATAGAATGCTCATGAAACCATCAAAGTGAACAGTTGTTCATTCAAACTCCACTTGTAAAATAAACTTTCTCTTAAATACTCATATGTCTGTCAAAACAAACAAATAGCTATGGAAAACAGCTTCAAAGAAACATTAAAGAAGCATTAAAACTGTCAATGAAACAAAGTTCATAGTCCCCCTAAAAGCTTTGTAATTAGCCCCTGCTGAGCTAAATCTATGAGTAGGATTTGGAACTTAGCCAGGCATTTATAATGAGATTTCATTGCACAGTTTTATAAATAAATCTTCCAGAGCTAAATACAATAGAGCCTTTGAAATTGACTGAACAGATGTCTAACCGTGCGCTTTCAATCAAAGAAGTCAGGCATCTGTTCAGTTTTCTCAAAGGCTTAACAGATATCTAGACTTTAAATCAATGTAAAAATCAAAGCACCTGATCTAGTTGACACATTAATATCTGATTCTCAATACGGTTAAATGCATAAGAACCCTTTATCTACTGGAGAAATTTATCAAATGCATACGAACACTTAGATAATACTGATCAATTTAATAGCCACTTACTTTTTAAGGACAGAACCCTATGGTCAGTTACTGAATTAAAGCATACCTAACTTGTCATATGGAATCTAATTAGGACATTTGAAGTTGACAACACCTTTTAAACATACCTGTCGAAAGGTTCTTGACTGCACAATAGGCTCCACAACAAGGTTCACAAATTGACTGATCTGACTTGTTTCACTCAGGCTTCAAGAACCCACCCACCTCGCTGAAGCTCTCAAACTCAGGGAAACTCAAATTGAGGCAGGCATTTAAAAAGATGAACCCAATGTTACTTTGAGTGCGTGCCGGGTCACAACCCACCACATTATCTGTGCCAGTCAAGATGGCGGCCAGCAGGAATTGGCTAGGAAATTTATTTGGCCACCCTGACATCCAGCCCCTTACCTTGGGGAAGATATATTGGCTTGGAGGGAGTGCAGCATAGATTTACTAGAATAATGCCTGGACTCCAAGGGTTAAGTTATGAGGCAAGCAACAGATTTGGGTTGTATAATCTGGAATTCAGAAAATTAAGGACTGATTTTATTGAATTTATCAAGACATTAAGGGGAATTGATAGGATAGATGATGTTATGATGTGGCAGATAATATGTGCCAGGCAGACCGAATCCACAAGGGAAACTTGGTCACGCTGTCACAACGTTTTGCAGTTTGTATTTATTACAACAAGATGTGTGCACTGAATTCAGAAGTAATGAGTTCACTAGGAGCTTTAGAGATTTAAAAAAATTAAATTAAAACATTTATTAACAAAATAAATTTCAAGCACATACATATGAGTGCTATTATTTAATACTAAAACAACTCCTAAAATTCCTAATTAACCTAATTCCCTGTTACACACCCCCTTTAAGGCAACAGTCCAAAGCAGATTTTAGATTTTTTTTTAAAAACCCAGAAAGTTAACACAGAGCCCACTTGACAATGGAATTCCAAATGAATTTTACTGGACATAACAGACATATGCACAAATGGCTGGAGGATTCTTCAAGGCTGTTTTACCTACTCCTGTTAAATCTTACATGCTCTCCAACATAGCCTTTCATCCTCCTTTCTCTCTCTTTAATATGTAAATTCCATTGCTCCATATATCTTTGGAATTCTACCGTTCCTATAATATAAAAATTTTCATGCTGCTAATATTGTCAGTAACCTTTGGGGAAAAAATAAACACACTCCTTAGCCTGGCTTATCTGGCTAGTTGTAAACAGACGAACACCCCTTTGAAGTTCAAACAGTCCCTTCACTTATCTAAAAGATGCAAATTCCCTTCACATCTTATATGCTAAGACAGTATTCATGTTTACTCATTAGCATTTCAAGTACATTTCTACATAGAGCTTCTATTGATGATTACAAGCTTGCAGTCTACCTGACTCCAAAAGTAATTAAATCACACAAACACAGCCATCTAGGTGATAGAAGTCGTAGATTTGGAATGGACCATCGCAGATGCCTTGGCAGGCTGTTGCATTGCATTTTATAGATGGTACACAATGCTGTCATTGTGCAGCAGGATTTAAAGCGCCTGCTGCAATTTAATGCTGACCAGTGATTACTTCCCTCCTGTAATATCCTCTCCCAGCAATCTCATCACCTACAATCTCCCCCCCACCATGCAATCTCTTTAACACCCTCGATCTCATTTCCCCCTTACAATCTTTTCTAGGGCCTGAATTTTTCCGGCGCTGGGCAGGCTCGGCGTGAGTGGGCGGGGGCAGTCATGGAGCTGACCGCCGCCCGTGATCGGCTGCGCATCGCCATTTTATGCGGGCGGGTCAATTAAGCCCCACCCAGCGTAATACGTGATCGTAGTACTGAGCTCTACCTGTGTGGGTGGGGGGAGGAAGAAGAGTCGGGTCCAACACTCTTTCACGCATGTGCTCAGTAGTAGCACTCTCACTTCTGAGACAGCAGGTTGTGGGACGTATTCCAGAGACTGAGGCACAAAATCTGGACCGACACTCCAATGCTGCAGTGTCAGAGGTGCTGAAGTTGTGAAATGTTGTCTATAAATGCAAGTCCTCTCCCTTTTCCTTTTTATTTTAACATTACGATGGTGATAATTGGACATGCAGTTTGTTCAAAATAAAGCAGATGAATTTTGTTTATCCTGAGTATTTTAAAAGAAGACAATGGGCAGAATTTTATGCCTCGCTGGCGGACACATACCTGACCCGAACAGACATGAAATAGCGCGAGATGATGCCGGGCGAGCGTCCTTACGTCATCCCCGCACACAAGCAATCTTCAGGTCAGCGGGCACACACGGGCGTTGGAGCCACGCCTGCCAACAATTAAAAGGCCACTTAAGGCCATTAAAAAAGCAATTGTTCACAATTTTACGTTGCCCATGCAATTTTGCAATTATTGCATGGGCAGGCATGCAGCCAACCTTTAAGGAAACCTCATCAAGGACGGGATAAAAGAGGTCAATAGCATTGCCATCCTGAGGAGTGAGAAGTTTAGGAGAAAGTTTGCTGCTGAATGCTTATTTGAACTTGATAGCTTCATCTCTATTCTGAGCTTCACTCTCAGCACTTCTAGGCTTCATCTCAGGACTCATTGGTGTCTCCAAAGAGGGTTTTGACCATGTAGGCCCTTCCAGATACCAGACAGCCTTCTGTTACCCTGGCAAGGGGGATTGTGGTCTCCGCTGTTGGCAACTCCTCTAAGGACAAAGAGGGGGGCAGAAAGGAGAGGAGGCCAAGTGTCCCAATGCAGCTTCCAGGGGAGAGGCGCAGGAACAACGAGCGCAGGGCCAGCAGGTAGTGCAAGGTGGAAGGGGCCGGAGATGCCGCCACTATTGTGCTGCCAGGATTTACAGGCAGCTATGCAGCTGCCTCAATATATCTGAAGTGCAATGCTGAAGGAGGCTCCGCCTCTCCAGGGAGACCGTGACCTCCATTTGTCATATGATTGGCTCTGAGATCAGCTCCAACTGTGTGGGTAGACACCCCATGCCAGTGGCTCTGAAGGTCACAGTGGCCCTAAACTTCTATACCTCTGGCTCATTCCAGGAGCTAGTGGGGGATCTTTGTGGAGTGTCCCAATCAGCTGAGCACAGTTGCGACAAGCTGGTGACTGATGCTCCGTTCAGGCAGGTAATGACATTTATTCATTTCCGTACGGACAAGGCCAGCCAGGCTGAGCGAACCAGGGGGCTTGTGGCGATTGCTGGGTTCCCTCGCGTCCAGGGTATAATCGACTGCACACATGTGGCCATCAGGGCACCAGCAGGTCGGCCAGGTGCCTTCGTCAACAGGAAGGGTTATAACTCCATGAACGTGCGGATAGCTTGTCACCACAAGGTGCAGATTCTGCAAGTCTATGCAAGGTACCCTGACAGCTCCCATGACACTTGTATCCTCAGACTGTCCTAGGTGCCGAGGCTATTCAGTGCTCCAGCCTGACTGGGTGGATGGCTGCTGGGTGACAAGGGCTATCCCTTGAAAAGGTGGCTGAAGACTTCTCTCCGCCACCCAAGAAGAGTCATGCCTCCACAAGTGCGGTGATAGAGAGGACCATAGTTATTCTGAAGATGCGCTTCTGATGCCTGGACCATAAAGGGGGAGCACTGCAATACCCTCCAGAGTGGGTGGCACTGATAGTGGTTGCATGCTGCACTCTCCACAATCTGGTTCTGGCAAGTGGGGACCCACTGGAGGAAGAGGATCTTGAGGCAGCTCCACAGGACACAGAGGATGAATCCAGTGGTGAGTCAGAAGAGGAGCCCAGTGAGGAGAATGCTGAACACATGGAGGCAGACCCCTGTATCCTTCAGGGAGGCAGGGACACCAGGGACGTCTTGATCCAACACTCCTTCAGCTAGGCTGCCAAAGACCTGCTTCCACCTCATGTCAGGGTTGCCGACTCCATCCAGGATGTTTGAAATGAACCTCTCATTTGAACACAAAGTCCACTCAGTGCCTGGGCAATAAAGTTTAGGGCCACTCACGTCCAGCATTACATACTGGCGTACCCTGCATATGCAAAACAAGTGAAGCCTACTCAGGCCATAAAGACAAAAAGCAAAATTTATATCATGCTGACACTCACATCAAATGAACATAACTATTTATGGTGTTAGTGGTCACACCAGTAAAAATATAAAAAAAACATGGCCTTTTGTGCTCATAGTGCCTTAAAACTTACGTTTGCGAGTGCTGCATCTTTTTGCCCCCAACCCACCCTGCTCGCTGGCACCAGCATTGGAGACAGCCTGCTAACTCTGCTGTTATGTTGGCCTTGGTGACCTTGGCGGCCGTCTTCTGGCCAGTGGAGCCTGTGCTGGCCCCGATCGGGATGGAGCGGCCAGTGCCACGGCCGGCATCTCCCCAGACACCGCAGCCTCATCAGATGCCATGGTCACTGGCAGAGGGGGGAGGGAGCTACTGTCGTCACCCAGAGTGCTCTGAGAGAAGCCCGCAGAGAGTACAACAGATTGTGTGCCAACATGAGGTTGCTCTGGACCTCCCTGCTTGCCATTGATGGGTGGGCATCTAGCTGGGACACTGGGTACCTCATCCATCTCCCACACTGACACTCACCACCTGAGGTCATTGCCTGTGTGAAGGCTTGCAGGTCCGAGTGCAATGCTAGAAACCCCTGCCCTGTCCCTGGAGCTGCCTCTCTCAATGAAGGAGGCAGTGCGCTCGGCAATGAGGGTCAACACAGTGCTCATGCTCTGCATTGACTCCTCCACAATGGAGACCATGGCGTGCATACCCTCATGAATCTCCGCCAGATCCTCCCACACATCCCGCTGGACATCCAGCAGCTGCCGCCTAATGGAGGACTCCAGAGGCTCACCTGCCTTTGACAGGTTTTGTCCTGGTCTCCAGCAGTCCTCTGACTCCTGGCGCCCTGGGCACTCTCTGCCTCCGATTGCTCATCAAGCAAATGTGCCTCACTGCGGTGCAGCAACATTCTAGCCAATGATCTAATGCCCACTGAGGTGCTGGTATCTGCACTGGCACCTGGTTCAGAGAGTGGATGTGACGCAGGTGCATTTAAAGTCCCGTGGTCCTCTGGCATCAAGAGTGGCTCTTCAGGGTCCTGCGCTTGAGTGCAAGCTGGCGAATCAAAGGGAGAACAACGACATGTCATTAGTTTAAGTCATCACACTGTCACTGTGCATGCCAGGCTCCCTGGTGAGACGATGGAGATCTGTATCATGGTGCCATCATCTTTTAATGATCAATGGGGACTCCAGTTTTGAGGCTCCCATCAGTGAAGAGACTGCACAAGAATGTTTGCACAATCTGACACTCTCACCTCTGTTCACTGCACTCTTACCTTCCTCAGAGACCCCTGCCTCTCCACAACCGGCTGACCAAGGTGGGTGGCGGCACTCTAGTTCAAGGCATCCATTTTGTACCTCATCAAAATTAGGTTTGGGAGGCCTCAGCCTGTCCTTGAGCACTCGATGGTATTATGATTTCTCTTCTCCTGAAAGGGAAGGGGAGCATTGGTTAGTCCACTCTCTACCTGCAGTGCCATTGCAGCCCGGCCTACCCCACGTGAGAAGCACCTTACAGGACGCACCTGAGTTGTGACCCTCGACCTGCAAAGCACTCAGGCCAAGCAGCCAGTGCTCACCCCTTGGCCAGCTCTGGTGTCAGTGGCAGTTGGCACTCAGACTCTAACACCCCTGAGGTCCATGGCAGGGGGACAGACAGACTGTAACACTTCAACACACTGATTCATGCCAACTCAGTACTCACCCTTGCCAAGCACAGCAGGTCATTGAACCTTTTGTGACACTGCATCCATGTGTGCCGAACAACACCGTGGCTGATGACCTCGGCTGCCACCAGCTCCCAGTCTTTTTTGGTCAGTTGTGGTGGCCTCCTCCTGCCATCCCTGCGTACAAGAGCCTGACACCAGCCTCTCCACAAGGCACTCATCCAAGAAATGGGGCGCCGAATGCCCACCCGACTTGTGCTCCTGCCTCACTTCTCCAGCCGCTGGTGAGGCCATTGTTCCAGTCTTCTGGACAGACTCCAAGATTCTTCCCTGGCAGCCTTCAGGGAGCTGCATTTGCCGGTTTTAAAGCGTCTGCCTGGTCGCCATTGGACCCGGCGCCCGACAGCTCCCGTGCCTGCCTGGCTCTTCCCGACCATTCAGAAACATAAACATAGAAACTAGGAGCAGCAGTAGGCCATTCGGCCCTTTGAGCCTGCTCCGCCATTCAATATGATCATGGCTGATCCTCTATCTCAACGCCATATACCCGCTTTCTCTCCATATCCCTTGATACCCCTAATTTCCAAAAAATTATCAATTTCTTTCTTGAATATACTCAGTGACCCGGCCTCCACAGCTTTCTGTGATAGAGAATTCCACAGGTTGACCACCCTCATCTCAGTCCTAAATGGCCTGCCCCATATCCTGAGACTCTGTGGCCCCCTGATTCCAGACTCCCCAACCAGGGGAAACATCCTCCCTGCAGCCTCTCTGTCTAGCCCTGTTAGAAGAAATTTCAGTCAGATCCCCTCTCATTCTCCTAAACTCTTGTGAATACAGGCCCAGTTAAAACAATCTCTCCTCATACAACAGTCCAGCCATCCCCGGTATCAGCCTAGCGAACCTTCGCTGCCCGCCCTCTATAGCAAGTATATCCTTTCTCAGGTAGGGAGACCAAAACTGCATGCAATACTCCAGGTGTGGTCTCACCAAGGCCCTGTATAACTGCAGTAAGATATCCCTACTTCGGATCTCAAATCCTCTTGCAATGAAGGCCAACATACCATTTGCCTTCCTAGTTGCTTGCTGCACCTACCTATTTACTTTCACTGCCTGGTGTACAAGGACACCCAGATCCTCTTGTACATCCACATTTCCCAATATATCACCATTTAAATAATACTCTGCCTTTCTGTTTTTCACACCGAAGTGTATAACTTCACCTTTATCCACGTTAGACTGTATCTGCCATGTGTTTGCCCATACACGCAACTTGTCTAAATCGCCTTGAAGCCTCCTTGCATCCTCCTCACAACTCACAACCCCACCCAGTTTTGTGTCATCAGCAAACTTGGAAATATTTATATTATGAATAGCTTGGGCCCAAGCACTGATCCCTGCGGCACACCACCAGTCACTGCCTGCCACCCAGAAAAAGACCCATTTATTCCCACTCTGTTTCTGGTCTCATTCCATGCCAGTATATTGCCCCCAATCCCATGTGCTTTAATTTTGCCTACTAGAAGATTGGTTTCACACTGGGCAGACCTTAATTGGCTATCCAGCGTGAAATTGTGTTTGCAACGCGGCCAGAGCCAGGAGTGGATTCCATATTCCGTTTCCGCTCCAGCCAACCTGGCTTGCACACCAAGCATGAAATTCAGGCCAGTGGCTCAGATTTTTCAGCCAGTGTTGAAAGAACAGCACTCGCCATTCGTTACACTTATAGATGCCTATAAACTTTGTGTGGGCTTTATGTGCCAAGTTATGGTCTTTAAACCCTTTTCAATGTGGCACCCTCTATAGGATATTTGTAGCATGCGTGAACAGGGCAAGTGTGTCTCTTTAACCAATTAAATGGAATAATCCTCACTGAGACGGGCAGGATACTATTTCAACCCATTCAAAACCCATCCACCTCTACAGAATCAAAATTGACCCACTGGTCTTAACCAGGAAGTATGAATTAGAATATTCAATTCAATGTAAAATCATATAAAGAAAGCAAAATAAAAAGATAGAAGGAAAGATGGGATTAAGATAGAGAGAGAAAAAAGAGACAGAGAAATTTTAAAAATGCATATTTCATGTATCTAACAAATCTCAAACAAAAAATAATTTCTGAATGAACGAGACTCCACACTTTTAAAATTATTTTTAAGAGCTCTTTTGCAGTAATTAATACTTATTAAACAGTTGAAAATTCAGCCCTTCCAGCTGAATTCACCAGCCCTAATTTTTTCTGGTGTGTATGGTGGTTATCTAATGGCTAAGTACTGCAACTTCACATCCTTCACGCATTCTAGTGCTGAGTCACTCAGCGAGGTACAGGTGCAGTGCAGCTTGTAGAGGAGTAGAGAAAAATCAGGTGACAATTTCCCAGTTTCCACTATGTATATAACTATGCATTGTGTTTACTGCAGGTTGCTGCCTAATGAACCTCATAATAGGTGAGTTCTAATAAACTCGTCATTATTCCTCTCACAAAACCCAGGCCATCAGGTTTATTGTGATTAATAAGTATTAAAATCTCCTTTCCCCCTCAACCCCCCCTGTAATTTATGTTCTTTTTTAACCATAAATGAAAATTACTGCCTTGATGAAAATATGCTATTATTTGCTGGCTTGCTAATATTTGTTCTGAGGGATGATAATGTTGTCTGTGGAAGCTGCTTAGTTGAAGTTGAATAGTGCTAATACAGGGTCAGATGATATGCAATGATGCATGACTAACTTTGAAAGTCAGAGAATGACATAGAGGCCAGAATTCCACCACAAGTTGGGAAGTCCCAACCCTGGGAGCAAAAGCATGGGTGCATGGCAATACCTGGGCATAAGTTCACTGGCAGTGCCCAATTAAGAGGCCACCGCTAGGACTGCTGTCCAATAGAGAGCAGCAGCCACCCTCTGACAGCTGCTGGTCCATTCAGAGAATTGGCAGCCCAGCAGCTTCGGTAGGGCCACACATAGAGATGACCGCCACTGAGACTGTGGGATGAAGAGGATGTCTCCATGTTAAGGCACCCTTGAAGACCAGATAGGATTTTGTTTCATGTGAGGCATGCAGGGGCCAGCAATTGGAGGGGTAAACCCTCCAGTGGCAGTGTTGGGGTAATGAGCGTAGTCATTGCCTTGGGGGAGCCCCTCCATGGGCCATGGATCAGACATTGAGGGACAGCCCCCTCACAAACCCACTTGGAAGCTGCCAAAGTTTATCTGGTGGTCTCCGCACACAGTAAAATGCCAGTGGGGGGAGGGGGGATGGTAATTTGCTGTAAATTGACCAATTAATTGTTTTAATTTAACACCTGCCTCCAGTCAGTGGGCGGGGGAAAGAGGGGTGGTGGGGTGATGCACCACTGCCTTCCCTGCCCCTGAGAATATACAGCAGGATGTTAGGCTCCTCTTTCAGCACCTTCTGCTACAAGTTTGAAGCCTTCTGCTCCTCAACCCTTCTCCAATGGGCTGGTAAATTTCATCCCAGAGTTTCTCCTCAGGCAGGGTACAGTCCATGGTAATGTTAATTGTACATGGCTAATGGAACAAGCAGGCTTGATCAACCAAATGTTCATACCTACTTGCATATCTCCTCATGTTAAGTCATCAAACTTTGATACTCAGTAAATCTGTGCAGACCAGTAAAGTGTACATTTCCACCCCCGCTCCTTCCTCTCAAAGGTCCTATGGTCTGGTACCAGAAGTTTGAATATGCTGTTGGTCACTGGTTACAGAAGACGGCTGAACACGTGTTAGGCTGCGTACTGTGCAGTCCAGGGTGCTTCAGTTTGTACAGGGCTGCAGCCTTAATGGATAATAATGTGGTTAAAAAATATACCACCAAAGCCACCGAAGGACAGCATTTTGTCCAATACGATCAAGGTATGTAACCAACGTTCACTTTTACATTTGGCTAGAATTTCCATAAATCTCCCTCCATAACCCTGGGAATGGTGTAAATGACTGCTTATGAAGTGTGGAGAACGTTCTGAGATTCTTCCGTCAAAGGGGCAGTGGGAGATTGGGCAAACCCCTGTCGTAATTCTACCCCACTGTGCATAAACAATTAATCTCAGTGTGAATGGGAAAGCTTTAGCTGGAAAGAACATTCAGATCATAAGGTCATTAGAAACACGAGCATGAATAGGCCATTCGGCTCATCAAGCCTGCTCCACCATTGAATAAGATCGTGGCTGTTCTGATTATGGTCTTAACTCCACTTTCCTGCCTGACCCCCATAACTCTTAATTTATTATCTTTGTTGATCCAAAAATCTGTCTAACCGAGTCTTGAAAATATTCAATAAAGCAGTCTCTACAGTTTTCTGTGGAAGAGATTCCTACTAACAACCCTCTGAGAGAAGAAATTTATCTTCATCTTTAATGGGAGAGCCCTTATTTTTAAACTTGTGACCCCTCATTCTAGATTCCCCACAAGAGGAAACATTCTTCCAGCTCCTACCCTGTCAAGCCCCCACAGAATCTTATAGCCAAAGTTTTTAGGATGATGAAGGCTTGGCCACATACCCGCCAACAGCCCCGATGCCATTTCACGCTCTAACAAACGTTAATCGGCAGAAGGTGGGCCTTCCGCCTGTCACTGGGAAGAAGTCCCGGCTTGGAGAGCTGCCGGCCAATCAGGCAATCAGGGTCTCGAGGGATAGGTTGGTGTGGGAGGGATGGAGGTCTGGAGGTCACCGGGCCCTACGGGTAGGGCGACTCAGTCAGAAAGGGGCTTCTGATGGAGGTGCTCACCCCCCATCTTCCTGCTTGAGATCGAACTTTGTTCAATTTTGGGTTTCTTTCCACTGATCCATCATCTGCCTGCCAACCTAAAAATTGAGGCTGGGGTGGAAAAGGCCCTTAAGGGACCATGAAATGGTCACTTCTGGGCTTTAATTGGGGCAAGGGTAGGCTTTCCATCCGAGGCCCTGTCCGTCCCACCATAACATCACGACCAGGTTGGAGCGGGCGGGATCCTGGAGGGAATCCCATCCATTCATCTTCACGCTCCCTACCCCCGCTACCTCCAGAACCTGACCGTGGGTGGGAGGGGGCAGTGTAAAACTCTGGCCTATGCGTTTCAATATAACCACCTCTTGTTCTTCTAAACTCCAGTGAGTATAGGCCCAACCTGCTCAAACTTTCCTCATAAAACAAACATCTCAAACCAGGAATTAACCCAGTGGAGCTTCTCTGAACAGCTTCCAAATCAAGTATCTCCTTAAGTAAGAAGACCAAAAGTATACAGAGTGCTGCATTTGTAGTCTCACCAATGTCCTGTACAATTGTAGCAAAAATTTCCTCCTTTTATACTCCATCCCTCTTGCAATAAAAGCCAACATTCAATTTGTCTTCCTAATTACTTGCTGTACCTTCATGCTGACTTTTTGTGATTCACATACAATGACACCTAAATCCCTCTGTACTGCAGCATTCTGCAGTCTCTCTCCTTTCAAATAATATTCTACTTTTCGATTCTTCCTGCCAAAGTGAACAACCTCACATTTTCCAATATTACACTCCATCTGCAAATTTTTTGCCAACTCACTTATCATATCTATGCACTTTTACAGACTCTTTGTATCCTCCTCACAACTTGCTTTCCTACACAACTTTGTATCATCAGCAAATTTGGTTACAGTATAGTCTGTCACTTCACAAGGTCATTAATATAGATTGTAAATAACTGAGGCCCCAGCCCTGATCCCTACGGCTTTCCGCTAGTTATAGTTTGCCAACCTGAAAATGACCCATTTTTCCCTACTCTCTATTCCCTGTTAGTTAGCCAACCCTCTATCCATGCTAATATACAACCCTCAACACCTTGTTCTTACCTTGTGCAGTAACCTTTTATGTGGCACTTTTTCAAATGCTTTTTGGAAATCCAAACATATAACACCTACTGGTTGCCCTTTATCCACCTTGCTTATTACATCCTCAAAGAACTCTAATAAATTTGTCAAACACAATTTCCCTTTCAGTTCTGAAGAAGAGTCATACGGATTTGAAACATTAACTCTGTCTTTCTCTCCACAAATGCTGTCAGACCTGCTTAGTTTTTCCAGTGGTTTTTGTTTTTGTTTCAGATTTCCAGCATCCGCAGTATTTTGCTTTTCCCTTTCGCAAAACCATGTTGACACTGCCTGATTGTATTATGATTTTCTAAGCGTCCTACTACCACTTCCTTCCTAAGAGATATTTCCTTTAGGGATGGGCAATAAATGTTGGCCTAGCCAGCAATGCCCACATCCCATGAAAAAAAGAATAAATTAATAAAAGATTTAGCACTTTCCCAATGACAGATGTAAGACTAACTGGACTGTATTTTCCTGCTGTGTCTATGTCCTTTCTTGAATAGTGTGTTACATTCGAGGTTTTCCAATCCACTGGAAAATTTTCAGAATCGAGGGAATTTTGGAAGATTACAACCAATGCATCCAATAACTCTGTAAGCACTTCCTTTAAATCCTAGGATGCAGGCCATCAGGTCCGGGGTAGTGCTAGCCTTTAGTTCCATTAGTTTTCCATAGTACCTTTTTCTCTCATGACCATGATTATTTAAAATTCCTCTCTCCCTTTTGCCTCTTGATTTTCTCCTATTCTTTGGGCGCTTTCTGTGTCTTCTACTTTTTATATACTTGTAGAAGATTTTACTGTCTGTTTTTATATTTCTAGCTAGTTTTCTCTCATACTCCCATTTCTCCTTTTCTTTTTTTAGTCATCCTTTGCTGGTTTCTAAAATTTTCCCAACATTCTCGGTTACCACAAATATTTGTCGCATTGTTGTATTTCAATTTGATACCATCCTTAACTTTATTAGTTAGCCATGGATGGTGCATCCTTCTTATTGCATCTTTCCTTCTCAATGGAATCTATCCTTGTTCTGAGTTATGAAATATCTCCTTAATTGTCTACCACTGCTTTTCTACCATCTTACCTTTCAACCTCCTTTCCCAGCCCACTTTAGTCAACTCTGTTATCATATACTGGAATTGCCTTTATGTAAAGGCCCAGTAGTTTCAGGCCCAAATTTCTCACCCTCAAACTGAATGAGAAATTCTATCATGTTATAATTGCTCTTACCTAGAGGATCTTTTAGTAAGAGGTCATTAATTAAGCCCGGCTCATTACACATTACCAGCTCTAAAATATCCTGTTCCTTGGTTGGTTCCAGAATGCTTATTTCTATGAAACTATTCCAAATACACTCTTGAACTCATCTTACAGGCTACTTTTGCCAAGTTGATTCATCCAATCTATATGAACATTAAAATCTCCCACAGTATTGAAGTACCTTTCTTACAAGCCAGCCTTATTTCTTGATTTTAAACTCTGCCCTTACGGCATTGCCACTATCGGGAGCCTCTAAACCAGTCCCTTCAATGATTTCTTTCCTTTGCTATTGGATCCAAACTGATTCTCCATTTTGACCATCTGAACCAAGATCATTTATCACTACAATACTGATCTTATCCTTGATTAACAGAGCCACCCCACCTCCTTTTCCTTTCCTCCTGCCTTTCTGAAATGTCAAAGACCTTTGAATATGCAGGTCCCAGCTGCCGTCATTTTGCAACCATGTGTCTGTAATGGTGTTCATATCATACTCATTTATTTCTAATTTTGCTATCAATTCTCCATCTTGTTACGAATTCTGCATGCATTCAGATAAAGAGTGTTTAACTCTGTCTTACCATTTTTCGCTACTCTGACCTTATTTGCTAGTGCACACTTATGTTTGTACACTCTGTCCCTTCCTGTCACACCAGTCAACTCCTTTCAATAGGAAAAGCTGATATTAACTGAGAGGCAACTACAACACATTTCCCTCACTACCATTATGTCATATTGTAATAATGGGCTACAGTCAAGAACAGTCAGTCAAAGGGACTAATTATAACCATATGTAAATTTGTACAATTGGTTTAACCACACACTAACCATTTAGTGTATGAATCATCCAGGATGCATATTTTACTGAAGGCAGGGATATTCCTTGTATCAAGAGAAGCTCATATTTTTGGATGATTTAAACGATCAGTCATACTATGATGGGCTAGTAAGCACTTTTAACAGTAACGTGCATTCATCAACTCTAACAGGAGAAGACCGTTGGCTATGTACATTATTACTACAGCAGGGCTGGCGTGTAGAATACAATGCAGCTTCAGATGCCTACACAAACGCACCACAGGAGTTCAGAGAATTCTACAATCAACGACGCCGTTGGGTGCCATCGACTTTGGCGAATACAATTGATCTTTTGAACAGCGGAGCACCGACCTCCAGGAGAAACCCCTCAATTTCAAAACTCTACATTCTGTACCAGATTATTGGAACAGCAGCATCGATTCTGGGTCCTGCCACTGTGGTTTTGATGATAGCAGGTACTATGCTTTTCTACCACATTGTGATATTTTCTTACCTGTAACTTGGGATAAAATACCTCAACTATTGACAATATTTCATTTCTACAGCATTATCATAAAATAGTATCAGTGCCACAAATGCATGAGTGATTGTATTTAGCTACATACAGATGAAAGGACACAGGCTTTTTTGCCCCTATGAGTGGGAGTGCAGGTTTCTGCATCAATATGAAGGGTGTGCTGACACACAGTCATCTACTGATGTGTCTCATCAGGATCTGCCAAAATAATTATAAAGTATCTTACATGCCAGTCAGGCCTTAGGATTCAGCAGCAGAAATGACACCATGACAGGTTTCTGACATTACTGCACAGCCTTGTAGTGGGATGTACACCCCAAATGGTCCAGCAATCTCACAAAAGGTCAGAGTTTTCATTAAAAAAAAAATTATTTGGAAAACCTTGTTACAGTTGCTTACAAACACATGAGGGTAAGTTCAGCATTCCTGTGCTCCCAACATGAAATGTTATTTGCTCGGAGTGTGGATTGTCTACAAACCTGTTGCACTGATTCCTCAGCCCTCGATTCCCATTAAGCAAGGTTCACGGCCGGGAGTGTAAGATCGCCTGGTTTGCTGCATGGTGTGTTGACATACATCAGACTGAAACACCTAATGGTATGATTTGCACCTGTCATCATCATAACTTTTCATTCTCACTAACCAAACAAAATAAGTTTACCAAATACCTTTTCGTGCTGTCAAGCCCACCGAATACTTGGTCAACGATTCCGCTCACACCCAATGTCATGTATCATGATGTCATGCCATCAATGCAGTATGGAGTGGGCCTTCAGAAGGTAACAGCCGATGCACATTGCTACAGCAATGTGATTCAGGTCTATAGCAACAGTAACAAGTTTCACTTATACAACAGCTTTAATATAGAAAAACTCCCCAAGAAGCCTTGAAGAGAGGATGTAAAAATGGACACCAAGCAACAATAGTAGGAAAGTCAAGGATGGTGATCAAATACATGGGTCAGGAACTTCCTTAGAAATGCTCCCAGTCTGCTATCTTAACTTGACTGGAAGTGCAGTGAAAAACCTGTTGACTCTGAAATTATGGTGGCTCAGCAGGAGTAACTTTGAGTATGTTCCTGACTGTGGTCTAACAAATGGATCTTGAGGGGGTTGTGCTTGGTATCAGTGAATGAGAAACAGAAAAGTCTAATAGGATATCTTATATATTGATTAATATTGAATTCATAAGGTTAGTAAAGGAAAGCTTATAGGATAACTTTGTTCTTTGTTTTACCCAATCTTAATAGGATAAATGTTCTTTTTAATACAATGTAGATGACTTTATGCTACACAATAACTTTTACAGGAGCATTTACCTTTGTGTTTAACTGGAATGGAAATGTTGCTCTGGCACTTGGGATCTTGCCTCCTGCCACCTACATACTGATCTGTTACAAAGTCAAATCAGATACCCAGATCAATATTGCTGCTGTTCTGAGCATCTTTTATGCCTTTCTCATGATTGCAACGATAATGTCCATTATTGGTGAGTGTTTCATTGACTACATTTCTAGATTTCAAATTAAATTTTATATTGTACAGGAATTAACTTTATCACACAAACCTTTGAAACTATTCATCTTAAAACTTTGTAATATGGATTATCTTTTCATGTTTATTAATTTATTCATTAATACTGCATTTAATTATGAATCACCATGTTAAAGATGTGCACGAGCAATCAAAGCACTGTTTTGCCATCTGAAGTTGTCAGATAAGAAAGTGAAATGTAATTTAAAATGCAATACATAGGGATGAAGAACATAGGAACACGGAGAGGGCATTCAGCCTCGATCCCAATTGACATTCAGTTAGATCACGGCTAACATTTTAATTCTTAATATCTTGTATCCTAACTGCATTCACCTGCCTTGGTTCCAAACTGTTGTACTTACTTAATAGTGGTCCAAATATCCCTCTTTCCTGTTTTGAACATGAAGTCATTTTTGGACAATCATAAATCAATAATATATTGCAAACCTTTTTGCACACTTTTGGTATCTTATTCATTATAAATTCCTGTTTCCAAGGTATTAGTAGAAACTGCCCATGTAGAGTTGTAGCTAATGAAAGCACTACAGAAAGTGACATGAAACTGGGGAGCTGAATTATTTCGGTATGGTTTAGTCTAATTAACCATTGCCCTCTAATCTGATTCACAGGAAGATGATAGTTAAAATCTCACACAAGGGGTAGAATATTCCGCTCGGTGTGCAGGCGCGTGCCTGACATGCTTGAGCGTAAATAGCGCGATATTTTGATCTATTAAGGCCATAAAATTAGCAATTGACTGCGATTATTCACTGCCCGTCTAACGTTACCCTTGGCAGGTGGGTGAATCGGCCAGGCGGCCTTTGAATTTTTGAGGAAAACTTATCCAAGGGCGGGATGAGGTTTCTGTGATTAATTTAAAAAAAAGATTCAAATATCTTGAAAAAATTTTCATCACCCGTATGTTGAGGTGTCTTATTCTGACGCGTGGACATAATTTCCCGATTTTACATTCTGTTTTTTTTTATTGTAAATTCATCAGCTCCCACAGGTAGCTCTGTGCCTTCAGGAAGCTTTCCTTCCACGCTCGTGCTAACTTCAGCGCTCACCCTCCTCCCGTCCCCACCCCGGCAGCGCTGAGCCTTTCAATGCACCTTTCACGCTGACTGGACATTAATTGGCAAGCCAGCGTGAAATCACAGTCGGGGGCTGATCATGGTCGGCGGTCCATTCCCCGGTTGCTCCCAGGCCCGCCGATCGCGGCCACCTACCAACCTGAAAATTCTGCCCAAAGAGTTAAAACTATGGGGGTTTGAGTTAAAAGGGGTATTTAATAAGTTGTTGTCATAAGGGCATCTGGGCACTTACATATTGTTATTACATTCTTAATCTCAGATCTTTACCAATTTTTATGATAGTCATTTATATATTTTTTAAAAAAGCTTGGAAGCTAAAATGAGACAACAAGCACAGAATTATTTGGCAGTGTCAAGACAAAGAGGAGATTCGGTGAATGGTCTGAACCTTTTTACACAGATTTTATTAGCCCAGTTACAACTTACTCGAATGTTCTGTTAGTGGCACTGCAACCTTAACAAGTTACCTTTCCTGCTGTATTAAGTGAAACATTTGTGTAGAATTTGAGAATTAGGCTTTACTCAACTAAATTGTTAGCTTTGTTGGTGAAAAAACGCAGATATCATGTGAAGCAGCAGCATTAAAAGGGTTGTTGCAGGAGAAGGAGCAGCGTTGAAGCCATGGCTGCTGGAAATCTGGAGTTTTGTGCCATTCTGGAACCAGGAATTATGTTGTAGCTGCTGCTGCATTTTTGAGACAGGTGAAATACAATTCCAGCTTTCCCAATGTTTTCATTAGTCCTCTTTTTTTTTGACAATACCAGCCAATCCCTTTAAGACAGATAGGGCAGCAAAGAAAACAATGTTAGTGCCAGGTTTAAATGTGGCAGACTGCTCCCATATACACCTGGCTGTTTATCATATAGAGCCTCAGATATTCATGTACATGTAATTGACATTGCTTCATACTTTTCAAACAGGGTCAGGTGCAGCCAATAGAAGGCTGTAACTGGGAGGAGTTATGTTCCCAATTTCCTACTCTTTCAAGATCCACTTCCCTCCTCCTGCCCCCATCCAGGGGGATGAAAAAGGTAGACTGAATCAAAGGGATCATTTGGGGTTTGAGTTATAGAATGAACTTGGGATTGAGGACTCAAGCTATCTCTTTGGTGAGAGTTTTATCAAATAGATTTTTTTTACATCTTCCGATATATGTTAGCACTGTATATCCTCCCAATATACAGACCAGCTGCATTACATTTTTTTTGTCACTGCCATGTTTCAAATGTGTTGCCAATTATTTATGTTCTGCAACCTTTGCTTGCCTTTACTGGAGGGTGTAACCATATCAGTATTTAATTACCAAACTGATGGGTGTGACTGTCTTAAAATTATTACCCTATATGTCAAGGGAGCTTTCAATTAAATCGAACAAAGTGCTCACTATGTTTACAAAGGAGGCCAAACAAGTAGCATTTCAGCAAGAGAAGCATTGACTTACAAAGATAAGAATATGTGAGGGGAGAAATTAAACTCACGATTGCCTACCTGATGCTTGAAAAATGTACGGTCAGCTGTTAAAAGTTGTGGGAGGTTTAAAGAGGATGAACACTTTGGATACACCTTTCACACCCTGCCTGCTTTAGGCAGACCTGTAAATGAGTGAGCAATCTGTCTGCCTAAAAAGGCACAAGAACCTTTAAATATGCAAATAGGGATCCTACATTGTTTGTCAGACTCTGATTGGAAAATTCTGGTGCAAATGGGTGGGGCATGACTTCAGTAGACACTCTTAAACCAGACAAGGGGCTTCATGCTAACATATGCCCTGTACATTCACGTTCACTTGACTGTGTAGGTGGGAAAGATGAGTCATAAGCTCGTTCCTTAATGCTAACACCATGTTCTGTGTTTTTAGGTGAAATGGTCAGAGAAAACACCTTTATTACTCCGACAGGCTTGTTCTTTATCTCCATGATGATCCTTTACATCTCAACAGCAATGCTCCATCCCCAGGAATTCCCCCTTGTGTTTTATGGGCTGCTGTACATAATTTGTATCCCCAGTGGATACTTGCTGTTGCCAATTTACTCCATGGTAAACATGAATAACGTTTCATGGGGCACACGTGAAACAGTCAGTCCGAAGGTACAGGACAAAAAGAAACCTCAGCAAGTTCTGCGATATGAAAAGAAATGCAAATGCATCTGTTGGGATATTGAATTTGTAGTTAAAGAGGATAAAAAGGAACTAACTCAACATACAGACAGGTAACTTGCTTTCAAAGTAATTACAATATTAAAAGGCAGTATAAGTTGCTGTAGTCTTCATATAAAACTCTTAAAGAGTTAACAGTCCAATCTCCCAGTTCTCTGTGTTTGGGATTCCTTTGCTCTGAAAGTTTAGTTATTGATTTTTGATTGATACATTCTCTTTGGATTAAACTGGCCTCTCAAATTGCCCTTTACAAACTCGCAAGCCCCTTACAAGCCCCTCCTCCCACTGCTTGAGGCAATGGGATTTCTTTTGACTGGGGTGGAGGTGGGAAAGAGAAAGAAAATTCTGTTTTCAAAGGGAAATCCTGACTGTTTTCCGTTTCCATTTTTAAGCATGAGAAAGATTAGCTACATATTTTCCCATGAACTAAGATGACAGGTGTCCAAGCAAACTCACAAAACGTTTCATGGTTCACAGTGGCAGATTCTTCTTGACATTGTTCCAATTAATATTGATATTGGTAAACTTAATGTGCTGAATTTTGCCGTCAGTGGGTAGGAGGTGGGGCCCGCTCGCTGACACCTAAAATGACGCGGGATGACGGCAGGGAGAACCCCCGACGTCATCCCGCCCCATTTAAATTTTCAGGTAGGCGGGGGCACAGCAAAATCAGCTGCAGGCCCGCTGACCTGTCAATGGCCAATTGAGGCTATTGACAGGATCATTGAAACAATTAAAGGACCTGCCCGTCCAACCTTAAGGTTGGTGGGCAGGCCAGGAGCCCTGGCGGGAATTAGAAAAAATATGAAACCTCATCCACCGGCGGGATGAGGTTTCATGTAGGGATTTAAAAAGTTTAATAATGTTTTAGTGTAATTTATAAACATGTCCCAGCTCATGTGACATTGTCACGAAGGGAACATGTTAAGGATTTTTTTTTTCTATTTTTAACATTTTTAAAAGTGTTAGCAATCTCCCTGGGGCAGCACTTAGCCTCAGGGAGATGTGCGCTCTTTCATGCACATGTGATAAAGACCGCACTCTCGCTTTTGGGGAATCCCCCTGCCCACACAGGGTGCGCATAACGCTTCCCGGCGGACATCACGCTGGGCGGACCTTACTTGGCCCGCCCACGTAAAATGGCAGCGGGGCCCGCTTCTCTGGCGGGGATTGGCTCCCCGCCCGCCGGAGATTGGGTTGGGTCCGTCCGCCCGGCAGGTAGAAAATTCTGTCCAATATTTCTTCCAATCATTCACATCAGTCTTCTTACCACATTCAGAAATATAGGGCCCAATGTTAACCCATTTAAATCCATCCAATTGCAGGGAGTTAAAATCAGGTCCCTTCTTTCCATTGTCCTGACTTCTCTGTTCTATTCTGTGCTATGTCCTTGAGAGTCCTGGGTATATCTTTGAAATATTTTGTACCTGGAGGGCATCCTTTTTATCTTTTTAATTAGGTCATTGCTTTGAAATCTAAAAATTGACAGTGTTCACTTGTGACTTTTTCCCTATTTATATTTTATATTTCCTAGTATCATCATATTTCTTGATGCTCTATGTTCAAACTATTTCAAATCTTTGAAAAATTATTCAGGTATTCTTTGATTTTTTCCTTCAGTATGACTGATGAAGAGGAAGAAATCAAGCCCAGAGTTGAAGATAGTGAGTATTGATAAGGTTATAGAAAATCCTGACTTGTGGTTAATTGATGGGCCTTCCAGAAATAAATAGATAAAACCTCCAACACAAGCAGAACTGTTGTTGGTATTGCAGGGTTTTCTTCCTGCAGAGGTTGCAAAAATAGTAAAAGGACACAACTAAAGGCTCTAACCAGAATCTTCCAGCCACGCTCCTCCCACCTCCCCCCTTTCCCCGCCATGGTTAGTTCCTCCACGGCGATGCCATTGAGCCATTGAAATCTCCATTCACCTCGGGGGAACCAGCAGATCCCCACCAGTGTGACAGGCTGGAAAATTCTAGCCTTTGTACCTAAATGCACACAGCATTCATACAAGATGGATGAATTAAGATCACAAATAGAAATAAATATATATGATCTGAGAGGCATTACAGAGACATGGCTGCAGGATGACAATGTTGGCTCCAGAATGACAATGTCTGGGACCTGAATATTCAAGGGTGCAAGACATTTTGGAAGGACATGAAACTAGGAAAAGGTGAAGAGGTAGCTCTGTTAATAGAGGATGGCATTAGCACATTTGAGAGGATGACCTAAAGATCAAGATGTAGTTTTGGCAGAGATAAGAAACAGTAAAGGTAAGAAATCACATAGGGAAGTAGTTTATATGCTCCGTAACAGTAACCATACTGTAGGGTGGGGTATACAGGAATAAATTGTGGGAGCTTGTGACAAAGGTACAGTGATAATCATGGGTAATTTTAATCTACATGTAGGTTGGATGCATCAGTTTGGCAGGGGTAGCCTGGAAGATGAGGTAAAAGTGTTTTTGTGACAGTTTCTTGCAGCAGCACATTGTACACCCAAGCAGAGAGCAGGGTATTCTGGATCCAATAATGTACAATGAGACAGGATTTATTAATGACCTCACAGTAAAGGATCCCCTAGGTAGCAGTAATCAAACCATGATTAAGTTTTATATTCAGTTTGAGGGACAATAGAGTGGGTCTAAGATTAGTGTTTTACACTTTAATAAGGGCAATCATGAGGGCATAAAGATAGAGCTGTCTAAAATAAACTGGGAAATTAGATGAAAGGATAGGTCAGCAGAGATGCAGTGGCAGACATTTAAGGAGATATTTCATAACACTCAGCAAAGATACATTCCAGTGAAAAAGAAAGACTCTAGGGGAAGGACACACCAGCTGTGTCTATCTATGGAAGTTATCAAATTGAAAGAAAAAGCATACAATTCCGTGAAGATTAGTGGCAGATCAGAAGATTAGACAGAATATAAAATACAGCAAAGGGTGGCTAAAAGAATAATATGGAGGGAGAAATTAGAGTACAAGAGCAAGCTAGCTAGATATATAAAAACAAATATTTTGAATTTCTACATGCATTAAAAATGGAAAAAAGTAAATAAAGTAAGTGTTGGCTCTCCAGAGAGTGAGAATGGGGATTTAATAATGGAAAATAAGTAAATGGCGGATGAATTGAACAGATATTTTGCATCTTTCTTTACTGTAGAGGATACAAATATAATCCCGGAAATAAGTATGCATCGAGAGGTGGAAGGGATGGAGGAACTTAAAACAATTACAATCACCAGGGAAAGAGCGCAGAGAAAATGATTAGAACTAAAAGTTGACAAGTCCCCAGGTCATGATGGATTTCATCCTGGGGTCTTAAAAGAAATGACTACTGCATTGGTTTTAATTTTCCAAAAAAATTCCCTAGATTTTGGAACTGTCCCATCATATTGGAAAATAGTCAATATAATTCCTCTATTCAAGAAAGGGGTGAGACAGAAAGCAGGAAACTACAGGCCAGTTAGCCTAAAATCTGTCATAGGGAAAATGCTGGAATCTATAATGACGGAGGTTATAGCTGGACATTAGAAAACCTCAGTGCAATCAGGCAGGGTGAACATAGTTTTGTGAAAGGGAAATTGTGTTTGACTAATCTATTATAGTTCTTTGAGGAAGTAGTGATCAAAGTTGATAAAGGGGAGCCAGTGGGTGTGGTGTACTTAGATTTCCAGAAGGCGTTTGACAAGGTGCCACATCAAAGGTTGCTACACAAAGTAAGAGTTCATGATGTAGGGGGTAACATATTAGCATGGACAGAGGGTTGGTTAGGGAAGAAGAAACAGAGCATAGTAGCCATGAATTGGTCATTTTTGGGTTTGCAAAATATAATGAGTGTGACAGGGACCAGTGCCAGGGCCTTAACGATTTGCAATCTACATCAATGGTTTGGGTGAAGGGATTGAATGTATAGCTGCTAATTTGCTGATGATATAAAGATAGGGAGGAAAGTAAATTGTGGAGTGGAAGTAAGGGGTTCTCAAAGGGATATAGACAGGTTATTTCAGGAGTGTGATGGAATACTCCCCACTTGCCTGGATGAGTGCAGCTCCAGCAACACTCAAGAAGCTTGACACCATCCAGGACAAAGCAACACACTTGATTGGCACCCCTTCCACAAACATTCACTCCCTCCACCACCGATGTACAATGGCAGCATTGTGTACCATCTACAGAAACTCACCAAGGTTCCTTGGGCAGCTCCTTCCAAACCCACAACTGTTACCATCTAGCAGACACATGGGAACACCACCACCTGGAAGTTCCCCTCCCAAGTCACTCACCATCTGGACTTGGAAATATATCGCTATTCCTTCACTGTTGCTGGGTCAAAATTCTGGAGCTTCCTCCCTAACAGCGCTGTCGGTGTACCTACACCACATGGACTGCAGCGGTTCGAGATGGCAGCTCACCGCCACCTTCTCAAGGCCAATTAGGGATGGGCCATGAATGCTGGCCTAGCCAGTGAAGCCCACATCCTGTAAATGAGAAAAGAAGTGAATGGGCAAAATATGGCAGATGAGTATAATGTGGGAAATGTGAAATTTTCCACTTTGTCTGTCGGGAAGAATAGAAAAGGATCAATTTTTTTTAAAATTCACTCATGGCATGTGGATGTCGCTGGCAAGGCCAGCATTAATTATCCTTGAGAAGGTGGTGGTGAGCTGCCTTCTTGAATTTTTGCAATCCATATGGTGTAGGTACACCCACAGTGCCGTTAGGGAGGGAGTTCCAGGATTTTAGCCCAGCGACAGTGATGGAACGATGATATTTTTCCAAGTCAGGATAGTGAGTGGCTTGGAAAGAAACTTCCAGGTGGTGGCGTTTCCATGTGTCTCTTACCCTTGTCCTTCTAGATGGTAGCAGTCGTATGTTTGGAAGGTGCTGTTGAAGGAGCCTTGGTGAGTTCCTGCAGCGCATTTTGTAGATGGCATACACTGTTGCCACTGTGCATCGGTGGTGGAGGGAGTGAATGTTTGTGCATGGGGTGCCAATCAAGAGGGCTGCTTTGTCCTGGATGGCATTGAGCTGCTTGAGTGTTGTTGGAGCTGCACTCATCCAGGTAAGTGGGGCATATTCCATCACACTCCTGACTTGTGCCTTGTAGATGGTGGACAGGCTTTGGGGAGTCAGGAGGTGAGTTACTTGCCGCAGGATTCCAAGCTTCTAATCTGCTCTTGTAGCTGCAGTATTTATATGGCTAGTGCTGTTCAGATTCTGGTCAATGGTAACCCCCAGGATGTTAATCGTGTGGGTTTCAGCAATGGTAATGCCATTGATTGCCACGGGGTAATGGTTAGATTCTCTCTTGCTGGAGATGGTCATTGCCTGATACTTGTGTGGCGCGAATGTTACTCGCCACTTCTCAGCCCAAGCCTGGATACGGTCCAGGTCTTGATGTATTTGGACATGGACTGCTTCAGCATCTAAAAAGTCCACGCATGGTGCTGAACATTATCTAAATGGATAGAGATTGATGAACTATGAAATACAGAGGGATTTGGGTGCCCTGGTACATGAATCACAAAAAGCTTGTAGGCAAATGGAATATTGTTGTTTATTTCAAGGGGAATAGAGTATAAAAGTAGGAATGTTTTGCTATAGATATATGGGGCATTGGTGAGTCCATGGGTAGAATCATCCATGGAATGGCAATTACCATTGGATTGCCACTTGTTCGTATTTACCTACCCTACACTGGAGCTCCACACTTCTCACCCGTACCTCCGAGCCAGGTCTCGTGAGAAATGTGCAGTGTTCCAGTTGTGGAGTCCTTCCCTTGGAGTGTAGGATCACGGGTGGGAGGACATGCCATACCCCCTTGTTAAGACACTAGCTACCATAAACTTTAAATGTCCCAAAGCCACTTTGTAAAGCTAGGCAGAGAAGTGAAATGTGTAAGGTAAGTGACTGAGGGGGTAGGGTGGGCCGGGGTGAGGGATCGGGAAGTCGGGCAGGCTGAGAGAAAAGAATTTCTTCTCATCTCTGTCTTACATGGGAGACCCCTTATTTTTAAATTGTGTCCCCTAGTTCTAGTCTCTCGCACAAGGGGAAACATCCTTTCAGCATCACCCTATCAAGTCCCCTCAGGATCTTATATGTTTCAATAAGATCACCTCTTAATCTTCTGAACTCCAATGGATGCAGGTCCGGCTTGTCCAACCTTTCCTTGTAACATAACCCTCCCATCCGAGGTATCAGTTGAGTGAATCTTCTTTCTGCAGGCTGAAAAGATCACATAATTTGTTAGTTTATCAGTCTAATTATCGAGTTATATTTGGGGTTTGTAATGCCGCATAGTGATGGTGGGGTGTGGGGGTGCGAAAGATACTGGGATCAAATGCAAAATATTGATGTTACACAAGGTTCAGCGGCAGCACTGCATCAAGAATTGTGGTTTTGATCTCATATCTAAATATGTGGTCCTCTAATCCAGAATGAAACTCCATTGCAGTACTGACGCTGTGCTACATTTTCCAAGGTGCCATTGTTCAGATCGGATGATAAACTTCGGCTCCATCTGCCACTTCAGGTTGATATAAAAGATCCTATGTTACTGCTCTAAGAAAAACTGGGGAGTCCCCTCTGATATCCAAGCCTATCACCATCTTCACGAAAATCAGTTTATTTCACTACTTACCTCATTGCTGTTTGTGAGACTTTACTGTGCACATACATTGGCAGCTGTTTCTCCTCCATTGCAACTGTACAAAAAAAAAATTCTTTGTTGACTTTGCTCCACACCTGAGATCATGAAAGATGCAAATTGTCTCTATGTTTTTCGAAAGATGCCACCACAGAGACTGATAACATGCTTTCTTCTGTATATTCAAATGGAGTTTTGGGTCATTTGCAGTTTGAAGGTCAAAATGAAAGATATTTTGTTGTTCAACTGACTTGATTGCAATGCTTTTGAGAATGATCTCACTCATGCTTTCATTGTGTAGATTGGATAAGTAACTTGCAAGAGCAGTCACTCCATATACTGCTTGTTGAAGAAGAGCTTGATGAAGTAAGTTGTTGCTAATGACATTTTTCATTTCCTTGTGTATTCATTTCAATGTCTAATATGAAATCTGTTTGTTGTATGTAGCAATTCACTTGTAATATAAAGCAAAATATGCCATACAGAAAGACGATTGGAATATAACATTTTTATTCACCTTATTGTTCAATATTTCTTATCTGTAGACAGAAAAGCCATTCTGGAAAGACCTCATCAACCTATATCTTAAACCAATTGAGGAAGACAAAGAGAGACAGGCAGAGATAGCAAAGCAACTGAAGTCCCTCAGAAACAAGGTAAAAATACAATGTACAGCTAACTGTTCTGAATCTGGTCAGCTTGTTCAATCCCAAAGGGGGAACCATGTTGAACTATGTTTGGGTGTGGAAGGAGGAAACAAAGGAGGTACAGAAGGCACAGAGAAGTCAGCAGATTTGAGGGTTCAGCATTAGAAATGGATTGCCAAACTTTTTCGCGATCTGTTCAGCTTTTCGAGCATAACATACCAGCCATTACATCTACAAAATCTTGCCAATGCTTGGCCATTGTGCAAAATGCCTTCCAATTGAAAGAAAGCAAAACACATGTGATAATGGGCTAAAAGATAAACTTTGTGAGGCTTCATGCTCTGAGTGCAACCTGGCTCAGTAAGACTGAGAAATGGAGATTCAGTGTTGGTGCGGGTTAGCACACCCAATAGGTACAGTTCCTGTTTTCTCAGTGATGAAAGTAAATCAGGAGCTCCCATTGAACACCTGTAATGATTAATTCAGTTTACTTTTGTTCTTGCATGGCGAGGGTTACAAGAAAACCATATTGCTGGGAAATGTGTGTTCACTCACATTGTACTCAATGGGAATATTACTTTTATGAATAACCCCTTCCATTCTTTTCAGGCCACTTTTCTGTACTTCATTATTAATGCTTTGTGGATCGTTTCAACATTTTTCCTACAAGCAATTGGTCCAGAGATAAACATCAAGATCCCAAAAATCCTCCCAAATGGTATCTTTTCAGAAGATGAAATTCTAAACATCGAACCACTCAGTTTCATGTTCTTGATATCGTTCGCTGGGTTATTGGGAATTCAGTTCCTCACCATGTTGTACCACAGGTATTAATGAAACTGTATTTTGATTTACAAAGAAATCATGCAATGTTATGGAAATGGTAACAATTTTACTTACTTTTTTTCAGGATTAACACACTCATTCACTTTATAGCATACAAAGGAACTGAAATGAAACCGCAACAGAGTGTTGGAAAGTATTACCAAATGGTAAGACTGACAAATTTCACTATGCATTTTATTGAAAGGAATCAAGTTATCTATAATGAATTAAAAGTCTTGTATTTGATGCCAACTTCCTGTAATCTTTGCACTTCCTGTTACACTGCCCTCATGTCGTACTTGAGACATTTACTTGGCTCAAAGTAAACCAGCAGCAAATCAGAATTGAAGATGCAGGAAAGTAACCAGAGGATCCATTAGTCCTTTTGGTCCATCATGCCTCACATGGCATGACACCCCAAATGTTAGCCCAGAAATAGCTGCCAAAATCATTGTAAGTTTACTTTTATTTATTAGTAAATAATTTATTTATTAATAATTAATATTACACATTTATTAATGTGCAAATTGTCCATCAGCTTGTCACAATTAAGAAATATCCTGCTGTCAGCCTTGTAAAGTGACCTAAATTTTCACACTCCCGTCAGGTGTGCAGAGTTGGGAGAATTCCTGGCTCCACGTGCCCGACTCCTGAAAAAGCACCCTGGAAGTTTGGATTTTCGTCCTGAGCCACCCCCAGGAAGAGTTTTCAGGCAGCCACAGGGGCTTTTGGATATTTAGGTGGGCTGTGAGAAGGGTCCGCCTTGGTGCTCCAGCACTTTGTCCAAGCTGTGAAAAAAAGAACGAAACAAAAGAATGGCCTTCCAGCATTCACTCACTCCATCACATACACCCCATGATGCATCCATGCTAATCCATGCTATCTAATGCCAGCCACACATCGCCGATGGCCCTGCATACCATCCATGCCAATGTATGCTCCTCTACCCACCACCCTTGGCCCTTTATACTCTCTATGCCAACCTATGCTCCTGCTAACACTCCCCTCCTCATGGTCCTTTATGGTCCCTATACCCAATTTACGCCTACCCATGCCCCTCCACCCATCACCGTTTTCCTTTACAACCCCCATGTCGACTCACCCAATATTTACCATGGGAAGACCTCAGGGTCCGTGCTAAGATTGAATAAAGTTCTGAAGTGTTTATTGTTGAATTTACTATTTAAAAAAAACTCTCATTGATAACAACCCATTCACTACAGTTAACTTCCTTTAATCCCTTACAAAGACTAGCATTTGTATTCATTGTCCCACTTCAAAGATTCTATAAGCGCTTGAGGCTGTCAATCAAACTGTGAACTGACAGACATCCCATGTGACAATTGTAGGTTGTGAAATCAGTTGTGCTGCACTAATCCCGTAATAGCAATCACCCGGTTTATGTCAACAGACAGAGTGAAGTAGCAAGCGCTGTTTTTTTTACACTGCTGACAGTGTTTTTCAAATATTTAAAGGGCAGGAGATTTAATGGCTTAACAGCTTAACAGTTCCCTTGTCAGTTCCGATGAGCTTGAGAGTTTCAATGAGTTTATCCACTTTTTCTGCATATTCATGTCTACTTTCAACAATTCCAAAGGACACTTCACCTCCCCCAAAGGACACCTGACCTCTCCCAAAGGTGTCCCTCGACCAAATCCAAAAGGGTACCCTACCTTTCCAAAGAATTCCTGTAAGTTAGACCTTCTCCTACCAGGTCTAATGTGCACAAGTCGTACTTCCCATTTCCTCCTTGTGACAATCAGATCAGACTGAAGGCAGTTTCACTTTAACATGTGCAGCTGACTCCCTGACTCACAGATGCCACAAGTTCTACCCTCTCCCATTTTCCCCCTTGCAAAAATATTGGGGGCTGGGTTCAGGGGCAGGACTTTCAGATTTAGGCTTCCAGCACCGTTTTTGCAAAGACAGAGACCGTTTTTGTCTGAGCAGAAATTCGGGTCAGCAATTCTCCTTCAACATTCCTTTGAGTTTCAAGAAATTGGTACATCTGCACATTCATTGCCAATTAAACTCACCACATAATATTCAGAGTAGTACCTAACAGCATAAGGACCTTTTTAATGATGAGATTGAATACCAAATATGCAACTTCTCTGGCCCTGAAACACAAAAATCAAAACTGTAGAGTTTAATTTCAACATGTAATAAATTGTTCTAATGATTTTTTTCTCACTTTTCTGTTTTTCACTCTTATTGCAATTATTCTTTCACTCTTTTTATTTCTCTTTCTGTTCCTGATTTGACTTTAATTCAGCATATTTCCAACATGTCTCAGTTTCCTTCTCCATCTTTAAAATGCCTTGGTTAAGGAGAGAGACAATTGGTCCCATAATTTACCAAGATCCCAGATGCTCTGTTCTCAGCTCATACTTTCAGTAATTTACAGGGCAAGAACTTTTCGAGCTAAATGATGATGAAAAAATGTCTAAGTAATGGGGTCACCTCTAGATGCCCTATTCTGGGAAAATCTGGACTATCTTAAACTTTATGTCTTCAAATTCACCATGAGTGGCACGTGGAATATGTATTGGTTAGTATTTAATTGTGGATTTAGTTAACACATGCTGTGGCTGGCCAGGTGCAAGTTTTATTTACATAATTTAAGGCCTGATTCCTTGGTTCTACTACCAATAGATGGAAAATACAGATGTAAGAAAATCTCCCATTATACCTAAAGGATTTTAAACCCTCTTTGATCTTTATGGTATTGTAGGACTGAGATGAAGCAGTGGTTCTGAGTAAATCATTATTGACTATTTACGCCACAGCAGATTTATTCTGCAAGGACACTGGCATAGTGAGAGTTACTTTTCCATAATTTCCTGTCAAATTAAAGGTGTGTTTAATAGTACTCACTTTATTATTGTGAAAATGGCAAAGCAACTTCAGGTCAGAGCAGTTGCATGGCTAAACACAAAAATCCAAAAGGTACATTCTGAAATGTGTCTCTTTGCCTGACTCTGTGTGCCTCACCATTAAAATGCATTGGGAGATGTGAAGTTCCTGAATTTGCATGCTAAAGTTAGAAGTCGTCTGTAGAGATGCAAGGAACCTGTTTTAAAGTCATTTAAAGTCCCTGCAAAATTATTTATATCTAGATTAACTGTCAGAGATTGCTTTCATGATATTCTAATTGTTAATTAATATCAAGGAACTCTTTGACACTAAAAAGTAACTATTACAAATCTGGAGTCTCATTCCTTCCAGTTTTACTTGTCGTTAAACATTTTTAAAAAGTACAGTTTTAAATTTATTTAAACCTTTCCTTTCTATTTCTTTTCCCTCCCTCTTAATGCAATTTTATTTCTCTCCATCGTCTACATTTCTCTTTCTGTATCTGATTTGGCATTGAATGCCAACACTCTATTTTATATTTGCTTCCTAGTCCTTGCACTGATAATCTTACAATTCTTTAATCTAATTAGTCAAGGAAATACATAGTTGCTTGTCCTGTTCACTCAGATCCCAGTTACAGCCTCACATTTTCAACAACTTGCAGTGTAGATTATTGTCAAAGTTAAAATGGCAAGGACAAGTTTAACTAAGCAGACACTGTTAGATTCACTCCTACAGCATATTTTGCCTCAATGTAATTTGAGTTTTATTTCTAATATAAGTGAAAACAATTTTGCTTTTCAAGCACAAAACCCTGAATGAAAATTGAATGTTATTTAACTTTCTCCTTTTTTTAGTATAAAGATCATGAGGTTTGATATTATACCGGAGAAAAACCAGCAGAGCTTGAGAAGAATCAAACTGCATCTCACCAGCTTCACACTAATACTACCATTATCGTCTGTGTGAAACACAACTAACAACTACTCAGGGATATAACAGCAAAGTTCTGTGGTTCATGTTACAAATCAGAAATATATACAATGAGAGAGTTATTTTTTGATATATTAACAATACCTTATGCAAATAGGCTGTGAGATTTGTTGGTGCTGCATCCCTTTGTAAATAGGCACCTAAGTGCCATAATGGCTGGAGGCAAATGCAAGTACATTCCATTTGGTACCACTCTTCTTGTCTCTCCTCTCATCCTGGCCTCTGCTCATCACCTGGAATGGCATCTAAACCAGCCGTTCCTTGTATATCCTGGGACCAACTTGATGCTGTGACTGGTGTTCACAGCTCGCTGGTTCCAGGAAGAATGACGATTGGATGTCTTGGACATTGACCCAGACGAATGAGGCCATTGGGCCAATTCTGCGTAGTTCTGCCATCAGCCACAGCTGGCATGAACAATTTGTGCTGCACTAGGATTACAGCCCGATTTGGAAGCCACCAAATTATTAGGCTATAAAATAAGTATAAACATTTTTAAAAATAAGTAGACTTTTCTGAAATATTGTTGGGCCTATATTATGACATCTGGTTAATGCGCCCTACATCTGAATTAATCTCAATGTGGAGAGAATAATTGTAATAAGATAAACATCGCCACAAATTAGATTGACCGAATAACTCAGGGACAAATAAGTTTTGATCAGCCTCGGGATTGTAAATAATTACTGTTACACATGCCAATCTTGACATAATCTACTTTTGACACTCACTAAATTGATGAATTGGGAAGATAATTTCCTCCATGTGCCATGTATTGCAAAACTCTAACTATATTATTTATTAAACTTTTCCAATTTTATTACACATTGACCACAAAGGAAATCTTTTCTCAAAGAGTCATCCAGAGATGCAGCAGTAAGCCTTCATTCCTCCTGTACTGATTCTATTTTGGTTAACATCTGGCCCACTTGTTCTGTACTGGATATGTGTGGTGAGGACAGGACCTTGCATTAGACCTTATTTTTCTCATATGCCAATCAGCTTTACCCAAGTTCTTAAAATGGCCAAAATTTGCAAATAGCCAAGATCTAAAGATGACCATTGGATATAGAAAGAGATTATATACTCCCTTGCGTGTGCAATGACTATCAACTGATACATCTAAAATATAAACGTGAAAGGCAAAGATAATTTTGCATACAAATGCATGTGCACAAGACCCACACGTTATATGCATCATGCTAAACATAAGGAATTATTAATGTGCAATTATGATACTTTACAATTGATCATGAATTCACATATCTATACCTTTGCACAAAATGATCAGTTGTTCTAGTCTCTGTTTACAATAATCTTGAAGATGCAAAATGTTTAATGCAAATATGAATGTTAATTTATGAAATAATGAAGTTACTTATTAAATGTATCATCTATCAAATGTGACATGTTACTTATTTACATTTAAAGTGCAATTGTGTTATGTTTCATCTGTGCACTTTTCACATTATAAGACAAGCATGCTTCATGTACACAGAATTATGATTCAAACGTAGAACTCCCGTGTATCAGATCCTTCCTTTCTCATGCTGCAGAATTTTAAAGCATCAACCACTTCCTATTCTCTCCAGTTTACAGATTTCCTGATCCAAACAAAAACACAGAATCCTGCCATGATGAGATGTTCCTGATGAACCTTTTCTAATGTTCCGCTAATGGACTAATGTCCATTGAATTTTTGGAGACAATTATTGCATTTTAGAAACAGTGGATTTAATTTTATATATGCTCTTTTTGTGGGTTTTGCTTTTAGGATTAATTTACTGAATGAATAGCTAAGCGATCTGTGGTACACATTTGAAAATGGACTAGGTTTGTGTATAATTTATTGGAATGCTCAGCAAAGGGTGAACTTGGCCTAAACAATACTTTTTAACAACGGGTGACCAGGTTATTATGATTTTTCCACTGTGATTTAACTTCTGTTCCATACTTACTGCTCCAAATGTGAAAATGACCTCTGTTATAAGTGGATAATCCCTGATGTTTACACTAATAACTGTATTCATAAAATTACATCATACATGTGACAGGGTGAATGTTTAACCACATTTTCAAGATACCTAATCATTGGTATGTGAAACCGTTGCTTACTTAATAAACTGGTCTTATGCTAAATTTAGCATTTCCATTTGATTATTTATTATTGGTCAGATGTGGTGGATCGGTTTTGGTAAGGATTGTCCCTTTGCAATTCTCATTGGTTTTAACAAGGAAACAATTCTCAGTACTGTCGTAAGCATATACACAATAAGGTCTAGAAATCAACAGTATGCTACTAAAGGGTTGATGGTGGGTTTATGAGTGAGTTTAGACCTGTTGTTTTCGCCCTGATAATGTTGAGTTCAGCAGCGGGAGGAATATGTGTATTATAATGTCTGCACAGTGAACTGAGCAGCATAACGTCAGAAATGCGAGTTAGATTGAGCAGATGTTTGTTGTATGAGGGGAAAGTTAGAATTCTCCTGATTGGGATGGAGATCGCATCATGCAACAGCTAGGTACCAAAGAAGATAAATTACAGTCAATGTAATCTCCTGGACTAGTTTTAAACACTCAGAAGGATTGGAGAAGATTTTCCAGATTTCTTTCCTCCCTAATTAACTAATGGCTTTTGGACTGGTTTTTCACTTTCCCTAGGAGACTATTTGGCATCTATTGGGTAAGCAGTCACTTGGCCAGATGCAAAAGGCATCACAATTATATAGAGCAGGCTAGATGGACCAGCTGGTGTTATCTTGTAAAGGTGTTTGCTTATTTGTATATTCTTAAATACTCCATGAATAATGTAAAAGCTAAGGATGTAACTCGATAAAGGGCCCCAGGTTCAGGACTGATCGAGCAAGAGCAAAATAATGTGGACACTGGAAATCTAAAACACAAAAATTGCTGGAAGCACTCAGTAAGTCTGGCAACAGAGCAAGAAACAGGGTTATTGCTTCAGGATCCTGCGTCAGAACTTTGTCAGAGTGATCAATGCAGCATTTGTTGACTTGACACTTAATATATTCAACCAAATGCAGTGCAGAAACAATAAATCCAATAAAAGCTTGAATCAAATAGTTAAGACAGTGCAATACAAGCCTGAGGAAGTCACAATCAAGTGATCTCATTTTCTGGACAGAAGGAATGCAGTAAATCACCACGAATCTCGAGATGTTCTCGGCCAGAGCCTACAGGATACCTGCTGACTGATCAAGTCATATAAATCTCTGGTTGAAGACATAAATGGCCCAGCTGAGTTTCTGTCAGTGTGTTAGTGTTCAGCTTGTCTCTGGGGGTTTCTTGCTGTATGATGTCGGAGAGCATCCCTTCTTATCTAGTAGCCAGTCATGCACAGTGCATGGGAGCTCACACATCTGTGGGTCGGATGAGTGTCTCATTATAAATGTATCATGGCAGCTCCCTGGATAGCAAGCACTCACCTGCATTGTGTGTTGCTACTACTCACATATGGGCTACACATTGAGGTAATGGAATCCTTTCTACTCTTGAACACCTCTCATTTAGGGGCTTGCAAGGCCACATATTTGGATGGTTTCAGTGACATAAAAAAGTGCTGCTTTCACCTTGACCACCAGAGGCACTGCGCTCCTGGCTGTGCTGTGATGTCTGAGGCTCTGTTCCATGAGGCCACAGATCTCTGTGACAATCTCCATGGTAAAGCACAGCCTTCTTGTGAACTGTCCTTGGCTCATGTGAATGTAGGAGTCGTACTTTCTGAATAGCCTGGGTGGATAGATCTTCCTGATGAGAACCCTTCTCAAAAGGTGAAATCATGAGAGGATTTTCAGGAACGATGTCGACGCTATATTGGTGAAGACTGGACAAAGCGTCCCAAGAAAGCCTCCTGACATGTCTCAGAAGTCCCCTTCAAACATTGTGTAGTCAGTTGATCTCAATCAGCTAGTGAACAAAAAAGTTGAGCATGGTTTAAAATAGCACTCAAACTCCTGAACAAGGACTTGTTTACTCCTCTTCAGCTGGTCACTTTTAGGAGAGGTCATTAATTGAAGCATTGCCCACCAAAATGCCTGTGCCCAGTTTAATGTGAACTTGCAAGCAATTCAGTTGTCAGTTAGCCCCTTGGATGAAGGGTTGTCCTTGGCTCTTCAACTCCTGTATCAAGATGGTGTCTTGCACTAAACATAGGTTGAGCAAGCATTGCATCTTAAAACATCCTGAGCACCTTGCAGGCTCTTTAGTCTTAGGTTTCCAGGGATAACCACCCCCTGCATCTCTCTGTGGACAGCCTATGAATCAATCCTGTACATATCAGCTCTATCTATCCTGAGACTGGGGAATTAATAATGGGAATGAGGAAATAGCAGAGGTTTTGAACAAGTATTTTGTATCTGTCTTCACATTAGAAGACACAAAAAGTATCCCAAGAATAGGCGAAAATCAAAAGGCAAAGGGGAGGGAGGAACTTAGAATGATCACTATTACTAAAGAAAAACTAATGCAAATACTAACGGGACTAAAGGCTGACAGGTCCCCTGGGCGTGATGGTCTGCATTCTAGGCTGTTAAAAGAAGTGGCTGCAGAGACCATGGATGAATTGGTTATAATCTTCCAGAACTCCCTAGATCCTGGAAAGGTCCCAGTGGATTGGAAAAATGGCAAATCTAACACCTCTGTTCAATTTTTGGAACTCATTTCCATCGAGAGTGGTGAAGGCAGGGCCATTGAATATTTTTAAGACAGTGGGAGATAGAGCTTGACTAACAAGGGGTCAAAGGTTATCAGAGGTAGACGGAATATGGAGTTGAGGTTACAATCAGATCAGCTATTATCTCATTGAATGGTGGAGCAGGCTCGAGGGGTTGAATGGCCTCCTCCTGCTCCTAATTCATATATTTATACGTTTCCTCTCTGTTCAAGAAAGTGGGGAGACAGAAAGCAGGAAACTATAGGTCAGTCAGTCTAACACAGGCTTTTCCAACCTTTTTACGTGAAGGTCCACATTTCAATTTTTTTCTCACTCTAGGAGCTGCAAACTTTGGGAAGAAAAGGAAGCCGAATCAGAGGAATGGAAATTTATCTCATTATGAATCCAAAAAACAAAAATCTGCATCTTTATGAACAAGCTCCAAATGTAAAGACTAACTTAGTGCCTTAGCTTCTCTGCATCATGTCGAGCATTTTTTTTTTACTTGCACAAGAAGTCAATGCTCTTATATTTGATGTGGTGCTGCGGAGTATTCAGGACAGATCACCCGTGTGTCAGGAGTGATCTTGATTCTGTCCAGCTTTTTCACAGGAGGGACCACGTCTCAATTTTTTCCTCACTCACTGCCCCTCACCCACCCCCAACCCCTTCACCCCCTCCCATGTTCCTCCAGCCTCTGGGTCTCTCTCTCTGCCCTTCCTCCCACCACCCACAGATTTCTCCGTTGGGCCTTGCTCTGCCACCACCCCTCACCCCTGAGTCACAAACCTGTAAACTTACCACCCTGCTTCATCGCTCTGGAAACAGAACTGATCGCCGCTGCTTACTGCTCATCCAATCACAGACTGTTTTCTCCTTGCATTTGCTGCTGATAGGCTCACTTGAGCCTAAGAGCAGCAAATGCAGGGAGAAGACAGTCTGTGATTGGGTGATCACCTCAACAGCATCTTTAGATCTACTTAACTGTTCTTCGGTCTATCTTGGAGAACGCTTGGTGCGCTGCATACACAGGCAACATAGATGGGATTCTGGCCTGTTGGCTGCCTAGCGGGCAAGCCCTATCTAATGTCTGTTAAAGAGGTAGCAGGACATGTAGAAAATCATCATACAATCAGGCAGAGTCAACATGGTTTTGTGAGTGGGAAATACATTATCATAGAGGACTGGCAAATCAACAGGAAACAGGAAAACAAGATAATGGTTCATTTTCAGGATGGCAAACTGTAACTAGTGGAGTCAGGGATCAGCACTAGGATTACAATTTATGATCTATATTAATGACTTGGATGAAGGGACTGACTGTATTGTGGCCAAACTTGCTGATGATACATAGATAGGCAGGAAAACAAGTCGTGAGCAGGATACAAAGAGTCTGCAAAGGGATATAGATAGGTTAAGTTAGCGGGCAAAAACTTGGCAGATGGAGTGTAACGTGGGAAAATGTGAGGTTGACCACTTTGACAGTAAGAACAGAAAAGCAGAATATTATTTAAATGGAGAGGGACTCCAGAATGCTGTGGTGCAGAGAGATCTGGATGTCCTCGTACATGAATCATAAAATGTCAGCATGCAGATACAGCCAGAATATTTGCCTTCTTGCAAGAAGGATGGAGTGTATAAGTAGGGAAGTCTTGCCGACATTCTACAGGACATTAGTGAGACCACATCTAGAATACCGTGTGCAGTTTGGTTACCTTACTTAAGGAAGGATATACTTACATTGGAAGCTGCTCAGAGAATGTTTACTGGGTTGATTCTGGGATGAAGGGGTTGTTTTATGAAGAAAGATTGGGCCTATACTCATTGGAACTTAGAAGAATGAGAGGTGATCTTATTGAAACATGTACTTTGGCACAGAGGGATGGTCATTGATGAACCATATTTGGGTCAAGGACTGGTTCATGTATATCTATGACAGTGAATGATTTGCAATACTCAGTATGAGGAGGGAAGCTGTAGACTACAAGAAGATATTAATGGACTGGTCAGCTGGCCAGAAAAGAAAATTGTCCTGAACGCACCTCTAGGAACTCTCACCTCTCTCTGCCCTTTAGACTACTACTGTCTCAGTCTATATTCAGATAAGTAAACCCCTCCCCCTTTCATAATTATTCTATAATGCTTGCATCTCTTTGCAATCTTCTTGCAAATTTGTTCCCCTACACCTTTCCCACTAGCTGGTGGCCTACAGACTACACCAAACTATGTAACTGCACCTTTTTGTTCCTTAACTCTAGCCAAATAGATCCTATCCTTGACCCCTGTGGGACTTCCTCTCTCTCGCGCACAGCAATGCTCTCCTTAATGCTGCCACCCCTCATGTACTCAAATTAGTAAGATGTGCCCAGCAGTATCTCCAAGGATGAGTACCAGGAATTCAGCTCTTCATCAGATTTGTAAATTACTTAGAGTAGGAATTGAGAACAGTATATCCAAATTTGCTGAAGACAAGAAGGTAGATTAGAGTATTTCCTAAGTGATGTAGAACTAAGAACTAAGCACTGAATCGGGGTGGGGTAGGAAGGTGGTGGGATCTCCACCCGCCACCCTCCCGCCCGATTAAATGCCCAATGTCACCAAATTTTCCACAGGGGAGGGTACAAGATTCTGTCCATAGAATCCCCAGGAATTGTTGTCAGGACCCCTGCTCTTTATGTTACATTTTAATGACCTGGACGTGGGTATACAAGGCACAATTTCAAAATTTGTGGACAATACAAAACCTGGGAGTATTGTGAACTGTGAGGAGGATAGTGTAGAATTTCAGAAGGACATAGATTGGTGGATTGGGTGGAAGAGTGACAGCTGAAATTTAAAGCAGAGAAGTGTGAAGTGATTCATTGTGGTGGGAAGAATGTGGAGAGAATGTACAATAAAGGGTGCAATTCTAAAGTGTGTGCAGGAGCAGAGGGACCTGGGTGTGTATGTACATAAAACATTGAAGGTAACAGGACATGTTGAGAGAGCGGCTAATAAAGCATAAGGAATCCTGAGCTTTATAAATAAGGGGCACAGAAAACAAAAGCAAGGAAATTATGTTAAACCCATATAATACAATGGTTGGTCCTCAACTGAAGAATTGCATCCAGTTCTGGGTAACACAGTTAAAGAAGGGTCTGAAGGCATTAGAGAGAATGTAGAAAAGATTCACAAAAATGGTTCCAGGGATGAAGAGCTTCAATTACATTGATAGATTGGAGAAGTTAGGACTGCTGTGTTTGGAGAAGAGAAGATTGAGAGGAGATTTGATAAAGATATTCAAAATCATGAGGGATCTGGACAGAGTAGATAGGGAGAAACTTTTCCCATTGGTGGAAAGTTCAAGAACCAGAGGGCACAGAGTTAAGGTAATTAGCAAAAGAAGCAACGGTGACATGAGAGAAAGCATTTTCATGCAGCATGTGGTTAGGATCTGGAATGCACTATCTGAGGGTGGAGTGGGAGCAGGTTCAATTGAGGCATTCAAGAGGGAATGAAATTGTAATCTGAAAAGGAAGATTGTGTTGGGTTATAGGAAGAAGGCAGGGTGAAATTCTCCTTCAGAGAGCCAGCACTGGCATGATGGACCAAATGGCCGCTTTCTGTGCTGTAACCATTCTAGATTCTATGCTTCTAATGGAGTAAATAAGGAGAAACTATGGATTGATAACCAGGGGACAAAGGTTTAACGTGATTGGGAAAAGAATCAGAGACAACAGGAGGAAATATTTTATTATACAGTGAGTTGCTGTGATCTGGGGAATGCTTGGTACTGTGCGTAATGCTGCCACCTGGAGGACAGGTAGAATAACTGTGGAAAGGAAAGACTGTGAAGATGGCTGAGGCCTGAACTAGGCCTGACAATAACTCATGAAGCAGCAAAACTGCAAACAATAAGAAAAGAAACAGATGAAACTTTTCTGATTTCAGAATGCTGGCACATAGCCTGCCACAGATACTGGTCCCAGTCTTTGTCCTTTGATTAATTATGCAGCCCAGTGATTAGAATCATAGCATGATTTCTGCTGCTTCCTTTATCAGAGCTGAGGAAGTATATCTTAACTCATCCATCCAGAAAAATCTACCATCAGCCATCAACTGACTCTTAAAAAGCTTCAAGCTTACCATTACATTACCAGAAGGATATGGAGGCATTGGAGAGGGTGCAGAGGAGGTTTACCAGGATGCTGCCTGGTCTGGAGGTTATTAGCTATGAGGAGAGGTTGGAGAAACTCGGATTGTTTTCACTAGAGTGATGGAGATTGAGGGGCGACTTGATAGAAGTTTACAAAATTATGAGTGGCATGGACAGAGTAGATAGTCAGAAGCTTTTTCCCAGGGTGGAAGAGTCAATTACTAGGGGACATAGATTTAAGGTGGGAGGAGAAAACTATAGAGGAGATGTACGGGGCAAGTTTTTTACACAGGGGGTAGTGAGTGTCTGGAATTCGCTGCCAGAGGAGGTGGTGGAAGTAGGTACGATGGTGGTGTTTAAGAGGCAGCTTGACAAATACATGAATAGGATGGGAATAGAAGGATACGGACTCCGGAAGTGCAAAATGTTTTAGTTGACGGGCAATATGATCGGCGCAGGCTTGGAGGGCCGAAGGGCCTGTTCCTGTGCTGTACTTTTCTTTGTTCTTGTTCTTTTTGCCTTCACCACTTTACCTAGAGGTTAATGCCGTATGTTGATCGCTCATTGTGTGCCCAGCTTTCTGAACTAAATTTACCTTTGCCAATTTGACCTGTGCTCCTCATTCTAATATCACAGTTTCCCTCAATTAATGCTCTAAATTTATTTTTTTCTATACCGTAAATGATATTCCAGACTCCTACAGGGTCCCTTCTGACAATCCCAGATTTCCTGATTGGTTAGTCCTGTAATGTCAAAGATCAGCCGTGTAACTTACTGAACAGGCCTGAAACTTGGACAATGTATAGGAGGCACCTCAAAGCACTGGAGTCGTACCATCAACGCTGCCTGTGGAAAATCTTACATATTAAGTGGGAGGACAGTTGCACGAAAATCAGAGTCCTCTCACAAGCAGGCATCACAAGCATCGAGGCCATGATCATTTGCCATCATCCACCATCAGCTTCATTGGGGGAGGCGGTAGCATAGTGGTATTGTCACTGGACTAATAATCCAGACACCCAGGGTAATGCTCTGAGGACCTGGGTTCCAATCCCACCACAGAACATGGTGGAATTTGAATTGAATAAAAATCTGGAATTAAAAGTCTAATCGTGATCAGGAAACCATTTTCCATTGTCATAAAAACCCAGGGAAGGAAATCTGCCCTTACCTGGCCTGCACATGACACCAGACCCACAGCAACATGGTTGACTCTGAAATGGCCCGGCACACCCAGTTGGATCAAGCGGCTAAAAACAAGTCAATAAGGAATGAAACCAGCACTGACCTAGGCACCAGAACAACAAAGGCCTTGTTGACCCTGCAGAGTCCTCGTTACTAACACATGGGGGCTTGTGCCACAATTGGGAGAGCTGTTTCACAGACTAGTCAATCATATCGTACAGATCATGTCTCAGATAATGCCGTCACCATCCCTGGATATGTGCTGTCTCACCGGCAGGACAGGCCAGGCACAGTGGTACACAGTCAGGACAGAGCTGCTCTGGGAGTCCTCAACATTGACTCCGGACCCCAAAAAAGCTTCATGGCATCAGGTCAACATGGGCAAAGGAAACCCCCTGCTGATTACCACGTACCTCCTTCAGCTGATCTCCAAGGGTGGCTCGGTAGCACCACTACTGATCAAGCTGGCTGAGTCCTAAAGGACACAGCTGGGTATGCGGCAGGTCTGAGGGAACCAACAAGAGGGAAAAACGTGCTTGACGTCATCCTCACCAGCTTGTCTGCTGCAGTCGCATCTGTCCATGACATTATTGGTAGGAGTGACCACTGCACAGTCGTTGTGCAGACAAAGTCCTGCCTTCACATTGAGGATACCCTCCATCGTGTTGTGTGGCACTACCACCATGCTAAATGGTATAGATTTAGAACAGATCTAGCAACTCGAGACTGGGCATCCATGAGGTGATATGGGCCATCAGCAGCAGCAGAATTGTACTCAACCCCAATCTGTAACCTCATGGCCTGGCATATCTCCCACTCTATCATTATCACCAAGCCAGGGGATCAACCCTGGTTCAATGAAAAGTGCAGGAGGGCATGCCAGGAACAGCACCAGGCAGACCTAAAAATGAGGCGTCAACCTGGTGAAGCTACAACACGGGGTTACTTGCATGCCAAAAAGCATAAGCAGCAAGTGATCGACAGAGCTAAGCAATTCCACAACCAGCAGATCAGGTCTAACTTCTGCAGTCCTGCCACATCCACTCACGAATAGTGGTGGACAATCAAACACCTCACTGGAGGAGGAGGTTCCACAAATATCCCCATCCTCAAAGACGGAGAAGCCCAGCACGTCAGTGCAAAAGATAAGGCTGAAGCATTTGCAACAATCTTCAGCCAGAAGTGCTGAGTGGATGATCCATCTCGGCCTTCTCTGGATGTCCCCAGCATTTCAGATGTCAGTCTTCAGCCAATTCGATTGACTCCACATGATATCAAGAAATGGCTGAAGGCACTGGTTACTGCAAAGGCTAGGGGCCCTGACAATTGTCCAGCAATAGTACTGAAGACTTGTGCTCCAGAACTTGCTGCATCCCTAGCCAAGCTGTTCCAGCACAGCTACAAGACTGGCACCTACCCAGCAATGTGGAAAATTGCCCAGGTATGTCCTGTACACAAAAAAGCAGGACAAATCCAACACAGCCAATTACTGCCCCATCAGTCTACTCTTGATCATCAGTAAAGTGATGGAAGAGGGCAGTGCTATCAAGCGCTGAGGAACTCCCTCAGGGTAGTGTCCAAGGCCCAACCATCTTCAGCTGCTTCATCAATGACCTTGCTTCCATCATAAGGTCAGAAGTGGGGATGTTTGCTGAGGATTGCACAATGTTCAGCACCATTTATGTCTCCTCAGATACTGAAGCAACAAGACCTGGACAATATCCAAGACTTGGGCTGACAAGTGGCAAGTAACATTTATGCCACACAAGTGCCAGGCAATGACCACCTCCAATAAGAGAGAATCTAACCATCGCCATTTGACATTCAATGGCATTACCATCACTGAATACCCCACTCTCAACATCCTGGGGCTTACTATTGACCAGAAACTGAGCTGTACCAGACACATAAATACAGTGGCTACAAGAGCAGGTCAGAGGCTAGGAATCCTGTGGTGAGTAACTCACCTCCTGACTCCTCAAAGCTTGTTCACCATCTACAAGGCACAAGTTAGGAGTGTAATGGAATACTCTCCACTTGTCTGGATGAGTGAGTGCACCTCCAGCAACATTCAAGAAGCTTGACACAATCAAGGACAAAACAGCCCGCTTGATTGGCAATCCATCCACACACAATCATTCCACCACAACTGATGAAATAGCAGCAGTGTATGTCATCTACAAGACGCACTGCAGGAACTGACCAAAGCTCCTTAGACAGAACCTTCTAAACCCACGACACTACCATCTAGAAGGACAAGGGCAGCAGACATATGGGAATACCAACACCTGGAAGTTCCCTTCCAAGCCACTCACTACCCTGACTTGGAAATATATCGCCGTTCCTTCACTGTCACTGGGTCAAAATCCTGGAACTCCCTCCCCAACAACACTGTGGGTGTACTTACACCACATGGACTGCAGCGGTTCAATAAGGCAGCTCACCACCATCTTCTCAAAGGCAATTAGGGATGGGCAATAAATGCTGGCCTAGCCAGCGACACCCACATACCAGGAAGGAATAGAAAATATATAGTTAGGATGTCAGCTGCTAGGCTCTCAAAGCAGACCTTCTCCTCCCAGCTCAGTCAAGGCAAATGCACCAGAGGAGGACAGAAGAAGTGCTTCAAAGATGTGCTGAAAGAAAATATGAAGAACTACAACATTGACATCAACTCCTGGAAGACCATTGCTATGGACTGAACCAGACAGCGGCAGAGTCTGTGGGAAGGATCCCAGAATTTTGAGACCCAACGATGATAAAATGAAGAGGAAAAGGGAGAGAAGTGAAAAGAACATACCATGACCTGAACTGATAATACACGACCAGACATCCCACATGACCACAAATGCCCTATGTGCCATAACGTCTGCATTCCCGAATCAGCTTCATCAGCCATCTTTGGACTCATTGGCTTGAATCTTGCGCTTGTTGGGTGCGTGTGATTGGCTGGACCAGAAGTGGATGCAATATGCGCTTCCAGCTGTGATCCACCCCCAAGCACGATTCCACGTTGGCTGGCCAGTAACTGGTAGCCAGCATGAAACGTGCGCTGAGAACGGCTCAGTGCTGCCGGGGCGGGGGATGGTGCGGGAAGAGGGCAGGCGCAGAGAAAAGTGAGGTGTCCCTGGAGGCTGACAGTGAGCTGCCTCAGAGAGCTGCAGGACTGCAAATATGAAATGAGGTCAATAAACTGCTGCAAACTGTGTCAATATTCCAATTTCAAGCACCTGACAGCAGACTACATAACACCTCATTCCTCAAACATCATCTTCGATTTTATTTAACCCCAGACATTTTATCCCGCCTTGGGTGGTGTTTGTAGCGAAAATCTGAAGGGCACCTGGCCAACTGGCCCGTCCGCCAATCGCAAAAATGGACGGGCCACTTAAGATAGCTGACGATTGGCTCCTGAATGGGCTTTATTGCTTGCTTAACTGTTGGCAGGCATGTGTAATGTTGTGCGTGAGCGCGATGATATTGGGACGCGCGCGTGACATCTTCTCGCGTGATTTCATGCGATTCCAGGTTGGGCACATGTCTGCACGTTCAATTAAAAATTCTGGCCGTGTAAGGCAATCATCCTCACTCGCAATGGACAGTCAATAATTATTATAGCTGTTCTCTGTATCATCTCTGGTGCATCAATATCACCCATGGGTCTGGGTGACCAAAACTGGATATCATATTCAAGATGTGGTCTGACGAAAGCAGTGTGCAGTTTCAGCATGACATCCTCTGACTTGTCTTCAAACTGCTTAATCCAATATTCTATTGGATTCTTTTTGTCTCTTTATGGGGTATGTGGAACATTTCTTGTTCCAGTCCTACTCAGGCCTCCTCCCACAACTCTTTCTCCGGTACATTGATGACTGCTTCGGTGCCGCTTCATGCTCTCGTCTGGGCCTGGAAAAATTTATTAATTTTGCTTCCATTTTCCACCCCTCCATCATTTTCACGTGGTCCATCACTGACACTTCCCTCCCCTCCCTTGACCTCTCTGTCTCAATTTCTGGTGATAGACTATCCACCAATATTCATTACAAGCCTACCAACTCCCACAGCTAGCTCAACTATAGCTCCTCACACCCCGCTTCCTGTAAGGACTCCATCTCATTCTCTCAGTTCCTTCGCCTCCGTTGCATCTGTTCTGATGATGCCACTTTCCAAAACAATTCTTCTGACACGTCTTCCTTCTTCCTTAACCGAGGTTTTCCACCCACGGTGGTTGACCCATCTCCCGCGCATCCGCCCTCACACCTTCCTCTCCCTCCCAGAACCATGATAGGGTTCCCCTTGTCCTCACTTGTCACCCCACCAGCCTCCACATTCAAAGGATCATCCTCCGCCATTTCCGCCAACTCTAGCACGATGCCACCACCAAACACATCTTACCTTCACCACCCCATCAGCATTCCAAAGGGATCGTTCCCTCCGGGACACCCTGGTCCTCTCCTCCATCACCCCTTACACCTCAACCCCCTCCCACAGCACCTTCCCATGCAACCGCAGAAGGTGCAACACCTGCCCCTCTACTTCCCCCTCCTCACTGTCCAAGTGCCCAAACACTCCTTTCAAGTGAAGCAGCATTTCACTTGCACTTCCCTCAATTTAGTCTACTGCATTCGCTGCTCCCAATGTGGTTTCCTCTACATTGGAGAGACCAAACGTAGACTGGGTGACCACTTTGCGGAACACCTTCGGTCTGTCCACAAGCCTGACCCAGACCTCCCTGTCACTTGCCATTTCAACACTCCACCCTGCTCTCATGCCCACATGTGTGTCCTTGGCCTGCTGCAATGTTCCAGTGAAGCTCAACGCAAACTGGAGGAACAGCACCTCATCTTCCGACTAGGCACTTTACAGCCTTCCGGACTTAATATTGAGTTCAACAACTTCAGATCATGAACTCTCTCCTCCATCCCCACCCCTTTTTTATCCCTTTTTTCCAATAATTATTATATTTTTTTAAATTTATTTTTTCATATATATATTATTCTTTTCCCACTTATTTCTGTTATTATTTTTAAATTTTATTTCCATTCATTGTTCTATCCCCACCTTTTAGCCTATTTCGATCGCCTCCACCCACTCCACCCCCACTAGGGCTATCTGTCATTTGCTCATCCTGCTTTCTACCCTTAATGTCATCATTAGCACATCCTTTAGCTAATATCACCACCATCAGCACTCCTTTGTCCTTTTGACTATGACATCTTTGGCAATCTCTCCTTTGTCTCCACCTATCACTGGCCCTCTATCCAGCTTCACCTGTCCAACCCCCCTTAAACAGCTTATATTTCACCACATTTCTATTTCTCTTTAGTTCTGATGAAGAGTCATACAGATTTGAAATGTTAACTCTGTCTCTCTCTCCACAGATGCTGTCATACCTGCTGAGCTTTCTCCAGCAATTTTTGTTTTTATTTCAGATTTCCAGCATCCACAGTATTTTGCTTTTATTCTATCGGATTCACTGGTTGGTATTCCTCAGTGACTGGACATACTAAATACAGAGACTCCTTTATGGGTGGAAATGTGTAACTCTGTAAATAAATATAAAAGTGTGTAAAGATTGGCTCTAGTTCTTGTCTTCACCAGCTGGCTCTCTGGAATGGAACAGTAGGTGACAGGAGGAGAGAGATCATATTTCCACAGGGAGCCAGGAGGCCCTCATAGTCACCCTCCAAAGGGAATGGGAACAATTGGTTAGGGAGGTCATGGCCCGGAATCTGACCCTGAAGACCTTGCAGCAGTGCTGCAAGAATTTCATTGATCACACGTGGGTGGTCAAGGTGAATGAATGTTTCTCCAAAGAGTATCCATCACTCCACCAACCCCTCAGGCTACTCAATGCACCACAGCCCCATACTCACTCAGCAACAATCAGGATTCAGGTCTGTCATTCAGATACTCCACCTTGCCATCACACTTTCCAATGCTGGCAGCCTCAAACCAACCTCTGAGTGCTTCCAATACCTCCTGCTATTCAGCAATTGCAAACACATCACACAAGGAGTTCAACACAATCACTGATGTTCTGCCATCCCACTTGCAGAACAAGTTTTCACATAATAGACAGGAGCAAAGCTGAACCAACAAGACACAGGTACCCTCATTTCTTCTGCCCGATGGAGGAGATGGTGCTGCACATCAAGGGTCCACTGCGACAAAGCCCATAGCAGAAAGGCAGAAATTGATTAACTTCTGCTTCTATCGCTGGAGATACAATAAGGCCTAGTATCCCACTGTGCTATCACTGGAATGTTCACGTTGCTGCAAACCTATAACTATTGCACACCTTCCTTAATCTGTGACAAATCACCCTATCAATTGCTCACTATCATTGCCTATGAACATGGAGATATGGCAAATGGGGTGGCTATGGGTACTCACATGGGCCCTAGTTATGCCTGTCTTTTTGAGGAGTATGTGAAACATTCCTTGTTCCAGTCCTACTCATGCCCCCTTCCACAACTCTTTCTCTGCTACACCGATAACTGTATCAGTGCTACTCCCTGCTCTCATCCAGAACTGGAAAAATTAATCAAATTTGCTTCCAATTTCGACCCTTTTCACATCTTCATATGGTCCATCTCCAACACTTCCCTTCACTTCCTTGATTTCTCTGTCTCCCTTTCTGGAGATAGGCTGCCTTTAATATTCATTACAAGCTCACAGGTTCCCACACCTCCCACAATAGCATTTCCTCATACCCTACAACCATATCCTTCCACTCTCCCAGTTTCTCCATCTCCGCTGCATCTGTTCTGATGCTGCTCCAGTGGTGTTTCCAAAATGTCTTCCTTTTTCTTCAACCGAGGATTCTCCCCCACTATGGTTGACAATGTCCTCGGCTGCGTCCAACCCATTTGCCATACTTTTGCTCTCACCTATTGCCTTCCCTCCCAGAACATCAAAAGAGTTCCCCTTGTCCTCACTTTCCACCCCACCAGTCTTCATATTCAAAAGATCATCCTCCACCATTTCTGCCAACTCCAGCATGAGACCACTATCAAGCACACCTTCCCCTCCTCTTCCCTGTCAGCATTCTGAAGTGACTGTTCCCTCCATTACACCCTGGCCCATTCATCTAACACTCCCAACACCTCATCCCCTTCTCATGGCAACTTTCCATGCAATCACAGGAGGTGTAACACCTGCCTCTCTCTGTCATTCCTCCTCAAAAGCCCCAAACATTCCTTCCAGTTGAAGCAGCGATTTACTTGTACTTCTTTCAATGTAGTCTACAGTATTCTATGCTCACAATGCAGTCTCCTTTACGCTAGGGAGACCAAACACAGACTGGGTGACCGCTTTGTGTAACATCTTCGCTCAGTCTAAATACCTTTGCCTCCCTTGACATTCCAATTCACCACCTGTTCTCAAGCTCACATTTCTGCCCTCAGCCTGCTGCAGTGCTCCAGTGAAGCCCAATGCAAGTTGGAGGAATAGCACCTCATCTTCCAATTAGGCAATTCACAGCTTTCTGGACTCAACATTGATTTCAACAAAAACAAAAATAGCTGGAAAAACTCAGCAGGTCTGATAGCATCTGCGGAGAGGAATACAGTTAACGTTTCGAGTCCGTATGACTCTTCATCAGAATTAAGGAAATATAGAGATGAGGTGAAATATAGGCTGGTTGAGGGGGTGGGACAGGTAGAGCTGGATAGAGGGCCAGTGATAGGTGGAGGCAAAGAAGAGATTGCCAAAGATGTCATAGACAAAAGGACAAGGGTTGTTGACAGTGGTGATATTATCTAAGGAATATATTAATGGTGACATTAAGGGTAGAAAGCAGGACAAGCAAGTGACAGATAGCCCTAGTGGGGGTGGAGTGGGGGAAGGGTTCGAAGTGGGCTAAAAGGTGGAGATGAAACGATAGATCAAAATAAATTTAAAAGTAGGTGAGAAAAGAAAAATATATTTTAAAAATTATAAATTATTGGAAAAAGGGGGATTGGAAAGGGGGTGGGGATGGAGGAAAGAGTTCATGATCTGAAGTTGTTGAACTCAATGTTAAGTCCGGAAGACTGTAAAGTGCCTAGTCGGAAGTTGAGGTGCTGTTCCTCCAGTTTGCGTTGAGCTTCACTGGAACATTGCAGCAGGCCAAGGACAGACATGTGGGCTTGAGAGCAGGGTGGTGTGTTGAAATCGCAAATGACAGGGAGGTGTGGGTCATACTTGCGGACAGACCAAAGGTATTCCGCAAAGCGGTCATGCAGTCTGCTTTTGGTCTCTCCACTGTAGAGGAAACTGCATTGGGAGCAGCGAATGCAGTAGACTAAATTGAGGGAAGCACAAGTGAAATGCTGCTTCACTTGAAAGGAGTGTTTGGGCCCTTGGACTGTGAGGAGGGGGGAAGTGAAGGGGCAGGTGTTGCACCTTCTGCGGTTGCATGGGAAGGTGCCGTGGGAGGGGATTGAGGCGTAGAGAGTGATGGAGGAGTGGACCAGGGTGTCCCGGAGGGAACTATCCCTACGGAATGCTGCCAGGGGGGTGAAGGGAAGATGTGTTTGGTGGTGGCATCATGCTGGAGTTGGCGGAAATGGCAGAGGATGATCCTTTGAATGTGGAGGCTGGTGGGGTGATAAGTGAGGACAAGGGGTACCCTATCATGGTTCTGGGAGGGAGAGGAAGGTGTGAGGGTGGATGCGCGGGAGATGGGCTGGTCACGGTTGAGGACCCTGTCAACCACCGTGGGTGGAAAACCTCGGTTAAGGAAGAAGGAAGACATGTCAGAGGAACTGTTTTGGAAAGTGGCATCATCAGAACAGATGCGACGGAGGCGAAGGAACTGAGAGAATGGGATGGAGTCCTTACAGGAAGCGGGGTGTGAGGAGCTGTAGTCGAGGTAGCTGTGGGAGTCATAGGCTTGTAATGAATATTGGTGGACAGTCTATCACCAGAAATTGAGACAGAGAGGTCAAGGAAGAGAAGGGAAGTGTCAGTGATGGACCACGTGAAAATGATGGAGGGGTGGAGATTGGAAGTAAAATTAATAAATTTTTCCAGGCCCAGATGAGAGCATGAAGCGGCACCGAAGTAATCATCGATGTACCGGAGAAAGAGTTGTGGGAGGGGGCCGGAGTAGGACTGGAACAAGGAATGTTCCATATACTCCATAAAGAGACAGGCATAACTGGGGCCCATGCGGGTACCCATAGCCACACCTTTTATTTGGAGGAAGTGAGAGGAGTTTAAGGAGAAATTGTTCAGTGAGAGAACAAGTTCAGCCAGACGGAGGAGATAGTGGTGGATGGGGATTGTTCGGGCCTCTGTTCAAGGAAGAAGCGGAGAGCCATCAGACCATCCTGGTGGGGGATGGAGGTGTAGAGGGATTGGACGTCCATTGTGAAGAGGAGGCGGTTGGGGCCAGGGAACTGGAAATTGTTGATATGATGGAGGGCGTGAGAGGAATCGCGGATGTAGGTGGGAAGAGACTGGACAAGAGGAGAGAGAATAGAGTCAAGATAGCAAGAAATGAGTTCCGTGAGGCAGGAACAGGCTGACAGGATCGGTCTGCTGGGACATTCCTGTTTGTGGATTTTGGGTAGGAGGTAGAAGCGGGCAGTCCGAGGCTGGGAGACTATGAGGTTGGAAGCTGTGGAGGGAAGATCTCCAGAGGAGATGAAATCTGTGAGGTCAGTCCTGGAAACAATGGCTTGATGTTCAGTTGTGGGGTCATGGTCCAGGGGGAGGTAGGAGGAATTGTCTGCTGGTTGATGCTCAGCCTCTGCGAGGTAGAGGTCAGTACACCAGACAACAACAGCATCACCCTTGTCAGCAGGTAGACAAAGTCAGGGTTGGACCTCAGAGAATGGAGTGCAGCAAGTTCAGAAAGAGACAGGTTAGAGTGGGCGAGGGGAGCTGGAAAAACTATTTTTGTTTTTCTTTCAGATTTCCAGCATCCGCAGTCTTTTGCTTTTATCTTAGTGTTTAATTGACTGCCACCTCTCTTCCAGGAATGCCTACATTGAAGAAGTTCTGCTCTTCTCTCCGACAGGATTTCCGCTTGTCTCTTTTGACCTGTTCACCTTCATTGCTTTCCATTTCTCTCCTGGTGTTTGACAAGGTGTTTACTAAAACCCGCTTTCACAGCCATATTTCCTTTCTCAGTGACTGTCTCCGTCTCTGACTCACCCCACGTGGATTTCAACTGAAGTTCCATATCTCATGTTTCGAACCCACCCAGGATTCCAGGTATCTCCGGGACATACAACGCTCCTCGGACTGCTGTTCTCATCGATCCTGAGATCCACACTCAGTGCCATGCACCGCCATATGAACACATTCGACCTCTCCCTCCAGCAGCACTGAATCACCCTATCTCTAAACTGTCCTTGCCCCCAGTTTCATTTTATTCTTCGTCTCATCCGACGCCTCAGCAAGAAACTTTGTCTCTTTCTTTCAGCTGCTAAGGAATGCAAGCTCCAACAACTCATTGACACCAATGCCCATCCAGGACCCTCCACCCCTGCCCATCGCTCTGTCCACATCCCATCTTCCAATCCCAGCCCCGGCCGTGTATTCACCATACCCTCTGACCTTCCCCTCTCTGATGCTGAACATTCAGTGCTCAGCAAAGGACTCAGTTTCATACCCTTACGCCCTCACCTCAATGAATTTCGGGCTCGGCACGATGCTGAACTCTTCTTCCGCCGCCTTCGTCTCCGTGCTCACTTCTTTGGGCAGGAGTCCTCTCCCCGTTCAACGGATCCTTTTACCCAGCTCCAATATTCTCCCTTCACCAGGACCCCTCCCTCTGGATTCTTACCTTCTCTTGATCTTTTCATTGAGAACTGTCAGCGTGACATCAGTCATCTCAATTTCTCTGCTCCTCTCACCCACTCTAACCTGTCCCTTTCTGAACTTGCCGCACTCCGTTCTCTCAGGTCCAACCCTAACATTGTCATCAAACCCACTGACAAGGGTGGTGCTGTTGTCTGGCACACTGACCTCTACCTCACAGAAGCTGAGCGTCAACCAGCAGACAATTCCTCCTACCTCCCCCTGGACCATGACCCCGCCACTGAACATCAAGCCATTGTTTCCAGGACTGTCACTGACCTCATCTCCTCTGGAGATCTTCCCTCCACAGCTTCCAACCTCATAATCTCCCAACATCGGACGGCCCGGTTCTACCTCTTACCCAAAATCCACAAACAGGACTGTCCCGGCAGACCGATCATGTCAGCCTGTTCCTGCCCCACAGAACTCATTTCTCGTTATCTTGACTCCATTCTCTCTCCCCTTGTCCAGTCTCTTCCCACCTACATCTGCGATTCCTCTCATGCCCTACATCATATCAACAATTTCCAGTTCCCTGGCCCCAACTGCCTCCTCTTCACCATGGATGTCCAATCCCTCTACACCTCCATCCCCCACCAGAAGCTCTCTGCTTCTTCCTCGAACAGAGGCCCGAACAACCTCATCCACCACTACTCTCCTACGCCTAGCTGAACTTGCTCTCTAACTGAACAACGGACTCGAAACGTCAGCTGTATCCCTCTCCGCAGATGCTATCAGACCTGCTGAGTTTTTCCAGGTATTTTTGTTATGTTCTAATTTCTCCTTAAACACGTCTCACTTTCTCCAAATAAAAGGTGTGGCTATGGGTACCCGCATGGGCCCCAGTTATGCCTGTCTCTTTATGGGGTATGTGGAACATTCCTTGATCCAGTCCTACTCAGGCCCCCTTCCACAACTCTTTCTCTGGTGCATCAATAGCTGCTTCGGTGCTGCTTCATGCTATCGTCTGGATCTGGAAAAATGTATTAATTTTGCTTCCAATTTCCACCCCTCCATCATTTTTACATGGTCCATCTCTGACACTTCCCTTCCCTTCCCTTCCTTGGCCTCTATGTCTCAATTTCTGTTGATAGACAGTCCACCAATATTCATTACAAGCCTACTGACTCCCACAGCTGCCTCACACCCTGCTTCCTGTAAGGATTCCATCCCATTCTCTCAGTTCATTCGCCTCCGTCGCATCTGTTCTGATGATGCCACTTTCCAAAACAGTTCCTCTGACTTCCTTCATCCTTAACCGAGGTTTACCACCCACGGTTGTTGACAGGGCCCTCAACCATGTCCGGCCCATCTACCTGGCATCCACCCTCACACTTTCCTCTCCCTCTCAGAACCATTATAGGGTCCCCCTTGTCCTCATTAATCACCCCACCAGCCTCCGCATTCAAAGGATCATCCTCTGCCATTTCCGCCAACTCCAGCATGATGCCACCACCAAACACATCTTCCCTTCACCCCCCACCCCTGGCGGGTTTCTGCAGGGATCGTTCCCTCCGGGACACCCTGGTACACTCCTCCATCACCCGCTACACCTCAACCCCATCCCACAGCACCTTCCCATGCAACCGCAGAAGGTGCAACACCTGCCCCTCTACTTCCCCCTCCTCACTGTCCAAGTGCCCAAACACTCCTTTCAAGTGAAGCAGCATTTCACTTGCACTTCCCTCAATTTAGTCTACTGCATTCGCTGCTCCCAATGCAGTTTCCCCTACATTGGAGAGACCAAACGCAGACTGGGTGACCGCTTTGCAGAACACCTTCGGTCTGTCCGCAAGCATGACCCAGACCTCCCTGTCACTTGCCATTTCAACACACCACCCTGCTCTCATGTCCACATGTCTGTCCTTGGTCTGCTGCAATGTTCCAGTGAAGCTCAACGCAAACTGGAGGAACAGCACCTCATCTTCCGGCTAGGCACTTTGCAGCCTTCTGGACTTAACATTGAGTTCAACAACTTTAGATCATGAACTCTCTCCTCCATCCCTACCCCCTTTTCAATCCCCCTTTTTCCAATAATTTATAATTAAAAAAATACATATTTTTCTTTTCCCACCTATTTTTAAATTCATTTCGATCTATTGTTTTATCTCCACCTTTTAGCCCATTTCGATCCCTTCCCCCCCACCCCACCCCCACTAGGGCCATCTGTCAGTTGCTTGTCCTGCTTGCTACCCTTAACGTCCCCATTAGCACATTCCTTAGATGACATCACCACCGTCAACACCCCTTTGTCCTTTTGTCGATGACATCTTTGGCAATCTCTTCTTTGCCTCCACCTATCACTGGCCCTCTATCCAGCTCTACCTGCCCCACTCCCCTCAACCAGTTTATATTTAATCTCATTTCTCTATTTCCTTAGTTCTGATGAAGAGTCATACGGACTCGAAATGTTAACTGTATTCCTCTTCGCAGATGCTGTCAGACCTGCTGAGTTTTTCCAGCTATTTTTGTTTTTGTTTCAGATTTCTGATTTCCAGCATCTGCAGTATTTTGCTTTTATCTTAGGGAAAAACGTGAAGTCAGTGGGAGTTGGAGAGTGCGAACCTGAAGGGAATCAATGTCAGAGGCCAACAGGAAAAAGAGCGGTGTGGGTCAACAAACATCAGAGATGGCAAGCTGAGGGAAATGGTGCCAGAGATCAACAGGTAAAAGCAACAGTGAGGAGTCAGCAACAGTCAGAGAGAGAGAACCTGAAAATAGTGCTGGAGACCAATAGGCAAAAACAGTTGCAGGGACTCACCATGAGACAAAGAAAACATTCATCAACAAATCAACATAAGAAAGGACAACATTACAGTACAGCAGGTAAGTGATTGATTATTCAGAGGACTGGAAATAAGGAGCACGGATTCGAAGGGGTTTGGGCACTGAGCAGCAAAGGAGTGCGAGTGTGAGCATCAGGGTTAGGGAGAGATGTAAGAACAAATTACCAGTGTTGTCAGCACCAGGGAAGATGACGATTGGTAAAGTAGCTGGTGAGTTCATTTTATATAAGTTATTAATCTTCAGTTTATTTCTGTTAAGCTTAGTTCATCTATTAAACAAAGACATGGCAATGCACCTCAGTTCTGTGGACAGCATATCCAGTTCTATGTTGGAACTCCAGGATGCTTCTCGCGTCCTGAACAGCCACACGTGCAGGAAGTATTGTTAACTGGAGCAGCTTGAGCTCTGGGTGACATAACTTGAATGGCAGCTGGTATCACTGTGGTGCACCCGACAGGCTTGGAGAACACATTCTTGATGTGGTCATCCAGCAACTTAAGTGTGTGCAGGCAGTGAGGGAATGGTTAAACAGCAGACAATCAAGTCAGGCCGGCAGAGAGTGCTGAAGTCCGCTGAGTGCACCTCACTCTCCAGCCAGTCAGTGCAAACGACAAGGCTGAAAAGTTTGCAACTCATCTTCAGCCATAAGTGCCAAGTAGATGATCTATCTCAGCCTCTTCCTGCAGTCTCCAACATCATAGATACAAGTCTTCAGACAGTTTGATTCACTCCACATGATATTAAGAAATGGCTAAGGCACTGGATACAGCAAAGACTCTGGACCCTGACAATATCCCAGCTGTAATAGTAAAGACTAACTCCAGAACTAGCAGCACCCTTAGTCAAGCTGTTCCAATAAAGCCGCAACAATGGCATCTACGCAACAAGGAGGAAAATTACCCAGGTGTATTCTACCCACAAAAAGCAGCAGAAATCTAATCAGGCCAATTACTTTTCTATCAATCTAGTTAATCATCAACAACAAAGGTGCCATTGACAGTGCTATCTAGCAGCTCTTACGCTTACCTGTTCACCAATGCTCTGCTTGAGTTCCACCTGGGTCGCTCAACTCCATACTTCATTACAACCTTGGTCCAAACATGGACAAAAGAACTTACCTCAAGAGGCCAATGCAAATTTCTGCCGTTGACATCAAGGTATAGCATTTGACCAAGTCCAGCATGAAGGAACCCTAGCAAAATTGAAGTCAATGGGAATCGGGAAGAAATCTCTTCACTGGTTGGAGTCACACCTAGCACAAAGGAGGATGCTTATGATCTTTGGAGGTCAATAATCTCAGCCACAGGACATCACTGCAGGAATTCCTCAGGGTAGTGTCCTAGGCCCAGCTACCTTCAGTTGATTCAGCAATGTCCTTCCATTCAACACAATGTCAGGATTGATAATTACTGATATTTGGAGTGCTTTGTGGGGTATTTTGTACCATTCACAACTCCTCAGATACTGAAGCAATCCATGCCTGCGTGCAGCAAGACATGGAAAACATTCAGGCTTGAACTGATAAGTGGCAAGTGACATGTAATGATGAAAGTGAATATTACAGTGCTGGACAAAGAGAACATTCTGCAGGGATCAAGGACTTAATCTATTTGGTTAGAGTTAAGAAACAAAAGAAGTAGCATTACACCTATATACATAGGTACATTATTGGGTATGATCTATAGACCAGTGGGAAAGATATAGGAGAGCAAATTTGCAGAGAGGTTATCGAAAGATACAAGATTAATGGGAGTCATAAGTTAACCTAGCATAGACTGGGATAGTAATAGTGCAAAGGGCAGAGAGGGGAAAAGTTTCTGAGATGTGCTCAGAAGTATCTTCTTGATAAGTATGCTTTTAGCTCAATGAGGAAGAAGGCATTGCTGGATTTTGTTCTGGGGAATGAGGTGGGTCAAGTGGATCAGGTGTTAGTCGAGGAACTTTTAGGGGAGAGTGATCATAGTGTCATAAGAATCATAGAATCATTGAGTGGTTACAGCACAGAAGGAGACCATTTAGCCTGTAATGCCTATGCTAGCCTTCTGAAGGAACAATTCACCTGGTGCCACTCCCTGTTTTTTCCTCAGAGCCCTGTATATTTTTCCTACTTCAGTTAATGATCCAATTCCCTTTTGAAAGCTTCAGTTAACCCTGCCTCTAACACACTCTCAGGCATCCCAGATCCTAATTATTCACTGCATAAAAAAGCTTCTCCTCATGCCACTATTCCTTCTTATGCTAATTACCTTAAATCTGTGCCCTTTGGTTCTCGATCCTTCCACCATTAGAATAGTTTCTCCCTATCTGCTTCTGGTCAGGTCCCTCATGATTTTGAATGCCTCTATCAAATTCCCTCTCCACCTTCTCTTCTCCAAGGAGAACAGTCCCAACTTCTCCAATCTTTCTACATAACTGATGTTTCTCATTCTTGGAATCCGTCTCCTGAATCTTTTCTGGACCTCTGTATTGCCTTCATATCCTTCCTGAAGTTTGGTGCCCAGAACCGGACACAATACTCCAGATGAGGTCAAATAGTGTGTTATACAGGTTTAACATAACTTCCTTGCTTTCGTACTCTTTTGTCCTTACCGATAAAGCTATGTATGCTTCATCAACTGCTCTTTCAATAATCAATGGGGACTCCAGGTTCAAGGCTCCCATCAGTGAAGAGGCTACACTTCAATCTGTATGCACAATCTGAAAGCCTCACCTCTGTGCACTGTGCTCTTACTTTCATTTGGCACCGCCGCCTTTCCAAGCCTAGCTGCCCGGTGAGCGTGCCGGTTCATGAGCTCCAGGGCATCTTGCTTGAACCTGCTAAGCAGCAGCAGGCCTCCAACTGGACGTGCCCTCTCGGCTTGGTTATGGCTTGCTGTCTTCTGAAAGGATAGAAGAGTATTGATCGGTCCACTCTCTCCCTGAAGCGCCATTGCAGCCTGGCCAACCCTAGCTGAGGAACACCTCACAGGGTGCATCCAAGTCATGGCCTTCGAACCGCAAGGCACTCAGTCCAAGCAGCCCATGCTCACCCCCTTGGCCAGTGCCGGATTGATTGACAGTTGGGACCCAAATTCTAGCACCCCTGAGGTCCTTGGGGGGGGTGGTCAGACCTTAACACTCCTGCACGCTGACCCATGCCAACATGGTACTCGTCCTTCCTGAGCGCAGGTGGTCATTTAACTGCTTCTGGCACTGCACCAATGTGTGCCGCACCACGTCATGGCTGCTCGCCGTTGCTGCCATATCCTCCCATGCCCTCTTTGTGAGATGCGGTGGCCGCCTCCTCCCACCTCTGGGGACAAAGGTGTCATTCCTGGCAGCCACCTACTCCAGCAGGACCACGAGGAACTCATCCGAAAAGCGGGGATTCGAGTGCTCACTCAGCCTGCCCTCCCGACTGGCATCATCAGCTGCACTCGACTCCATCAAAACAATGCAGAACAGACGTCCTCCTGTGGCAGCCTTTCTGGGGCTGCCTGGGCCGTTTTTAAACTGGCCGCTAGGTCGTCATTGGACCTGGCGGCCAACAGGTCCCCATTCCCGCTCGGCCCTTCCCGACCAGTGAAGAGCCGTGTTTCACGGTGGGCAGGTCTAATTGGCCCACCAGTGTGAAATCGCAGTCGGGGGCCGGTTGCGGGCAGCGAGCCATTTCCTGGCCACTCCTGGTCCCACCGACCATGCCCACCCGCCAACCTCAAAATTCTTCCCATGGTCTCCTTTTTTAAACAAGAATATAAATGCATTGCAGGCAGTTCAGAGGTTTACTAGAACGATACCTGGTTTGAGCCGGTTGTCATGAGGATAGGTTGGACAGGCTGGACTTGTCTCCACTGGAGTTTAGAAGAGTGAGGGGTGACTTGATTGAAGCATATAAGATCTTGAATGGTCTTGACAAGGCGGAAGTGGAAAGGATGTTTCCTCTTGTGGGTAAGTCCAGAACTAGCACGGTTTTAAAATTAGGGGTCGCCCTTATAGGGCAGAGATGAGGAGAATTTTTTTTCTGAGGGTTGTGCGACTTTGAACTCTCTACCTCAGAAGGCAGTTGAAGTGGGGTCACTGAATATTTTTAAGGCAGAGGCAGACAGATTGTTGTTAGGGAAGGGAATCAAAGGTTATCAGGAATAGATGGGAATGCAGATTTTGAAAAACAAACAGATCAGCCATGATCTTAATGAATGGTAGAGCAGGCCCAAAGGGCTGAATGGCCTACTTCTGCTCCTATTTCGTATGATTATGTAATTTATCTGAGCCAGATCCATTCTTACCCCATTGAAGCTGGCTTTCACCCAGTTAATTATTCTTATCACCTGGATTGTTCCTTGTCTTTTTCCATAACCAACCTAAACTTTATAATACAATGATCATTGTCCCTCAAATGTTCCCTTCCTGAGACTTGATCCATTTGGCTCACCTCATTCCCAAGAACCAGGTCCAGCGATGCCTCCTTTCTTGTTGTATTGGACACGTAATGCTGTGGAAAATTCTCCCAATCACTCTAGAAACTCTCACCCTCTCAGCCCTTTACATTATTACTATCCCAGTCTATATTTGGATAATTAAAGTCCCCATAATAACTACTCTATAATTCTTGCACTTCTTTGTAATTTCCTTGCAAATTCGTATCTCTACATCTTTCCTACTAGTCGGTAGCCTAAAGACTCCATCAAGTTATGTAATTGCATCCCTTTTGTTCCTTAGTTCTAGGCAAATACATTCTGTCCTTGACCCTTCTGGGACATCCTCTCCCTCCAGCACTACAATGCCACGCCCTAGCCAAGCTGTTCCAGTGCAGCTACAACACTGGCATCTACCAGGCAATGTGGAAAATTGCTCAAGTATGTCCTGCACACAAAAAGCAGGATAAATCCAACCCTGTCAATTAGCGGCCTATCAGTCTATTCTCCATCATCAGTAAAGCAATGGAAGGGATCATCAACAGTGCTATCATGCAGCAATTGCTTAGCAATAACCTGCTCACTGATGCTCAGTTTGGGTTCCGCCAAGGCCACTCGGCTCCTGGCCTCATTACAGCCTTGGTCCAAACATGTACAAAAGAGCTGAACTCCAGAAGTGAGGTGAGAGTGACTGCCCTTGACATCAAGGTAGCATTTGACTGACTGTGGCATCAAGGAGTCCTAGCAAAACTCAAGTTAATGGGAATCAGGGGGAAAACTCTCCACTGGTTGGAGTCATACCCAGCACAAAGGAAGATGGTTGTGGTTTGGTAGTACAGAACTTAAGTACTGCTGAAAAAAGAGACACGTCTAAGCTTTTCATCTTGCACTCATTAGGACACTCCCAAGAATACCAATATATTGATATATTTCCACCTTATATTGGTATTCTTGTGAGTGTCCTGACGAGTGTAAGATGAAAAGCTTAGACATGTCTCTTTTTTCAGCAGTGCTCATGGTTGTGATTATTGGAGGCCAATCATCTCAGTTCCAGGACATCATTGCAGGAGTTCCTCAGGGTAGTGTCCTCAGTCCAACCATCTTCAGCTGCCTCATCAATGACCTTCCTTCCATCATAAGGTTAAACATGGAGATGTTCACTGATGATTGCATGATGTTCAGCACCATTCACGACTCATCAGATACTGAAGCAGTCCATGTCCAAATGCAGCAAGACCTGGACAATATCCAGGCTTGGGCTGACAAGTGACATTCACACCACACAAGTGCCAGGCAATGATCATCTCCAACAAGAGAGAATCTAACCATTGCCTCTTGACATTGAATGGCATTACTATTGCTGAATTCCCCACTATCAATATTCTGGGGCTACCATTGACCAGAAGCTGAACTAGACTAGCCACATAAATGGCATGGCTACAAGAGCAGGTCAGAGGCTAGGAATCCTGCATGGAGTAACTCATTTCCTGACTCCCCAAATCCTGTCCACCATCTACAAGGCACAAGTCAGGAGTGTGATGGAATACTCCCCACTTACCTAGATGAGTGCAGCTCCAACAAGAAGCTTGACACCGTCCAGGACAAAGCAGCCTGCTTGATTGTCACCCCTTCCACAAACATTCACTCCCTCCACCACCAACGCACAGTGACAGCAGTGTGTACCATCTACAAGATGCACTGCAGAAAGTCACCTAGGCTCCTTAGGCAACACCTTCTAGTTCTACCAACTAGAAGGACAAGGGCAGCAGATAGATGGGAACACCACCATTTGGAAGTTCCCCTCCAAGTCATTCACCATTCTGACTCAGAAATACATCACCGTTCCTTCACTGTCGCTGGATCAAATTCCTGGAACTCCCTCCCTAACAGCACTGGGGGGTATCTACACCACATAGACTGCAGGGGTTCAAGAAGCTCAAGGGCATTTAGGGATGGGCAATAAATGCTGGCCTAGCTAGTGATATCCACATCCCACAATTGAGTACAAAAAATGTTCTCTTAGCGAATGCTGCTATCCATCCTCCTTTCCTTCCTTTCCTGTCTTTCCTGAACACCTACCCTTCTTTGAGCCAGATCTATGTTATTACCCCAGCATCATATTTTAACATGCCAATTTGCATCTGCAGCTCATCGATATTATTTACAGCATTCTGTGTATTCACATATGTGCACTGTAACTTTAATTTGGACTTTATTACTTTCCCTCTTATGCTGATCCCACCTAATATCTCACTATTTCCTACTTAGTATGATCTGTCTCTCACAATATACTTTGTGCCTTGGTATCCCTCTTTAGTATTATCTCCTGGTTCTCAATCCCCGACAAAGTTAGTTTAAACCCTCTCCAAAAGGTTTTGGTTAGCCACGGAAAAGGGACAAGGAAAGCAAAAAACTAAAGCAAAAATACTAAATTGGTGGGTCAGTCTCAGTAGGGTGAGTAGAGATTCGTCCCAGGTCAATTGGAATCAAAGATTTCAAGCAAAATTGTAACTGGAACAATGGGCTGGCTTCAAAGAGGAAATGGTTCAGATAGAGTCGAAGTACAATCCCTTGACAGAAAATGTAGGGCAAACAAAGCCAGAACTTCCTGCATGGTGAGAGAGTAAGATGAAGCAGAAATAGGATGCATATAACAGATGGTCGGCAAATAGTACAGGTGAGTGTTTAAAATAATCCAGAGGGGAAATGAAAAAAAAAGTCAGAGAGGCAAAAATATTGTATGAGGAAAGAATGGCAGCTAACAGAAAAAGTCTTCTATTAGGGTATAAATAGTAAAATGGTCATAAGAGGAGGGGTGGTGTAGGTAAGGGACCAAAAAGGAGATTTACACATGAAGCCAGAGGGCATGGCTGAGGTACTAAATGAGTCCATTGTGTCTCTACCAAGGAAGAAGATACTGCCAAAGCCATAGTGAAGGGGAAGGTAATTGAGGTACTATGGGCAAAAGTTTGATAAAGAAAAGATATTAAAAAGGCTTGTAAAGTTGGTAAGTCACCTGGACCGAATGGGATGTATCTGAGAATGTTGAGGCAAGAAAAGGAGGAAATTGTAGACGTACTGACCATAATAGTCCAATCTTCCTTAGATACAGGGGGTGATGCCAGAGTACTGTAGAATGAAAATGTTCAAAGAGGAGTGTAAGAATAAGCCCAGCAACTACAATTATGTGACTGATATGGTGCACATGGACTTGCAAAAGGCGTTTGATAAATTTCCACATAATAGACTTGCCAGCAAAGTTGAAGCTCATAAAATAAAAGGGGAAGTGTTAGGATGGATATGAAGTTGATGGAATGACAGAAAACAGTGAGTAGTGGTGCACCATTATTTTTTTGAACCAGTAGAAGCTATACAGTGGGTTTCCCCACAGATGGATACTTAGGACAACTGTTTTTCTTGATACATATGAATGGCCTAGACTTGGGTATGCAGGGCACAATTTCCAAATTTTCAGATAACAGAAAGCTTGTAAATATTACGAATTGTGAAGAGGATAGTGATGGACTTTAGGGTATAGACAGGCTGGTGAAATGGGTGGACATGCAATGGATGGAATTTAACGTGGAGAGGTGTGAAATGTTATGTTTTGGTTGGAAGAGCGAGGAAAGGCAATATAAAATAAATGGCACAATTCAGGAACAGTGGAACCTGAACTTTTTTGTGCTCAATTTGTTGAAAGTGGCAGGGCAAGTTGAGGAAGTGCTGAAAATGCATAAGGGATCCTGGACTTCATAAATAGAGGCATAGAGTACAAAAGTAGGGAATCATGATAACCTTCGTAAATCTCTGATTCAGACTCTCAAGTGCAGTATTGTGTTTAATTCTGGGCAGCGCACTAAAGGAAAGATGTGAAGTCTTTAGAGGGTGCAGAAAAGATTTATAATATGTTTCCAGGGTTGAGGGAATTCAATGGATAGATTGGAGAAGCTGGGGTTGTTCTCAAACCAAAAGAGAAGATTGATAGTGTTCAAAATTGTGAGATGCATAGACAGAGTAGATAGAGAGAAACTGCTCCCAATGCAGAATGATTGAGAAGCAGAGGACACCAATTTTAAGGGGATTGGCAAAAGAACCAACAGCGACATGAGGCCAAAGTGGCAAGCAGCACTTGCTTAGCTTACTGGCACCCAGTTTGGGTTCTGCCAGGGCCACTCAGCTCCTGACTGCATTACAGCCGGGGTTCAAACATGGACAAAAGAACTGAACTCCCAAGGTAAGGTAAGAGTGACTGCCCTTGACACAAGGCCGCATTTGACAAAATGTGGCGTCAAGGAGCCCTAGCAAAACTGGAGTCAATGGGAATCAGGGGGGAATCTCTCCGCTGGTTGGAGTCATACCTAGCATGTGGGAAGATGCTTGAGGTTGTTGGAGGTCAGTCATCTCAGCTCCAGGACATCATTGCAGGAGTTCCTCAGGCTAGTGTCCTCGGCCCAACCATCTTCAGCTGCTTCATCAATGACCTTCCTTCCGTCATAAGGTCAGAAGTGGGGATGTTCGCTGATGTTTGGACAATGTTCAGCACCATTCACAGCTCCTCAGATACTGAAGCAGTCCATGTCCAAATGCAGCAAGACCTGGATAATATCCAGGCTTTGGCTGACAACTGGCAAGTAATATTCATGCCAGGCAATGACCATCTCCAACAAGAGAGAATCCAACCATTGCCCCTTGACATTCAATTACCATCATCCCCCACTATCAACATCCTAGGAGTTACCATTGACCAGAAACTGAACTGGACTTGGCTTATAAATATTGTGGCTACAAGAGCAGGTCAGAGGCTAGGAATTGTGTGGCAAGTAACCCACATCCCGACTCCCCAAAGCCTGTCCACCACCTACAAGGCACAAGTCAGGAGTGTGATGGAATACCACTTGCCTGGATGAGTGCAGCTCCCACAACATTCAAGAAGCTTGACACTATCCAGGACAAAGTAGCCCACTTGATTGGCATCACATCCACAAATATTCATTCCCTCCACCACTGACGCACAGTAGCAGCAGTGTGTACCATCTACATGATGCACTGCAGGAATTCACCAAGGCTCCTTTGACAGCACCTTCCAAACCCATGACCAACATCATCTAGAAGGACAAGGACAGGAGATAGATGGGAACACTACCACCAGGAAGTTCCCCTCCAAGCTACTCACCATCCTGAATTGGAAATATATCGCCATTCCTTCACTGTTGCTGGGTCAAAATCCTGGAACTCCCTTCGTAACAGCACTGTGGGTTTACCCACACCACCTGGACTGCAGTGGTTCAAGAACGCAGCTCACCACCACCTTCTCAAGGGCAGTTAGGGATGGGCAATAAATGCTGGCCCAGCCAGCGAAGCCCACATTCCGTGAATGAATAAAAGAAAAATTTTTTACACAGTGAGTGGTTTGGATCTGGAATGCACAGCCTTAGGGCCAGGTGGAGACAGATACAATCAAGGCTTTCAAACAAAAATTAGATAGGCACCTGAAGAGAAATAATTTCAAGGCTATGGGGAAAAGGAAGGCATGTGGGCCTAGCTGAGTTGCTCTCTAAGAGAGCCAGCATGGACTCTACAGGCCATATCACCACCTTCTCTGTTCTAATCATTCTATTTTAAGCTTAGCAAGTAGAAGGGGCAAGGGTTTTGATGCCTTTTGCATGCCAGGCTTGAAAGGCAGAATCTCCAAACAAAGGCGAAAATAAATGATTTGAATCAATAGAGCTACATAAAGAGAGATTGTAACCCAAAGTGTGTTGTGAACTGGATCAAAATCTTAACTGACTGTCTAACAATATGGTTTGAAGAAAGGTGACTGGTTGAGAAAGAAATGCAGGAGCACAACAGACCAGGCAGAGATGTGGATTGACAGGAGGCTGCCTCCAATTGCACCCGTGCTAAACTAGCCGAGCTCGAATGAAGCTAAAAAGAAATATTACGGATATTAGCAGACCAATAATAAAATTGAAAATTTGCCAGTGCCAAATAACCTAAATGCTTGGGTCTTTGTGGAAAAACTTTACGAACTCTGGGTGTTCTCTTATTCCAAATAAAGGAAGAAATTAAATGGTCTATTGCAACCAAAAAATACTTGGGCCTAAATTTTTCAGTCGGCCGGCGGGGGCAATCCCGACATGCCAGCGTGTAAAATGATGCGCGATGACATTGGGCGTGCGTCCCGATATCATCGCACCGTCTCACGATGTTTCGTTCAGCGGGCGCACGCCGGAGTAGGCTGCATGCCCACCCGATATTTAAACGGCCTATTAAGGAAGCAATTAAGGTCAACTTTATGCTGCCTGTCCAAACTTACGGTTGGCGGGCAGGCGAAAAGGCCAAGTGGCCTTTACGTTTTTTTTTAGGAAACCTCATCCACGAGCGGGATGAGGTTTCCTAAAGTTTTTATTAAATAAATAAATATTTTTTCCGAAATACAAAAACATGTCCTATCTCATGTGACACAGTCACATGAGGGGACATGTTTAATTAAACTTTTAATCCATTTATTTATTTCAAAAGTGCTTCAATCTCCCTGAGGCAGCTCCGTGCCTCAGGGAGATTGAAGCGCTCTTTCGCGCGCATGCCCCAACTTTTCCTCCTCCCTCCGCCCGCACAGGTAGCGCTACTGCTCGCATCTTAAAATGGTGGCGCGGAGCTGATCTTGGGCGGAGGTTGGCTTTGCGACCGCCTCTGCCCGCCATCCAACTGAAAAATTCAGGCCTTGTGGATAAACAATATACTGAAATAAGTATAGAAATTTTGGAAAAATATTCATCTTTACCAAATTTATATGACCAACTAATGAAAGTGGTAAGCTAGACCAATGTTCTAAGTGTTCCTTCATACATTCCGACAAAGTGTCAAAGTTGAGCTGAATAAGGCCTCCAAGGGATTGAGTAATTAAAATTCCTAAATATTTAAAACTTTTTACAGAGATCTTGAAGGGGGGGGGAGAAAGAAGGTAACTCTAGGCAATAGAGTTAATAGAAAAAATTTCAAATTAAATTTAAAGCCTGAAATATGACCAAATCACTCCAGAATAGAGAAAATATGTGGGAGGGGGGAGGCCGTATAGATGTAAAGAAGCAAGCCATCAGCACAGGAGAAAAGTTTCTGCTCGACTCCATCCCGTATAACACCCTGTATATCTCCACAAGTCTGCAGTGAAATTGCCAGGGGCTCAATAGCAATAGCAAAAAGTAAGGAGGGGGGAAGAGGACAGCCCTGTCTGGTACCTTGATGGAGGTCAAAGAGTTTAGAGTGGATATTATGTGTACATACTGAAGTAACCGGGGAGGAATACAATCATTTCATCCATTTTATAAAAATGGGTCCAAATCCAAATTTTTGAAGAGTGAAGAAAAGTTAGTGCCATTCCACACTAGCAAAAGCCTTTTCTGCATCCATAGTTATAAGAACCTCTGGGAGAAGAGTAGTTGAATAAATAACATTGAAAAGTTGCCTTAAATTAGAGAAAGATTGCCTGCCTTGTATAAAACCTGCCTAGTCAGGAGAGATAATACATGGAAGGACAGGTTGAAGATGGTGGGCTAAGGCTAGTGTCTTGACATCCGCATTTAAAAGGGAAATAGGCCGGTATGAACTGCAATGCAGAGGATCCTTATCCCTCTTTAAAAGAATAGACAATGATGCCTCGCACAGCGTAGTAGGGAGTGTTTTAGAGAGAAAGCATTATGAAAATAGAGAAAATAATAATGGAGAAAATTGTGATTTTTTTATGAAATTCTATTGGAAATCCATCAGGCCCTGGTGCCTTATTACTTTGCATGTATTTAATTGCTTTTAGTATTTCATCCTTGGAAAGGGTTACTTCTAACGCATTCATAGAATTAGATGTTAGAGATGGGATGTCCAAATTATCAAAATAATTGTGACATAAACCAGGATCTGAAAAGGAGCCTGAGGTATAAAGAGTGGAATAAAAAAGTTTAATTGATCATTGATCTCATGATGATCAGTGGGGGTTGACCCTGTTGGAGTGGTGACTTCAGTGATAAGTTGAGAGGAGGCAGACTGACAAAGCTGGTGAGCCAGGAGTCTACCGATTCTTTCACCATGCTCATAAAATGTACCACGTGATTGAAGTATAAGCTTTTCTGTTTGTTTAATGGAAAGAAGATCAAATTCATTCTGCATAGCCGGATGCTGTTTTTATAACACGGGTAGGTGCAATAACATACTGCTGGCCCACTAAGAGAATTTGGTCAATCAATTGGGACAATTTTGAAGTATTTTGTTTGTTAAGTTGAGCAGTATATGAAATTATTTGTCCATGTAGATAAACCTTCATACTCGCCTAGACAGTAGCAAAGGAAATATCTGGGGTAGCATTAATTCTATAAAAGCATCTATTTGTGAGGAAATGAATTTAGTAAAATCTGGGTCCACCAGAAAAAGAGATTTAAGGCGCCATGGTGGATGAGAAACAAATAGGTCATGGAATCGTATTTCTAAATCTAAGGGGGGCATGATCAGAGATCACAAACTATTGTAGGCGCAAGACTGAATTAACGTAAGCAACCTCTTGTTAAGGAAAAAATAGTCAACATGTGAGTAAGTGTGGTGAACAGGAGAGGAAAAACAGTCTTGTTTTGCTGATGGGTACAGAAAACATCATGAGCCTACCAGTCCGTGTGTATCTGAAAAGGCCTGATGGCTGAGGCTGATTTTGATACTGGAACAGATTTTGTGGATGAGCGATCCAAATTTGGGTTAAGAACACAGTTAAAGTCTCCTCCAAGAAGTAAATGATGAGTCTTAGTCAGGTATGGAAAACAAATGAATTCATTTCAAATGGAAATGAAACGGTAATCATCTGAGTTGGGTGCATATACATTAGCTAGGATCAATGGAGAGTTAAAAAGTCTGCCTTGTACTATAATGTAACCTATACATTAATAATATTTTTGCTTGTTTTGACTCTCTCTCTCGGAAATACGATCTGCCTGGCACACACTTCTTTTGCTACTTAGAAATCAGAGAATTTGCACGCAAAAATATTACTCAGTTTCCTTTATTGCCCCCTAAATCACCGATAGATATTATATTAGAACTAAATCCTTTTGTTAGGGGGTTCATTTCAAAATTATATTCTGAATTTTTTCACTACACTGCCCTTCGCTTTCTACCTTAAAAACTCTTTGGGAGTAAGATTTTGATTCAGACTTATCAGAAGATAACTGGAAGTCTATTCTCTCTCATGTACATTCCCCATCTGTATGTGCAAGACATAGGTTGCCACAATTTAAAATCTTACATTGTATCCTTCTATCCAAAGTTAAATTACCTAAGATTGATCCAGATTTTAATCCAACCTGTGATAAATGCCATACTACCCCAGCTTTTATAATTCATATATACTGGATGTGTCCTAAATTGGCTTTGTTTCGGACAAACTTTTCTAGATCATACTCTCATATTTTCAGTAGCAACATTGAACCTTCTCCTATTACAATACTCTTTGGAATGGAACCAAATGGCATCCCTCTTACAAAAATTCAGACCCATGCACTTGCATCTAGCCAATAATGTTGAAAAGGCATTATTCTATTAAATTGGAAACATTCTGCCCTGCCCTCTTTTACTAATTGGGTATGTGATCTTATGCAGAATCTTAAACTTGGAGAAAATAAAGTACACTATAAGAGGCTACACTGATGAGTTTTATGTAGCTTGGCAACCTGTCCTAGATTATTTTGAGGAACTACAGCTCTCTGCTTTCATGTAACTGACACTAATTAAGCTGTATATATTATATCATGTGAAACTATATTTGTCCTATGATTGTTGTTGATTTTCTTATTATTTGAATTTTTGGGGCTAGGGAGCATTTTTTCATTTTTTTTTCCTTTCTTTTCTTTGCTTTTTCTTCTTCTTCCTCCTACTTCTCTATTCCTTTCCCTTCTCTTTCTCTTCCAAATGTAAGTTTATTAAATTATTGCTGTACTCTTAACTATTTTCTCTGCTGTTGCTCATTATTACTGTTGTTAAAACTTAATAAACAGAAATAAAGCTAGTAGAAGGGGCACATTCCAAAGCAGGGGAGCCAGTTGCTGCTGATGTTCATTCATCTCCGGAGGGTGGGGCTTCTAATTTCTAAATGGTACTCCATGCGATGACCCAGCAAAATGCTGTCAAATCTCAGAAAACCAAGAGCTGAATTTTTGTTGCTATATGGGGCAGGGGGCGCGATTATGAAGGCAGACAGGTGCAAAAATTCATGCTGTCATCCACATCCCGGTTTCCTGGCACCATTGCGACCCTGGGGCATTTTCCCAGAGATGGAATGGGGGCAGAATGGCTTCCCACCCACAAACGGTGGATAGGCACTTAAGAAGAGTTAATGGCCTATTAAAGCATATTGTCAGAAGTCAGCTGGAATTTTCCAGTCTGCCCTGCAGACTCTCCCTCCACAATGGTGACCCAACTGCTGAGGTAATTTTTTTTACAAAGAACAAAGAACAAAGAAAAGTACAGCACAGGAACAGACCCTTTGACCCTCCAAGCTTGCGCCGATCATATTGTCTGTCAAACTAAAACATTTTGCACTTCCGGGGTCCGTATCCTTCTATTCCCATCCTATTCATGTATTTGTCAAGCTGCTTCTTAAACACCACTATCGTACCTGCTTCCCACCTCCTCTGGCAGTGAATTCCAGACACTCATCACCCTCTGCGTAAAAAACTTGCCCCGTACATCTCCTCTAAAGTTTTCTCCTCTCACCTTAAATCTATGTCCCTTAGTAATTGACTCTTCCACCCTGGGAAAAAGCTTCTGACTATCTACTCTGTCATAATTTTGTAAACTTCTATCAAGTCGCCCCTCAATCTCCGTCGCTCTACTGAGAACAATCCGAGTTTCTCCAACCTCTACTCATAGCTAAAAACCTCCAGACCAGGCAGCATCCTGGTAAACCTCCTCTGCACCCTCTCCAACATCTCCATATCCTTCTGGTAATGTGGCGACCAGAACTGCACGCAATATTCCAAGTGTGGCCTAACAAAGGTTCTACACAGCTGCAGCATGACTTCCCAGCTTTTATACTCAATACCCCTGCCAAAGAAGGCAAGCATGCCATATGCCTTCCTGACTACCTTATCCACCTGCGTTGCCACTTTCAGTGACCTGTGGACCTGTACACCCAGATCCCTCTGCCCATCGATGCACTTAAGGGTTCTGCCATTTACTGTATAATTCCTACTTGAATTAGACTTTCCAAAATGCATTATCTCGCATTTGTCTGGATTAAACTCCACCTGCCATTTCTCCGCCCAAGTCTCCAACCGATCTATATCCCGTTGTATCCTTTGACAATCCTCTTCACTATCTGGAACTCCTCCAACCTTAGTGTCGTCTGCAAACTTACTAATTAACCCAGTTGCATTTTCCTCCAAATCATTTACATATACTACAAACAGCAAAGGTTCCAGCACTGATCCCTGCGGAACACCACTAGTCACAGCTCTCCATTCAGAAAAGCACCCTTCCACTGCTACCCTCTGTCTTCTATGACCAAACCAATTCTGTATCCATCTTGCCAGCTCACCTCCGATCCCGTGCGACTTTACCTTCTGTACCAGTCTGCCATGAGAGACCTTGTCAAAGGCCTTACTGAAATCCATGTAGATAACAACCACTACCCTTCCATCGTCGATCATCTTTGTCACTTCCTCGAAAAACTCGATCAAGTTAGTGAGACACAACCTCCTCTTCACAAACCATGCTGCCTCTCACTAATACGCCCAAATGGCAGAACCCTTAAGTGCATCGATGGACAGAGGGGTGTCCATGTACACAGTTGGAGGTGATCTCAGGCCCAGTCATCTGACAAATGGAAGCCACGATCTCCCACAGTTTGATTTGGAAGCTGTTGGAGGTCAGCTGGTTTTGGAGTTGCTGCCAGAAGAGACTGGAGCAAAGGGGACGTCCCAAGCTAAAGAAATACCCCAAAAATCCAGGGGAGTGGAAGAGGGGAAAGTCCAAAGGAGACCTTGTAGTCAAAGGAGACCATGTAGTCAAAGGAAGGACAGGAAGCTGGGAAAAGGTCCTGTTAAGTGAAGTTAAGAGTGAGGGGAAGAGAGAAAGACTCCAAGCTTCAGCTTTAAAGTGAGAACAGCTTGCAAGAAGTAAGAAGATTCAAAGAGACAACTGAAGATCTGTAATTCTTTGCTATGGGCATGTGAAGCAGTGGTATACTGTTAAGGCTGAGTTGGCCAGAGGGAGGGATTGGAAGACAGCTTGAATGCATGTGGTGACCCAGGGAAGATGAATATCAGGACAATTTGAGAAGCTGGAGGTGAACCCTTGTGGAAGGTTTTTGAGAGAAAACGTCAGTTTGGGAGAAGATTCCAAGGAGAATGGAGAGTGGAGATTGGAAATACTCATATGAAGGACAGAATTCAGTGAGACTGGTGGGCTCACGATGTGACAAGTGTCTGGGTGGGGGGGGGGGGCGGCGGTGGTTAGTTGAGGAGAGATCCATACCATCTGGTTGAGGTGGCATCTGTCACTTGAAGTCAGAGTGTGGTGTCTGACCACAGGCTGCCATAGATTTACATGGACTGTGTACTTACTGTGTACATTAAAGTATAAGATAGCTTTTGTGACTTTGTTTTCCTTACAAATCTGTATACATGGTAAAGGTATAGTGGTGGGTGAAGGAGTATTTTTTTTATTCATTCATGGGATGTGGGCTTCACTGGCTGGGCCAGCATTTATTGCCCATCCCAAGTTGCCCTTGAGAAGCTGGTGGTGAGCTGCCTTCTTGAACCACTGCAGTCCATGTGGTGTGGGTACACCCACAGTGCTGTTAGGAAGGGAGTTCCAGGATTTTGATCCAGTGACAGTGAAGGAATGGCAATATATTTCCAAGTGAGAGTGGTGAGTGACTTGGAGGCGAACTACCAGGTGATGGTGTTCCCATCCAACTGTTGCCCTTGTCCTTCTAGATTGTAGTGGTCGTGGGTTTGGAAGGTGCTGTCGAAGGAGCCTTGGTGAATTACTGCAGTGCATCTTGTAAATGATACACACTACTGCTACTATGCATCGGAGGTGGAGGGAGTGAATGTGGTGGATGTGATGCCAATCAAGCAGGCGGCTTTGTCCTGGATGGTGTCAAGCTTCTTGAGTGTTGTGGGAGCTGCACTCATCCAGACAAGTGGGAAGTATTCCATCACACTCTTGACTTGTGCCTTGTAGATGGTGGACAGGCTTTGGAGAGTCAGGAGGTGGGTTAGTCATCACAATATTCCTAGCCTCTGACCTGCACTTGTAGCCACAGTATTTATATGACTAGTCCAGTTCAAGTTCTGGTCAATGGTAGCTCCCAGGATGTTGATAGTGGGGGATTCAGTGATGGTAATGCCGTTGAACATCATGAGGCGATGGTTGGAATCTTTCTTGCTAGAGATGGTCATTGCCTGACACTTGTGTGGTGTGAATTTTAATTGCCACTTGTCAGTCCAAACCTGGATACTGACCAGGTCTTGCTGCATTTGGACATGGACTGCTTCAGTATCTGAGGAGTCATGAATGGTGCTGAACATTGTGCAATCATCAGCGAACATCCCCCATTTCTGACCTTATGATGGAAGGTCATTGATGGAGCAGCTGACGATGGTTGGGCAGAGGACACTACCCTGAGGAACTCCTGTAGTGATGTCCTGGAGCTGAGATGACTGACCTCCAACAACCACAACCATCTTCTTTTGTGCTAGGTATGACCCCAACCAGCGGAGAGTTTTCCGCCTGATTCCCATTGACTCCAGTTTTGCTAAATTATAAAGTAAGATTAAACAACGAGTGTTGTATTCCCAGAATTTGGAAGATGAAGGGGTGATTTAATCATATTTTTAAGATATTAAGAGGCACTGATTGAGTAGATGGAAATTTTACTTCTGGTTAAGGAGTTTAGGATTGGGGAAATGGCATAAAGTTAAAGTCAGACCTTTCAAGAATGAAGATAGGAACATGCAAAGAGTGGTCAAAGCTTGGAACTCTCTTTGGAATGAGTGCAGCTCCAACAGCACTCAAGAAGCTCAACACGATCCAGGATAAAACAGCCTGCTTGTTTGCCACCCCATCCACAAACATTCACTCCGTCCACCACCAATGCACAGTGGCAGCAGTGTGTACCATCTACAGGATGCACTGCAGGAACTCACCAAGTCTCCTTAGACAGCACCTTCCAAACCCATGACTACCGCCATCTAGAAAGACAAGGGCAGCAGACACATGGGAACATCACCACCTGGAAGTTCCCCTCCAAGCCAATCACCATCCCAACTTGGAAATATATCACCATTCCTTCACTGTTGCTGGGTCAAATTCTTGGAACTCCCTCCCTAATAGCACTGTGGTGTACCTACAAAACATGGACTGCAGCGGTTCAAGAAGGCAGCTCACCACTACCTTCTCAAGGGCAATTAAGGATGGGAAATAAATGCTGGCCTAGCCAGTGAAGCCCACATCCCATGAATGAATATAAAAAAAGGAGCGCTTCCCCACAGCCCCCCTAACTTCCCACCCCAAACTTCCTTTCCTTTGTGAAGCTCTGCAGTCTGTTTGGTGAAGGTACTCCAACAATGATGTTAGTTACAGAGCTACAAGGTTTTGACCCAACAACAATGAAGCAACGGTTATATGTATTCAAGTCAGGATGTTGTGCGACTTGGAGGGAACTTATAGGTGATAGAGTTCCCACCTACCTGATATCCTTTTCCTTCTAGGTGGTAGAGGTCACGTATTTGGAATGGGCTTTTACAGAAGCCTTGGTGGGCTGCTGCATTACACCTTGTGTGCCACTGTGTGGCACAACTTAAGGGACCTACTACAATCTAATGCTTACCAGCAATCACCCTCATTGTGATTACTTATCTCCTGTAATCTCTTCTCCCAGCAATCTCATCACCTGTAATCTTCCCCCAATATAATCTTTATAAAGCGCTTAATCTCTTTCCCCCTCATAATCTCTTTCCCCTTCAGTATTTCTTCCTCCCTTAGGGTCCCTTCCCCATCATGATCACTTTTCCTCACTATAACTCTTCTCCCTCTCAATCTTTGTTCCTTTGTAATCTCTTTAACCCGGCGTTGATCTCCTCTCTGCCTTGCAATATCTTCCCCTCGCGATATCTTCCCCTCACAATCTCATCACCGTCACAATCTCACTCCCCTCACAATAATTTCCTACTTGCAATCTCTTTTCCTTTTCCTGATCTCCTTCCCTCCTCGCTATAACCTTTCCCCCTCACAATCTCTCCCAGTCATGATCGCCCTTGTCCTTTCTGATTTATTTCCCACGACCTTATCTCTTTCCCTCGTGATCACTTCCCCCTGCCTCCTTCTTGGCCCCTAGTTACAGGCATCACTTCAGGTCTTCTGGTCCAGCCAACCTTCAATCTGCAGACTGCCAGCTGGTAAATAGAGAAAATAGTTCAAATGAGGTCTTGCCATTCAGTTCAATTATCAAGCAGGAAGATTAAGAGTTATACTCAGTCTGAGAGCAAGATAAACTGAACAGGGAAGATGAGATTAAAAGGGGTGAAGATAAATTTCCAGCGCCCACATTAAAAATGAAAGTTGGAGATTCACAAGTTAGTTTCATGGCTTAAACAATTGCAGCTGCCTCTGTAAGAGTATGTGAAATCTCTAAATCACATTCCCTTACGCAAAACTGGTGTGAAACTGACTCATTATTCCAATAACAGTATTCCAGCGTTAGGTTAAGTTCGTGTTAGGGTGGGATAGAATGATACATTCTATTACTTGCCATTGGTAATAGTAGTGGAAAACAAAGTGATGGGATGAAATTGGCTTAATTAATTCCGGATAAACTGAGCTGGGATATTTGTAGTAAGGGTCAGTAAGATTATGTCTTGAAGTTTTAAAAGAGCACAAAGTGGTCTTCCAGCAAAAGGAGGGCCAAATGATCAAATTAGCCATCAGTATGATCATGCAAATGCAGGTGTACTTTCGAGATTTCTCATGAAGACTGATTCATTCCTAGGCATGGATTTACCTGTGCATTCCTTTACATACACAAATGACATGTCAGTGTCTGCCAGAGAAGAAACTCACAAGGATGTGGTGCTCAGTGAAGTGCTCAATTATGTCGTGAATGGCTGGCCTAAAGAGCGCGATGTTAAGAAATTGCAGGTGTATTTCACATGTAGAAATGAGCTGAGTGTAGATAAAGGCTGTCTCCTGTGGGGTTCAAGAGTCATTATTCCACCAAGGTTTAGAGAGATTGTCAGAGGAACGATATCAAGATCATACAGGAACAGTGTGTATGAAAGCAGTAGCAAGGAGCTATTTTTCAAATGCAAAGTAGATAGAAATATATTGATAGAAGACTTGGTGGAAAGTTGTGAAGTGTGTCTCAGAATGAGACATGATCCAACAGAAGTTCCTTTATTCCATGGTTAAACACAAGGAAACCATGGGAATGAGTACATGTTGATTTCTTGGGAAGGGAAGGAATACTTTGTTTTGGTCGATAGCTTATGGCAGGTGGATAAACGTCGAGTCTATGCCCAATACCATAAGTGCCAAAACTGTTGCGGTTTTGAAAAGTTCACTAATGTCCTTTAGGGAAGGAAATCTGTTGTTCTTATCTGATCTGGCCTATATGTGGTTCCAGTCCCACAGCAATGTGGTTGATTCTTAAAATGCCCTCTAAAATGGCCTAGCAAGCCACTCAATTGTAACAAACTGCTACAAAGCCACAAAAAAAGGAATGAAACTGGACGGACCACCTGGCATTGACCTAGGGACCGGAAACGACAACAGCAATCTCAGCCCTGTAGACCCTGCAAAACCCTCCTTACTAATATCTGGGGGTTAGTGCCAAAATTGGGAGAGCTGTCTCACAGACTAGTTAAGCAACAGCCTGACATAGTCATCCTCATGGAATTATACCTTACAGATAATGCCCCAGACACCACCATCACCATCCCTGGGTATGTCCTGTCCCACCGGCAGGACAGGCTCAGCAGAGGTGGTGGCACAGTGGTATACAGTCGGGAGGGAGTTGCCCTGGGAGTACTTAACATCGACTCCGAACCCCATGAAGTCTCATGGCAACAGGTCAAACATGGGCAAGGAAACCTGCTGATTACCATGGACTGCCCTCCCTCAGCTGATGAATCAGTGCTCCTCCATGTTGAACCCCACTTGGAGGAAGCACTGAGGGTGGCAAGGGCGCAGAATGTACTCTAGGTGGGGGATTTCAAAGTCCATCACCAAGAGTGGCTTGGTAACACCACTACTGACCAAGCTGGCCGAGCCCTAAATGACATAGCTGCTAGACTGGGTCTGCGGCAGGTGGTGAGGGAATCAACTAGAGGGAAAAACATACTTGACCTCATCCTCACCAACCTGCCTGCCGCAGATGCAACTGTCCATGACAGTATCGTTAGGAGTGACCACCGCTCAGTCATTGTGGAGATGAAGTCCCGCCTTCACATTGAGAATACCCTTGTATTGTGTGGCACTACCACCGTGCTAAATAGGACGGATTTCGAACAGATCTAGCAACTCAAGACTGGGCGTCAATGAGGCGCTGTGGGCCACCAGCAGCAGCAGAATTGTACTCAAACACAGTCTGTAACCTCATGGCCTGGCATATCCCCCACTCTACCCTTACCATCGAGCCAGGGGATCAACCCTGGTTCAATGAAGAATGCAGGAGGGCATGCCAGGAACAGCACCAGGCATACCTAAAAATGAGGTGTTAACCTGGTTAACCTACAGCACAGGGCTACTTGCATGCCAAACAGCATAAGCAGCAAGTGATAGACAGAGCTAAGCGATCCCACAACCAATGGATCAGATCTAAGATCTGCAGTCCTGTCACATCGTGATGGTGGAGGACAATTAAATAACTCCGTGGAGGAGGAGGCTTCACAAATACCCCCATCCTCAATGATGGAGGAGCCCAGCATATCAGTGCAAAAGATAAGGCTGAAGCATTTGCTACAATCTTCAGCCAGAAGTGCTGAGTGGATGATCTATCTCGGCCCCCTCCAGAGATCCCCAGCATCACAGATGCCAGTCTTCAGCCAATTCGATTCACTCCGCGTGCTATCAAGAAACAGCTGAAGGTACTGGATACTGCAAAGGCTATGTGGCCTGACAATATTCCATCAATAGTACTGAAGACTTGTGCTCCAGAACTTGCCCCACCCCTCGCCAAGCTGTTACAGTACAGCTACAACAATGGCATCTACCAGGCTATGTGGGAAATTGCCCAGGTATGTCCTGTACACAAAAAGCAGGTCAAACCCAACGCAGCCAATTATCGCCCCATCAGTCTACTTTTGATCACCAGTAAAGTGATGGAAGGGTTCATCAACAGTGCGATCAAGAAGCACTTGTTTAGTAATAATCTGCTTAATGACACTCAGTTTGGGCTCCACCAGGGCCACTCAGCTCCTGACGTCATTACAGCCTTCGTTCAAACATGGACAAAAGAGCTGAACTCCCAAGGTGCGGTGACAGTGACTGCTCTTGACATCAAGGCAGCATATGATCGAGTGTGACATCAAGGAGCCCTAGTCAAACTGGAGTCAATGGGAATCAGGGGGAAAACTCTCTGCTGGTTGGAGTCATACCTAACACAAAGGAAGATGGTTGTGGTTGATGAAGGTCAGTCAATCTCAGTTCCAGAACATCACTGCAGGATTTCCTCAGGGTAGTGCCCTAGGCCCAACCACCTTCAGCTGCTTCATCAATGACCTTCCTTCCATCATAAGGTCAGAAGTGGGGCTGTTTGCTGATGATTGCACAATGTTCAGCATCATTCACAACTCCTCGGATACTGAAGCAGTCCATGTCCAAATGCAGCAAGACCTGGACAATGTCCAGGCTTGGTGGCACATAAGTGTCAGGCAATGACCATCTCCAACAAGAGAGAATCCAACCATCACTCCTTGATGTTCAGTGGCATTACCATCACTGAATCCCCCACTATCAACATTCTGGGGGTTACCATTGACCAGAAACTGAACTGGACTAGCCATATAATTACTGTGGCTACAAAAGCAGGTCAGAGGCTGGGAATCATCCGATAAGTAACTCACCTCCCGACTCCCCAAAGCCTGTCCACCACCTACAAGGCACAAGTCAGGAGTGTGATGGAATGCTCCCCACTTGCCTGGTTGAGTGCAGCTCCCACAAAACTGAAGAAGCTGGACACCGTCCAGGACAAAGCAGCCCGCTTGATTGGCACCAGATCCACAAAAATTTACTCCCTCCACCACTGACGTACAGTAGCAGCAGTGTGTACCATCTACAAGATGCACTGCGGGAATTCACCAAGGCTCCTTCAACAGCACCTTCCAAGCCCAAAACGACTACCATCTAGAAGGACAAGGGAAACAGAGATATGGAAACACCATCACCTGGAAGTTCCCCTTGAAGTCACTCACCATCCTGACTTGGAAATATTTCGCCATTCCTTCACTGTCGCTGGGTCAAAATCCTGGAACTCCCTCCCTAACAGCACTGTGGGTGTACCTACACCACATGGACTCCAGCAATTCAAGAAGGCAGCTCACCACCACCTTCTCAAGGGCAATTAGGGATGGGCAATCAATGATGGCCCAGTCAGCAAAGTTGAGATCCCATGAATGAATGAATATATTAAAAAAAAGTTGGTTTGTAATTTATGAGTTGTTGGTGTCAAATGATTCTCCACAGTTTACATCAGGAGAGTTTGAAATATTTGAGTAAGAATGCAATCAAACAGACTCTAATGCCACCATATCACCCATAATTGAATGGTGCTGCAGAAAGAAGTGTACTAGTGAAGATGTCTTTGCAGAAGTATTTGCTTTGTGACAAGCTAGCAGTAATTTCTACGTGTAGTAATTATCGTTTTATTTCATATGTAACGTACCTTTAAGAATAATACTTGTTCAGGAAGATCACATGATCTGTAGTAGCCAATAGAAGAGTAGTGCAGGCTACCTCAGCAGTAGTGTCGGGATAGAGTTTGAATGAAAGCACATGTAGGTGCTGCTGAGTACCTTTGCAAATAAACTAAAAGTTTCTACCTAAGAAGTGTCTGCTGATCAACTCTATCACTTGTACCAACTTGGCCACCACTCACAACAAACTGGCAATGAGGATAAAACAAGTTTAACAGGAGAAATCAAGTGAAACCTAATCAGCACTGTACCTTGCCCAGTAATTGTAAGTAGAAGCTCCGTTCAAATTGAAGAAGTAATTCCCTCTCACAATGCCACAATTCAGAAGAATTGATCCTTTCAATCCAGCCACGGACGATTGGTCTCATTACATGTGTTCTTTTTCCAAGCAAACGAGATTACAGGGGAAGAGAAGAGGCGAGCGATCCTCTTAAGTACATGTGAGAATAGAACCTCTGGCTTGATTTGAAGTTTGACAGTACCCAGTGCCCCAGGTTCGAAAAACCTTGATGAATTGGTGGACTTCATAAAGGGTCATTATCAACCAAAGCCCTCAGTAACAATGTAAAGGTTCAAGCTTATCTCAAGAAATAGAGCTCCGGGGGAGACAGTTGTAATCCACGTGGCAAGTTTGAAGCAGTTAATGGAATGTTGCGAGTTTGGTACATCTCTAAACAACATGCTCAGAGATCATTCAGTGTACGGTGTGAATGAGGACACGATTCAGAAGAGATTATTGTCCGAAGCGAATTTGGATTTCAAGAAGGCATTAGAGGTAGTGGAAAGCGCAGTAAGAAATTCAAAAGCCATACAGGGCACACAAAATGGTGCCGTCCTCCATATCGGGAAGGAAACCCCAACCAAAAAGGGCATAAAAATGCAAGATTCTACCGAGAAGTGGGAAGCAGCTAGCTGGCAGCTAGCCGGAAAATTTTTTAAAATTATTTAGCAGCGAAAACAAAAAATAATTTCAACAGAGGTGAAGAGAAGCAGTTGTTTAATGATTGGCAGTTTTAAAAAATCGAATGTTATTATTGTCACAGACATATAATGAGACAGTGCAAGGAAAGATTCAAGCAGGCTTTTAAACAAAAGAAACAACCCAGTGAGAACTACAATGTAGAAGAGCCTGAAACAACAAATTCAGACATTTACTCACTGTTTAATCTGAAAGTTGGAAAGACAGAACCAATATTTGTAACAGTGAAAGTAAATGGCAGGCCTGTTAGAATGGAAGCGGACATGGGAGCTTCCACTACAGTAATTGGGGAACAGATATCTGAATTTAGGGAAACATCAATCACATTTATAAGAAACAATAGCCCAATTAAAAACATACATGGATGAAGACATTCAAGTCAGAGGCATAAGTAGAGTAACTGTCCATTATGGAAGCCAGTCAGTAAAGTTACCAGTGTTGGTATTGAAAGGCAGAGGACCCAGCCTCCTAGGGCAACATTGGCTAAGGGAAATTGACCTTGAGTAACCACTGAGATTCCAAAAGGAAGCTGGAAGCACTCCTGTTTTGAAAAAGGAGTATATAAGGACTCAACAACCTGAAGAAATGCAGGCTGTCTTAAGCCAAAACCTGGAAGAAAAGCAGGAGAAACTCAAAAAGACCCTGCTTGATGACAGATTTCAAGACGAGGTGAGCAACCTTTGCAGGGAAAAAGAAAACTTGTTGAAAGACCTTCACACAATGCAAGATTCCCTCAGGTCAAAGTTTGTATCTTTGGAAAAGTACAGAGAGAAACAGAAAGAATTCAGCACCTCTCTGAATAAACTGAAGGATGAGTTGGCAGAGAAAACACCACAATGCTCAATTTTCCAGGAGGCAGCAACCAAATACAAAGACGAGATGGAAGAGATGAAAAATCAGCTGCATGAAGCCAAGGAGGCTTTGGAGGCAAAAGTCACAGAACTTTCCAAGAAGCAGACAGATAATGAAATTTTGGGAGACTCAACCATTGAGTTCACTCAAGTAGAGCTTGCATCTGAGAGTAGTCTGGCCAATATTAAAGTCAGTGCTAGAAAGAAGAAGGCATGTAGAAGGAAGACACAGAAACACAAATAAGACTTTAATTCTGGCAGCACATGATTACACTTTCATACATAGACCTGGAAATCAAATCACAAATGCCGATGCCCTTAGCCGTTTGCCTTTATAAGAAAATGATGAGGACGTCCTAGTTCCACAAGAACTTGTTTTATTGTTAAATTTCTTAGATTCCTCACTGGTATGTGCTCGACAGATCAAGTACTTCACGGTTGGCCACAAGATCCTGTTTCTGACAAAATGAAACTGTACTTTAACAGAAGACATGAAACAACCCACCAGGATGGCATCTTATTGTGGGGAGCATGAGCGATACCACCTCCAAAGGAAAGTGAGCCACTTTTAATTGAACTACACAGTGCTCATCCAGGAATTTCCCGAATGAAGGCCATAGCATGCAGCTGTGGTGGCCTGGAATGGATAGCAAAATAGGGAGTTTAGGAAAGCACTGTGTGCAATGTCAGCAACTGCAAAAGTTGCCAGTGACAGCTCCATTACACCCACAGAAGTGGCCAGGTGGACCCTGGGTGCGATTACATGTTGACTACCTTGGAACTTTCCTGGGAAGAATGTTTCTGCTCATTGTCAATGCCCATTCAAAATTGTTGGATGTGTATGAGGAGAAGTCACCAACGTCGGCCGCTACAATTGAGAAGCTACGTCAAAGTTTTGCTATTAACAGATTACCAGAAGTAGTCGTTTCCAATAACAGCACGGCATTTATGGGTGCTGAATTTCAATGGTTTTTCAGCCTCAACGGCATCACTCGTAAAAACTGCACAGTACCCCACTTCCTCAAACGGACTGGCCGAAAGGACGGTTCAAACATTCAAGGCTGGCAGGAAAAAGCTAACTGGCGATTCCTTGGCAATCAAGCTAGCACGCTTTCTTTTTCATTACAGGATTACCCCTCACACAACAGGCGTCACACCTGCGGAGTTATTGTTAAAATGCCTTCTCAGGATGAGATTAAGCTTAATAATGCCAAATTTAGAGGGGAAAGTGGAAAGGAGTCAGGGAAGCCAGACAACTAGACACAACTGACATAGTCATTGGAGGAAATTTACCGTGGGAGAGCCGGTATATGTGAAGAACTTTGAAGAAGGACCAAAGTGGTTACCATTTGAAATAAGTGCAGTGACTGGACCCCTATCTTACCATGTGGAGATGGAAGGCCAGATCATTCGTAAACATGTGGACCATTTAAGGAAGAGAGAGACAAATCACCAAGAGTTGGTTCCACCAGTGTTCATGACCGGGTCTGCGTTTCCTGTTGCGGATACTCAACCCAGGACTGACATGTCTGATGTTCCTATGGGAGTTAAGGATACAGAACTGCAGGTACCCACGAAGCACCTGATGTTCAGGCAACTCCGGAAAAGGGGGTCCTGACAAAGAACCTGAAGTTGTGGAGCTGCGACGTTCCACACGTACCAGGAAACCACCTGAAAGACTGAACTTGTAAATTCCTTACCCAGTATAAATATTATGTTGTCTTGAAAAATGTGTACTTATAAATATATGTATAGCTAAGTTAAAGGGGGGGAATATAGTAATTATGGTTTTATTTAGTGTGTAGTGTACCTTTAAGAATAATACTTGTTAAGGAAGATCACATGATCTGTAGTAATCAATAGGAGAGTAGCATTGGCTACCTCAGCAGTAGTGTAGGGATAGAGTTTGAAGCGAAAGCACACATGTAGTTGCTGCCGAGTACCTTTGTAAATAAACTATAATTTTCCACCTGAGTAGTGTCTGTTGATCTACTCTATCAATTGTACCAACTCAGCCATCACTCACAACACTTTCTCTTCAACACAGACTAGACGATTTTCTGTTCTCTTACAGAATAACCCTACAGCCTACAACAGGTTGTTCACCTTACAAGTTAGTGTTTAAACACGCTCCTAAACAAGGTTTTCTTTGCCTAAGACTGACGTCAATAGCAAATTAAGAGAAAAGCAAGACAAAGTGAAGATGATTCATGATACACCAGGCATGAAACTTAGAGTTCAAGGCTGAGCAGAAGGCCATGGTGAAAACCAACCGAGGCAGTAAGGAGAAGTGTGTGATTAGAGTTGTTGTACAGAGACTACATACATTCACATATCTAGTGAAGATTGGACAGAGACTCCGTCAGTATCATGTGCTTGAAAGAGGAAATTTGACAAAGGGAGAGCATGAGAAACCTCCTACGGTCCAAATTCCTTCTACAGCTCAAGTGAAAGTCAGAAAGAAAATGAAAATCACAAAGAAGCTGAAAGTTTTCTGGTATTACAGAATCCACCAGTAGAGTAAAGAGAGGGTCTTTGATGAAAGCAAGTCAATCAATGTCACTGCCCCAACCATTAAGTGGAGTTAGTAGCAAAAGTTAAAGTTCAGGTCTGACACAGTCAGAGATGATGAGAGAGCAGAGTCGAAGTAATAGAAATGGAAGGAGACAGATAGAGGAAGAAACTAGATAGGTTCATTGAAAATTGGAATGTAGGAAAGAAAAAGAAACACATTATTCTTTTCATTATTTTTGTTAAAAATATACTGGCTGGCTTATTAATATTAGAGCCACTTTTAAAAAATAGTTGGCAGCACATTATAATGCAGCAACTCCGGAGGGAGCAGGGCCCTGGCAGAGATACAAAATGAAGTAATGGCCAAAGCTGGATCAAGAGTCACCCCAGGTTCAAGAATGCCTCCCAGGATGTACTCCTCCATATAGTATAAGGGTATCTGGCATAGCAAGGGTTAATGTGGGACTGGGAAACAGTATCGCCCAGAGTCTGATGCAAAGAGACACATGACCTGTGACTAGAGTCAGTTGTGGACTGGACAAAGAGTGTGTAGAAGCAAGCATGGAGTTAGCTCATAGCTTGGGATATACATTGAATATATGTACATCAATATGTGTTATCAATAAACACTTAATGTTCAGCCATACGAGACTCAGCAGCTCTTTGTGAGACATTTGAACAGACATACAACACTCCAGGCCTTGAGAACATGGAGGGAAGTCCTGTTCCCTCGGGATGGCATAGCAGATCAAGCAGGACTGGATGGAGGTTTCAGAAGAGGTCAGGAGTTGTGGGCTTGTCCCTTGTACTTGGCTGCAGTGCTGAAAAAGAGTCAATGACAAGATATGTCCTGGCAAGGACAGTGCAGCACAAAACATTAATCTTCCAGTCTTAAATGTGTGAAGGTGAATAAAAAATAGGAGAAAGGGTGATGCCCAGGCATCAGCATTGGCTGCCAGGTGTATGTCAGTGTGTCTGTGCAGGACACTGGTCAGGCAGATGTGACTCCTGTAAGTGTTAATTGGCCACAAGCAGGAAGCTTAACTGTAGAACCATGTTACACAGTTAGGCTGCCAACAGCATAGAAATTGTGCCTGTCTTTGATGGGTGACCAACAACGTGCTTGGAGGAGAGAGCTCAGAATGTTCAGGAGATGTCCTGAATTGGAGAAGGCGTGTCCTCCATGGCCATCCTGACTCCCATGAAGGAAGAGGCACTGGAGCTGGTTGCAATGGAGGCAGCCAGGCTATTGTGGATGGTGCGAGGGGTGTGAAGCTCCAGGAGAGTGAATGACCCAATGGACGGATGCAAGAGACCCTCTAGTGAGCTCAAAGCATTGTACCCATGTATGCAGCACTGCTCACATATAGCTCCAAATAATGAGAAGGAGGTGTTAGAAAGTGTATAACCCTTTCATCAGTCTTATCTCTCTTGCAGGTTCATAGACAAGAGCAGCTAACCATCGATCATGAGAGACAGCCCCACCTCTGAGCAGGAGGCGGAGACCTCAGGGAGTATATTGTCATATTATCCCATGTGCAGATACAATGCAGCCTGTCAGTATTTGCACACGGCTAGTCATGGATGACCCCATGAATATGACCATTCTGGTGAACACAGCACAGACACAGCCGTGCAGCAGATGGAGGTAGTGACAGCCCAAATCACTCTCACTCGGCAGAAATGCTCCACTTCAGGCTGATGACATGCTGCTTCTGAAATCGACAAGGAGGTAGATGCTGGAGCTGCAGAGTGAAATGCATGAACATCTGGCAGAGTTTCCAGAAGCTATGTGCACACATGCATGGACAATGAAGGAGTCCATCCATGGGTGCCACCATGACTTTTGTGTGCACACGTGCCTTCCTCGAAATTGGCGCCCCTCATGGAGAAACGTATCCTGCAGATCACCCAGTCAATGCCAGAGACATGCACTCACCAGCATGGCTTTGCCTTCTCCATGAGCTCTGTGGAGCAATGACTGGACCAGATGGAGATGAGCAAAATAGAGCCATCACCAGGTCCTCAGACTCCTCAGGTGAGCAGGGAAGGACAAGTGTGCCCTAAAAGAGTGCAGGAGTGGCTGCCTGCAGGATTGGTGGGTTCTTCATAGGGAGCTCCTACTGTGGGCAGTAACTCCTCAGCCCCTCTGACAGTGACACCAGCACCTCACAAAGACACAGAGACAGAGGGGCTCCTGCATCTGTGGAGGAGGCTCGCAATATTCCAGGGTCCTCGAGGCCTCAGGTAACTCAAGGATAAACTCATGGTCATTGAAGGCCACAAAACAGAAAGGTGAGCAGCCTGGGTCCATGTCAGCTGACAGCACGGGGGAGTACTGCTTAGGAGCACCTGCACGGTATGAAAGAGTCACCATACCTACACTTGGGCCAGAATCTTTGAGTTGGGGTGCGGGGGTGGGCCCCACTCGCCAACGCATAAAATTATGCACAGTGATGTCGGGCATGCGTCCCAAAGTCACCGCGCGTCGTTCTGATCTTCAATTCAGTGGGTGGGCACCGGAGTCAGCTGCGCGCCTGCCAAACTGTAAAGGCCTGTTAAAGCCATTTAAATTCCAATTGAAATAATTAACTGAGCTGCCCGTCCAGCCTTAAGGTTGTCGGGCAGGCGAAGAGCCCAGGCGGCCTTCGCATTTATCATGAAACCTCATCCACAGGCAGGATGAAGTTTCATGAAGGTTTTAAAACATTAATTAAAAATTTTAATAAAATTCATTGACTGTCACACACACTGTCACATGAGGGGACACTTAATTTGTTTTCCCTTTATTAAAATTAAAAAAAAAAATCAAAGTAATCTCCCTGAGGCGCAGAGCTGCGCGCATGTGTGAAAGTGCACAGGCCCCGACTCAGCCTCCTCTCCTCGCCCGGGCAGGGGGCACTCAGCGCTTCTGGGTGCACGGCACGCTGGCATGTAAAATGGCGGCATGCAGCCGATCGCAGGCGGTGATGGCCTGCACGCACGCATGCCTGCCCGCGCCCGCTTCTGCCCAATCCCCCCAGTGGGGAGAAAATTCTCCCCTTGGGTTTCATGGCATTATTTCCTGATGTCAAATGCCACCTTAATGTGTATTTGTTTGAAATGAATTGTGAAATGTGCACCACCGAGAGAATCCTTTATTTCTTTAAACACTACTGGGTTTTTAACACTTATTGTTTCCTACAATGGGTATAATGGGAAGGTGCACATTGATCAAGCTCACGGCATTTCCCATGCTGCTGCCTTAGATGATAACAGCCGCAGAGAAATGGTCAGGGCAATCACGGATGAGACAACAGGTTTGCAAAAAATGGAAATTTATTGGATTGACTGAGTGTGAAAGTAAGGCTCATGGGCAATGTGCCTGTATTAGCTCTGCGCGAGCCTCCATTGCGTGTCCCTCATTCCCCTTACCTGCTGTCCTTTTTGCACCTGGTCATCATCCCCCTTATTTTCATCATCTGTAGAGGCATCATGCTCCTGGATGTCGTCATGGTTCAGATCTTCTCCCCCCTGTAATGTCAGGCTGTGCAGAACGCAGCACGCTACCATGATATGCAAGACCCTTGCTTTGGGATATATTGAAAGGTGTCACCAAATCTATCCAGTCTTCTGAACCTCATCTTCAGAAAGCCTATGGCCTGCTTGATGACTGCTCGAGTTGTGCCATGGCAGATGCTGTATCTTTCCTCTCCACCTGCACTTGGCTTCTAAATGAATGTCGGTAGCCATTTCTTCAGTGGGTAGCTCACCCAGTGTCCTTTCTCAGAAGCGTGCTGGGGTCCTTAACAAAGTTAGGCACCTGGCATTGCCATAGTCTGTAGGCATCTTGGCAGCTTATCAGGAACTGTGTCCAGAGCTGAAGGATCTATTTCCGGTTGTCGCAGAGCGTTTATATTTTGAGTGAGTGGAAGGCCACTGCCTGCCTGATAGCCACATGTGTGCAAATGATAACACTTTGCGCCTGGGGGAGTCCAGTGATGGCCCCGAATCCTTCAGCCCTCCCTGCCTGACGCTCAGGATCAGTGCAAAGTGATACGTTTTTGCTGGCCCTCCTGCACATGACATTGGTGACCATCTTGATATATCAGTGACACATAGACTGTGAGATCCAACAGTTATCGCCAAAAGAATCCTAGAATGATCTAGAGGTGTAGAAATTCACCACCTTGGTGAACATGAGCACAACAGGCCCCTTCCCTTAAGGATCGGATCATCCGCTATCATGGCATAAGCTTGGTAACCGTTTCCCTGGAGAGGTGCAGCCTTTGGCAACAGTGTTGCTCTGACCATTGTAGGAAGTTGAGCTTTTGACAGTGATCCTTTGTGGATGTCCTTCTCCTCACTGCCCCCTGCACCTTGCCCACTGATTACCACTATCCCACTGCCTGTAGCTGTAACTCTCTCTGTCTCTGATGCTGCTCCTCACTGGAGGTCTCAAAACCTGACTGAATGAGGCCCATGACAAATAGCCACACTCAGATCTCACGGCCTCCCACCCCCATTGCTCTGTACTGAAGGGTTCTCAAAATTCCCACATTTTTCATATCATCAACAAGGATATGACTTTTGGACTTTTATGGCAGAGGAACCAACTGCTGAGCTAAGTGTAGAACCCTGCAGACAGGAGGCTGGGCCCATAAAGGCCTCTGTCTAGACATGCCCAGGCTTGTTGAATGCAGTGTGGATTGTTGCCTGAAACCAGACAACGAGAGGAGACAGAATACACATTCTTCCCTTTAAAACAATCAACCCAGAGAAAGACTTCATTTTACATGAAACTAAAGCCCATCAAAATCTTGCATAAATAATCGCTACTAACTACTAAGGCAGGAAGGCAACAATCAAAGCAATTATGCGAACCTATCAATACTCCACATATACAATGGCTTTCAGTTCAAGACTAGTTATGGGGACAGGAACACAATGAAAAATATCATGCGAGTCCATTAAAAACAACGAGACAACAATCACCTGAAGAAGCCCACCAAAATCAGACAAAGAACTAACCTTGATTTGGTTTCAGATAAGAAATTCGAAAAACTGTATAACTGGGCCACCAGTTACGAAGGGGAGGAGGGGTGAGCAGTTTTGGAGCGGTTGAAGCAGAGTTTAAGTAGGGAGAGGTGGCTGAGCCAAGCGGAGGGAGGAGATCTGGAGGTTTGCAGGCCCGCAGGCAACATCACGGCGAGGGGCACAGGGTGGCAGGCTCAACCGAAAACAACAAGGCCGCAACCGCAGCCCTCCACGAAGATCAACCAAACAAAACCGCATCCTCCACCCAACTGAAGAACCTTCGCAGATTCCACAGACCAGGAACATATGGGGATGGCAGGCCTCAGAGGACACAAAGAGCGTAACCCAAAGCTACAACTGGCTTACCTGGCTGGATTTCGAACTGTCAAGGAACCCTGGCTGGTGAGCCTGATCCCTGACCTCTCCTAGTTCAATTTAGTTAGGTTTTGGGGGTGGGACAAGGGTAAGGGGATTAGTGGCGTGATTTTCCCTAGTTATGCCGTGTGTTCCCCATTCTTAACTATGTGTACTTTATAGGTCTGTATTATCTCAGTGTAATCCTAATGTTATAAGTTCATTTGTGTCTTCAATAAACCCAGATTTTCTTTTCTTGCACCAAAACCAGTTGTCTGCTGCACTTTGTCACAACCCCCAAATAAGTCCAAGGTCTAGAACCCAGGGAGTGGGAGCAATTCGAACTGCTCAGTAGTCAGAGGTGAAGCTGACACACACACCACCCCCTACAGTAAATACAGATGCCATGTCTGAGAGGGCAGTAAAACAAAATGCCCTCCCTTGTGTCAGGCAAGTTTGTCCCTGCTTCTAATTGAAACTTTCAGTGCCCAAACAGCTCTACGTCACCTGCCAAGACACGTGTTTGCTCACTATAGCTGCTGACTACAACCAACACTGACTTCCCACTCAGCCTGCACCTGGTTATAGCTGGCGTGGCTCTGAAGCACTGCTGTTCCTGTCCATCCAAGGGGAAAATAGAAAAACCTGGCAAAATTGCTGCTAATTGCCTATTTGACAGACTTAATTACCTTCCTACCCCATTCCATCTCAACCTCCTCCCATTTGCCCGGGTGCCTTTAGTAATATTCATTGTGATGTGAAGGCATTGGCTCCTTCTCAATGTCTTCCACCTCAATTTCATCACCTCCTGCCTCCCAACCCATCTCCAATGGGCTGGTAAAATTCCATCTGAGTTTCTCCTCAGACAGGGTACAGTTGAATGTATGCTATGGAACAAACAGTCTTGATCAACCACGTGCTCTTTCTTTATTCCATATTTCCTCATGCTAAGTCATCAAACTTTGATACTCAGTAAATCTGTGCATACCAGTAAAGTGTACATTTCCACCTCCCCTCCTTCCTCTCAAAGGTCCTATGGTCTGGTACCAGAAGTTTGAATATGCTGTTGGTCACTGGTTACAGAAGACGGCTGAACACATGTTAGGCTGCGTACTGTGCAGTCCAGGGTGCTTCAGTTTGTACAGGGCAGCAGCCCTAATGGATGATAATGTGGTTAAAAAATACACCACCAAAGCCACTGAAGGCCAGCATTTTGTCCAATATGATCAAGGTATGTAACCAATGTTCACTTCTACATTTCACTAGAATTTCCATAAATCTCCCTCCTTAACACTGGGAATGGTGTAAATTACTGTTTATGATGTGTGGAGGAGGTTCTGAGGTTCTTCCATCAAAGGTGCAGTGGGAGGTAGGGCAAACTCCTGTCGTAATTCCACCCCACTGTTTTTTTTATTCATTGATGGGATGTGGGCTTCGCTGGCTAGGCCAGCATTTATTGCCCATCCCTAATTGCCCTTGAGAAGGTGGTGGTGAGCTGCCTTCTTGAACCGCTGCAATCCAAGTGGTGTAGGTACACCCACAGTGCTGTTAGGGAGGGAGTTCCAGGATTTTGACCCAGCCACAGTGAAGGAATGGTGATATATTTTCCAAGTCAGGATGGTGAGTGTCTTGGAAGGGAACTTCCACGTGATGGTGTTCCCATGTATCTGCTGCCTTTGTCCTTCTAGATGGTAGTGGTCGTGGGTTTGGAAGGGGCTGAGGAGCCTTGGTGTATAAAATATCCATCTCAATGTGAATGGGAAAGCTTTATTTGGAAGGAATATTCAATGAAATTCTTTCAATAGGAAAAGCTGATGTAAACTGAGAGGCAACTACAACAAAAATACCTAGCACCATTTACTGTCATGTTGTAATAGTGGGCTAAGGTCAGGAACAATCAGTCTAAAGGGACCAATGTAAACATGTACAATTGGTTTAACCACACACTAATTGTTTAGTGTATGAATCATCCAGGATGCATACTTTACTGAAGGCAGGGATATTCCTTGTACCAGGAGAATCTCATATTTTTGGATGATTGAAATGATCAGTCATACTATGATGGGCTAGTAAGCACTTTGAACAGTAATGTACATTAATCAATTCTAACAGGAGAAGACTGTTGGCTATGTACATTATTACTACAGCAGGGCTGGCATGTAGAATACAATGCAGCTTCAGATGCCTACACAAATGCACCACAGCAGCATCGATTCTGGGTCCTGCCACTGTGGTTTTGATGATAGCAGGTACTATGCTTTTCTACCACATTGTGATATTTTCTTGCCTGTAACTTGGGATAATATACTTCAACTATTGGCAATATTTCATTTCTACAGCATCATTGTAAAATAGTATCAGTGCCACAAATGCATGAGTGATTGTATTTAGCTACATACAGATGAAAGGACACAGGCTTTTTTGCCCCCATGAGTGGGAGTGCAGGTTTCTGCATCAACATGAAGGGTGTGCTGACACACAGTCATCTACTGATGTGTCTCATCAGGATCTGCAAAAATAATTATAAAGTATCTTAGATGCCAGTCAGGCCTTAGGATTCAGCTGCAGAAATGACACCATGACAGGTTTCTGACATTACTGCACAGCCTTGTAGTGGGATGTACACCCCAAATGGTCCAGCAATCTCACAAAAGGTCAGAGGTTTCATTAAAAAAATGATTTGGAAAAACTCCTTACAGTTACTTACAAACACGAGGGTAAGTTCAGCAATCCTGTGCTCCCAACATGAAATGTTATTTGCTCGGAGTGTGGATTGTCTACAAACCTGTTGCACTGATTCCTCAGCCCTCCATTCCCATTAAGTAAGGTTCACGGCCGGGAGTGTAAGATCGCCTGGTTTGCTGCATGGTGCGTTGACATACATCAGACTGAAACACCTAATGGTATGATTTGCACCTGTCATCATCATAACTTTTCATTCTTATAAATCAAACAAAATAAGTTTACCAAATACCTTTTCATGCTGTCAAGCCCGCCGAATACTTGGTCAACAATTCCACTCACACCCAATGTCATGTATCTTGATGTCATGCCATCAATGCAGTATGAAGTGGGCCTTCAGAAGGCAACAGCCAATGCACATTGCTACAGCAATGTGATTCAGGTCTATTGCAACAGTAACAAGTTTCACTTATACAACAGCTTTAATGTAGAAGCTTTGAAGAGAGGAGGGAAAAATGGACACCAAGCGGCAATAGTGGAAAAGTCAAGGATGGTGATCAAATACATGGGTCAGGAACTTCCTTAGAAATGCTCCCACTCTGCTATCTTAACTTGAATGGAAGTGCAGTGAAAAACCTGTTGACTCTGAAATTATGGTGGCTCAGCAGGAGTAACTTTGAGTATGTTCCTGACTGTGGTCTAACAATTGGATCTTGAGGGGGTTGTGCTTGGTATCAGTGAATGAGAAACAGAAAAGGCTAATAGGATATCTTATATATTGATTAATATTGAATTCATAAGGTTAGCAAAGGAAAGCTTATAGGATAACTTTGTTCTTTGTTTTATCCAATCTTAATAGGATAAATGCTCTTTTTAATACAATGTAGATGACTTTATGCTACACAATAACTTTTACAGGAGCATTTACCTTTGTGTTTAACTGGAATGGAAATGTTGCTCTGGCACTTGGGATCTTGCCTCCTGCCTCCTACATACTGATCTGTTACAAAGTCAAATCAGATACCCAGATCAATATTGCTGCTGTTCTGAGCATCTTTTGTGCCTTTCTCATGATTGCAACGATAATGTCCATTACTGGTGAGTGTTTCATTGACTACACTTCTAGATTTCAAATTAAATTTTATATTGTACAGGAATTAACTTTATCAACACAAACCTTTGAAACTATTCATCTTAAAACTTTGTGATATGGATTATCTTTTCATGTTTATTAATTTATTCATTAATACTGCATTTAATTATGAATCACCATGTTAAAGATGTGTAGTGGCAATCAAAGCACTCTTTTGCCATCTGAAGTTGTCAGATAAGAAAGTGAAATGTAATTTAAAATGCAATACATAGGGCTGACGAACATAGGAACACGGAGAGGGCATTCAGCCTCGATCCCATTCGACATTCAGTTAGATCACGGCTAACATTTTAATTCTTAATATCTTGTATCCTAACTGCATTCACCTGCCTTGGTTCCAAACTATTGTACTTACTTAATAGTGGTCCAAATATCCCTCTTTCTTGTTTTGAACATGAAGTCATTTTTGGACCATCATAAATCAATAATATATTGCAAACCTTTTTGCACACTTTCTGGTATCTTTTTCATTATAAATTCCTGTTTCCAAGATTATAATAGAAATTTCCCATGTAGAGTGGTATGCAATGAAAGCACTACAGAAAATGACTTGAAACTGGGGAACTGAATTATTCCTGTATGGTTTAGTCCAATTAATCCTTGCACTCAAACCTTGATTCACAGAAAGACTACATTAAATCTTGCATCTTTACAAATTTTTATGAAAGTCATTTATATAGTTTTTAAAAAAGCTTGGAAGCTAAAATGAGAAGATAAGCGCAGAATTATTTGGCAGTGTCAACATAAAGAGAAAATTCGGTGAATGGTTTAAACCTTTTTACACAGGTTTTATTAGCCCCAGTTACAGCCTACTCTAATGTTCTTTTAGTGGCACTGTACCTCTAACAAGTTACCTTTTCTGCTGTAGTAGGTGAAGCATTTGTGTAGAATTTGAGAATTAGGCTTTACTCAACTAAATTGTTAGCTTTGTTGGTGAAAAAACACAGATATCATGTGAAGCAGCAGCATTAAAAGGGTTGCTGCAGGAGAAGGAGCAGCATTGAAGCCATGGCTGCTGGAAATCTGGAGTTTTGTGCCATTCTGGAACCAGGAATTATGTTGTAGCTGCTGCTGCATTTTTGAGACAGATGAAATACAATTCCAGCTTTCCCAATGTTTTCATTACTCCTCTTTTTTTTGACAATACCAGCCAATCCCTTTAAGACAGATAGGGCAGCAAAGGGAACAATGTTAGTGTCAGGTTTAAATGTGGCAGACTGCTCCCATATACACCTGGCTGTTTATCATATAGAGCCTCAGATATTCATGTACATATAATTGACATTGCTTCATACTTTTCAAACAGGGTCAGGTGTAGCCAATAGAAGGCTGAAACTGGGAGGAGTTATGTTCCCAATTTCCTACTCTTTCAAGATCCACTTCCCTCCTCCTGCCCCATCCAGGGGGATGAAAAAGGTAGACTGAATCAAAGGGATCATTTGGGGTTTGAGTTATAGAATGAACTTGGGATTGAGGATTCTTTGGTGAGAGTTTTATCAAATAGATTTTTTTAACATCTTCCGATATATGTTAGCACTGTATATCCTCCCAATATACAGACCAGCTGCATTACATTTTTTGTCATTACCATGTTTCAAATGTGTTGCCAATTACTTATGTTCTGCAACCTTCACTTGCCTTTACTGGAGGGTGTAACCATATCAGTATTTAATTACCAAACTGATGGGTGTGACTGTCTTAAAATTATTACCCTATATGTCAAGGGAGCTTTCAATTAAATAGAACAAAATACCCACTATGTTTACAAAGGAGGCCAAACAAGTAGCATTTCAGCAAGAGAAGCATTGACTTACAAAGATAAGAATATGAGGGGAAAAACTAAACTCACGATTGCCCATCTAATGCTTATAAAATGTACGGTCAGCTGTTAAAAGTTGTGGGAGGTTTAAAGAGGATGAACACTTTGGATACCCCTTTCACACCCTGCCTGCTTTAGGCAGACCTGTAAATGAGTGAGCAATCTGTCTGCCTACAAAGGCACAAGAACCTTTAAATATGCAAATAGGGATCCTACATTGTTTGTCAGACTCTGATTGGAAAATTCTGGTGCAAATGGGTGGGGCATGACTTCAGTAGACACTCTTAAACCAGACAAGGGGCTTCATGCTAACATAAGCTCATTTCCATACATTCACGTTCACTTGACTGTGTAGGTGGGAAAGATGAGTCATAAGCTCGTTCCTTAATGCTAACACCATGTTCTGTGTTTTTAAGTGAAATGGTCAGAGAAAACTCTTTTATTACTCCAACAGGCTTGTTCTTTATCTCCATGATGATCCTTTACATCTCAACAGCAATGCTCCATCCCCAGGAATTCCCCCTTGTGTTTTATGGGCTGCTGTACATAATTTGTATCCCCAGTGGATACTTGCTGTTGCCAATTTACTCCATGGTAAACATGAATAACGTTTCATGGGGCACACGTGAAAAATTCAGTCCGAAGGTACAGGACAAAAAGAAACCTCAGCAAGTTCTGCGATATGAAAAGAAATGCAAATGCATCTGTTGGGATATTGAATTTGTAGTTAAAGAGGATAAAAAGGAACTAACTCAACATACAGACAGGTAACCTGCTTTCAAAGTAATTACAATGTTAAAAGGCAGTATAACTTGCTGTAGTCTTCATATAAAACTCTTGGGGCAAAATTTTCCCTTTGGCGGGTGGGGGCAGACCCCGCATGTAAAATGACGTGCGGTGACGTTGGGCAAGTGACCCGATGTCGCTGCGCACCATCGCAATATTGCGTTGGGTGGTCATGCAATGATGTCCGATGTGCACCCGCCATTAATTATCGGGCCACTTAAGGCCCTTGACTCCCCAGTCAATGCCGGTTTTTTTGCGCCCATGCAATCTTTGGGCTGGTGCACGGGCGCAATGGGCAGGGGACATTTGTGTAAACCTCATCCACGGGCAGGATAAGAGGGCTCACTGGGGTCGCGAGTGTGTTCTGTCAAGTATTTATTTTTCAAAGTTATTGCAACTTGCCTGTATGATCAAAATGCATACCAGCTGCTTTGTCTGGACTCTTAACCTTCACATCATCACACTGCAGTGAGCAATTTTTTCTGGGCCTGCAGGTTTCAGGAAGCCTGAGAATGGGAGCTGAATGGGAATTCCCCTAGCCTGGGAATGGGAGCTGAACTGTCCACTGGACGCAGCTCCTCTGAGGAGGAAGGGAGGGCTAGAAGGGGGAGGAGGCCATGGGTGTAAATTCAGCCTCAGGGGAGCCACCTTTGGGAGGACAGGCACAGGTACAAGGGGCACAGGGCCAAGAGGAAGTCCGAGGTGGAAGGGGCTTCAGAAGACGCCACTATCCTGCTGCCAGGGTATACAGGCTGTGAAGCAGCTACCTCAATATGTCTGAGGTGCAGTGCCGAAGGAGGCTCCGTCTCTCAAGGGAGACAGTCACCTATATCTGTCAGTTCATTGGGCCTGAGATCTCTGCTAACTATGTGGGTGGACACCCCATGCCAGTGGCTCTGAAGGTCACAGTTGGCCTCCACTTCTTTGCCTCCGGCTCAATCCAGGGGTTGGTGGGTGATCTTTGCTGTGTCTCTCAATCAGCTGTCCACACTTGTGTCAAGCAGATTAGAGACACACTGTTCAGCCGTACATTGACCTTCATCCACTACCATTGGGGCCTGTCAAGCCAGACACAGCGAGCCAGAGGCTTCGCGGCCATTGCTAGCTTCCCCCGCGTCCAGGGTGCAATAGACTGTACACATGTGGCCATCAAGGCGCCAGCAGGTGAGCCCAGTGCCTTCGTCAACAGGAAGGGCTTCCATTCCATGAACGTGCAGATAGTGTGTGATCACAGGATGCTGATTCTACAAGTCTGTGCAAGGTACCCAGGCAGCTCCCACGACACCTACATCCTCAGACATTCCCAGGTGCCAGGGCTCTTCAGGGCTCCAGCCCGGTTGGATGGATGGCTGCTGGGTGACAAGGGCTATCCCCTCAGAAGGTGGTTCATGACGCCTCTCCGCCATCCAAGAACAGAAGCTGAGCAGCAGTACAATAGGAGCCACACCTCCACAAGGGCTGTAGTGGGGAGAACCATCGGGCTTCTCAAGATGCACTTCCGATGCCTGAACCGCTCAGAGGGCACATCCAGTACCCTCCAGATCATGTCTCGGTGATAGTGGTTGCATGCTGCACTCTCCACAATTTTGTGCTGGAAAGTGGGGACTCTGTGGACGAAGAAGATGTAGAAGCAGTGGCTGCGGCTGCACTCGATGAGCCCAGCAGTGAGTTCGAGGATGAGCACACACAGGGAAATGCTGAGGGGGTAGACGCTGACCCAGGCATACTCCAGGGAGGCAGGGACACCCGGGAGACTTTAACCCAATGAACCTTCAGCTAGCACACCACAGATGGATCTCCAGGACAAGCCTGAGCTGTCAGCTCCATACTCGATACCTAAGTGCACAATCTGCCAGGTTAGGAACAGTAACTAAGGGCCTTGTTAATAAAGCTGAATGTCCCACAAAGCACTTATACATTTTTGGAAACCATACACATGCAGAAGAAAAGAGGCACCCTCAGCCATGGTCACATGTCTGAATTTAATATCACAAGCAAAGAAACTTAATCCAAAAAAATGACAATGTTGTTCCAATTCAAAGCAAATCATAAAGACCTCATCTCGGGCCAACACAAAAGCACCGGTGATAAACTCATGGTGTGCCTAAGGTGCCTTATGTTTACATTTCCGGGTGCTACGTCTTGGTGCTGCCCCATCGCTGGGAGAGGCATCTGAGACAGCCTGCTCACTCTGCTGTCCTGTTGGCCTCGATGACCTTGGCGGTCATCCTCTGGTCTGTGGAGCCATTGCTGGCTCCGTCTGTGAGGGAGCTGCCAGTTCCACAGCTGGCATCTCCCCAGTCGTTGCAACCTCATTGGAAGCCATGCTCACTGGCAGAGGGGCAGATGAGCTACCGCCCTCATCTGGAGCGCCCTGAGAGGTGCCCACAGAGACGAAAGGCAGCTGCTGAGCTGACATGAGGTTGCTTTGGACCTCCCTGCTCACCATGGATGGATGGGCACCGAGCTGGTGCCCAGAACATCTCCCACACTGGCAGTGACCAGCTGAGGTCAATGCCAATGTGAGGGCTGGCTGGTCAGAGCACATCCCCAGGAAGCCCTGATGAGTCTCCTGGAGGAGCCTCTCCACGAGAGTCGCCACTCTCTCCATGGAGGACGCATGGCGCTCGGACATGAGGCTCATTGCTTCGGCGATTGTCCGTGTAGACTCCTCCACCACAGACACCAAGCCAAACATAGCCTCATGTATCTCCCCCAGATGCTCCCGCACACCTGGCCGCATTTTCTGCAACTGCTGTGTCGTGGACGACTCCAGAGGCAGATCATCAGGCACCGACTGAGCATGTACCTGGTCCCCTGCAGTCCTCCGACTGCTGGCGCCATGGGCACTCTCTGTCTCTGCCAGCTCCTTCAGCGACTGTGAAGTGTGCTCACCGCTGTGCCCCTGGACACTAGCCGATGTTCTAATTCCCACTGAAGTGCTAGTATCTGCGCTGGTGCCTGCCTGGCAGAGATGGTGAGACGCTGGCGAGACTTCAGGGCCCTCAGGTGTGAGAGGGGGCCTCTGCTGCTCCTCCTCCCGGCCCTGCTCTGATGATGCTGAAAGGAAGAACAAGGACAGTGGATCAGTTAACGTGGAGACAATGACAAAGTGCATCCCTGTCCCCCGGATCATTATGCGCTTATCCTTCCATAAGCAATGGTTAACCCATGTTGCAAAATTAAATCAATTGACACTCAGCGATGCTATGGCTGCTGGGATAACAATGCTGACCTCATTGTTGGGCATAAATACCTGGCTGTGGCACCCCAGCCTCACCGACACCAGTGGCCCTGGGCGCATAGCACCTCTCCAGATCCAGGGCCTCCTACTCAAAGCGGCTGAGAATGGCTAACTGCGCCTGGCCGCCGCCAGCCCTCAGACGCTCTGCCACGTCATGAGCATTCTTCTCCTGAAAATGAGGGAAGAGCATTGATTTGTGCAAATTTCACATGGACTCTCTTCGCGCATGGCCCATCCCAACCAGAGTGGGACATATCAGGCCTCCAGTGCCTCCTTACCCCTCTACTGCTGAACACTCACAAAAAAGATGCTAGGCCTGTTCTATACTCCCCCACCCCACCCTTGGCCACATGCTGCCTACATCCCATTAGGCACCACACGGTATATCCTTCTATAGCAAGGAGGCGCAAGCATGTGGAGCGCAGAGGGCAGCAGATGTTTCGTTGCCACGCCACCTTGAAGCTCCCCTCCCAGCATGTCATCACCCTGACTTGGACGTGTCCTGGAGTACCTAGGTGCAGCTCCTCCAGGTTGCCCCCAAAACAGTCATGTGGGTCTCAGTGTAACACATGCTGTGGGGGCAATACACATCTCTTCATCACCTCTCAGGCTGACCTCAGCATGGGCAATATCTGCTGGCCCACCCAGCATAAGACACATGCCATCAATGATTCAATGCAGTCACTACACTCAGACTTGGTTGGTGGGGGGGTGGGTGTAGCAGGGGGGAAAGCCAACCTGCTGGGTTAAGTGACCAATGCCAACATGGTACTCACCTTTCCAGAGCGCAACAAGTCGTTGAAGCGCTTGTGACACTGGATCCAGGTGTACCGCACCACATCGCGGGAGCTTACCACCTCCTCCCAGGCACGTTTCGTCATGTTGGGGGGGCCTCCTTCTCCCATCCTGGGGAACCTGCATCCCTCGCTGTGCTGCCACCTCCTCAAGGAGGGCAGCAAGGCAGAAAAATGAGGGGCACACTGCCCCCACCCCCCCCACCCCCCTTACCCTCTAGCCTGGCCTGCCCTGATGGCCTACCCTCCGGATTTGCATGAACTTCATTGCCCCTCTGCACAGCCCTTTGCCCAGCCATTGACAGCAGCCATTCTGAGGCTGCCAGGGCCTTCCTTATACAGGCCACTGGGTCGCCATTGGACCCGGCGGCCTGAGCGCGCCTGCCACCACCCGCCCACTCCTGCTGTATGCGGGAGTCGTGAAGTACGCTGGGCGGGCCTTAGTTGGCTCGCCCACATAAAATGGCGGCGCAGACCCAATGCAAGCAGTGATCGGGTCTGCGCTTGCCCGCTCCTGCTCCCACTCCGCCCCCCGCCCCCCCCCCCCCACCCCCTCCCCACACACACACACACACACAAGCACAACATTCAGCCCTTAAAGAGTTAACAGTCCAATCTCCCAGTTCTCTGTGTTTGGGATTCCTTTGCTCTGAAAGTTTAGTTATTGATTTTTGATTGATACATTCTCTTTGGATTAAATTGGCCTCTCAAATTGCCCTTTACAAACTCGCAAGCCCCTTACAAGCCCCTCCTCCCACTGCTTGAGGCAATGGGATTTCTTTTGACTGGGGTGGAGGTGGGAAAGAGAAGGAAAATTCTGTTTTCAAAGGGAAATCCTGACTGTTTCCTATTTTTAAGCATGAGAAAGATTAGCTACATATTTTCCCATGAACTAAGATGACAGGTGTCCAAGCAAACTCACAAAACGTTTCACGGTTCAAAGAGGCAAATTCTTCTTGACATTGTTCCAATGAATATTTAATTCAAGAATACTTGCAAACATCTCTATACATCTGAAACTTGATATTTCTTCCAATTATTCACATCAGTCTTCTTACCACATTCAGAAATATAGGGCCCAATTTTAACCCATTTAAATCCATCCACTTGCAGGGAGTTAAAATCAGGTCCCTTCTTTCCATTGTCCTGACTTCTCCATTCTATTCTGTGCTATGTTCTCGAGGGTTCTGGGTATATCTTTGAAATATTTTGTCCCTGGAGGGCATCCTTTTTAACTTTTTAATTAGGTCATCGCTTTGAAATCTAAAAATTGACAGTGTTCACTTGTGACTTTTTCCCTATTTGTATTTTATATTTCCTAGTATCATCATATTTCTTGATGCTCTATATTCAAACTATTTCAAATCTTTGAAAAATTATTCAGGTATTCTTTGATTATTTCCTTCAGTATGACTGATGAAGAGGAAGAAATCAAGCCCAGAGTTGAAGATAGTGAGTATTGATAAACCCTGACTTGTGGTTAATTGACAGGCTTTCAAGAAATAAATAAACAAAATGTCCTGCACAAACAGAACTGTTATTGGTATTGCAGGGTTTTCTTCCTGCAGAGGTTGCAAAAGTAGTAAAAGGGCATAACTAAAGGCTCTGGCTGGAATCTTGCAGCCCCAACCACTGCACCCACCCCACCACCCCCACCACAGCGGGTTCCCCCATGGCGGTGCCAGTGAGCTATTGAAATCTCGGTTCACATCAGCGCGACCGGGCGATCCCACCGGTATGAAGGGCTAGAAAATACTGGCCTCTGCATCTAAATGCACAGAGCATTCATGACAAGACGGATGAATTGAGAGCACAAATAGAAATAAATATATATGATCTGATAAGCATTACAGAGACATGGCTGCAGAATGACAATGTCGGCTGCAGGATAGCAATGTCTGGGGCCTGAACATTCAAGGGTGCCTGACATCTCGGAAGGACACGAAACTAGGAAAAGGTGAAGTAGCAGCTCTGTTAATTGAAGATGGCAATAGTATATTAGAGAGGGATGACCTTGGTTCTCAAGATAAAAATCTAGTTTTGGTAGAGATAAGAAACAGTAAAGGTAGGAAGTCACTTGTGGGAATAGTTTATATGCCCCCACCACACTGTAGGATGGGGTACACAGGAAGAAATTGTGGGAGCTTGTGACAAAGGTACAGTGATAATCATGGGTAATTTTAATCTACATATAGTCTGGACAAATCAGATTGCCAAGTGTAGCCTGGAAGATGAGCTCATAGTTTCTTGGGATAGTTTCTTGGAGCAGCACATTGTACACCCAACCAGAGGGCAGGGTATTCTGGATCTGGTAATGTACAATGAAACAGGATTAATTAATTACCTCACAGTAAAAGATCCCTAGGTGGCAGTGATCATAACATGATTAAATTTTGCATTCAGTTTGAGGGACAGAAGAGTGGGTCTAAGGCTAGTTTTAAACTTAAATAAAGGCAATTATGAGGGTATGAAAATAGAGCTGCCTATAATGAACTGGGAAATTAGACTAAGGAAAAGGTCAGCAGAGAGGCAGTGGCAGGCACTCAAGGAGACATTTCAGAACACTTAGCAAAGATACATTCTAGTGAGAAAGGAAGATTAGGGGAAGGACACACCAGCCATGGCTATCTATGGAAGTTAAAGAAAGTATCAAATTGAAAGAAAGAAGCATACAATTTTCTTGAAGATTAGTGGCAGGACAGAAGATTGGACAGAATATAAAATACAGCAAAGGATGACTAAAAGAATAATATGGAGGGAGAAATTAGAGTACGAGAGAAAGCTAGCTAGATATATAAAAACAAATAGTTATAAAATGGAAAAGAGTAAGTAAACCGAGCGTTGGTCCTCTAGAGAGTGAGAATGGGGATTTAATAATGGAAAATAATGAAATAGTGGATGAATTGAACAGATATTTTTCATCTATCTTCACTATAGAGGATACAAATAAAATTCAGAAATAAGTGTGCATAAAGAGGTGAAAGGGATGGAGGAACTTAAAACAATTACAATCACCAGGGAAAGAGTGCAGAGAAAATGATTAGAACTAAAAGTTGACAAGTCCCCAGGTCATGATGGATTTCAACCTGGGGTCTTAAAAGAAATGACTACTGCATTGGTTTTAATTTTCCAAAAAATTCCCTAGATTCTGGAACTGTCCCATCAGATTGGAAAATAGTCAATATAGTTCCTCTATTCAAGAAAGGAGCGAGACAGAAAGCAGAAAACTACAGGCCAGTTAGCCTAAAATCTGTCATAGGGAAAATGCTGGAATCTATTATGAAGGAGGTTATAGCTGGACATTAGAAAACCTCAGTGCAATCAGGCAGAGTGAACATGGTTTTGTGAAAGGGAAATTGTGTTTGACTAATCTATTATAGTTCTTTGAAGAAGTAGTAATCAAAGTTGATAAAGGGGAGCCTGTGGGTGTGGTGTACTTAAATTTCCAGAAGGCATTTGACAAGGTGCCACATCAAAGGTTGCTACACAAAGTAAGAGTTCATGATGTAGGGGGTAACATATTAGCATGGACAGAGGGTTGGTTAGCGAAGAAGAAACAGAGCATAGTAGCCATGAATTGGTCATTTTTGGGTTTGCAAAATGTAAAGATGTAATTGGCAAGATGTAATGCCACAGGGGCGAGGGCTGGGGCCTCAACGATCTATATCAATGATTTGGGTGAAGGGACTGAATGTAGAGCTGATAACATAAAGAAAGGTAGGAAAGTAAATTGTGCAGAGGACGTAAGGGATTCTCAAAGGGATACAGATAGGTTAAGTGAATGGGCAAAAATATAGCAGATGAGTATAATAATGTGGGAAATGTGAAATTTTCCACTTTGGCAGGAAGAATAGAAAAGCCGCAATTTAAAAAAATATATCATTCATGGGATGTGGGCATCACTGGCTAGGCCAGCATTTATTGTCCATCCCTAATTGCCCTTGAGAAGGTGATGGTGAACTGCCTTCTGGAATCGCTGTAGTCCATGTGGTATAGGTACACCCACAGTGCCATTGGTGGGGGGAGTTCCAAGATTTTAGCCCAGTTACAGTGAGGGAACGATGATATATTTCTAAGTCAGAATGGTGAGTAGCTTGGGCAGGAACTTCCAAGTAATGGTGTTCCCATGTGTCTGCTGCCCCTGTTATTCTAGATGGTAGCGGTCGTATGTTTGGAAGGTGTTGTTGAAGGAGCTTTGGTGACTTCCTGCAGTGAATTTTGTAGATGGTACACACTGCTGCCACTGTGCATCGGTGGTGGGGGGAATGAATGTTTGTGGATGGGGTGCCAATCAAGCATGCTGCTTTTTCCTGGATGGTGTCGAGCTGCTTGAGTGTTGTTGGAACTGTACTCATCCAGGCAAGTGTTGAGTATGCCATCACATTCCTGACTTGTGCCATGGTGGACAGGCTTTGGGGAGTCAGGAGGTGAGTTACTCGCCGGAGGATTCCTAGCTTCTGACCTGCTCTTGTAGCCACAGTATTTATATGGCTAGTCCAGTTCAGTTTCTGGTCAATGGTAAACCTCAGGATGTTGATAGTGGGGAGTTCAGTGATGGTAATGCCATTGAATGTCAAGGGGCGATGGTTAGATTCTCTTTTGTTGGAGATGGTCATCGACCGGCACTTGTGTGATGCGAATGTTACTTGCCACTTGTCAGTCCCAACCTGGACACTGTCCTGGTCTTGCTGCATTTGGACATGGACTGCTTCTGTATCTAAGTCGAGAATGGTGCTGAACATTATCTAAATGGAGAGAGATTGCTGAACTATGTGATACAGAGGGATCTGGGTGTCCTAGAACATGAATCACAAAAAGTTAGAATGCAGGTCCAAGATGTGATTGGGAAGGCAAATGGAATATTGTTGTTTATTGCAAGGGGAATGGACTATAAAAGTAGTTTTGTATTGGTGAGACCACAGGTATAATCTTCCATGGAGTGGCAATTACCATTGGATTACCACTCGCACTTCTTTATCTACCCTACACTGGAGCTCCACACTTCTCATCCTGAATGCCGAGCCGGGCCTCCTGAGAAATGTGCAGCATAGTGGTTCTGGAGTCCTTCCCTCAGGGTGTAAGATCATGGGTAGGAGGACAAGCCATGTCCTTTTTTTACGGCACTAGCTACCATAAATTTGAAATGTCCTGTAGCCACTTTGTAAAGCTAGGGAGAGAAGTAAATTGTGTAAGGTATGTGATTGAGGGGTGGGGTGGGCCAGGGTGAGGGGCCAGGTGGTCGGGCAGGGCCTGGTGATCAGAGGTTTGGGGGGGTGGTCAGAAGGATGATGCGGTAGTTGACGAGAGGCGTTGTGGGGATGGGGTTAGTCAATGTGTGGTGGGGCTAGTAGGTGGTGGCTGGAGGGTAATTGAGGGGTCAGGGGGTGGTCTGTGGATGGGGGTTGTCAGGGGGTTCAGGAGGGAAGTTGAGGGGTGGGGGTAGTCTGGTGGTGGGGTTGGTAGTCCGGGTTGGGGAGAGTAGTCAGGGGTGGGGCATAGTCGGGGGGTGTTGAGGTAGTTGGGAGTCAGTGGGGTATTTGCGGGATGGGGAGGGCAGTCGTGGGTTGGTGTAGCCGGAGGGTAGAAGGTAGTCTGAGGTGTCAGGAGGGTAGTCAGGGGATGGGCGGTTAGGGAGGGTAGTCAGCAGGTGGGGGGCATAGTCAGGGATCAGGAGTGTAGCTGGCTGATCCTGTGGGGTGTCCAAGGGATCAGTAATATAGTTACCCAGGAATTAGAACTGGTGTTAATCCTTCTATCTTTTCGTGGGTAACTATTCTGCTAAGTAAGCTGGAACCATCCGAAATCTCCAATTTAAAATCAGAGTTTCAGAAGGTTCCAGGCACAGGGGAATTGCCCAATGGAAGCTAAAACTCCCTGGGTAATTCCCATGTTGTCAGTGCATGGGGGCTTCTGAGGGCATCTTCCGGGGTAACTCCAGGATACAACCATCCGGAGACCGGAAGATCTGGGCCCAAACCTGAAGTACTGTGTACAGTTTTGGTCTCCTTACTAAAGAATATAATTGCATTGGAAGCAGTTCGGAGAAGGTTCACTCGGCTGGTTCATGTGATGAGGGGCTTATCTTATGAGGAAAGGTTGGGCCTGTATCCATTGGAGTTTATAAGAATGAGAGGCGATCTTATTGAAACATATAAGATTCTGAGGGGGCTTGATGAAGTGGATGCTGAAAGGATATTTCCCTTTGTGGGAGAGGAGTACATAAGAACATACATACATGAATTAGAATCAAGGTTAGGTCATTCAACCCCTCGAGCCTGCTCTGCTTTTCAATAAGATCATGGCTGACCTGATTGTGGCCTCAATTCCATGTTCTTCCAACCCCCAATAACCTTTGACTCCCTTGTTATTCAAGAATATATCTATTGGGCTTTAAAAATATTCATTGACCCAGCCTCCACCGCTGTCTGTGGAAGAGAGTGCCAAAGATTCACGACCCTTTGAGAGAAAAGAATTTCTTAACATCCCTGTCTTACATGGAAGACCCCTTATTTTTAAACTGTGTCCCCTAGTTCTAGTCTCTCCCACTCTCCCTTTCAGCATTCACCCTGTCAAGTCCCCTCAGGATCTTATATGTTTCAATAAGATCACCTCTTAATCTTCTAAACTCCAATGGATGCAGGTCCAGCATATCCAGCCTTTCTTCTTAAAATAACCCTCCCATCCGAGGTATCAGGCGAGTCTGATGATCGAGTTATATTGGGGTTTGTAATGCTGCATAGTGATGGTGGGATGCGGTGTGAAAGGTACTGGGATCAGATGCAAAATATTGATGCTAACCAAGGTTCAGTGGCAGCACTGCATCAAGAATTGTGATTTTGAGCTCCTATCTAAATATGTGATCAACTAATCCAGGATGACGCTCCATTGCAGTACTGACGGTGTGCTACATTTTCTAAGGTGCCATTGTTCAAATCGGATGTTAAACTTCGGCTCCATCTGTCATTTCAGGTTGATATAAAAGATCCCATGTTACTGCTTGTCATGAAGCTATTAATGTATATATTATTGGAAAATATGTTTCTTTTAAAATAGAGGTTTAGTCTGAGTGTGCCTTAATTTGATTAAAGCCAGCTAGTCTGGGTACTTTGATATGTACTAGTTTTGAGATGTAAACAGAGAGGTAGAGTGTATTTGCATGTTTTGAATAAAGCATTCAAGTGGGGTGAAAACTGATGCCTATCTAGCAGATACCAAGCAATATGTTTATCTTACTAATAAAATTGGTACTATGAAAGGGGTTTTATTGTTAGAGAGGTTGGTGATACAATGAGAATTTACATTCAATGGCAGTGGTACATATAACTTCAGCAGTTTTGTGTGTCCAGGGCAGAGGCAATGTAAGATCAAAAGGCAGCTGCAAGCCTCCAACTGGTTCCACAGTGAAAAGAACCTCATTTTGAATTTGTAAGGTGAAAATGCTTTGCCTGGTGTTTGGTTAGGTCTATGGGTTGCTGTTGCCTTAATGGAGATTAGTTTGGGAATTTGTGAAAAGCTATGATAGTAGTAATTTGAAGGCATGTGTATATATATTTTAACCTGTGTAAATTAATAAAATGTCTCATTTAGTTTAATGTAAAGCCTCGAACTGGTGGTCTGATTCCTGAATTTAGATTCGCATCTCAAACATAACACTTAAAATTATAGGTTATGACAGTTGTTTAAAGTTTCCCTCTGGGATTTTTAAATAACTCAGCTGTACCAACTACATCAGTTATAACAATGCTCTAAGAAAAACTGGGGAGTCCCCTCTGATGTCTAAACCTTTAAGCATTTTCACGAAAATCAGTTTATTTCACTACTTACCTCATTGCTGTTAGTGAGACTTTACTGTGCACATACATTGGCAGCTGTTTCTCCTCCATTACAACTGTACAAAAAAATGCTTTGTTGACTTTGCCCCACATCAGAACACCCTGAGATCATGAAAGATGCAATATAAATGCAAATTGTCTCTATGTTTTTTGAACTGTTAGAAAGATGCTACCACAGAGATTGATATCCATTCTGTACATTCAAATGGAGTTTTGGGTCATCTGCAGTTTGAAGGAAAAATGAAAGATATTTTGTCGTTCAACTGACTTGATTGCAATGCTTTTGAGAATGATCTTACTTTCATTGTGTAGATTGGATAATTAACTTGCAAGAGCAGTCACTCCATATACTGCTTGTTGAAGAAGAGCTTGATGAACTAAGTTGTTGCTAATGACATTTCTCTTCATTTCCTTGTGTATTCATTTCAATGTGTAATATGAATCTGTTTTGTTGTATGTAGCAATTCACATGTACTATAAAGCAAAATATGCCATTCAGATAGATAATTGGAATATAACATTTTTACTCACCTTATTGTTCTATATTTCTTATCTGCAGGCGGAAAATCCATTCTGGAATGACCTCATCAACCTGTATCTTAAAGCAATTGAGGAAGACAAAGAGAAACAGGCAGAGATAGCAAAGTCCCTCAGAAACAAGGTAAACACTATGTACTGAACTATTCTGAATTTGGGCACTTGTTCAATCCCAAAGGGGGAACCGTGTTGAACTATGTTTGGGTGTGGAAGGAGGAAACAAAGGAGGTACAGAAGGTACAGAGAAGTCAGCAGATTTGAGGGTTCAGCATTAGAAATGGATTGCCAAACTTTCTCCTGATCTGTTCAGCTTTCTGAATATAACAGCCCAGTCATTAGTTCACAGAGTTCTACATAACCTTGCCAATGTTTGACCATTGTGCAAAATGCCTTCCAATTGAAAGAAAAGAAAGCAAAACACATGTGATAATGGGCTAAAAGAGGCTTAATTCTCTGAGTGCAACCTGGCTCAGTAAGACTGAGAATTGGAGATTCAGTGTTGGTGCGGGTTAGCACACCCAATAGGTACAGTTCCTGTTTTCTCAGTGATGAAAGTAAATCAGGAGCTCCCATTGAACACCTGTAATGATTAATTCAGTTTACTTTTGTTCTTGCATTGCGAGGGTTACAAGAAAACCATATTGCTGGGAAATGTGTGATCACTCACATTGTACTCAATGGGAATATTTTATGAATAAACCCTTCCATTCTTTTCAGGCCACTTTTCTGTACTTCAGCATTAATGCTTTGTGGATCATTTCAACATTTTTCCTGCAAGCAATTGGTCCAGAGATAAACATCAAGATCCCAAAAATCCTCCCAAATGGTATTTTTTTCAAAAGGTGAAATTTTAACCATTGAACCACTCAGTTTCATGTTCTTGATATCGTTCGCTGGGCTATTAGGAATTCAGTTCCTCACCATGTTGTACCACAGGTATTAATGAAACTGTATTTTGATTTACAAAGAAATCATGCAATGTTATGGAAGTGGTAACAATTTTATTTACTTTTTTTCAGGATTAACACACTCATTCACTTTATAGCATACAAAGGAACTGAAATGAAACCGCAACAGAGTATTGGAAAGTATTACCAAATGGTAAGACTGACAAATTTCACTATGCATTTTTTGAAAGGAATCAAATTATCTATAATGAATTAATAGTCTTGTATTTGATGCCAACTTCCTGTAATTTTTGCACTTGCTGTTACACTGCCCTCATGTCGTACTTGAGACATTTAATATTTTTACTTGGCTCAAAGTAAACCAGCAGCAAATCAGAATTGAAGATGCAGGAAAGCTTCCAGAGGATCCATTAGTCCTTTTGGTCCATCATGCCTCACATGGCATGACACCCCAAATGTTAGCCCAGAAATAGCTGCCAAAATCATTGTAAGTTTACTGCGTACACACTTATTAATGTGCAAATTGTCCATTATCTTTTGGCAGGAAGAAATATCTGACAGTCAACATTATGAATACACCCTCAACATTCCCATGACTTTCAAGTATTTGATGCAGTCGCATCTCTCATATTAATTGTCAATTAAGCTTACCACAGAAAGTTAGGGTTAGTGCCCATCAGCATAAATAGCGTTTTAATAACTAGATTGATGTTCCTGAGATGCCAAATATACAACTTCTCTGGCCCAAAAACAGAAAAATTGAAATTGTAGAGTTTAATTTCTACAAGTAGTAAATTGTTTCTAGAGATTTTAATAAAAATATTACATTTTAAATGTGATTTTTTTTCTTACTTTTCTCTTGTTTTTTCACCCTTAATCTAATTTTTCTTTACCCTTTTTATTTCTCTCTGTTCCTGACTTGACTTTAATTCATCATATTTCCAGCATTCCTCTATTTTGTTCTCAATCCTTAAATGACATTGGTCAATCTCCTTCAACCATCGATCCCATCGTTTACCAAAGCTCTGCATGCTCTGTTCTCAGCTCACACTTTCAGCAACTTGCAGGGCAATAATTTTTGAGCTGAACAGTGAGGAAGAAGCTTAACTAATGGGGTTACCTTGAGATTAGTTCCAGCAAAATCTGGGCTATATAAAATTTTATATCCTCAAATTCACAATGAAGAGCACATGTAATAGGTATTGGCTTGTAATTAATTGTGGGAAGAACAGCGGATTTAGTTAATGCATGCTGTGGCTAACCATGGCACACCTTGTATTTACATGAGCTAAAGTATCATTCCTTGATGATTCTTTTTCATAGATGGAAAACCCAGGTGCAGGAAAAATATTCCCCCATTATACTTAAAGAACTGAAAAATGTTTGATCTTTAAACTCTTATAAATGGTTTTAGATGAAGCAATGCCTCTGAGTGGATGGTTAGTGACTAGTTACATGTCACAGGAGAGTTTAGTCTGCAAGGTCACTGGCATAGAAAGAGTTATTGTTGCATTTTTTTGATCAAATTAACAGTGAGGCTAACAGCGCTCACTGTTTTTAACATGAAAATGTAAGTAAGCCTATATTAATCTTCACAGATACTTAACATTGTAACTCCTACTGCTGACTAGAAAGGTGTCAGGATTCAATCCCAGTGAGATTTTGTGAGTGCTACCTCCTTAAGTTTGATCCAGTGTGTTAAGGTTTTGTGCAGGGAGTTTCTACACAGCCCAGGCAGTTCATTTGGTAGATAATGGGACTCTTAATCCTCGGATCACCGCTTCATAATGATTTGTTTTCTTAAGTATTTTAGTCAAAATGCTTTTTTTAAAAATTGATTTTTGCCCAAATTTATCCTTAATTAATGGATTGTAATATTTAGTTTAAGAAATTAATGAATTAATTAAAACACAAGAAGGATGGCAGGGCCTGCGATGTATGTGGGGGCTCATGGACACCAATGTGATCCATGGCAACCATGTCTGCAATTAGTGTCTACTGTTTGAGGATCTTCGGCTCAGAATCAATGAGCTGGAGGTTGAACTGCAGGCAATGCGATGCATCAGGGAGGGGAAAGTTACCTGGACACTTTTTGTTCCAGAAGACAGTCACACCTCTTGGGATGGGGTTTTCTGATTTGGTCAGGGACAGAGGTGCCTGACCACAAGTGAGGAAGGTATGGAGATTGAGAAGGCAGAGGTGGAGGAGCCTCAGGCCTCGCAATTTTCCAAAAGGTTTGAGATTCTTTCAGTTTGTATGGATGAGACCAGGGGCTGCAGGAAGGATGAGCAAACTGACCATGGCGCCATGGTACAGCGAGCCATTCAAACAGGGGGAGTACATAGGAATGTAGTGGTAGTAGGGGACAGTATAGTCAAGGAGATAGACACAGCTCTCTAAGGCCAAGAGATGAATTCCAGATGGCTGTGTTGCCTGCTTGGTGCCAGGGTTCGGGATCTCTCCTCTGGACTGGAGAGGAGCTTGCAGTGGGAAGTTGCGGGGGCTGGGGGGTGTGGTGGATTCCTGTTGCCTTGATCCACATAGGTACCAATTACATAGATAGGCCTAGGAAAGAGGTTCTGCTCATGCCGTATGGGCAGTTAGGTGCTAAACTAAAAAAGTAGAACATCAAAGGTAATAATCTCTGGGTTATTAACTGACCCATGAGCAAATTGAAAGGGGCCACATAAGATTAGGGAGCTGAGTGCATGGCTGAAAGATTGGTGTGGAAGTAATGGGTTTCGATTCATGGGGCACTGGCACCAGTTCTGGGGCAAGTGGGAGCTGTACAATTGGGATGGCCTTCACCTGAACCATACTAGGATCAGTGTTCTGGCTAGTCATATAACTAGGGCAGTAGAGAGGGTTTTAAACTAAATAGTGGGAGAAAGAATCATGTGAGGGAAGATGTGGTCAATTAAAGGGAAAGAACAAGGCCAGAGAGCAAGGTAGCAATTAGGATACTGATAATCAGAGTGTGGCAGGATGGGACAGAGTGAACAAATGTAAGTGTGTGCCAGCAGATAAGGCCAGAGTCTGCAAGTATAGTAAAAAAAGACAGAACTAAAGGCTTTGCATCTGAATGTGTGTAGTATTCGTATCAAAATGGATGAATTGTCAGCACAAATAAAAATGAATAGCTATGACCGGATAGCCATTATAGAGAAGTGGCTGCAAGGTGATCAGGGCTGGGACCTGAATATTCAAGGTTACTTGACACTTCAGAAGTACAGGCAGCTAGGAAAAGGTGGAGGGATAGCTCTGTTAATTAAAAATTACATTAGTACTATAGTGAGAGAAGACTTTAGTTCTAAAGATCAAGATGTAGAATCAGTTTGGGTAGAGATAAGAAATAGCAAAGGTTAGAAGTCACTTTGGGAGTAATTAGAGGTCCCCTAACAGTAACTACACTGTAGGACAGGGTGTACAGGAAGAATTAATGGGAGTGTGTAAGGAAGGTACAGCGATAATCATAGGTGATTTTAATCTGCCTAATGATTAGACAAATCAGATTGGCAAAGGTACCCTGGAAGATGAGTTCATTGATGCATTTAAACCAGCAAAGAATGACCAAAAATCCAATAAGGGGGAGCAATTAGAGTATGGGAGAAAGCAAGCTAGAAATATAAAAACAGTAAGCATTTCTCCAAGTATCTAAAAAGGAAACGAGTAACTAATGTGAGCTTGGTCCTCTAGAAATAAGTCTGGGGAATTAATAATGGGAAGTAAAGGAAATGGTGGAAGCATTGAACAGATATTTTCTGTCTGTCTTCACGATACAAAATGAAAATAATATCCCAGAAATATTTGTAAATCAAGAGGTGAGAAAAAAGGGAGGAACTGAAAACAATTACAATAACCAGGGAAAGGGTACTGAGAAAAATTAAAACCAAAGGATGGCAAACCCCCAGGGCCTGAAGGCCCAGACCGAAGGCTGGCTTGTCCAATCTTCTCACTTGAGAGGGCCACATTTCCATTTTTTTCTGACTCAAGGGACCGATGAACAAGTTTCATAAAGATAAGGTTTGGCACAACATTAAACATGAATTTCAAGTTACAGTTGAGGTATGAAAAAACAAAACAACTCGCTAAGCAAAACTAGAGCAATAAATTGATCATTTAAAAAAAAGAGTAATAAAGATCGCCGTTAGAGTGTGAGGGGGACAGGGTCTATTTGTCTGGCTCATTCACAATCTCTTGATGCTCCCTCATTCACCCTCCCCAACTGTGTGTTGGGGGTGGGGGTGAGGGGGGGTAAGGGTGAATCCTGAGACTGCGAGTGAGTCAGACACACACACACACACACACACTGCCACACTCCCTCATTCTCAGTCCCATTCCCCCCTTCCCCCTCGCTTACCCCTCTCTACACCCCCACTCACTCACCCTCTTCCCCCCCCACTCGCCCACTCTCACTCTTCCTCTCTCTCCCACACCAGGTAGCGAGTCTCTTTACCCTCACTATTCCCGCCTGCACCAGCGGCATCCTTCTCTCCCACCCAGCCCGGCCCAGCCAGGCCCAGCCCAGCCCAGCCCAGCCACATCCTCCTCTCCCACCCAGCCCAGTCCAGCCCAGTCCGGCCCAGCCCGGCCCAGTCCGGCCCAGCCCGGCCCAGCCCGGCAACATCCTCCTCTCCCACCCAGCCCAACCCGGCCCAGCCCAGCCCAGCCCAGCCCGGCCCAGCCCAGCCCGGCCCAGCCCGGACCAGCACGGCCACATCCTCCTCTCCCACCCAGCCCAACCCGGCCCAGCCCAGCCCAGCCACATCCTCCTCTCCCACCCAGCCCAACCTGGCCCAGCCCAGCCCAGCCACATCCTCCTCTCCCACCCAGCCCAACCCGGCCCAGCCCGGCCCAGCCCGGCCCAGCCCGGCCCAGCCCAGCCCGGCCCAGCCCGGCCCAGCCCAGCCCGGCCCGGCCCAGCCCTGCCCAGCCTGGCCACATCCTCCTCTCCCACCCAGCCCAGCCCAGCCCGGCCCAGCCCAGCCCGGCCCAGCCTGGCCACATCCTCCTCTCCCACCCGGCCCAGCCCAGCCCAGCCCGGCCCAGCCCAGCCCGGCCCAGCCCAGCCCGGCCCAGCCCAGCCCGGCCCAGCCCAGCCCGGCCACATCCTCCTCTCCCACCCAGCCCAGCCCGGCAACATCCTCCTCTCCCACCCAGCCCAACCCGGCCCAGCCCAGCCCAGCCCGGCCCAGCCCAGCCCGGCCCAGCCCGGCCCAGCACGGCCACATCCTCCTCTGCCACCCAGCCCAACCCGGCCCAGCCCAGCCCAGCCACATCCTCCTCTCCCACCCAGCCCAACCTGGCCCAGCCCGGCCCAGCCCGGCCCAGCCCGGCCCAGCCCGGCCCAGCCCGGCCCAGCCCAGCCCGGCCCAGCCCGGCCCAGCCCAGCCCGGCCCAGCCCAGCCCTGCCCAGCCTGGCCACATCTTCCTCTCCCACCCAGCCCAGCCCAGCCCAGCCCAGCCCAGCCTGGCCACATCCTCCTCTCCCACCCGGCCCAGCCCAGCCCAGCCCGGCCCAGCCCGGCCTGGCCCAGCCCAGCCCGGCCCAGCCCAGTCCGGCCCAGCCTGGCCACATCCTCCTCTCCCACCCGGCCTGGCCCAGCCCAGCCCGGCCCAGCCCAGCCCAGCCACATCCTCCTCTCCCACCCGGCCCAGCCCGGCCCAGCTCGGCCCAGCCCGGCCCAGCCCGGCCCAGCCCGGCCCAGCCTGGCCCAGCCCGGCCCAGCCCGGCCCAGCCCGGCCCGGCCCAGCCCAGCCCAGCCCAGCCCAGCCCGGCCACATCCTCCTCTCCCACCCAGCACAGCCCAGCCCGGCCCGGCCACATCCTCCTCTCTCACCCAGCCTGGCCCAGCCCGCATCGGCCGCATCCTCCTCTCCCACCCGGCCCAGCCTGGCCACATCCTCCTCTCCCAGCCTGGCCCAGCCCGGCCACATCCTCCTCTCCCACCCAGCCCAGCCCAGCCCAGCCCGGCCCAGCCCAGCCCGGAAACAAAAACAAAAATTGCTGGAAAAACTCAGGTCTGACAGCATCTGTGGAGAGAAAGACAGAGTTAACGTTTCGAGTCCGTTTGACTCTTCTTCAAGAACCAAACTCTTCCTCTCTCGCTCTCACCCCCACTCGCTGAAGAGTTATTCGGACTCGAAACGTTAACTCTGTCTTTCTCTGCACAGATGCTGTCAGACATGCTGAGTTTCTCCAGCAATTTTTGTTTTTACTTCAGATTTCCAGCATCCGCAGTATTTTGCTTTCATCAGCCTGGTCCTGCCTGGCAGCATTTCCCTGTCCCACCCGGCGAGACACTTTACACTCAGCAGGCTTTTCATTTTATTCGCAAACTGTCAAACCTGGCATATTCTTAGAGGGGACTAAACCCCACACCACCAGACAAAACTGATGTGTGTGAGGAAATCCAGTTTCTGCCCCTCATTTAAAATGGGGAATCGGACTTCAGCGGGGATGGATGTGCATTTTGCACGCCAGGTATTCTCAATCTGCAAAAAGGCCAGAAGAAAATAGCACAGGGTTGGGAGTGAGGAGGACTAAGTGTGGACATTCCTGCAATGAAACGTGCCTCCAAACTCTGACAAAAATTCAGCCAGGCGACTGGAATTGTGAATGTGTAAGAGATGCTCCCCCTAGTGTTGCAGCACAAATAAACAGCCTTTTAACTGTAATTGTTAATCACTAGCTAAGAACTTCATTGGCACTAAAAGACTTCAATTGTTGGAAATTCTAACAATGTTTGAAATTTATTTGAACTTCTCTCTCTCTTTTTTCTCTCTCTTAATCCAATCTTTCTTCTCTTCTTCGTCTATATTTCTTTCTGTACCAACTTTGCCATTGAATGCCCCTGCACTAATTTATATTTGCTTCCCAGTCCTTGCACTGATGATCTCACAATCCTTCTATCTAATTGGTTAAGGAGATACATAGGGCCAGTTCCTTGTGTCCCCCTGGAGTCGGGAATGGTGTCAAGAATCGCCAACACTTTGTTTTATTCACGGCAAATTTATATTTCCCACATAAGAATGGACCCACACAATCTTCCCATAGGCAGGAAGAGGTTGGGATTAGGTTTGGCTTTTGAACCCGTAAGTACATCCTCTGATGTCAGGGTTGCCTTTGACAAGCCTAGGAGAAATTTGTATTTCCTGTCCCCGGTACTTTTGTCAAATGAGGCGGTTTTGGAAGACTTCTGAAAATCCTCCTTGTTGAGAGTTTGGGAACCTTGGGTGAAGCCTACTGAGGAGTGCAAACATTCTGACAAGTGTGAAATATTTTGACAAATTCAAATGTCATTATTAGATGCATTAATATAAGGAACCCACGACCACTACCATCTAGAAGGACAAGGGCAGCAGAAAGATGGGGACACCACCACCTGGAAGTTCCCCTCCAAGCCACTCACCATCCTGACATGGAAATATATCGCCATTCCTTCACTGTCTCTGGGTCAAAATCCTGGAACTCCCTCCCTAACTGCACTGTGGGTGTACCTACAGCACACGGACTGCAGCGGTTCAAAGCAGAAGCTCACCACCAACTTCTCAAGGGCAACCAGGGATGCACAATAAATACTGGCCCAGCCAGCGAAGCCCACATCCCATGAATGAATTAAAAAGAATGTATTTACTGCAGTGATTGATCATAAGGCTTTTTCCTGCAAAGGTACAAAAAACATAAGAAATAACAGGAGTAGGCCATTCGGCCTATCAAGCTTGCTCCACCATCCAATAAGAGCATGGTTGATCTTACTGTGGTCTTGACTCCACTTTCCTACCTGCCCCCCATTACCCTTGACCCTTATCAATCAAAAATCTGTCTAACTCAGCTTTGAACATATTGAATGACCCAGTATCCAATTCTTGCTGGGAAAGAGAATTCCAAACACTAATGACCCTCAGATGAAATTGCTCCTCATCTCTGTCTTAAATGGGCGATCCCCTTATTTTGATACAGTGCCCCCTAGTTCTAGATTTCCCCATAGGAGGAAACATCCTCTCAGCATCTACCCCTCAGAATCTAAGCCCCAATGAGTATAGGCCCAATGTGCTCAACCTTTCTTCATACGCCAAGCCCCTCATCCCACAATACTAACCAGTGAACCTTATCTGAACTGCTTCCAATGCAAGTGTGTCTCTCCTTAAGTAAGGTGACAAAAACTGTACACAGTGCTCAAGGTGTGGTCTCACCAATGCTGTGTACAGTTGTAGCAAGACTTCCCTTCTGTTATACTCCATCCCCTTTCAATAAAGACCAACAGCCCATTTGCCTTGGTAATTACTTGCTGTATCTGCATGCTGGCTTTTACAAGGGCACCCAAATTCTCTGTACTGCAGAGTTCTGCAATCCCCAACCATTAAAATAATATGTTTTTCTATTCTTCCTGCCAAAGTGAAGAAGTTCACATTTTCCCACATTATACTCCATTTGCCAAGTTTTTCCCCACTTAAATTACCTACATCCTTTTACAGACTCTTTGTACCCTCCTCATAACTGGCGTTCCTACCTACCTTCGTATTGTCATAACATTTGGCTAAAATATAGCTGGTCCCTTCATCCAAGTCATTAATATAGATCATAAATAGCTGAGGGCCCAGCACTGAACCTGTGGCACTCCACTAGTTATTTTGCCATCCTGAAAATGACTCATTTATCCCAACTCTGTTTCCTGTTAGGTAGCCGGTCATCTATCGATGTTAATGGGTCACCCCCAACACCATGATCTCTTGTCTTGTGTAGTAACCTTTTATGTGGCACCTTCGGAAATCTGAATACATTTATTTGTTCCGCTTTATCCACCCTGCTTGTTACATGCTCAAAGAACTCTAATAATTCTTGTCAAAACTGTGATAAATGCAAAATACTGCAGATGCTGGAAATCTGAAACAAAAACAAAATGCTGGAAAAACTCAAGCAGGTCTAGCAGTACCTGTGGAGAGAGAAACGGAGTTAACGTTTCAAGTCCATATGACCCTCTGAACTAATTGTGTTATGATTTTTTAAATGTCCTGCTACTACCTCGATAATAGTGGATTCTGGTATTTTCCTAATGATGGACATTAGGCTAATTGGCCCATAGTTTGCTTCTTCCTGTTTCTCTCCTTTTCTAAACAGTGGTTTTAAATTTCTGGTGTTCCAATCTTCTGGAACCTTTCCAGGATATAGGAAATTTTGGAAGATTACAACCAATGCACATACTATCTCTGCAGCCCCTTCTTTTAAGGCCCTAGGATGCAGGCCATCAGATCCAGGGGGCTTGTCAGCCTTAAGTTCCCTTAGTTTTCCATCTCTAGTGATAGTGATCCCTCCATTTTGCCTCTTGATTTAATGCTATTCTTGGGATTTTTTTTTATGTCTTCTGCTCTGAAGATAGATGCTTGTTCAAAGTTTCTTCCATTTCCTAGTGTCTCATTTTCGATTCCCAGTCTCACCCTCTAAGGGACTAATGTCCACTTTAACTACTCTTCCTGATTTATATATTTGTAGAAACTTTTACTGTCTGATTTTATATTTCTTGCTAGTTTTACCTCATACTCAAATTTCTCCCATGTTATTATTTTTAGTCATCCTTTGCTAGATTCTAAAAATATACCTAATCTTCTGGCCTACCACTAATCTTCACAGCATTGTATGCCTTTTCTTTCAATTTGATACCACCCTTACCTTGCTTAGATAGCCACAGATGGTGCATCATTCTGGTAGAATCTTTCTTCCTCAATAGAATATACCGTTGTTGAGAATTATGAAATATCTCCTTTAATGTCTGCCATTACCATCTTCTCTTTAAACCTATTTACCCTGTCTACCTTAGTCAAGTCTGTATTCATACCATTGTAACTGCCTTTAAGTTTCAGACAAAAGTTATGGGTACATATTTCTCACTCTCAAACTGAATGTGAAATTCTATCATGTTATGATCACTCTTTCCTAGATGATCCTTTACAATGAGGTATTTAATTAATCCTGTCTTATTACACATTGCCAGGTTCAAAATAGCCTGATTCCTAGTAGGTTGCAGAATGAATTGTTCTAAGAAACTGTCCCAAATGTACTCTTGGCTACCTTTGCCAATTTGATTTGTCCAATCGATGTGATAATTAATATCACACTGAGTACCTTTCTTTCAAGCCTCCATTATTTGTTCATGTATAGTTTGTGCTGATGTATAGCTACTGTTAGCATGGGTGGGCGGGGGGGTGTTATAAACTACTCTCACCAGTGACTTCTCATGTTTGCTATTTCTTATCTCCACCCAAACTGATTCTACATCTTGATCTTCTGAACCAAGATCATTTCTCATCATTGTGCTGATCTCATCCATTATGAACAAAGCTGCCCCACATCCTTTTTTTTCCTCATGTCATTCGAAAATGTCAAACACCAATGAATATTCAGGTCCTGGCCTTGGTCACCTTGTAACCTCATCTCTGTAATGACTATCATATCATACTCATTTATTTCCATTTGTGCTATCAATTCATCCATCTTATTACAAATGTTACGAGCCTTAGGTAAGTTGGCCATGACATTTATCAACATTGTTTAAGTATTGAGAGGTATCAGAGTACTTTTCACATTGGGGAAAGTGCTATTTTGCATTAAAACTGAAGAAAACAGTGCTTGAGAACTCTAATAGCATGAAGTGATTTAAATGTCCACAGTTCTTGAAATTTGAAAACAAATCCATCCGCAGCTTTAATTTATAGGAAAAAAAAGTCACCTGCTCATGAAATGCTTTAATTGACAGGCTTTTTGCTGGAGCTCCGAAAATACCTCACCATCCGCTATTTCAAATTCAATTGTTTGCAGTTTCACGGCTTTGTTTTGACAGCTGAGTCCATTATGAATGTTTGGCTGAGTTTCAAAAGCTAGGAATCACTTTAAATGACAGTCTTATGCGTATAAAAAGATTGTCCATCTTCAATGTGGTTACTGAATAGATGTTTGTTTTTACAACTGAATGACCACTTATGGCAACTTAAATTTTTTTCATTGGTCTGGAGGCTTTTCAGTATGAATGACTGCTTTTGAGTGACAGCACTATTAGATTGTTGGAGGTGTATTTTTTCATGTCAATTTCAAAGACTTCTCTTTGCTATTACATGGCTCCTGAGAAATTGAAATAGTAGAGACTGAGCCATTGACTATAGAGGATACACGGACAGGGCATGGGTGATTGGAAGGGGCATGATGGTGGGAAAAGGGAATATGACGGGGTATGGAGGGGGCATGCAGGATATGAGGGGCCATGGAGGCAGCATTGGGGATAGGAGGTGGCATGGGGATTTGAGTGAGCATGGAGGGGACATGGAGAGTATGAGGAGGCATGGAAGGGACATGGGGTTGGGTGGCGGGGAGTGAGGGGATGAAAGATGAGGGTTAGGGCACAAACAAACAACGTGGAGAGCTGGGCTGATGACCCAGCAAACTGAAGCGGGCCTTCGAACCAGTGTGCCTCAGAAAATATACTACACTGATGCTGCCTCAGAAGTTGGGAAACCGGAACCCTGCTTCCCCACATTTGGCAGGTGTTGGCAGAGGTGACAGGCCCAGGTTTCAAAAGTTGGGAAATGGTTTTTCCTGAGCCCAAAACAGAAATCCAGCCCAGGGTAGCTTGTCCTGTTTCCTCAGGGCCCAGCCCAGTTTCTCTCACTGCAAAGTCACAGCCTCACACTTTAACAACTCTCAGCACAAATTATTGCAGCAAGTTTAACTAAAGCAGACACTGTTGGATTCACCCATACAGCAAATTTTGCCTCAATGTGATTTGAGGTTTATTTCTAATGTAAGGAAAAGTGCTTTTGGTTTTCACGCACAAGATCCAGAATGAAAATAGAACATTATTTAACTTTCTCCTTTAGTATAAAGATCATGAAGTTTGACATTATACAGAAGATAAACCACTGGAGCTTGAGAAGAATCAAACTGCATCTCACCAGCTTCACACTAATACTATCATTACCATCTGTGTGAAACACAACTGACAACTACTCAGGGATATTACAGCAAAGATCGTATTACAAATCAGAAATATGTACAATGAGGTAATTATTTTTCAAACAAAAAGCTAAAAGCTACCGCGGATGCTGGAAATCCAAAACAAAAACAGAATTACCTGGAAAAACTCAGCAGGTCTGGCAGCATCGGTGGAGAAGAAATCAGTTAACGTTTCGAGTCTTCATGACCCTTCGGCAGAACTGAGTATAGTTAGGAGAAAGGTGAAATATAAGCTGGTCTAAGGTGGGGGGGGGGGGGGGGGGGGGGGGACCGCCCCCCCACCTTAGACCAGCTTATATTTCACCTTTCTCCTAACTATACTCAGTTCTGCCGAAGGGTCATGAAGACTCAAAACATTAACTGATTTCTTCTCCACCGATGCTGCCAGACCTGCTGAGTTTTTCCAGGTAATTCTGTTTTTGTTTTTAATTATTTTTCAACATGTTAACAATGCCCAATGCAAATAGACCTAGAAATTTGTTAGCATTACACCTGTTCTCAGGCGTAAATAGGAACCTAAGTTATAATATGCCTGGAGACACAAGGAAGCACATTTCATGTGTGCTCCACTCTTCTTGCCTCTCTTCCCATCCTAGATTCTGCTCACTACCTAGGTTGGTATCTAAGCCAGCCAATCCTCATATTTCCTGGGGCCATTGAGCTGTTTTGAGGATGTGGTTGGTTCCTACAGTTCACTGGTTCCGGGAAGAACAACGATTGACTGTCTAGGCTGTTGGAACCAGGCAAATGAGGCGATTGGGCCAATTTTATGTGGTTCTGCCATCAGCCTCAGATGGTACAAATAATTTATGCTGCACTAGGATTACAGCCCAATTTGGGAGCCACCCAATTATTAGTCTATAAAATTAGTATAAACATATATTTCAAGTAAGCAAACTTTTCTGAAATATTGTTGGACCTATATTATGAGATCTAATTAGTGTTCCCTTCATCTAAGCTGATCTCAATATGTAGAGAATATCTTAAATAAGATAAACATCTCCGCAGATTCAACAGACCAAATAACTCAGTGATGAAGGGTTTTGTTCAACCTCGAAATTGTAAATATTTACAGAGATGCATGCCAATCTATGATATTGTCTACTTATGGCACTCACTAAATTAGAGAATTGGGAAAGTCATTTCCTCCATGTATTACACAACTGTAACTATATTATTTATAAAATTTTTACAATTTTGTTACACATTGACCTAAAGGGAATCTTTTCTCAAGGAGGCATGCAAAGGTGCAGCAATAAGGTTTCATTCCTCCTGTACTGTTTCTCTTTTTTAAAAAATACCTGGCCCACTGATGCCATGCTGGATATAGAATCATAGAATAGAACCATAGGGCTGAATCTTCTTAAGGCGTTGGGGGTCACACCTGCTGGCTGAAGAGCTTGAGAGAGACCCGGGTGGACTCTGTTTGGGAAGGCCCCTTGAACCACAAGCCAATCAGGCAGTGGTGAGACCAGCGGCAGGCCTTTCCCTGGAATCAAGATCTCGGGGGCAGAAGTCTCGCTTACCAAGAGGCTGGCAGCGCTTATGCTCAGCAGCACCACTGGGCTGGTGGTGGCTGCTGCTGGAACAAGGCACCAGCATCCCAAGATCGCAGGGCAACACAGGCCACAATTAAGTAATGTGGGGAAGCGGGGGGTAATTTTGTGGGGTGGGGTCATGGGGAGAGGGGTGCAGGGTGAGTTGAAAGCAAGGGCAGGAGGTGGGTCTCAGTGGGACCCCAACTTCCTGGTCCAGTCCCTTGATCAGGCACTAAGTGCTTTTGATAAAGGGACCACTGCACCTGCTCACCTCCCCCCTCTCCCCCACCACCCCTGGGGGTGACAGGCTGGCCTCACAGTTTAACCTGTTGTGCATGCCGCATGGCAACAGGCCCACCTGCAGTTGGGTTAGTGCCAGTGGTGACCAGATAAGGTTCTTAAGTGGTCTTTAATTTGCCACTTAAGGGCCTTAATTTGCTGTGGGGCAGGATGGGCCTTCCCACCTAGAACGTAGTTCTGGCAGAGGTGGGAAGGTGGTGGGGTTCCAGTATGCCACCATCCCAACTAAGTAAATGTTCTCCCCACCTTCAATCCCACCCCCAGCGAGAGCACATGATTCCGGCCATTGAATGGCTACAGCACAGAAGGCAGCCATTTAACCCAACATGTCCATGCTGGTGCTCTAACAGCAACTCAGCTAGTCCTAATCCTCTCCCTTTTCCCTGTAGCCCTGCAAATGTTCTCTCTTCAGGTGCTTATCCAGTTCCATTTTGAAAACCACAATTGCATCTGCCGCCACCACTCCTTCAGACAATGCATTCCAGATCCTAACCACTCACTGCATAAATTTTTCCTCATGTCACCTTTGGTTCTTTCGCCATACACCTAAAATCGGTGTCCTCTGGTCTTCCACCTTTCTGGCAATCGGAAACGATTCTCCCTATTCACTGTGTCCCGAACCCTCATGGTTTTGAATACCCCTATCAAATTTGCTCTTAACCTTCTGTTCTCCAAGGAGAACAGCACCAGCTTCCACAATCTATCCACATAACTGAAGTCCCTCAGCCCTGGAACGATGTTGGCAAATTTATTATTTCACATCCTTTCTAAGGTGTGGTGCCTAGAATTGGACATAATATTATCGTTGAGGCTGAACCAATGTTTTATAATGGCTGACCATAACTTACTTGCTTTTTGTACACTACATCTCTATTTATAAAGCCAAGGATCCCATATGCTTTAGTGTCAGCCCAAGCAGTGCATTTTAGAAACGGTAAATTTAATTTAATATATGCTGTTCTTGAGGGTTTGCGCTTTTAGGATTCATTTACAAAATATATAGCTAACTGATCTGTGGCACACTTATTTTCAAATTGACTAGATTTGCATACAATATATTGAAATGCTCAATAAAAGGTGAAATTGGTCTAAAGAGTGCTTCTTTATAACTAGTGACCTGGTTATTATGATTCTTCATCTGTGCTTCAATTTTTCATCCCTGCTTATTGATACCAATATGAAAATGACCATGATTATAGTCTATGATATCTGCACTAATAATTGTATTCATAAAATTGCATTATTCCATATGAAAGGGTGAATGTTTAAACTGATTAATGATTAGGTATCTTGAAAATATGTGAAACTTGCTGACTTAATAAACTGGTCATATGTTAAATTTAGTGTTTCTATTTGATTATTTATTATATGAAGACGGAAGTGCGACTAAACTTGATTCTTGGGATTGAGGTGAACCAAGTGGATCAAAAGTATCAGTAGGAGGACATTTAAGGGACAGTGATCATTGCTTCATACAGTTTAGGTTGGCTAGGGAAAGGGACAAAGAACAATCCAGAGTAAGAATAATTAACTGGTGGAAAGACAACTCAATGGAGTAAGGATGGATCTGGGCCAGGATAATTGGAATCAAAAGTTGGTGGGCAAAACAGAAACCGAACAATGAGGTAACTCTAAAGAAGAGATTGTTTTGACACTGTTAAGTTATAATCCCATGACCAGGAAAGGCAGGGAAAACAAATCCCGAACTCCCTGGATGACAAAAAAAAGAGATTAAGATGAAGGAGAAAAAGTATACTTGGATGAGCACTTGGCATGTCATAACATTCAAGGTTATAGGCCAAATGCTTGTAAATGGCATTAGGTAGGTAGGTCAGGTGTTTCTCACGTGTCGGTGTAGACTCGATGGGCCGAAGGGCCTCTTCTGCACTGTGTGATTCTGTGATTCTGATTCATGACAGATTTCAGGTGGACAATACAATTGAGAACCCAGTTGAATATAGAATGTTCAGAGGAGAAGTAAGAAAAGCGAAGAGAGTATGAAAAGAGACTGGCAACTAACAAAAAGGAATCCCAAAGTCTTTTATAGGCATACAAATAGTAAAAGGGTGATAAAAGGAGGGGTGGGGCCCATTATTGACCAAAATGGGGCTTTACGTTTGGAGGCAGGGGTTTGCATTTGTCTTCGCCAAGGAAGATATTGCTGCCCAGGTCATGGTGAAAAAGGAGGTAATTCAGGCATTTGAAGAGTTTAAAATTGATAAGGAGGATTTATAGGATAGGTTGTCTATAAAGTGTAGATATGGCACCAGAAGCAAATGAGATGCATCTAAGGATACTGAGGGAAGTGAGAATAGAAATTGAGGTAGCACTGGCCATAATTTTATAGTTTTCTTTAGACTCAAGTGTGGTGCCAGAGGACTGAAGAATTGCAGTCATTACACTCTTGTTTAAAAAGGGTGAAAAGATAAGCTCAGCAATTATGGGCCAGTTCATTTAGCTTTGGTAGTGGATAAAATTCTAGAAATTCAAGACAAAATTCATAGTCACTTGGGGAAACATGGATTAATTAAGGAAAACCAGCAAGCACTTAAGGGCAATTTGTGTTTAAATAACCTTCTTAAGTTTTTAAAGCAGTAACAGAGAGGGTTGATGAGGGTAATGCTGTTGATGTGGTGTACATGGAATTCCTAAAGACATCTGACGTCTCCATTCTCAAGGACAACAGGCCTGTGAGCAAAATTATAGCTAATGGGATAAAGGGGGCAGTAGCAACATGAATACAAAATTGGCTGAGTGACAGGAAACAGTAGTGGTTAATGGATATTTTTTGGACTGGAGGGAGATTTGTAGGGTAGTTTCCCAGGGGCTGGTGTTGAAACCCTTGTTCTTCCTGATATATGTTAATGACCTGGAACTTGGTGTATAGGGCACAATTTCAAAATCTGCAAACGATACAAAGCTAGGAAGCATTGAGAATTGTAAGGATGATAGTGAAGGCATTGGAAAGAGTACGGAAAAGATTAATGAGAATCGTTCCAGGGATGAGGAACTTCAGTTATGAAGATAGATTGGAGAAGTTGGGACCATTTCCCTTGGCGAAACAAAGTTGAGAGGAGATTAGATTGAGGTATTAAAAATCATGTGGGATCTGGACTGAGTAGATAGGGAGAAACTATTCTCACTGGTGAGAACCAGAGGGGACAGAATTAAGGTAATTTATGAAAAACCAATGGATATAAGGAGAAACATTTCACACAGCAAATGGTTAAGATCTGGAACACGCTGCCAGAGAGTGTAATGGAGGCAAGTGCAACCAGGACATTTAAATCTGCAAAGCAAGAATGCGCATTCTTACAAGGAAACGAGGTGAATGGTACTGGATGAGTTGTTCATTCGGAGAGGTGGTATAGACACAAATGACAGCATGGCCTCCTTCTACACTGTAAATGTTCTGTGATTATTGGCCAGATGTGGCAGATCAGTTTCACTTCAATGTCCCTTAGCAATTCTCAATATTTTCATAAGCATATGAACTCCTGACACAACTATCTGCCACCATTGACCGACCATTAAACACAACAACTAACTGTCCCCATTTACCACCATTAAACACCACAACTGTCTGATACCACTGACTGACCATTAAACACCACAACTATCTGCCCCCATTCACCACCATTAAAAACCATAACTATCTGCCCCCATTGACCGAACATTAAATACCACAACTATCAGTCCCCTTTGATCACCATTAAACACCACAACTATCTGCCCCCATTGACTGACCATTAAACACCACATCTATCTTACCCCATTCACCACCATTAAATACCACAACTATATACCTCCATTGGCCGAGGAGCAGATAGTGGGGCCATCTGCTGGCCAAGACAGTGAAGCCGACATCCCGTGAATGAATAAGATACAGGACACCACAACTATCTGTCCCCATTGACCACCATTAAACACAACACAACGCTTCTGCGGACCACCGTTAAACATAACTATCTGCCTGTCCATTGACCACCATTAAACACCCCAAAATCTGTCCCCATTGATCGCCATTAAACACAACTATCTTCCCCCTTTGACCGAACATTAAACACAACTGTTAGCTCCTATTGACCACAATTAAACACCACAACTCTCTGCCCGCATTGACCACCATTAAACATCACAATTATCTGCCCCAAGTCACCGACTATAAAACACCACAACTATCTGTTCCCCTTGATCACCATTAAATAACACAACTATCTGCCTCCATTGATGGACCATTAAACACCACAACTATCTGTCCCCATTCATCACCATTAAGCACCAAAACTATCTGTTCCCTTGACCGACTATTAAGCACCACAACTATCTCCCCGCATTGACCAACATTAAACACCACAGCTATATGATCCCTTTGATCACCATTGGCCCAGGAGCAGATAGTTGGGGCCATCTGCTGGCCCAGAGAGTGAAACCAACATCCCGTGAATGAATAAGATACAGAGCACCACAACTATCTACCCCCATTGACCACCATTAAACACCACAACTACCTTCCCCAATTGACCGCCATTAAACAGCACAACTATCTGCCACCATTGACAGACCATCTGCTCCTCGATCTCCATTAAACACAACAACTATATCCCTCCATTGACCGCCATTGGCCCAGGAGCAGATAGTTGGGGCCATCTGCTGGACCAGACAATGAAGCTGACATACCATGAATGAATAAAATACAGAGCACTACAACTATCTGCCCCCATTGACTAACCAGTAAGCAACACACTGACTGCCCCCATTCACTGACCATTAAGCACCACAACTATCTTTCCCCATTGACCACAATTAAACAAAACAACTATCTGCTGCTGCAGACCACCATTAAAACACCACAACTCTCTGCCCCCAATGACCAGCATTAAAGGTCCCAACTGTCTGTTCCCCTTGATCACCATTAAACACCACAACCATATGTGCCCATTGATCACCACAACTATCTGTCCCCACTGACCAACCATTAAACACCACATCTACCTTACCCCATTGGCCACCGTTAAACACCACAACTACATCCCTCCATTGACCACCATTTACCCAGGAGCAGATAGTTGGGGCCATCTGCTGGCCCACAGAGTGAAGCCGACATCCCGTGAATGAATAAGATACAGGACACCACAACTATCTGCCCTAATTCACCGACCATAATCACCACAACTATCTGTTCCCCTTGACCAACCGTTAAACACACTGACTACCCCCATTCACCGACCATTAAGCACCACAACTATCTTCACCTATTGACCACAACAACTATCTGCCCCCTGACCATTAAACACTGTAACTATCTGTCCCCATTGACTGACCACTAAACACCACAGCTATCTGTCCCCATTGACCACCATTAAACTCCACAACTATTAGCCCTCATTGACCACCATTAAACACCACAACTATTAGCCCCCATTGACTGACCATTAAAAATCACATCTATCTTACCCCATGGTACCATGACTACACATCTCCATTGGCCCAGGAGCAGATATCTGGGACCATCTGCTGGCCCAGACAGCAAAGCCGATATCCCGTGAATGAGTAAGATACAGAACACCACAACTATCTGCCCCCATTGACCACCATTAAACAACACGCTGTCTTCCCCCATTCAATGACCATTAAGAACCATAACTAACTTTCCCCCATTAACCACCATTAAACACACAACTATCTGCTTCTGTGGATCACCATTAAACACAACCACTATCTACCCCCCATTAAATGCAACAACTATCTGCCCCCTTTGACCACCATTAAACACCACAGCTCTCTGCCCCCATTGACCATCATTAAAGACCCCAATGATCTGTTCCCCTTGACCATCACTAAACACCAAAACTATCCGCCACCATTGACCGACCATTAAACACCACAACTATCTGCTCCTATTGAGAGACCATGAAATGCAACAATTATCTGCGCCCATTGACCTTCATTAAACACCAGAACTTTGTTCCCCTTAGTCTCCATGAAACACCATAACTATCTGCTCCCATTCATCACCTTTAAACATCACAGTGACCTGCTCCCCGGATCACCATTAATTACCACAACTATCTGCCCCAATTCATCGATTATAAAGCACCACAACTATCTGTACCCATTGATCACAATAAAACACAACTATCTTCCTCAATTGACCACCATTAAACAGCACAACTATCTGCCACCATTGACTGACCATTAAACACCACAACTATATCCCTCCATTGACCACCATTGTCCCAGGAGCAGGTAGTTGGGGCCATCTACTGGCCCAGACAGTGAAGCCGACATCCCGTGAATGAATAAGAAACAGGACACCACAACTATCTGCCCCCATTGGCCACATTTGAACACAACAACTATCTGTTCCTGCGGACCACCATTAAACACAGCAACTATCTGCCCCCCCATTGACCACCCCAACTATCTACAACCCCACCATTGACCACCATTAAACACCACAACTCTCTGCCCAACTTCACCGACCATAAAACACCACAACTATCTGTTCCCCTTGACCACCATTAAACACCACAACTATCTGTCCCCATTGACCACCATTATGCACCACGGCTCTCTGCCCCTATTGACCACCATTCCACCATTAAAGGCCCCAACTATCTGTTCCCCTTGATCACCATTAAACACCACAACCAACTGTTAGCTCCCATTGACCACAATTAAACACCACAACTATCTGCTGCTGCAGACCACCATTAAACAGAACAACTATCTGCCCTCATTGACCATCATTAAACACCATAACCATCTGCCCCCATTGACCACCATCAAACACAACTATCTGCCCCCATTGACCACCACAACTATCTGCCCCAATTCACTGACCATTAAATACCACACTAATCTGTCCTCATGGATCACCATTAAACACCACAACTAATAAGCACCCATTGACCAACCATTAAGCATCACAACTATCTGCCCCCATTGACCAACCATTAAAAACACCACAACCATCTGCTCCTATTGACCACCATTAAAAACTACAACTATTTGCCTACTTTGACAAACCATTGAACACCACAACTATCTGTTCCTGTTGACCGTCCATTAAATACCACAACTATCTGCTCCCTTTGACTGAACATTAAACACCACAAGACCATAAGACCCTAAGATGTAGGAGAAGAAGTAGGCCAGACGGCCCATTGGGTCTGCTCCGCCATTCAATGAGATCATGTCTGATCTGATAATCCTCAACGCCACTTTACTGCCTTGTCCCCATAACCCTTGATTCCCCTGCTGATTAAAAATCTGTCTCTCTCAGCCTTGAATATACTGAATAACCCAGCCTCTACAGCCCTCAAGGTATAGAATCCCACCAATTGAGAGGAGAAATTCCTCCTCATCTCTGTTTTAAATGGGCATCCCCATACTCAGGTTATGCCCTCTGGTCCTAGATTCACCCACACGGGGAAATGACCTCTCAGCATCTACCCTGTCAAGCACCCTAAGAATCTTATGTTGCAATAATGTTGCCTCTCTTCTTCTAAACTCCAATGAGTACAGGCCTAACCTACTCAACCCCTCCTCACAATAAAATCCCTCCATACCCGTGATCAACCTAGTGAACCTTCTCTGGACTGCCTCCAATGCCAGTATATCGTTCCTTAGATAAGTGGACCAAAATTGTTCACAGTATTCTAGGTGTAGTCTAATTCATGCCTTGTATAGTTTTAGCTAGACTTCCCTATTTGTATACTCCATTCCCTTTGAAATAAAGGCCAACATTCCATTTGCCTTCCCTATTACCTGTTGAACTTGTATGTTAGCTTTTTGGGATTCATGCACAAGGACTCCCAAATCCCTCTGTGCTGTAATATTTCTCCATTTAAATACTATTCAGCTCTTCTTTTCCTGCCAAAGTGCATAACCTCACATTTTCCCATATTATATTCAATCTGCCAAGTTTTTGCCCACTCACTTAACCTGTCTATATCCCTCTGTAGACTCTGTCATGTTCATCACCTGCCTTCCCATCTATTTTTGTGCCATCCGCAAACTTGGCAATAGTACATTCACTTCCCTCTTCTAAGTCATTAATATATATTGTAAATAATTGAGGGCCCAGCACTGATCCCTGTGGCACTCCACTAGTTACCGGTTGCCATCCCGAAAATCCCCCCTTATTCCAACTCTGTCTTCTATCAGTTAGCCAATCCTCTATCCATGCTAATATACCGCCCACAGCACCATGGGCTATTATCTTATTAAGTAGCTTTATGTGCGGTATCTTATCAAACACCTTTTGGAAATCCAAATATATTACATCTACTGGTTCCCCTTTATCTATCCTGTTTGTTACCTCTTCAAAAAATTCTAATAAATTTGTTAGACATAATTTCCCCTTCATGAAGCCATGCTGACTCTGCTTCATTAGATTATGTATTTTTAAATGCTCTGCTTTACATCCTTTATAATAGATTCCAACATTTTCCCAATGACAGATGTTAAGCTAACTGGCCTATAGTTACCTGTTTTTTGTCTCCCTTCCTTTTTGAATGAGGGTGTTACATTGGCCGTTCTCCAATCCTCTGGGACTTTTCCAGAATCTAAGGATTCTTGGAAGATTACTACCAATACATCCACTATCTCTGTAGCTACTTCCTTTAATATCCAAGGATGCAACCCACCAGGTCCAGGTGACTTATCTGCCTTTAGCCCCATTAGTTTCCCTAGTACATTTTCTCCAGTGATAGTTATTGTATTTATTTCCTCCCCTCCTTTTGCCCCTTGATTATTTAGTATTTTTGGAATGCTATTAGTGTCTTCTACCATGAAGACTGAAGCAAAGTATTGATTCAACTCCTCTGCCATTTCCTGGTTCCCCATTATTATTTCCCCAGCCTCATTCTCTAAGGGGCTTATGTTCATTTTGGACTCTCGCTTCCTTTTTATATATTTAAAGAAGCTCTTACTGTCCATTTTTATATAACTTGCTAGTTTACCTTCAAAGTTTATTTTCTTCCTCTATTTTTTGGTCATCTTTTGTTGTTTTTTAAAAACTTTCCCAATCCTCTGGCTTTACCACTAATCTTTGCCACATTGTATGTTTTTTCTTTCAATTTGATATTGTCCTTAACTTCCTTGGTTAACCATGGTTGGATTATCCCCTTCCTCGAATCCTTCTTCCTCACTGGGAAATCTCTGAGTTGAGAGTCAAGAACTATTTTCTTAAAAGTTTGCCATTATTCATGAACTGTCTTTTCTGCTAAGCTCCTTTCCCAATCCACTCCAGCCAACTCTGCCCTCCTTCCATTGTAATTACCCTTATTTAAGTTTAGCACAGTTGTTTCCGAACCAAGTTTATCACTGTCACACTAAATGCTAAATTCTACTGTATTATGATCACTGTTTCCTAGGGGATCCTTTATTAAACCTGCCTCATTACACATTACCAGATCCAAAATAGCCTGATCCCTGGTTGGATTCGCAACATATTATTTGAAGAAACTGTCCTGAATACATTGAATTCTTGCTTGTGTCTACCTCTGACAATTTGATTTTCCCAATCTACAAGACTATTAAAGTCATCTATGATTCATGTACTGCTTTTTTTACATGCCCTCGTTATCTCCTGATTTGTTCTCTATCCTACAGTCAGGGGGCCTATAGACTACTTCCACCAGTGCCTTCTTCCCCTTGTTATTTCTTACCTCCACTCATTTGGATTCTACATCTTCCAATCCAAGTCCCTTTCTTTCTATCATACTTATTGCATCTCATACTAACAAAGCTACCTCACCACCCTTTCCTTTTGAAAAGTCACATACCCCTGAATATTTAGTTCCCAGCTTTGATCTCCTTGTAACCATATCTCCGTAATGGCTATAAGGTCATACCCATTAACCTCTATTTGTGCCATTAATTCATTTATTTTGCTCCAAATACTACGGGCATTTAAGTAAAGGGTCATTAATTTTACCTTTTTACTATTTTTTCCCCCTTTGACCCTATTTGCTGCTTTTTAAAAAAAAAAGTTTGCATATTCTGTTCCTTCCTGTCACATTCTGGGTATCATTACCTAAATAGCTGCCCTGCAAGGCTGTCATACCCTTTTGCTTTGTAAGCCTACTTTCCCCTTTCCAGAACCCTCCCCCCCACCCCCGCCACTATTTAATTTAAAGGCCTCTCTACAGCCCTAGTTATTTGGTTCGCCAGGACACTGGTCCTAGCACAGTTCAAGTGAAGTCTGTCCCATCAGAACAGCTCCCTTTTACCCCAGTACTGGTGCCAGTGCCCCATGAACTGAAACCCATTCCTCCCACACCAATCTCCTTGACTTTATTAACCCTATGCCAGTTTGCCCATAGCTCAGGTAGTAATCCCAAGATTATTACCTTGGAGATTCTGCTTTTTAATTTAGCACGTAACTGTTCAAATTCTTTCAGCAGAACCTCCTTTCTAGTCCTATCAATATCATTGGTACCAACATGGACAACGACAACTGGATCCCTCCCCTCCCACTCCAAGTTCCTCTCCAGCACTGAGGAGATGTCCTTAACTCCTCTGGCACTGGGCAGGCAACACAGCCTTCAGGACTCACGCTCACGGCTGCAGAGAACTGTATCTATCCTGCTAGTTATACTGTCTCCTACCACTACTACGCTCCCATTTGCTCCCCCAACTTGAATGGCTCCCTGTACCAAGGTGCCATGGTCAGTTTGCTCATCCTCCCTGCAGGCCTGCTCTCATCCACACAGCTTGCAAGAACCTTGTAACTGTTGGACAGTTGCAGGGGCCAAGGTTCCTCGAATGCTTCCCCTTCGGTTCCCACACCTGCAGTCACACCCTCCTGTGCCAGATCACAGGCCAAATTTGAATGACCTAATCTGAGAGGTGAGACTGCCTCCTGGAGCAAAGTGTCCAAGTAACTTTCCCCCTCCCTGATGTGGCACAATGCCTGCAGCTCGGACTCCAGCTCTTTAATTTGGATCTAAAGTTCCTAGAGCTGCAAACACTTACTACAGACATGTTCACTTCAGATCACCTTGGTGTCCAGCAGCTCCCACATGCTGTAGCAGCAACAAATTGCCAGTCCTGCCATCGCTATTGTATTTTAATCAATTTATTAATTAGTCTGGTATACCCAAATTTACACTTTATTATAATTATATTTTTTTTATATACACACACCAGTATCGATCCTACGCTTAACAGGCTTTCTTTACGAAAAGGAGAAAAAAGACTAGAGATCTAAATACAAACTAAAGACCTTACTTATAATTTACAGACTAGAAATAGTCACCAATCAGCTGCTCTCCGTGCTCTTTTCCCTCTCATGTTCTTGAATTGTCTCACACTCACCTCACTATTAAAACTATCTTCCCCCATTGACCAGCATTAAACACCACAACTACCTGCCCCCATTGACCGACCATTAAACACCATAACTATCTGCCCCCATTAAATGGGCACTGAGCACCACAAATATCTGCTTCCTTTTGTCACCATCGACTGCCATAACTATCTGTTTCCATTTGCTTCTGAAAGTTTGTCTAGAAAGCCTGCTGCCTCCCTGTAGACAAATTGCATTTCTCCTCCTGCACCATGGTCTCCAGTAAAGTATCAGATAATCTTGGAGCTTGCACTTTGCCATTCTTGTCTCTCTCAAGTCAAACTCACTTTTACATTGACTTCCAGCTGCTGCAGCCAAAATGTATCTCCCCTTTAAGACATACTTTAAGTAGAGCAGGCTATCTTGAATTGGATTGGAGCAGCATTTGTGTGCTCCTTGCACCCTCTTTCACTAAAGGTGTGGAGTGTTTGGGCTGACACACAGCAACATGTTGCAGGATGGCTCAGGGACCAAGGAAGAGGTCACACAGATTCTCAAACATGACACAAAGTCCTGGTGGAGGGCTGCTTTGTCCTCGGAGAAGGGAAGGGATGCCACCTCGCCCTCCTGTCCCCCATTCCGCAACCTGCTGCTCTGCCCAAACTCATGATCTCCCTCAATTCCTCATCCAGACTAAAGGACAACTCGATCAAGATGCCCATGAACAAGCATTCCCTTTCTCCTCCGAATGCAATTGGTGGAATAGCACAACAATTACTCTTTTTAGCTGTAGCCCTCAAAAGAATTTCTGGAATAAATGTTGATTTTGTTGGTGAAGTCTTGACTAAGTGCCCTAGGAGATTCCCTGATGTGTTTCAGAGGTCCTCTTCAATGAGCCTAAAATGGTGAATATCCCCCAAAGTAGTATTTGACATTGACATCAATGCTGTGTTTCCTCTCAATCAGCTAATTGCAGTTAGGAGAGTGTGTTAGTTGAAGTGAACCCTCTTTAATGAGAGCTAGCAGGCATTTAGGGTGACAATCAGCTGTTTAATGACCTACAGGCAGCTGTTTCTAGCATGCACCTCTTTACCAGGATGTTTCTTCAAAACTGCCAGATCGTCCTTTTGTTCAAGGGGCGCAGACAGACATAGATTCAGCCATTTTAAAAGGGCTTTGTCCAATTTTTAAAACTTTAGAAATAGCCATGTGGATATCTATGTCTAGTTTATAAAAAATATACAGGGCGAGGTCTCAATCCCCACACAACATTATAAAAAGGATATAGAAGCACTGAAGAAAGTGTGAAAAAGATTTACTAGGCTGACATCAAAATTGGGAGGTTATGCCTATCAGGAAAGATTGAACAGGTTGAGGCTCTTTTCTCTAGAAAAGAGAAGAGTAAGGGTGATCTAATAGAGGTCTTCAATACTACGAAAGAGTTTGAAAAGGTAGACATGGAGAAGATGATTTCACTTGTGAGGGTGAGCAAAGCTAGGGGTCATAAATAAAAAGATAGTGACTAATAAATCCAAATGAAAATTCAGCAGGAACTTCTTTCTCCAGAGAGAGATTTGAATGTGGAACTGACTACCACAGAAAGTAGTTGAAGCAAATAACAAATGTGTTTATGGGAAGTTAGAAAACACATTAGGATGAAAAGGAAGAGAATGATATGTTGATGGAATTAGTGGGCAGGGCTCATACTCTGAATCAGTTGTGACCCATCTGGCTGAGGAACGGATCTGACTAGGGTAGTATGTGCTCTGCGGTTGGACAGCTTTGTCTAAATAGATTGATAGTTGACAAAAAGGTGAATTACATAAGGTGTCGAACAGCAGTTGCTGCCAATGCAACTATGCTCTAACATGTTATCACGATCTTAAGGGGAATGAGAGAGAGAGAATTGGACAGGACCATTATGAGCAAGGTGATATTCAGCAATTAACCTGCAGCCAGATATAAATTTCTGCATTTTACATTTTTACCAGTTTATCAATAACGAACATTTGCATTTGCACAAAATTGCATTTTAATTAGATACAAAAAAAGCTGGTGCAGCTATTCCCATTATATGAAAGGTTGTTTGTGTTGACCTATTACAAATGAATGGTTTGTAAGTCATCATCCAGCATCACACTTCTTTACTATTCTCCCCGCAATTCTTTTAAAAATATTATCTACATTCAATCTCCTGGATATCAAAAACCAACTGACTGGTATCATTTTTACAAATATTTTATATGGTCAGAGTACAGAGAACTCTGCAATTTTAAGAATCAAAAATATTATTTTACTATTACCAGAGAAATATTTCAATTTAATTCCAGAATCTATACTTTCATCCATTAGATATCATAGATTTCAACAGAAATATCCAGTCCCACAGCAGAGCCATTCTGATTCAGGCTACAAACAGTGGGAAGATATATTTCCAAGTTACAATTGATTCTCAATTTCTTTTATAATTGTTTGTTTCAAAAATGCTGACATTAGATCATATTCCAAAATAGTAACAGATGAAAATGGCTTCAGGAGTCAGCTGTTTCACTTGTGCTTTTGAATTAAGACTGCAAGCCTGTTAAACATTTGAGAAAAACATTATTTCCCCCCCCCCAGTGGATTGTTTATTTTGGAAAGGGTTAGTTAGACCACAATTTATCATTTGTGCAGCCCATCATTCAGTCTAATAGTTAGGAGAGGCCATTGTAAGTATAATCAGCAAATAGTGTGAACCGAGAAGTTTAACATAACCAGGGCTGTAAGTTATTTCTCTTTGCAGAATAGTTTTCAATTCAAACGCTACATCAATCAGCAAGTGTAGAAAATAATATTTACTTTTTGCAGGTAAGCGGAGTTTGGAAGACATATTTGATTACGTCTGTAAGTAGAGATGACATTGAAGTCATTAAGAGCACCAACAGGCACGTCAACCAAGGAAAAGATTGAGAGCAGTAATAACACTAACTGAAGACACATTACCAATTCAAGCACTGGTGTCAGCAATGAAAGATCATCTGAAATATCATGTTTACTATTAGTTACACCAACCGAAAAGATGTTAATAAAAAAACAGGTACAACAATAGGAAACAACACTGACAATTATAATCGTATCCAATGAAGCCAGTGGAGAGGAGCCGGGAGTAGAAGGGGAGCGCGAGGGGAGCCAGGAGTTGAAGGGGAGCAGGGAGCGCAGAGGTGACTAAGGGAGTTTGGTGAGGAGGGAACAAGGTGATCCTTTGAGTAGCGTGAGTACGGCCAGGTAAGCATTTACTACTTTTACTGCTTATAGTTTAAGGATTTATTTTGTGGTTCATCATTTGTAAGGGCTATATCCTGCAACAACGAGGAGCAGGGAAGAAGAGTAATTGATATTATTTGATATTAAGTATCTTCCAAAAGGTTTAATTTAATTTAAAGGGGTAAGTCATGGCAGGAGAGCACAAAGCCGTGGTGTGCTCCTCCTGCCCTATGTGGGAAGCCAGGCACATATCCAGTGCCCGGGGCCAGCATGTGTGCGGGAAGTGTCTCCAGCTGCAGCTCCTGGAAACCTGGGTTTTGGAGCTGGAGCAGCAGCTGGGGGCACGGTGGAACATCCGCTGGGCAGAGATTATCGTGGATAGCACGTATAGAGAGGTGGTCACACAGCAGGCTAAGAGTCCACAAGCAGGAAGGGAATGGGTGACCACCAGGCAAAGCAAGAGGACTAGGCAGGCAGTGCAGGAATCTCCTGTGGCTATTCCCCTGAAAAACAGGTATACTGCTTTGGATACTGTTTGGGGGAATGGCCTCTCAGGAGAAAGCAGCAACAGCCAAATTCATTGCACCGCAGTTGGCTCTGCTGCACAGGGGAGGAGTAAAAAGTGTGGGAAGGCAATAGTTATAGGGGATTCAATTGTAAGGGGAATAGATAGGCATTTCTGTGACCACAAATGAGACTCCAGGAAGGTATGTTGCCTCACTGGTGCTAGGGTCAAGGATGTCTCAGAGCGGCTAGAGGACATTCTGAAGGGAGAGGGTGAACAGCCAGTGGTCATGGTGCATATTGGTACAAAAGGGATGAGGTCCTAAAAGCAGAATATAGGGAGTTATGAAATAAGTTTAAAAAGTAGGACCTCAAAAGGTAGTGATCTCAGGATTACTACCAGTACCACGTGCTAGTCGGAGTAGAAATAGCAGGATATATCGGATGAATACGTGACTGAAGAGATGGTGTGAGGGGGAGGGTTTCAGATTCCTGGAACATTGGGACCGGTTCTGGGGGAGTTGGGACCAGTACAAACTGGACTGGTTACACCTTGGCAGGACCGGGACTGATGTCCTAGGGGGAACATTTGCTAGAGTGGTTGGGAAGGGTTTAAACTAAAATGGCAGGGGGATGGGAACCTATGCAAGGGGTCAGAGGAGGGGGAATCAAGGACAAGAACAAAAGACAGAAAGGGGAATAAGAAGTGATTGGCAGAGAAATCAAGGGCAAAAATCAAACAGGGCCTCAGTGAAAAATAGTGGGAACGGGACAAGTAATGTTAAAAAGACAAGCCTTAAGGCTTTGTGCCTTAACATGAGGAGCATTCGCAATAAAGTGGATGTAAACAGGTATGATATAGTCGGGATTATGGAGACATGGCTGCAGGGTGACCAGGGATGGGAACTGAACATCCAGGGGTATTCAGTATTTAGGAAGGACAGACAAAAAGGAAAAGGTGGTGGAGTTGCATTGCTGGTTAAAGAGGAAATTAACGCAATAGTGAGGAAAGACATTAGCTCCGACGATGTGGAATCTGTATGGGTAGAGCTGAGAAACACTAAGGGGCAAAAAATGTTAATGGGGGTTGTATATAGACCCCCAAACTGTAGTGGTAATATTGGGAATGGCATTAAACTGGAAATTAGAGACGTATGTCATAAAGGAACATCTGTAATTATGGGTGACTTTAATCTGAATATAGATTAGGCAAATCAAATTAGTAACAATATCGTAGAGGACGAATTCCTGGAGTGTGTATGGGATGTTTTTCTGGACCAGTACGTTGAGGAACCAACTAGGGAACAGGCCATCCTAAACTGGATATTGTGTAATGAGAAAGGAATAATTGGCAATCTTGTTGTGCGAGGCCCCTTGGGGATGAGCAACCATAATATGATAGAATTCTTCATCAAGATGGAGAGTGACGTAGTTCATTCTGAGACTAGGGTCCTGAATCTTAATAAAGGAAACTACGATGGTATGAAGCGCGAGTTGGCTATAATGGATTGGGAAACGTTACTTAATGATGACTGTGGATAGGCAATGGCAAACATTAAAAGAGCGCATGGGTGAACTGCAACAATTGTTTATTCCTGTCTGGCGCAAAGGTACAATAGGAAAGGAGGCCAAACCATGGCTTACAAGGGAAATTAGAGATAGTATTAGATGCAAGGAAGAGGCATACAAATTGGCCAGAAAAAAACAACAGACCTGAGGATTGGGAGCACTTTAGAATTCAGCAAGGGATTGATTAAGAAGGAGAAAATAGAGTATGAGAGTAAGCTTGCGGGGAACATAAAAACTGACTGTAAAAGTTTCTATAGGTATGTGAAGAGAAAAAGATTGGTGAAGACAAATGTAGGTCTCTTACAGTCAGAAACAGGGGAATTTATAATAGGGAACAAAGAAATGGCTGACCAACTAAATACATACTTTGGTCCTGTCTTCACAAAGGAGGACACAAATAACATACCAGAAATGTTGGGGAACACAGGATTTAGTGAGGGAGAGGAGTATTAGCAGGGAAATGGTTGGGGAAATTGATGGGATTGAAGGCCGATAAATCCCCAGGGCCTGATAATCTACATCTCAGAGTACTTAAGGAAGTGGCCCTAGAAATAGTGGATGCATTGGTGGTCACCTTCCGAGATTCTATAGACTCTGGAACAGTTCCTACAGATTGGAGGGTAGCTAATGTAACCCCACTATTTAAAAATGGAGGCAGAGAGAAAACAGGGAATTATAGACCAGTCAGCCTGATGTCGCTAGTGGGGAAAATTCTAGAGTCCATTATAAAAGATTTAATAACTGAGCACGTGGAAACCAGTGGCAGAATCGGACGGAGTCGGCATGGATTTATGAAAGAGAAATCATGCTTGACAAATCTACTGGAATTTTTCGAAGATATAATTAGTAGAGTTGATGAGGGGGAGCCAGTGGATGTGGTTTATTTGGACTTTCAGAAGACTTTTGACAATCTTATTGAATGGTGGATCAGGCTGGAAAGTCCAAGTGGCCTACTCCTTGGGACTGGGGGTAGTGTATTGAGATGGATAGAAAACTGGTTGGCAGACGGAAAACAAAGAGTAGGAATAAACAGGTCTTTTTCCAAATGGCAGGCAGTGACTAGTGGGGTACCACAGGGATCGGTGCTGGGACCCCACTTATTCATAATATATATTAATGATTTAGATGAGGGAACTAAATGTAATATCTCCAAATTTGCAGATGACACAAAGCTGGGTGGGAGGGTGAGCTGTGAGGAGGATGCGGAGATGCTTTAATGTGATTTGGGCAAGCTGAGTGAGTGGGCAAATGCATGGCAGATGCAGTATAATGTGGATAACTGTGAGGTTATCCATTTTGGTAGCAAAAACAGGAAGGCAGATTATCTGAATGGCTATAAATTGAGAGAGGGGAATGTGCAACGTGACTTGGGTGGCCTTGTACGCCAGTCGCTCAAGGTAAGCAGGTGCAGCAGGTGGTAAAGAAGGCAACTGGTATGTTGGCCTTCATAGCCAGAGGATTCGAGTACAGGAGCAGGGAAGTCTTGCTGCAATTGTACAGGGCCTTGGTGAGCCCACACCTGGAATATTGTGTGCTGTTTTGGTCTCCTTATCTGAGGAAGGATGTACTTGCTATAGAGGAAGTGCAGTGAATGTTTACCCGACTGATTCCTGGGATGGCGGGACTGACATATGAGGAGAGTTTGAGTCGATTAGGATTATATTCACTGGAGTTCAGAAGAATGAGGGGGGGATCTCATAATTCTAACAGGACTAGACAGGGTAGATGCAGGATGGATGTTACTGATGGTGGGGGAGTCCAGAACCAGGGGCACAGTCTGAGGATATGGGGTAGACCATTTAGGACTGAGATGAGGAGAAATTCCTTCACCCAGAGAGTGGTGAGCCTGTGGAATTCATTATCACAAAGTAGTTGAGACCAAAACATTGTATGTTTTCAAAAAGGAGTTCGATATAGCTCTTGAGGCAAAAGGGATCAAAGGGTCTGGGGAGAAAGCGGGAGCAGGCAATTGAGTTGGATGATTAGCCATGATCATAATGAGTGGTGGAGCAGTCTCGAAGGGCCGAATGGCCTACTCCTGCTCCTAGTTTCTATGGCATCAATTAGGATGGCAACCAAGGTACCAATCAAAACAAGGACTGAGACAAAAAGGTTACCTAAAACAAGCATGGGTATCATCAAATGCACTTCAAGCACCATCAGTAGTAAATTCTTCTTACAATGGAAAAGTTCATGTTGAACATGGTGGTGAGCAAACATCTTGGATACAACTGAATGGGTTGCTGAACCATTTCAAAGTCAACCTACTGCTATGTGTCTGGAGTCAGATATGGGAGGCTGGGTAGGGAGGTCAGATTTCCTTCCCTGAAGGATATTACAAAACCAAATGGGTTTTTATGAAAAGCATGGTCCTCATTACTGAGACTAGATTTCTATTCGGGATTTACTTAATTAGGGAATCTAAATTCCCCGGCTGCTGTGGTGAGATTGGAACTTGCACCTCTGGGACTTCCAAGCCTTGGTAAACTAGATCGGTAATATGACCACAATATGCCCATAACCCTAGATTAGTTATGGTTTCTGCAAACACGTGAAAGAGACAGTGCCTAAACAAAGTGATAGTCCAACCTTTTGTCTGATGACACCTTGGGATATCTGATGGTAAACTTTCCTGCATTAAAAGAACTATATAAATACAAGTTGCAGTTGTTGTCAACTCTCAACTTGACTCTTTCAATGCTCTCTTGGCCAGCTTACCGTTTCTCACCATGCATCTTTGCTGCCCGTATTCTAAATTAGATCAAGTCCAGTTCACCCATTACCTCTGCTCACTGACCTATAGACAATGTCTCAATTTTAAAATTCTCATCCTTGCTTTCAAATCCCACCATAGCCTTGCCTCTCTGTGTCCTCTCACTCTACAACCCTCTGAGATATCTTCCCATCTCCAGTCTGACCTAATGTGCATCCTTGATTTTAATCACTCCACCATTGGCAGCTGTGCCTCTGGCTGTCTGGGCCTTCAGCTCTGGAATTCTATCCCAAATCCTCTCTCACCTCTCTACCTCTATCTCTCCATTTTTTAAACATTCCTTAAAACCTACCTCTGACAAAGTTTTTTTGTCACCTATTGTAATGTCTTATGTGGCTTGATGTCAAGCTTTTTTCATAATGCTCCTAGAAAGTGCCTGGGGATATTTTACTAGGTTAAAGATACTTATATATTGTAAGTTGCAGTTGTTACAATAGAGATCACTCCTGTTTGTAATACCATGTCTTGTGATTTATCATAAGCAATACCACAGGGATCTGTCTGTGTAATTATCAACAATTATCCAAACTGCATGGTGTTGGGACTTAGCATGTTACATCATATTCAATGTATATAAATTGTTGTGAAACAACTGTATCGCTGCTTATTCTCAAATCTGCAATGGGCTCCGGTAATTATTAGTTTGTCTCAAATTGTTACTAGAATTGTTAATGATTAAGATGATAGTGGTAGGTTTATGAGTTCCATAAACTGCACATGAAATCATTCCTGATAGTTATTGTTCAAAAATTAATTTAACATGCAGAAACAAGTTTGGCTCATTCTTTTTAAGATGGGTTTCTCACTCTACCAAGTGTGCAGATAAGAAATGTATGATATTTTGTGTACCTTCTGGTGCATGCTCCTGCAAATAAAAATTGTTCACGATCGCCAACACTAATCCACATCAAGGTTTAGTTCCTTGGAAGTGCAGACTATCTTAAGCTGATTTTTGCAGTGAAGAAAAACAGATAGTGGCCCAAATCATAATACTTTTTAATGAAATAAAAAGTTGCAAGATGCTTTGATTGGAACATTGGACATCAAGCATGGAGAGGGAGAGAAGCATGTGAAGGTGACAATAGCAACAACTGACATTTATCTAGCACCTTTAACATAATAAAACATCCCAAGGTGCTTCACAGGACCATTAAAAAACAGAATAGTACACTGAGTTACATAAGGAGATATTAGGCCAATTGACCAAAAGCTGTGTTAAAAAAATAAAAATGTCCAACAAAAAAAAATGCATTCCATTCAAAAAAAAAACCAGCAAAAAGGTCAATCAATGGTTTGCTATGGAAGTTAAGGATAGTATTAGATTTAAAGAAGGTTTATAATGTTAAAATAATGAGGATTAGTAGTGTTTTACAAACCTGAAAATGGCCACCAAAAGATTACTAAAAATAGAATATGAGCATAAACTAGTCAAGAACACAAAAACAAGAAAGAACTTTTACAAGTAAATAAAAAGAAGAAAAGTAGTTAAAGTAAATTTTGGGCTCTTGAAGGCAGAGACATGAGAAATTAACATGGGGGATGAGGAAATGGCAGAGACACTGAACAAATATTATGCCTGTCTTTACAGTAGAAGATTCAAATGGCATACGAGAAATAGGGGTAACCTAGGGGCCAGTAAGACTGAATTAAAAGTAGTTAACATAGGAAGAGAAAAATATTAGAGAAATTTAAGGAATTAAAGACCAATAAAGCTCCATGACCTGATAGCCTACATCCTAGGATTCAAAAGAAGGTAGCTGCAGAGATATAGCATGACCCTGGTTATGATTTTCCAAAATTCCCTTGATGTTAGAATGGTCCTAGCAAATTGGATGTTAGCAAATGTAACATGACTATTCAAGAAAGGAGGGAGTGAGAAAACAGGGAATTACAGGCCAGTTAGCATGACATCAGTTGTTGGGAAAATGCTAGAATCTATTATGAAGGGACTCTGAACAATGCACTTAGAAAATCATGGAAATTGGCAGTCTTAGTGATGGCATGAACATGAAGCTGCAAACTCATCCCAGGGTCAAATGTGACACCAAGGTGGCAAACAGACTGACTTATTGTCAGACTGTTGCTGGGGAGGGGGATGGAGTTTATAGCTAGGAAACAGTTTGGAACATGCAGGAAACAATTGCTTCAGTCTTCCCAATATTTAATTGCTGGCTTCCAGTATTCATCTAGCAAAGTGGTGAGCATTGTTGTCGTTTGCTGTGCATAGCACAACTTCCCCCTGCTGAAAGGACTGTCCCTCAAGCAGCAAGATATGATGACTGTGGAAATTGCTGATCTGGAGGCTCGCAATCCAGATGTCCCTGGAGCCATGGTTTGTGCCACCCCCAAGGCTGCAGAGGTTGGGGTGGCTAAAGCGCTGCTGGTGGCTCAGTTATTTGGAATGCAATGAAAGTGGCAGCATGCCTCATTCCCTCCTCTTCCCCAGGAAAGCAAAATTGATGAACAGTGAACTTATATTACAGCGTAAACAATAATTGAGATATTTAATGGAAACTTTAAATAAACTTTGAGGTATTTAGCCATTTTCTACTTTGAAAACATGCTGTAATGTGGCTGATGCTATTAGAATTTCTAAACAGTTCCAAATGACTTCTGACAAAATGATTTTCCACTTTAGAGAGTTGTGGAGGCTGAGTCATTGAAAATATTCAAGGCTAGATAGATTTTTGAACAATAGGAGTCAAGCATTATGGGGAGCAGGCAGGAAAGCGGTGTTAAGGCCAGGAACAGATCAGCCCCAATTTTAATGCATGGCAGAGCAGGCTCAAGGGGCCAAATGGCCTCCTGCTGCTCCTCTTTCTTATGCTCTTATATAAGGGCAGCAGAAATAACAATCTGCATACCGACAATCATAAGAGAAATATAAATCCATGACACAACTGATCTTGCACTGCCTTTGATAGAAAGCTTTTAAAACAAGAGTGAAATGATTCATAGGAGAGAACTCTCACCCCATTGGGGGATGTTGTGTGGGGCGGGCCTGATCGGCACCCCCCGATTGGGTCCGCGCCGCCATTTTACGTGGGTGGGCCAATTAAGGCTCATGTCACACGCACCTGGAAACGCTGTGCACTCCCTGTGCGGGTGGGGAGGAGGAGCGGTTCCCTGCATGTGAAAGAGTGCAGAAATCTCCCTGAAGCACAGAGGTGCCTCAGGGAGATTAGTTTTTAAGTTTTAAAAATTTTAATAAAGAAAAAAAAAATTAAGACATGTCCCCTCATGTGACAGTGTCACATGAGCTGGGACACGTCAGTGAAATTTATTGGAAAAATTTATTTAATTTATAAACCCTTCATGAAATCTCATCCCGCCCATGGATGAGGTTCCATGAAAAATGAGAAGGCCGCCTGGGCTCTTCCCCTGCCCGCCAACCTTAAGGCTGGGCAGGCAGCTTTCTCAATAGGGTTAATTAGTTAATTAATGACCTTAACAAGCCTTTGACAGTTCGGCGGCTGTGCAGCCGACTCGGCTGTGCGCCTTCCGAGCTGAAAATCTAAATGATGCATGGCGAATTTGAGACACACGCCCAACGTCACCCCGCGTCATTTTACGCCTCAGCGAGCTGGCCCTGCCCCCACTCGCCGAGCCAAAAATTCTGCCCATATAATAAAAGCATAATACTGCAGATGCTGGAAATCTGAAATAAAAATGGAAAATGCCGGAAAAACTCAGTCTGGCCGCACCTGTGGAGAGAGAAACAGAGTTAACATTTGAAGTCAGTGAGATTCTTCAGAGAGATGCTGTTAGACCTGCTGAGTTTTTCCAACATTTTCTGTGAAATGATTCATGTTGGTGGGAAGAACAGGGAGAGGCCATTAAAATTAAATGTACACTCCTAGAGGACATGCAGGAGCAAAGGGTCCTGGGGGTAAATGTGAACAATTCATTGACAGGGCAGATTGAGAGTGCTATTAAACAGGCATCCAGCATTCTGGGGTTTATAAGTAGGGGCTTAGAGAACAAAGGCAAGGAGGTTATGTCAAAGTTGTATAAAACACTACTCTAATTGAGACTAAGCCATTGTGTCTAGTTCTGGACACCATACTAAGAAGGATGTGAAGGCGTTAGAGAAGATGCAGAAAATATTCATGAGGATGATTCCAGGGATGAGGAACTTCAGTTAGGTGGATAGGTTGGAGAAGTTTGGATTGTTCTTGGAGAAGAGGCATTTGAGAGGAGATTTGATAGAGGTATTCAAAATCATGAGGGGTCTGGATAGAGTAGATAGGGAGAAACTGTTCTCATTGGTGGAAGGATCATGAGTCAGAGAACACTGATTTAAGGTGATTGGCAAAAGTAGTATCAGCGATACGTGGAAAAACCTTTTTATGCAGCACGTGGTTAGGATCTAGAATGCACTGTCTGAGAGTGCGTTGTCGACAGATTAAATTGGGGCTTTCGAAAGAGAGTTAGATCATTATCTGAAGAGAAAATAACCTGCAGGGCTACAGGGATAAGGTTGGAGGGTGACACTAGGTGAAACGCTCTTGGAGAGCTGACACAGATACTATGGGACACCTGGGCTCTAACCATTCTATTATTCTTTTTAACAATTAAATTAACTTTCTACGTCAAGTCCATTCAAGGCTCAGATCTTTTTACTCATCTCTTTGTAACACTCCTGTCTGAATTAGAGAGTGTGACTTCACTATTTACTGCCATCCTGCCAAGCCTATTCTTGGTCAACCTCAGATGCCTTGCAGAACATGCCACACCTTTCCATCCAGCACTTCCAAAAACTTGCAGTGCAAAATATCATTACAAATATGCAAGTGCAAGTCTAGCCAGTGGCTGACACAGTTAGATATCCTGTGATGGGGAGGCGGTGGCACAATGATAATGTCACTGGACTAGTAACCCAGAGGGCCAGCCTAATGCTTTGGGGACAAGGGTCCAAATCCCGCCATGGCAGCTGGTGAAATTTAAATTCAATCAATAAATCTGGAACAGAAAGCTAGTCTCAGCAATGGTAACGCCATTGTTTTAAAAACCCATCTCATTGGCTAATGACCTTTAGGGAAAGAAATCTGCCTACCTTACCAGTTCTGCCCTATACTCAATTGTCAAAGCCATTCAATTCATGGGAATTAGGGATGGGTAACAAATGCTGGCCATACCAGCGACACCCACATTCCATGAAAGAAGAATAAAAATCAAAATCTGGTCCAGTGATGTCAGTGAAATGAAAATCAGGAGGGATATTAAACAGGCTACTGACTCACTCCCCCTTAAAGTACCATGCCCAAAGAGGGCATTGGCATCCATGGGATTGGTCCATGACTATATTTGGTAAAGTATTGCCATTGCCTTCTGCAGTATGGCTGACCAGGAAACTCTGCCATTCTTACCATCTGCCACCAGGTGTACTGGAAAGATTTGCAGGCATATAATCAAACTGTTTGGCCATATTATGAATAGACCTCCCATGGCCATCAAGCCCTGGGGTGGGACTTGAACCCAGGGCTTTTCACCCAGAGGTAGGAACACTACCACTGCACCACAAGATCTCCTAATTCATTACCCCTTTTACAATATCACATGAAGTCAAGATCTACCAGATCAATGTAAATGAAAGCAGCATAAAAGTAATTTTAGTATTGATAGCCCATAGCTCAATCTCAAAATAAATTATACAACTGATTGGAAAATTCAAAATTAAAGCGACTCTGAACTTCATCAGTAAACACTCAGTGAATTGCCCCACATAGTTTAGAAACTAAAGAGCCTCTAAGGTGAGCAAGATGGGGTCTTATGCTGAAATACCAGTTTAGCTCTCACTTGGCATCTTGGTAGTTGAAGCTTGCCCTATGAGTGGCTGCCCAGAGATTGTTAAATGCTTGATTATTACTAAAAGTGCCTGTTAGTGCTCATTAAAGAGGCTGCACAGCATGTTGATAGCCAACACTTAAATTATCGCTATTATTCAATTATTCTATGTGCCCTTTGACTCTTCAATGTATGCTGTGTGCTACTAGTCAAGCCTGGGTGTGGTTACAGAATGAAAGCAAAACCAAACTGAAAGAAGCAGCTGAAAGCATGAATGTGCAGACACATTAAACAGCATTGTAAATAAATTCTTGTTCAGACATAGGAACTGGTGTATCATCTCTGCATATCTCCAATATAACAATTGGTGGCCAGATGGAGAAAAGTTTAAATTTACTGGCTCCAGCACCTTCACTTTCTTCACTAGGAGATCTACCTATGCTGTGGGATCGATGGGTTTTGGGGTTCAAGACCTACTTGCTCACTATGGGGTTGACAGTCTGGATGTAGCAGTGATCCACAAGAAGGTGGCCTTCATACATTGTCTCAGCGATGAAGGCGAATGAATATTCAAACAGCTCACAGAAGACACATCTACATTTGATACAGCAGTAAGTGCCCTCAAAAAACATTTCAGGCCAAAGTGTGGCAAACTCCCGATGAAAGGCCATAGACCTGAAATGTTCCCTCTGTTTTCTGTTTCCACAGCTGCTTCCTGACCTGAATATTTTAAGCATTTTCTGTTTTTATTGCTGTGCTACTCTACCTTATTAGGGGTCTCTAGGGGATAGGGATTGCTTGGTCACAGACATTTTGCTAGGGAGGCCCCCTTGGTTTGGATGAGGAATTTGAAGAGGAGATGAGGCCAGAGAAAGCAACACTAGCTGCTGCAGGAGAGGGGGACAGGAGGATGCGGTGAACTTCTCCCCCCCATCCTCTCCTGCTGCCCCCAAGCAGGTACAGGATATCCCTCCTTCATCAGAGCCTTTAGTATTACATCCAACAACATGTGCAGCCTCTTGCTCGGTCCCTGAACCATCCTGAAACCCTGTGATCTGTCTCCATCAATGCACCTCTTACATTTAGTGAGAGTGGGTGACTAGAATCGACATTTCAAGCTCCACAAGAATTGTGTCTAATCAGCATTTGAGGGCTAAACCTGCTGGTTTCTGGATTACCAAGTCCAGGCAAGTTCAAATAGAGGATTGGTTAACAGATAGAAAACAGAGAGTGGGCATTAACGGGGCGTTTTCCAAGTTGGCAGGCAGTGAATAGTGAAGTGCCACAAGGATCAGTGCTGGGGACTCAGTTATTTACAATCTATATTGATGACTTAGATGAAGAGACAGAAAGTAACGTATTTAAGTTCGCTGATGCACACGAACAGGGGAGAGAGCTCATCCTGAGTGAGATACAGCCAGAGTGAGTGTAGGTATTGGCAATTTGGTGCACAGTGAGATTCAGTGCATTGGGGAAGAGGTGCTCTTTGCATGTCTTCTTGGATATTCAACTTCTTAAATCTTCAGAGAATGGTCTTGCCCTGCTGCAGCAGTAGAGGCTACAAGGAAAAGGAATGACTGGTAAGTAGTGAGTAAGGTTGGGTAAGTATTTACTATAATGACTTATAGTTGAAGGTCTTTTTGTGGTTTATAGTTTGTATGTTCTATAGTAACGAAGGACAGGAAAGAAGGGCCCTAGAGTAATTGATTTAAAGGTTTAATTTAAAGGGATAAGTCATGGCAGGAGAGCTCAAAGCCAGGTGTGCTCCTCGTGCTCCATGTGGGAAGCCGGGGACATTTCCAGTGCCCGGGACCAGCATGTGTGCAGGAAGTGTGTCCAGCTGCAGCTCCTGGAAGCTTGGGTTTCAGAGGTGGAACGGTGGCTGGGGACACTGTGGAGCATCCGTGAGTCTGAGAGCATCATGGATAGCAAGTTTAGAGAGGTGGTCACACCTCTGAAGGGACTTGAGGAAGGAAGGGAATAGGTGACCACCAGGCAGTCCAAGAGAAACAGGCAGGTAGTTCAGGAGCCCCCTGGGGTCCTGCTCGCAAATCGGCATTCCATTTTGGAGGCTGATGAGGGTGCTGGTTCCTCCAGGGAGTGCAGACAGAGCCAAGCTTCTGGCACCGCAAGCAGCCTGTCTGTACAGGAGGGGAGGAAGAGAGGAAGAGCAATAGTAATAGGGGATTCTATAGTCGGGGGAATAGATAGGCGCTACTGTGGCCGTCAACATGACTCCAGGATGGTATGTTGCCTCCCTGGTGCCAGGGTGTCACTGAACGGCTGCAGGGCATCCTGAAGGGGGAGGGTGATAAGGCAGAGGTCATGGTACATGTTGGTACCAATGACATAGGTAGAAGGAGGGATGAGGTCTTGCATCAAGATTTCAGGGAGTTAGACAGTAGACTAAAAAGCAAGACCTCTCGGGTTGTAATCTCTGGATTACCCCCAGTGCCACGTGCTAGCGAGCTCAGGAATAGGAGAATAGCACAGATGAATACGTGGCTTAAGAGTTGGTGCAGGAGGGAGGGTTTTAGATTCCCGGATCACTGGGGTCATTTCTGGGGAAGGTGGGACCTGTACAAGCGGGACGGTCTACATCTGAACAATAGTGGGACTAACATCCTTGCAGGCGGGTTTGCTGGTGCTGTTGGGAGGAGTTTAAACTAATTCAGCAGGGGGAGGGGGCATAATGTTAGCAGAATAGGCACGCATCATAATACAGTAAAACAATCAAGTCAGAGGGAGTACAACTGCATTAAGTTTCAAGGGAGTAAGGCAAGGCTGGATGGCCTCTACTTTAATGCCAGGAGTATTACAGGTAAAACAGATGAGTTAAGGGTGAGGATTGACATGGGGAATTGTGATATAGTAGCCATCACGGAGACGTGGTTGAGGGAGGGGCAGGATTGGCAGCTCAACATTCTGGGATATAGAATCTTCAGGCGAGACAGGGGAGGGGGTAAAAGAGGAGGAGGCATTGCATTATTAGTTAAGGAGTCAGTTACTGCAGTAAGGAGAGATGATATCTTGGATGGGGCATTGAATGAAGCTTTGTGGGTAGAGCTTAAGAATAAAAAAGGGGCAGCCACATTGTTGGGTGTTTATTATAAACCCCCAGATAGTCAGCGGGAAATTGAGGAGCACAATTTGCGGAGGACTGTAAAAACAATAACAATAGGGTAATTATATTAGGTGATTTCAACTTTCCCAACATTAATTGGGGTGGACATAGTGGATGGGCTTGGATGGAGTGGATTTCTTGAAATGTGTACAGGAGAACTTTTTAGGTCAATATGTAGAGGGTCCAACAAGGGATGGCGCAGTGCTGGACCTAATTCTGGGGAATGAAGCCAGACAGGTGGCCGAGGTAGTGGTGAGGGAGCATTTTAGTGATAGCAACCACAACATGGTACAGTTTAAGTTTGTTATGGAGAAAGAAATAGACAAGTTACAAAAAAATGTTTTGGATTGTGGGAGAGTGGTCTTAGTAAAATAAAGCAGGATCTGGCCAAGGTAGATTGGGAACAACTACTTGTGGGGAAATCTGTAGAGGAGCAGTGGAGGCGGGGGGGGGGGTTCAAAAAGGAAATGGGGAGGGTAGAGGCTCAACATGTTCCCTCTAGGGTGATAGGAAGGAGTAACAAGCCCAGAGAACCATGGATGACCAGAGATATTCAGGTTACGATGACAAGGAAAAGAGAGGCTTTTAGCAGGTACAAGGGAAGCAAATCAACGGAGGCATTAGTGGAGTACAGAAAGTGCAGGGTGGAGCTTAATAAAGCAATTAGGAGAGCAAAGAGGGGATATGAGAAAGCTCTGGCTGGTAGAAGTAGGGAAAATCCCAAGATATTCTATAAGTATATCAATGGGAAGAGGATAACCAGGGAAAGAGTAGGGCCCATTAGGGACAAAGGGGGCAATCTATGGGTGGAGCCAGAGGACATCGCTAGAATGTTGAATGAATACTTCACATCCGTCTTCACCCAAGAGAATGAGGATGAAGGTATGGAACTCTGGGAGAGAGACTGCGAGGTTCTTGAGCAACTTGATATAGGGAGTGGCAAGGTATTGGAGGTGTTGGCAGGCTTAAAAGTGGACAAATCTCCAGGTCCAGATGATTTGTGTCCCAGACTGCTGAGGGAGGCAAGGGAGGATATCGCAGGGGCTCTGACCCAAATTTTTAATTCCTCTCTGGCCACAGGGGAGGTGCCAGAAGACTGGAGAACAGCTAATGTGGTTCCACTATTTAAGGGTTATAGAGATAAGCCTACAGGCCAGTGAGTCTCACGTCAGTGGTAGGGAAACTATTGGAGAAAACTTGGAGAGGCAAGGTTTGATCAGGGATAGTCAGCATGTCAGAGGGAGGTCATGCCTAATGAATTTGATTGAATTTTTTGAGGAGGTGACCAGATGTGTAGATGAGGGTAGTGCAGTTGATGTAGTTTATGTGGATTTCAGCAAAGCCTTTGACAAGGTCCCACATGGGAGACTTATAAAGAAGGCAAATGCACATGGGATACAGGGTAATTTGATAAGATGGATTCAAAATTGGCTTAGTTGTTGGAGACAGAAGGTGATGACTGAAGGATGCTTTAGTGACTGGAAGCCCGTGTCCAGTGGCATACCACAGGGATCTGTGCTGGGTCCCCTATTATTCGTCATTTATATAAATGACATAAATGCCTATGTGGGAGGTAGGATTAGTAAGTTTGTGAATGATACAAAGATTGGCCTGGTGGTTAACAGTGAGGTTGAGTGTCTTGGGCTACAGGAAGATATAGACAGGATGGTCGAATGGGCAGATGGAATTTAACCCTGAAAAGTGTGAAGTGATACACTTTGGAAGGAATAATTTGACAAGGAAGTATTTAATGAACGGCATGACACTAGGAAGTTCTGAGGAACAAAGGGACCTTGGTGTGTGTGTCCATAGATCTCTGAAGGTGGAGGGGCATGTTAGTGGGGTGGTGAAAAAGGCATATGGGACACTTGCCTTTATCAATCAAGGCATAGATTACAAAAGTAGGGAGGTCATGTTGGAGTTGTATAGAACCTTGGTGAGGCCACAGCTGGAGTACTGTGTGCAGTTCTGGTTGCCACATTATAGGAAGGATGTGATTGCACTGGAGGGGGTGCAGAGGAGATTCACCGGGATGTTGTCTGGGATGAAACATTTAAGTTATGAAGAGAGGTTGGATAGACTTGGGTTTTTTTCATTGGAGCAGAGAAGACTGAGGGTCGACCTGATCGAGGTGTACAAGATTATGAGGGGCATGGACAAGGTGGATAGGGAGCAGCTGTTCCCCTTAATTGAAGGGTCAGTCACGAAGGGACCTAAGTTCAAGGTGAGGGGCAGGAGGTTTAGGGGGGATGTGAGGAAAACCTTTTTTACCCAGAGGGTGGTGACGGTCTGGAATGCACTGCCTGGGAGGGTGGTGGAGGCGGGTTGCCTCACATCCTTTAAAAGTACTTGGATGAGCACTTGGCACATCATAACATTCAAGGCTATGGGCCAAGTGCTGGTAAATGGGATTATGTAGGTAAGTCAGGTGTTTTTCACGTGTCGGTGCAGAGTCGATGGGCTGAAGGACCTCTTCTGCACTATGTGATTCTGTGATGATACCAAACTAGGTGGAAGGGTAAGATGTGGGGAGGACACAGAGGCTGCAAAGTGATATAGACAGCTTAGGTGAGTGGGCAACAAGATGGCAGATGGAGTATAATATAGGGAAAGTGTGAAGTTATTCAATTTGTTCATAAGAATAAAAAAATGTTTGAACATCAACTCTTACAAGTTTTTTTAAAGAGACTTGGGTGTGTTTGTACAAGGAATGCAGAAAGTTAGCATTCAGGTGCAGGAGGCAATTAGGAAGGCAAATGGCATGTTGGCCTTTATTGAAAGGGGATTGAAATACAAGAATAAAGAAGTCTTGCTGCAGTTGTGTAGGGTTTTGTTGAGACTGCATCTGGAGTACTGTGCGCAGTTTTGGTCCCCACATTTAAGAAAGGATATACTTGCACTGGAGGCGGTACAGTAAAGGTTCACTAAATTGGTACCTGGGATGAGGGGGTTGTCCTATGTTGAGCTGAGAAGAATGAGAGTCTATCTCATTGCAACCTACCAAATTTTGAAGAGGCTTGATAGGGCGCATGCTGAGAGATTGTTGGTCAGGGAATCTAAAACATGGGGGCAGTCTCAGGATAAGGGAATGATCTGTTAGGACAGATGAGGAGAAATTTCTTCACTCAAAGGCTTGTGAATCTTTGGAATTCTCTACCCAAGGGTTGTGGATGCTCCATTGTCAAATATATTTAAGGCCGGGATAGACAGATTTTAGGTCTCTCAGGAAATCAAGGGATATAGGGAGCAGGCTAGAAAATGGAATCGTTTTTCATTCATGGGATGTGAGCTTTGTTGGCTGGGCCAGCATTTACTGCCCATTCCTAGTTGCCCTTGAGAAGGTGGTGGTGAGCTGCCTTCTTGAACCACTGCAGTCCATGTGGTGTAAATACACCTACAGTGCTGTTAGGAAGGGAGTTCCAGGATTTTGATCCAGCAACAGTGAAGGAACAGCAGTATAGTTCCAAGTCAGGATGGTGAGTGACTTGGAGAGGAACTTGCAGGTGGTGGTGTTCCCATCTATCTGCTGCCCTTGTTCTTCTAGATAATAGTGGTCGTGGGTTTGAAAGGTGCTGTCGAAGGAGCCTTGGTGATTTCTGCAGTGCATCTTGTAGATGGTACACACTGCTGTTACTGTAACAGTGGTGGAGGAAGTGAATGTTTGTGGATGTGTTGCAAATGAAGTGGGCTGCTTTGTCCTGGATGGTGTCAAGTTTCTTCAGTGTTGTGGGAGCTGCACTTATCCAGGCAAGTGGGGAGTATTCCATCACACTCCTGACTTGTGCCTTGTAGATGGTGGACAGATTTGGGAGAGTCAGGAAGTGAGTCACTCATCACACAATTTTGCACAGTATTTATATGGCTAGTCCAGTTCAGTTTATGGTCAATGGTAACTCTCAGGATGTTGATAGTGGGGCTTCCTGTGATGGTAATACCATTGAACATCAAGGGGCGATGGCTGGATTCTTTCTTTCTTGTTGGAGGTGGTCATTGCCTGGCACTTATGACACAAATGTTACTGGCCACTTGTTAGTCCAAGCCTGGATATTGTCCAGATCTTGCTGCATTTGGACATGGACCACTTCAGGATCTGAGTTACAAATAGTGCAATCACCAGCAAACATCCCTACTTCTGACCTTATGATGGAAGGAAGGTCATTGCTAGAGCAGCTGAGGATGGTTGGGCTGAGGACACTACCCTGAAGAGCTCCTGCAGAGATGTACTGGAGCTGAGATGACTGACCAACAACCACAGCCATCTTCCTTTCTGCTAGGTATGACTCCAACCAGTAAAGTGTTTCTCCCCCACCCCCAATTCCCATTGACTCCAGTTTTGCTCGTGTTCCTTGATGCCACACTCTTGTCAAATGCTGCCTTGATGTCAAGGGCAGTCACTCTCACCTCAGCAGTTCAGCTCTTTTGTCCATTTTTGAACCAAGTCCGTAATGAGGTTGGGAGCTGAGTGGCCCTGGCGGAACCTAAACTGGGCATCAGTGAGCAGGTTATTGCTAAGCAAGTGCTGCTTGATGACACTGTTGATGACCCCTTCCATTACATTACAATACTGATGAGAGCAGACTGATGAGGCATTGGCTGGGTTGGATTTGTCCTCCATTTTGTGTACAAGACATTATAATTTTATAATGTTATAACTTTGAAACTATTTTAAAAATCATTGAAGCAAATTTACCTGTCTTGAAGACTGCCCTCATGCAACCCATCTTCAGTTTGTGACATCAGAATAGGACATGACAATGCAGGCACACTGGAAACCCTTGCTGCTTGTCCTAACACTAGATCCTACTGCAGGAAGAAGAGGAAGTTTTCACTGCAACCTACGGATAAGGTGAGGATGGAATTTTTTGGGAAAGTTAGCAGTAAATGCCGCAGCTTCAGTGCTCAGAGGAAAATCCAGGACAGGCTGATGGGGGTTATTTTGGCCAAAAAGGTGAAAACAGGTGCTAAATGGGTGCTAAGATCATCAGAATTGCCTTTTTGAAAGTTTGGATCTGACTTGCAATTTTGGTCTTAATTGGTGATTTCCATCATCTAAGGACATAAGAAATAGGAGCAGGAGTAGACCATATGGCCTGCTGAGCCTGTGCCACCATTTGGTAAGATCATGGCTGATCTTGGGCTTCAACTCTGATCCACCTCAGCCTCCACCAGAGATCCCCAGCATCACAGGTGCCAGTCTTCAGCTAATTCAATTCACTCCACACGATATCAAGAAATGGCTGAAAGCGCTGGATACTGCAAAGGCTATTTCCCACAGAGCTGGGTACATGCCAGTGTTGTAGTTGTACTGGAACAACTTGCTAGGGGCGCAGCAAGTTTTGGAGCTCATTGCCGGAATATTGTCAGGGCCCACAGCATTTGCAGCATCCAGTGCTTTCAGCCATTTCTTGATGATATGTGGAGTGAATTGAATTAGCTGAAGACTGGCACCTGTGATGCTGGGGATCTCTGGTGGAGGCTGAGGTGGATCAGAGTTGAAGCCCAAGATCAGCCATGATCGTACCAAATGGTGGCACAGGCTCAGCAGGCCATATGGTCTACTCCTGCTCCTATTTCTTATGTCCTTAGATGATGGAAATCAATAATTAAGACCAAAATTGCATGCCAGATACAGACTTTCAAAAAGGTAATTCTGATGATCACAGCACCCATTTAGCACCTGTTTTCACCTTTTGGCCAAAATAACCCCCATCAGCCTGTCCTGGATTTTCCTCTGAGCACTGAAGCTGCGGCATTTACTGCTAACTTTCCCAAAAAATTCCATCCTTACCTTATCCGTAGGCTGCAGTGAAAACTTCCTCTTCTTCCTGCAGTAGGATCTAGTGTTAGGACAAGCAGCAAGGGTTTCCAGTGTGCCTGCATTGTCATGTCCTATTCTGATGTCACAAACTGAAGATGGCATGAGGGCAGTCTTCAAGACAGGTAAATTTGCTTCAATGATTTTTAAAATAGTTTCAAAGTTATAACACGTCTAAAAACTGAAATTTAAAAAAGATACTTACAACATGTTTATAAGGTTTGTGCAAAGGTTTGTTGGCATCTGTTCCTCGCACATTATTGACTCCAAGCTTCAACCCCATGCTCCAGCACCCCCCACACCCCTGGCTCCTTTAGATACCCCACCCCCACCGTTGGACACCACAACTCCACTACCCTCAACACCCAGGCACCCCTAGGTCCTCTACCCTTAACTGCTGCTTCTGACATTGGTGGGACTGTGGAGCCAGAGGGGGAAGGGAAATGAGGTAAACTGGAGTAGAGCTGGAGGAGCCGGGGCAGAGCCATAGGGGAGCTGGAGCCTGGAGTGGCTAGTGCCAAAGAAGCATGCGGTTTACAGAGGAGTAGCTGCAGGGGGAGCCGGAAAAGTGGGAGGAAAGAACTGAAGGAGCAGGCAGAGGAGCCAGAGTGCAGGTGGGACAGAGAGGAGCCAGGAATACAGGATGGCAGGAGAGGAGGGGCCAGAGTGTGGGATGGCAGGATGTTAAGTTCCAATAATTGTTTAGAAATGAAGACCGAAACCAAGACAGTTTTATTGCTTGTCATAAAACTCTTCACAGACAGCCCTAGTCTCAGCTGTTTCCATTTTAATTCTTAGAGTCAACCAAATGGATACTTAGTTAAAGAACCTAATAAATAGCAATTGAACTTCTTTAACTGTTTCCTTTCCTAACAGATTCCCTCTTCTTAAAAAGAAATTAACCCTGAGTTAATATAATCACAAAAAATAATGGTAATAACAGACATCAATATATATTTTTTTCAATAAATTAACCTTATTCCGCTCCTTAAAAACGCACATGTATACACATGTCCACACAAAAGTAGTATTTTTTCTTAAAGAAAAAGACGTCCCTCTTTGAGGATCTCTAGTAGCTTCATGGAACTTGCACCTCTTTTGGTGAAGCAGTCAGATAATTGGTTGCTGCTATCAATCCAATTGATCTTGGCAATCTTCTTATTCCTCCAAATCTGTTTTAAGTTGCAATGTCAATTCATAGGGCAGAGTTTTGCCCTTGGTGGGTGTGTGGGCCCCACTGGCTCGGCGGCGGGCAGACAGCCAACTCCCACCGCCGAAACGGGGCCCACCCCCATTGAGTGGGCGGGCCAATTAAGGCCCACCCAATGGCCTTCCCGACTGGAAGTGCTATGTGCTTCCTGTGCAGGGTGGGGGGGGAGTGTCAAAGTGCACTGCTCCCTGAGACTAAGTGCTGTCTCAGGGAGATTACTGACAGGCACAAAAAAGTTAAAAAATAGAAAAATAAAAATACTATTAACATGTCCCCCCCCATGTGACAATGTCACACAAGATGGGACATGCTAATAAAAATGACAAACTTTATTAAACTTTTTAAAAACGGACATGCAACCTCATCCTGCCAGTGGATGAAGTTTCATGTATTATCAGGAGCCCCCTGGGGCTCCTGGCCTGCCCACCAGCCTTAAGGTTGGACGGGCAGGGTCTTTGATCTTAATTAGCCTGTCAATGGCCTTCATTCGGCGGATGGACAGCTGATTTCGCTGTCCACCCGCCTTCCTAAAAATTTAAAAGGACCAGGATGATGTCGGGGGTTCCTCCCAACGTCATTCCGCATCATTTTCTGATCGGTGAGCGGGCCCCGCCTCCAAATCACCGACGGGAAAATTCTGGCCATAATCTCTTCTCATTAACACACTTTGTAGAGTGAACATTTTTCCTAAGTGACTTGTTATCTCCAAGACATTGGATAGGTACCATTCCTGAATACCCTTTTCCATTTAAAACTTCTGCTGGTATATTTGATATAAAGAATGCCATATCTACTGTCTCAACAAGGGCGAGAGTCTCTGCTGCTAATGTACTTTTTCACAACTCTATGTATCTTTTCAGATTCCCATGCCAAAGGGCAACATTTGCCTCTCCCCATCCCACCCCCAATAGGAATATTATAAATCCTCCCACGCTCAAAAATCCATCACATAGATTTGCATAAGATGCATCACTGAACTCAGTTTCATTTTTCTAACATCACGCAAAGATGGGAATTTCAAAACACACTGCTCCATTTTTAATTGTGTCAATGTTTTGTTTGCCCGAATGATTTCTTCAACCTTGGGATCATTCACTTTAGTGCTCAATTCCAAAATGTCAAAACTGACACCTGGCCTTGTTTGCCTAGCCAATTGAGTTGCCCCATTAGACTTCTGAGTTCCTCTTTCTGTTTCAGAAGCCACTGTATCTTTCTGGAAGGCCCTACCATGACTAATTGCAATGAGATTGATGTTCTCTAAATAGGATTACTGATGTAAAAGGATGTGAGGTCCTCTCTGCCTGTTTTCCAATCCAATGTACTTAAGTGCACCAGAAGCCTAACCTCCAATTTTAAACTCTGTTCTGAGCCCATTAATGACAACTGTTTCAAATTCTCTACTACCACCCCACAAAAACCAAAAAATCACCTCCATGCATCATAAAGATGCCTGCAAGTTTCCCTCCATGGTGCCAATGAAATATTGCTGGGTCTTCTTCCAACTGAAGACAGCCCAACTTTAACAAAACTGACCTCACAGAAATACCAAACTCTGGAGGCATCATTTAAACTATGTATATGAAAAATATGCATTTATTTAGCATCCAGGGAGTCCCTTCTGCATTTAGTGCCTCTTTTGGTGGATGGATGGTCCCTTTGAAGTTGGTGCCCCTGCAAAAAAGCAGCTTTAATATCAATGGAATTACATTCCCAAGCATTCATAGCTAATAGAGCCAAAAAGATCTTCAGCATAACTTTCCCTGCCATAGGTGAATCTACTCTTATATCCTGATCACCCAATTTTTATCTAAACCCTCATGCCACTAGCCTGGCTTTAGCTTTATAAGTCCCACCAGGAAGCACCTTTTCCGTGCATATTCATCTATGAGACAGAGCTGGTTGTCCCCTATCTGGCACCTCTGTGCATACCTCAAGTTCTTTATAACCATGTAGGTCTTGCTGTTAGGCATCCTTTATTCATTTATTGTCTAACTTATTTGATGCTACTAAGACTTCTTGATCACATGGGCTTCTGCTTCCCGTAGCGTTATGAATCTGTGCTATATTCCTTGACCTTGTTAAGGAATGCCCTCTATCCTGCTTCAGACTGTTACCATTTGATCTCCCTCTCCCACTTATAGACGTTCTTTCAACAGTTAGTAATCTCTTCCTAGGGGCATGTTCACTCCCAGACCCACTGTCTGAACTGATATTGTGTTTCCGTGCCTTCCATTTTTGTACTTCATGTTTCCAATCCATAGACCTAACCTCCTGTCCTTTATCTTGTACATTTAACCAGGTTTTATATTTTCCAGTGACCTTCCCTACGCTACTTACAATCGTCACATCCCACCATTGACTGGCCTCTTCTGGCAAGGAGGTAACTTTATTGCCAGCTTTCGGCAGTTGCCCTCTGGGACAAATCACCACAATTTTTTTGTCTGAATTACTGTCTATCTTCAGATACCCTGTCAACTTCAGCTACCTGGTCTTCACAATCATGTAACACATGGCTATGAGAAGTACATGGTCCCTTGTCCCTTTGTACAACACTTTCCGAACCCACAAATTTGTAGTCTGCACCAACTAACCTTGATGAATGTACCCGAATAGTCTGGTTCCCATGTTGTAAAATCACTGTTTTACCATCTTTACCGGGCCTTTCCACTCATTAAGTCCTTCCCTTTTATAGTATACCACATCTCTCTGATCGAAAATAGCTTCTAACGGAAATACATTGTGCCTTAGAGATCTCCGAATTCTTTCTGAAACTTCGGCTTTAAGGAACGCTTTTCTACCCGCATGTAGGGCATTTAAATATTCAGAAAAGGCAGAGCTAATCATAGTTCCCTCCCAAGCTGGGGGATGATCATTCTGGACTAAAGGAGTTCTAGGGTTTCTACCAAAAACCAACTGAAATGGGCTATAGCCCCCAACCATCTGCAGTGAATTCTTGGCATTGACAGCCCATGCTAGAGCTGATGTTAATTTACAGCTTGGTCCATCCGCCAATATTTTAATGAAGCATCTCATCTATAACCACGTGGTTCCCTCACAAACTCCATTACTAAAGGGAGTTTCAGCTGCAGTATTTTATTATTATTTTCATGTTTCTGCACATATCCTGGAACTCATCGTTAGCAATCTACCCCCCCACCACCCCCGCCCCCCCTACCCCCCCCGCCCCCTCATATTATCAGTGAGGGATTTCGCTGGTGGTCCCAATCCAGTCCCTATCTACTTCTCCATTACCAGATGCACAATTATTTTCTTTACTGTATATGATTGCCAACTGGGTTAAACCCGGTTGCCGAATCTACTAAATGTAAAATAAAAATGTTCTTTTCTTTATCCCATACCTTTAAATCCATCACCACAACTTCATTGAAATGCCTCACTAAAGGTAGACTCACTATCGGCCGTGACGGTGTCCTTCTGTACATATATCACATCTATCGCTTATCTCGTCTACAAGTTTATTGTACTCTCCATCCCTTTGCAAAATTTTTAATCTTTTGTGAAGAAGGGTGGGCAAACTGCTGATGCAATTTTAACACAATTTGCTTTGTCTTCCAAATTCCTATCCCAATGCTAATAACACTTCTTTAATCTCCTTAGTAGGAAAGTAAGGTTTCATTAAAGGAATACGGTAGTGTCCAGATTGCATAACTTATGAATCCACAGGTTTTCCAAATACAATGGCCTTGTCATTTTCCATGTCCAGCTTCATTTGCGCTTTCTTCATCGATGCTCTGCTCAACAGTAACAGTATTTTGCTAGACGCTACATCCATGCTGATGAAATAACTGACTCTAGCTGTCTTACAGGGAATCACTACACTTTTTAAAGATTTTGGGTATTATCATCTCCAAATCTAAAACTGGTGGAAATCTCAAATTGTTTAACTTTCCTGACCTTGTCATTTAAGGAGTCCAGGTAGCATTTTAACGAATCTATTCCACAGACTGTAGACATGCATCAACTATCTAGCTCCACACAGTTGAAGGACTCTGCCACCAAAACATTCATTGTCGGGCTGAAACTTCTTGTAACTAATACAATGCCCTCTCTTTGGTCAATATCTCCATCGTTTTCTGAGTCAGAAAATGTCTCATGTTTAATTTTGAACACATATCATTTAGGACAGTTCGTTGCATAATGATATTTTGAATGATGTCTAAAACACTGATTGAACACACCCTGAGCATTTCTGGGGTTCGTTCTTTTGTCATAAATCTCTAATTTTTTTCTCCTGCCAAATTGTCCAAGGTGTTTCTGCAATCATTGCTTCTAGTTACAAATCTCCTTTCGTACTGATGCCTGTGTCCTTTTTTGTAAATGATCTCACCATCCCATTAACATCGTATCCTCCATTTTCTGTCTTATTGCCAAATGACCCATTTGCACTATGAACGCTGCTAGAAAGGAATGTTTCCCAAGGAATCTTTTTAGAGCTTCTAACATCTGTTCTAGCAATGTATGTCTTTTTGCAAACATAACTCCTTTTAGAACTAGAAGCCTTCTATATTTGATACTTTGGCAGTCTAGTAACTTGAATGCCAGCGCCGATTGAACATAAGAACTAGGAGCAGGAGTAGGCAATTCAGCCTCTTGAGCCTGCCCCGCTATTCAATACAATCATGGCTGATCTCATTTCAGCCTCAACTCCAATTTCCCACCCTCTCCCCATAACCTTTCAACCCGTCTCTAATTAAAAATCTGTCTATCTCCTCCTTAAATTTATTCAGCGTCCCGGCATCCACTGCACTGTGAGGTAGTGAATTCCACAGATTCACGACCCTTTGAGAAAAGTAATTCCTCCTCATCTCTGATTTAAATCTACCACCCCTTAGCCTAAAACTGTGGCCTCTCGTTCTACAATGCCCCACAAGGAAAAAAATCCGCTCCACTATCCGTCTATTTTGTCTATCCCCTTTAGCACCCTATATACCTCAATTAGATCTCCTCTTATCCTTCTAAACTCTAGCAAGTATAGGCCTAAACTGCTCAATCTCTCCTCATAAGACAAGCCCCGCATCTCTGGAATCAATCTAGTGAACCTCCTCTGAACTGCCTCCAATACAACTACATCGGGGAATTTCTAGTCTGAACTTTTGTAATCTTGCATATAGTCCACTGAATTCCATTATGTAATCTTCTATGGAACTTTTTTTCCAACTTTCTAAATTTGTCAAAAGCAGGCCATGTTTTGGAAGCGCTTAATAAGTCATCCTTGTGATAGATCTTATCCATAAATTCTAATGATGTTTCCAAACCTTCATCCATGTTCAAATACTCAGGCTCCAACTCCAAAAATACTTTGCATCTTCTTTTGTCTTTGTATGGTAATGAAAGCACCAAGGCCGTAACCTGTTTTTCTTTTGGCAAGAACATAACCAGTGTCCATGTGGTTACTTCATTCTTCCATTGTTCATAGGGTTCACTCTCAGAAAACATCCCTGGGTAATCATACCCTAATTCTCTTTTTTTCCAAACCACTCTGCTCGTAAAATTAACTCCAAATACAGTCTGCTGTCTAAAGAAAACTTAGTTTCCAATCCATGATTTACAGACAGAAACCATCCCCTACTACCACAGTTAAGTTCCAATAGTTGTGCCAAATCTACTTCTTAAAACAGAGTTTTATTGCTTGCCATAAAACTCTCCACAGACAGCCCTAGTCTCAGCTGTTATCCCTTTTATACAACCAAATGCGTACTTAGTTAAACAACCTAATAAATAGCAATTGAACTTCTCTAACTATTTCCTTTCCTAACACAGGAGGGAGTCAGGGTGTGGGATGGTGGGAGAGAATCCAAAGTGCGGGATGGTGGGAGAAAAGCCAAGGGCGCAGGATGGTGAGAGAGGGGCCAGAGTGTGGGATGGTGGGAGAGGAGGCAAGGATGTGGGATGGCGAGAGAGGGGCCAGAGAGCGGGATGGCGGGAGAGGAACAAGGGGTGCGGCGGGGGGCTTGTGATGAGGTAGTAGTGGGGAAGCAGCTGAGTGTAAAAATCCATGCACATTGAGGACAGGCAGGCAAAGTTTTCTAACTGACGCAGAGTTCAGACCACAAGCAGATCAGCCATGATCTCATTGGTTGGCAGAACAAGCTCGAAGAGCTGAATGGCTTACTCCTGCTCCTAGGTATTACGTTGCTATGTTTCTAATGGTCCCTGCCACTTGTGTGAATTCCAGGACCATCAGCGTCAACTCGCCTGGAGCTCAATCAGGTGCACTGCAACAATTTCAGCTGAAGTTAGGTGCTGGAAGGTGCCATACTGCTGTGTTCCTCAATAGCAACAAGTGTCTCAGCATTCATCGCTATGAGAGAGAGAAAAACACGCCCCTAACATTAATAAATCAAACCGCTTTTTGGGCCAATATATTGGGACAGCCTCAGTCAAGGCAGCTTAAAGAAAAATAGCTGCATATTTTAAAACTCATCACACTAATTACATTTGTGTGAATGATAACTTGTGCCATAATATTAATGATTTAATCAGCTGTTAATGGAATTGATTGCTTTGAATAATGAAATTGAATAGAAATAGAACCTCTGGAATTTTGAGCTCTGATCTGTGCAGTGCAGGCTAGGGAGTTGAATAGTAATCTGACTTTGTGCTTTTGTGACAAGATTGGCTTTGAATTTAATCAGGTAATTACCCAAGTTAATTAACACTTGTTATATTTCTCCTGTTTCACTTTATTATACTGAAACATTGACTCTTGCTAACAATTATTTGGCAATTGTTTCCAGTTGTTCTGTTTTTATGCCTTTTCATCCTGACATATTCTGTGAGAACAGAGCAACACTGACTGTCATGCTTTCTCTTTCTGTCCTGTTCTGTGATCTATAAACAACATACACAGTTACAGCTGCATAATGCAGAAGCCTGATAAGTGATAAAATACTGTGAATGCTGGAAATCTGAAATATAAAAAAAACAGAAAATGCTGAAAATGCTCAGCAGATCAGGCAGCATTTGTGGAAAATGGAATTAATGGCCAGAATCTTGCAGACTTACAAAATTCTCAGGAGTTGAAATCATTTCCGGATCCTGACGCCATGCAACCACCCATCCTATGGCACAATCTTCCAGGAGGCAGCCAATTAACAGGCTTCCTCTGCGCTTGCCATCCAATCAGGGATGGCAGACAGGAGACTGGGTTCGCAGCGTGATTGAGACTGCTATATTTAAAGGGACATCGACATCTGTACAGTATAACCCCCACTAATGACTAAAAAATGACCATCAATACTTCACACATCTGCTCCCGTGGATTTCTCACAACACTTGGAGAAGTAATCTATTCATGGGAAATCATATGTTTTGAGCCTTTTTACGCTGTCTCAGGCTTTTTTTATTCTTTCACATGATGTGGGCATTGCTGGCTAGGCCAATATTTGTTGCCCATCCCGAACTGCCCTTGAGAAGGTGATGATGAGCCACCTTCTTTTACAGCTGAAGTCCATATCGTGCAGGTACACCCACGGTGCTGTTAGGGATGGAGTTCCAAGATTTTGACCCAGTGACAGTGAAGGAATGGTGATATATTTTCAAGTCAGGATGGTGTGTAGCTTGGAGCGGAAATTGCAGATGGTGGTGTTCCCAGGTATCTGCTGACTTAGGCTGAGGTAGTTCTACTTGGACTGTCGCTACTGAGGGGAAAACATGGTGATCAATATTTTGTCCTAGTATTCACTCGAAAAGAAATCATTTATTATACTAACCTTGAGCTTATCCTGAAATTCTATTTTGTTTACATCTCTTCACCTACCTACTTCCTTTTAAACTATTGAAATACTAACTTACTGTTGTATTTTATGTCTCTAGTTAAGGTTTTGTTTGTAGGTTTGACCCTCTGTCTATCCACTTATCATGTTTTTGTACATCTATGTTCATCCCAGGGATTTCCTTCACCTTTCCTGCCACAGAATTTATAAATATTATTCTTCATTCTTATTTAGTTCTGAATAATTTGATCATTCATCTAGCCCTGCCTTGAGTTTTGCCCCCGTTATTGACCTGAATTCCTGTCGGTTGCAGGTAATGATGATTCCCTGTTGTGATTTCACCTCCTCAGAGTCGATGAGCTCCTGATACTGTGGGGGGGCGGCGGGTGGGGGGGTGGGGGGGGGTGGGGGGGTGGGGGGGGGGTGGGGGGGTGGGGGGGGGTGGGGGGGTGGGGGGGGGGCGGGGGGGGGGGGTGGCTCTGTGGCATTCGAAAAATCTTATTGAAATGTCAAAATAGGCATTAATTGAAGTTTTAAACACCTTAGTTATCTACTTGCCACTCCTGGGCTGGTAGCTGTTGATGCTGGCAGGGAAGCTGATGGCGGTGGGAAGAGGTTGAGGAGCCAGCCTGATGCACTTCTTCCTGATTTTCCGTGTTGCCCCCCACCCCTCAGCCTCCAAAGCCGCCTCCACATGGTTGGGAGAATTCTGACCATCAGGTTGATAACTGACCACATACATTAACTCTGTTTAATTTTCTCTTTCCACAGATGCTGCATGAGTTGCCCATTACTTCCTGCATTCTCTGTTTTTATTTTATGAAGCAGAGCAGCTCTGGTTTATCCTTCCCTATGGTGGGATAAATGCTGTTCAGTGTAGTCCTGCACAAAGGCTCCTCATAGAGCCTAGTCTTCTATGTAGAGTTCTGTTTAGGTTCTGAAATGCAATTAAGTGTCTTACCTATCTTGCCATAGTCATGTGACCTCTGCCATGAGGGAATCTGTGGGGACAGCCATGTTACATTCACTTCAATAAAGACACTACGCTAGATAGACTGTAGTCTTTGATCTTGAAACGTGGGCCTGAATTTTTCCCTTGTCGGGTGCCCGTGATTGGCTGGTCCAGGAGCGGCCAGCGAACGGACTTCTAACCGTGATCATCCCCCAACCGTGACTTCATGCTGGCTGGACAATTAAGGTCCGCCCAGTGTGAAACACGTCTCCTGAATGGTCGGGAAGGGTGGGGCAGGGGCAGGGCTAGTTGGGCACCGGGTCCAATGGTAACCCGGCAGGTACTATAAAACTGGCAAAGCCAGCTCCCTCGAGGCTGCCAGGGGAGAATCTTTAGTTGGCCCAGAAGCTGGAACAATGGTCTCACCAGCAGCAGCAAACATCAGGCGGGAGAGCAGTTCAGGTGTGTACTTGGCCCCTCTTTTTTTGGACGAGTGCCTCGCTGTCCTTGTGGAGGAGGTGGGTGTCAGGCGGGTCACCCTCGTTCCCAGTGATGGCAGGAGGAGGCCATCACATCAGACCAATGGCGCTGCAGCTAGAGAGTGGACCAATCAATACTCCTGTGTACTTTCAGGAGAAGAGGAGCCATAACAACATAGAGAGGTCAACAACAGGCAGAGGCCCCCCAAACCTCCTAATCATGATGAGGTATGGAATAACTCGGTCAGCCGGTCGTGGAGAGACAGGGTTTCTGATGAAGGTAAGAGTGCAGTGCACAGAGGTAAGAGTTTCGGTTTGTGCAAACATTCTTGTGTAGTCTCATCATTAATGGGAGCCTCAGCTGGAATCCCCATTGATCATTGAAAGATGATGGCACCATGATGCAGATCTCCATTGTCTCACCAGGGACAGTGATAGTGTGATGACTTAAACTAACGACATGTTGTTGTTCTCCCTTAGGTTCAACAGTATGCACTCATATTCAGGATCCCAAAGAGCCATCCTTGACTCCAGAGGACCATCAGGCTTCAGATGCACCTGTGTTACGCCTGTTGTCTGAACCAGGCACCAGTGCAGATACCAGAACCTCGGTGGGTGTTAGATCATCAGCCAGTATCTCGGTGCACAGCGGTGAGGGCACTTCATACTCGCTTGAGGTGCAGGCGGAGGCAGAGAGCGCCCAGGGCGCCGGCAGTCAGAGGACTGCTGGAGACCAGGACGATGCTGAGTCAAAGGCAGATGATGAGCCTCTGGAGTCGTCCATCAGGTGGCAGATGCTGGGTGTCTAGTGGAGTGTGCGGGAGGATCTGGCGGAGATCCATGACGGTGTGCATGCCATGGTCTCCATTGTGGAGGAATCCACGTGAAGTGCGAACACCACATTGCCCCTCATGGCCGAGCGCACTGCCTCCTCCATTGAGAGAGTGGTGACTCTCATGGAGAGGCAGCTCCAGGGACAGAATCATGGGTTTCTGGGGTTGCACTCGGACCTGCAAGCCCTCACACAGACACTAACCTCAGGTGAGGTACCCAATATCCCAGCTAGGTGCCCGTCCATCAATGGCGAGCAGGGGGATCCAGAGTGACCTCACATTGGTGCACGACCTGCCTGTTGTCTCTGCAGGCTCATCTCAGGGCGCTCTGGATGACGGCAGCAGCTCCTCCTCCCCTCTGCCAGTGACTATGGCATCTGAAGAGGCTGCGATGTCTGGGGAGATGCCAGCCGTGGCACTGGCCGCTCCCTCCTAGGCAGGGACAGCACAGGCTCCACTGGCCAGAGGACGCCCACCAAGGTCATCAAGGCCAACAAGACAGCAGAGTCAGCAGGCTGTCTCCAATGCCGGTGCCACTGAGGGGAGTTGGGGGGACACCAAGACACAGCACTCATAAGCGTAAGTTTAAGGCACCATGAGCACGAGAGGGACAGTTCATGGGTGATCTTCAGTTCTGCCATGTTTTGTAAATATGTTTACTGGTGTGGGCATTAACACCAGATATAATTCTGTACATTTGTTGTGTGTCAAAATGATATAAATTTTGCTTTAGTATTAATGGCCTGAGTATGCGTCACCTTTTTTTTGGTGCTGGATGCGAATGGCTCGAAACTTTATTTCACAGACACTGAGTGGACTTTGGGTTCAAATGAAAGGGTCATTTCAGGCATCCAGGATGCAGATGGTAGCCCTGGCATGAGGTGAAAGCAGACCTTTGGCAGCCTAACTGATGGAGCAATGGATCAAGGTGTCCCTGGTGTCCCAGCCTCCCTGAAGGATACAGAGGTCTGCCTCCACACCCTCAGCGTTCTCCTCACCATGCTCCTGTTCTGACTCACCATTGGATTCATCCTCTGTGGCCTGTGGAGCTGCATCAAGATCCTCTTCCTCCAATGGGTCCCCCCTTGCCAGTGCCAAATTGTGGAGAGCGCAACATGCAACCACTCTGGGGGGTATTGTATTGCTCCCCCTGAAACGGTCCAGGCATTGGAAGCACATTTTCAGAAGACCTATGGTCCTCTCTATCGCCGCCATTGTGGAGGCATGACTCCTATTATAACGCTGCTCTGCCTCTGTTCTCTGATGCTGGAGAGGTGCCATGAGCCACCTTTTCAACAGATAGCCCTTGTCGCCCAGCAGCCATCCATCCAATTAACACAAAAGAGTTACTCACAATGGCAATGCTGCTGACCCATTTTATCCCGCCCTTGGATGAGGTTTCGTTAAAAGTGGGCTACTTGCCTATTCGTTTTGCCTGGGCGATGAGCATGAAATTGCATGGGCAATGTAAAATCGTGAACAATTCCCTTTTTAATAGCCTTAAGTGGCCTTTTAATTGTTGGTGGGTGCAGCTCCAGCACCCACACGTGCCCGCCGATCTGAAGATTGCTCGCATGCAGGTGACATTGATATGTTCACCCAACATCATCTTGTGCTATTTCACATATGTTCAGGTTGGCCACATGCCTGTCTGCGAGGCAAAAAATTCTGCCCATGGTGTCAGAAGTATAGCTGAGATTGAGTTTTCAAAAGCTAGAAAGGAAGCCACAGCTATTGAAAGGGAAACACTGAAACGTCCCAACCTGCTTAAAGCTGCTGAACAAAAAAAATTACAGACAAGGAAAAGCTAACACAAGCTGAAGGTTGCAAGTAAAATACTGGGTGAGACAAAAATGGCTGTAAATTTTCCACTTCAGCTCCTATCGAAATGAAAGGCAATATGCGGAAGAACTGGCAAGTTTTCCACATGCATTGGCAAAACCACAAAATTGTAACAGATTTAATTAACAAGTCAGAGCCGATATGAGTAGCAACACTTTTTTAACACTGCTGGGGAGGGACTGCTATGAACAGAAAAAACAGCCTGCAGAAATTTTGGAAGCTCTGAAGGCATGCTTTGAACTTCCAAGTGAACGTAGCTTATGAATGATATGTGTTCAACATTATGGCTCAAGGTGAAAAAGAGTCCATTGATCAGTATGTGGCTGCAGTAACACAGTTTGCAGAATCAGGTGAGTTTGAGCAACTAAAAGATGATCTCATTAAAGATGGGATTGTCTTTGGCATAAGAGATCCAACAGTGAGAGCAAGTCTAAGGAGAGAAGGGAGATGCTGGAGTGCATCCATGCAAGCCATCAAGGAATTGAACTGAGTTTGAGGAAGGCAAGTAATGTGCTCTACTGGCCAAACATGAGCACTGAAATTAAAGGCCATATAGGCCTGTGCAGTGCTTATAACGAGTACCAAGCCAAACAAGCTAGAGGGCCATTGATGATGCATGACATCCTAGACAGGCCATGGATGAAGCTTGGAGTAAACCTCTTCACTATAGCAGAAGCTTATTATCTTGGGCAGGATTTTCTGTTGAGCGGGTGGGCATGTGACCAACCTGCTCGAGCATAAAATGGTGCGCGATGACGTCAGGCGAGCATCCCGACGTCATCATGCACTCACGCTATATTTTGGTCGGCGGGAGTTGGTAGTGCACCCGCCGACAATTAAAAGACCTATTAAGGTCATTAAAAATGTAATTGAAATAAATTTTTTGTTGCCCGTCCAACCTTACGGCTGGTGGGCAAGCGAAAAGGCCAAACAGCCTTTGCATTTTTTAGGAAACCTCATGCATGGGCGGGATGAGGTTTCCAACAGCTATTAATAATAAAATAAAAGCTTTAATTTTCATTAATAACATGTCCCTCAGGATTGTTTTTTAACAATTTAAAATTGTTTATTTTAAATTCTTGAACACTTCATCTCACTGAAGCAGGTCAGCAGCTCAGGGAGCTTTTCCAGTGTGCACCCACGCGCATGTGCAAAATTGTACTCTCGCCCTCGCAGAACCCCCCCACCCCCCCACCAACCCCCCCCTCCCCCCTCCTCCACACAGGCAGTGCTGAGTGTGGAAGCATGTGTTTCACATTGGACGGACCTTAATAGTGTGAAGGTGGTGTATCATGTTGAATTTCCCAATCCTTTGTGAAGCAGCTAAGTTTGTCACTCGTGAGCTGTGGGCCATTGTTACTCATCACAATATCTGGAATGCCATAATGGCTGAAGTGTGCTTTCAAGCATTCTACTATCTCTCCTGTTGTCAATGAAGTCAGCTGGTCTAACTCCCAGTAGTCAGAATAGTAGCCTACAGTGACAAGGGCCAGGATTTTTCCCTTGTCGGACAGGCTTGGCAGGAGCAGTCGGGAAGCTGACCACCACCTGCGGATCGGGACCAGACTGCGATTTCACGCTGGCCCTTGTCACTGTAGACTACTATTCTGACTACTGGGAGTTAGACCAGCTGGCTTCATTGACAACAGGAGAGATAGTAGAATCTCTTAGTTCTGTTGAGGGGTCATGAGGACTCGGAACATGGACTGTGCTCTTCTCCGCCGATGCTGCCGGACCTGCTGAGTTTTTCCAGGTATTTGTGTTTCTGTTTTTGTGTTAGAGATAGTAGAATGCTTGAAAGCACACTTCAGCCATTATGGCATTCCAGATATTGTGATGAATAACAATGGCCCACAGCTCACAAGTGACAAACTTAGCTGCTTCACAAAGGATTGGGAAATTCAACACTATACATCATCTTCACACTATCCCCGGTCAAATGGAAAAGCTGAGGTGGCAGTGAAAATCGCCAAAGGAATCAAGAAATCAAGCAAATTTAGCACAGATGTACAGAAGGCATCCACGAGCGGAGAAACACACCGACTGAAGGCATGGAAAGTGGTCCAGTCCAAAGGCTAATGTCACTTCACACCCAAACTACTCTTCCATAGAACCATAGAAAAGTTACAGCACAGAAGGAGGCCATTTGGCCCATCTTGTCCATGCCAGCCCGAGGACACCCAGGTGCCCTTTCTAATCCCACCTTCCTGCACCCAGCCCATAGCCCTGCAGCTTTCAGCACTTTAGGTGCAGATTCAGATACTTTTTAAAAGTGTTTAAAGTTTCTGCCTCTACCACCAACTTGGGCAGCGAATTCCAGACACCCACTACCCTCTGCGTAAAAAAGTTCTTCCTCACATCCCCCCTACACCTTCTGCCACTTATCTTGAATCTATGTCCCCTGGTCCTAGAATTCTCCATAAAGAGAAACAGTTTTATCCTGTCCACTCTATCTATTCCCCTCATAATTTTGTACACCTCAATCAAGTCACCTCTCAGCCTTCTTTGTTGTAAGGAAAATAACCCCAACCTATCCAATTTCTCCTCGTAGCTACACTTTTCTAACCCTGGCAACATTCTTGTAAACCTCCTCTGCACTCTCTCCAGAGCTATTATGTCCCTCCTGTAATGTGGTGACCAGAACTGCACACAATAGTCCAGTTGTGGCCTCACCAGTGTTTTAAACAATTCCAACATTATATCCTTACTTTTATATTCTATACCTCTGCCAATGAAGGAGAGCATTCCATATGCCTTCTTTACAACCTTGTCTACTTGAACTGCTGCCTTCAGGGACCCGTGTACTTGTACGCCAAGATCTCTCACTTCATCTACCTCTCTTAGTATATTCCCATTTATTGTGTAATCCCTGTAATTGTTTGACCTCCCTAAATGTATGACCTCACACTTCTCTATGTTAAAATCCATCTGCCACTTTACCACCCACTCCAAGAACCCATCTATATCATTTTGGAGATTATGGCTATCCTCTACACTATCCACTACTCGGCCAATCTTTGTGTCATCTGCAAATTTCCCAATCGTGCCCCCCACGTTCACGTCCAAATCATTAATATATAACACAAACAGCAAGGGTCCCAACACCGAGCCCTATGGAACACCACTTGAGACAACATTCCATTCACAAGGGCATCCATCGACCATTACCCTTTGTTTCCTGTTACAAAGCCAACCTTTTATCCAGTTTGCCACATTACCTTGAATCCCATGGGCTTTTACTTTCCTGACCAATCTGCCATGTGGGACCTTGTCAATTGCCTTGCTAAAATCCATGTACACAACATCCACTGCACTAGCTTCATCAACTTTTCTTGTCACTTCCTCAAAGTATTCAATCAAATTTGTGAGGCAAGACCTTCCTTTAACAAATCCATGCTGACCATCCCTGACTAGTCCATGCCTTTCCACATGACAGTTAATCCTATCTCTCAGGATTGTTTCTACTAATTTGCTCACCTCTGATGTAAGACTAACTGGCCTATAATTGTTTGGCATTTCCTTTGATTCCTTTTTAGACAATGGAACTATGTTTGCATTTCTCCAGTCCTCCGGTACCTCCCATGTATCTAGTGAAGATTGGAAAATCATCCTCAGAGCATCTGCTATCTCCTCCCTGACTTCCTTCAGCAGCCTCGGAAATAGTAAAAAAGCTACTGAAGCCAGGAGTAGTAATAGGTGTGAGTGAAAAAGGCAAAATGGCAGAAAGACAAATTTCATTTTGGCAAGACTGCCAAGCCATTGGCTGAGTTGAGCATTAGAGAGCCCGTCAGGGTACAAGCCTTCAATGCTCTCAACAGGAGTCAGCCCACGTGGCAACTTGGAACATGCATAGAGAAGATGTCACCTTGATCATAGGCAGTGGAAGTGATCGAACAAATTTACCGGCGCAACCACAGGCATATATGAACATCTAGAGAAGCTGTTCCCTCACTGCAGATGGCCGGTCAGGAAGATGAGATCTCACCAGCTGCACAGGGTACAGAACAAGCATCACTCCCAGGGGTCCACTGACCCCCAACAATGCGAAATGGAGCAAAAACAACTGTTACCAGGCAACATCAAGTACCACCGGAACAACACTCCTTGGAGAAGGAACATCATCTAGATGAACAGCCAATGGCAATGTGCATGCGTACCATTAAGAGACCTGCATGATTTAACGACTATGTGTGCAAAGCATGTGTAGAGACTGATGAGAATAATGAACAGTTTGTTAATGCATGAGAACAGTTGTGGTGTAGTGAGTAGTTCACTGTTACACATGACAGTGCATGCAAAGTTGTCCATTGTTTGTTATGGAAAGGGGATGTTTGGGTTTTGAAATGCAATCATTACTAAATATCCTACCTTACTTGCCATAATCATGTGACCTCTGCCATGAGGGAATATCTAGGAGTAGCCATGTTACATTCAGTTCAATAAAGACGCTACACTAGAAAGACTGTAGTCTTATAGTTTGGAACAAGTTGTACTACAGGCATTTTTGGATGTCCATTACTTCAGGAACAAAGCTGCATTGGTTCTTTGACAGCAAAACTTCCCTCCCCCAGCCCAAAAAAATAGATTTGCCTTTGTATTACTGAAAATCCTGAGTGAGAGACAATCAATAACTATTTGATAGAGAAATGAACGTCAATACATATGTACTAACAACATTGTGAGAGCATCTACACCGCAGCACACAGAATGCAGCAGGATAAGAAAGTTCAGCTTCTCAAGGGCAATGTGGCGATGGACAATAAATATTGGCCTTGCAAAACTGTTTAACAAGCTACATTATAAATATCATTATTCATCACAGTCAGTCAAACACAATGAAATGAGACTGTGGTTAGAATGAAGGTCCAGAAATTGCTACAATGGCTCATTTCGTGATAAGTGATCATAATTGGACTTTTTAACCTCACCATTCAGATCGTGATATATTTGTGTCACAAAATGCTGGCGTGTCAAAGCATTGCAGCAATGCCACGTCTGGGACCTCGGGAACATTATGCTCAATGGTGTATTTCCTTAATCAGTGCAAGAAGAGGATTGAGAGCTAAACAGAGCAAGTGACAGAGTACAAATCTAACAATAAATCAACAGATGAAACTAGAGGTTATGAAATGAATGAAAGGATAAAACTAAAAGCTCTGTATCTGAATGCACGTAGTTTTGAAAACAAAACATGAAATGAGAGCACACATGGAAATAAATAATTATGATTTGATAGCCATTAAGGAGACATGGCTGCAGGAGGACATGGATTGGGACCTGAATATTGAAGGGTACAGGATATTTAGGAAGGATAGGAAGTGGGGAAAAGGTGGAGAGGAAGAGGTGGAGAGCCAACTGTTAGTTAATGATGGTATTAGCACGAAAGAGAGGATGACCTAAGATCAGAAAAGCAGGGTGTGGAAACATTTTGGGTAGAGATGAGAAATGGTAAAGCCAGGAAGTCACTTGTGGGAACTGTGTACAGGCCCCCTAACAGTAACCACATGGTAGGGTGGAGCATAAAGGAAGAAATAATTGGAGCTTGTCAGGAAGGCATGGCGATAATCATGGGAGATTTTAATCGACATATAGACTGGAAAAGTCAGATCCAGTTTGAGGGAGAGAGGAGTGGGTCCGAGACTATGTTTTGAAACTTAAATAAGGGCAATTATGAGGGCATAAAAGCTGAGCTGGCTAAAGTGAATTGGCAAATTAGGTTAAGGGATAGGTCAATAGAGATGCAGTGGATAATATTTAAAGGGCTATTTCAGAGTGCACAAAATTGATACATTCCAACAAGAAGAAAAAGTCCAAGGGATGGACACACCATCCGTGGTTCACTAGAAAGGTTAAAGATAGTATCACACATAAAGAAAAAAGCATATAATTGTGCAAAGACAGGTAGCAGGCCAGAAGATTGGACAGAATATAAGGAACAGCAAAGAATGACTAAAAGACTTATAAGGAGGGAAAAATTAGAGTATGAGAGAAAGCTAGCCAGAAATATAAAAAATAGATAGTAAGAGTTTCTTTAAATATTTTTAAAAGAAATGAGTTAACAAAGTGACCGTTGGTCCTATAGAAAGTGAATCTGGAAAGTCTGGAGAACAAAGGGATGGCAAACGAATTGAATAGGTATTTTGCAACAGTTTTCACTATAGAGGATAAAAGTAGCGTCCAGAAGCAGCTATAAATCAGGAAATGGAAGTGGAGGAGGAAGTCAGGAAAATTACAGTCACCAGTGAAATGGTACTGAGTAAATTATTGGAGCTGCGGGCTAACAAGAGCCCGGGTCCTGATAGACTTCATCCTAGGGTCTTGAAAGAAGCGTCTGGTGAGATAGTTGATGCTTTGGTTTTAATTTCCCAAAACTCCCTAGATTTGGGGAAATTCCCATTAGATTGGAAGATAGCAAATGTAACTCCATTATTCAAAAAGGGAGGGAGACAGAAAGTGGGAAACTACAGGCCAGTTAGCTTAACATCTGTCACAGGAAAACTGTTAAAAGCTATTATTAAAGAAGTTATAGCAGGACACTTGGATAAGCTCAAAGTCTCAGGCAGAGTCAACATGGTTTTGTGAAAGGGAAATCATGTTTAACCAACTGAGGAAGTAATATGTGTTGTGGATAATGGGAACCAGTGGATGTACTGTACTTAGATTTCCACAAGGCATTTGATAAAGTGCCACATCAAAGGTTATTGTGGAAAATAAAGGTTCATGGAATAGAGGGATAACATATTTGTATGACTAGAAGATTGGGTTGCTAACAGGAAACGAAGAGTAGGCATAAATGGATCTTTTTCAGGTTTGCAAGATGTAACGAGTAGTTTGCCACAGGATCAGTGCTGGGACTTCAACTGTTTACAATCTATATAAATGACTTGGATGAAGTGATGGATGGGATGGTTGCCAAATTTGCTGATGACACAAAGATAGGTAGGAAAGGAAGTTGTGAAAAGGACATAAAGAGGCTGTAAAGGGATATGGATAGTTTAAGTGAGTGGGCAAAGACCTGGCAAATGGACTATAATGTGGGAAAATGTGAAATTGTCCATTTTGGAAGGAAGAGTAAAAGAGAAGCTTATTATCTAAATGGTGAGAGATTGCAGAGCTCTGAGGTGCAGAGGGATCTGGGTGTCCTGGTGCATGAATCACAAAAGGCTAGTATGCAGGTACAGCAAGTAATTAGCAAAGCTAATAGAATGTTATCATTTATTGCGAGGGGAATTGAATACAAACGTAGGGAGGTTATGCTTCAGTTGTACAGGGCACTAGTGAGATCATATTTGGAGTACTGTGTACAGTATTAATAAGGTCACCTTATTTAAGGAAGGATGTAAATTCATTGGAAGCAGTTCAGAGAAGGTTTACCGGAGTAATACCTGGAATGAGTGGGTTGTCTTATAAGGAAAGGTTGGACAGACTAGGCTTGTATCTGTTGGAGTTTAGAAGAGTAAGAGGCTACTTGATTGAAACATATAAGATACTGAGGAGTCTTGACAGGGTGGATGTGGGGAGGATGTTTCCTCTTGTGGGAGAATCTAGAACTAGGGGTCACTGTTAAAAATAAGGGTTCGCCCATTTAAAACAGAGATGAGGCAAAACATTTTCACTCAGAGGGTCGTGAGTCTTTGGAACTGTCTTTCGTGAAAAGGCAGTGGAAGCAGAGTCTTTGAATATTTTTAAGGCAGATGTGGATAGATTCTTTGTAAGCAAGGGGGTGATAGGTTATCGATGGTAGGTGGGATGCAGATTTCAAGTTACAATCAGATCAGCCATGATCTTATTAAATGGCTCGAGGAGCTGAATGGCCTACTCCTGCTCCCTTTTCGTATGTTCTTATATAAAAATAGGGTAAACTATAGTTAACTGAGAGACAGTAAAAAATAGAGGGGGCAGTAAGAGAGAATTTGAGAGAGATAAAGGAAATGTAAGAAAAGAATTAAAAAAGATATGCAGAAGAAAAGGTCAGTAACCTAGTTGTTTTAGGGAATTGTTAAGAAATTACTGAGTGAATGGCAGAGCAGGTAAGTAAAATATTAGTGATCCATTAAGTAAAGAACCAGTGGTCCCTTTGTGATCAGGGACAGTGCAACCACTATTTAGACACATAGGAATTGCTTGGTTAAAAACAAAATCACTGTACATCCAGATCACCATTTATCTTCCTGTTATGATACAATGGTAATGGGTTTTGTTGACCAACATAGCAACTAATCACTATCAGTTAGTCCACAACAAGCCCAGTGATAGAAATCTTTGGGAACCATAACATTGCCAATTATAACATACATTTATATTGTGCCTTTAATATAATAAAATATCCCCAAGCACATCACAAGAGCATTAAAAAGCAAAATTGGACACATAGCTACTTAAAATGATATTAGGGCAAATGGTCAAAAGCTTGGTCAAAGAGGTAGATTTTAAGGAGCATCTGGAAAGAGAGATAGGGAGGCAGAGAGGTTGAGGAAGAGAATTCCAGATCGACACCTTTTCCCTCTCAAGAATTTTACACTTACATCATGGTCATTATTACTCATAAACCATGACCCAAAATATAATTTTCTAAAAAAAAACTAACTAGTTAGCATTTCTGAGTGTTGAAACAATTTTGTGTCCTGAAAATTATCACTTTCCAACAATAATAAGAGTGTGGTTAGGATGACCATCACAAGAATATTACCCAGACAGATAAAAATAATTCAAAAATCTCTAGGTCCTAAAGTCTAGGAACAATTTATTACTGGCTGGAGTGTGATTCATTCTGGGTCTGTTGAGTGTCATACCAAGACCATAAATCACATAATTAACAGAGTCCTATGAACTCCGCTATGAACTCCTGATACATTAATACAACACATTTTACTTGAAAGTTGGTTATATTACATAAGATAATAGAGGAGTAGGAGTACATTACCATATATACACAGCGTGTGTGTAGGCGTACAGATTGCTGAATATGTTTTTGTTATTCAGTAACCTCATTTGAATAATGATGCAAGGCGCATTTTCTATTTCACTCAGATCCCAGAAGTGACTCAGTTAATGCATTGGAAATAATATATTTTAATAATTTGTCTCATTGGCAGTTTAAGTTCTAACCAAAATGACAGTGTTTCTTTATGTTTATGTTCAATATTCTTGAACCTAGAATCCCATTGACTTCTTTATGACCTTTTCCACTTGCACTCTCACCTTTAAAAGTCTTTAACTGCAGTTCTAAGGCTCTCTGAAGCTCCACTTTAATTAGAATCTTACAGTTTAGGATACATATCATTGCATTGTTCTATTTTCCAAAATGTACCATCTACATCGATTCATCAGCACTGCAAGTATAAAAGAACCTTATATCTTCATAACAAGAAGATGCTGTTAATGCTGTCATATGTAATGGCGGCACATACAAGTGTAACAATGACATTTGTTTTAAGGTTAATAGCCTGAGAGTTACTGTTACTACCAAAGCCGCAGTAAATAAACACAGGAATGCCATTTCCTTTGACAAGAGGGGTTCCTTGTTTACATTGGAACTTTAGAGGAGCTCTATATGTCTAGTTGTTGTGATATTACTGTTCATCTCTGAATCTGGCCCATGGTATGAATGAAGCAAATTTGGAAATGAGATCCTATCGGAGCAACCTTTCCAATGATACACAATTAGCTATTGCTTTTAGGAATTAAGCTAAGCAGGAGGAGGAAGCCCAGCTTGTGATCTGGGGTTGTCACACAATCAAGATCTCTTATAACACACAATGTAAGGGGGTAGAGATACACTCAGCTGAAGAATTTTAAATCAAATCAATAACTAGGAGCACTGCCACAGAATATGGTTCTTTCATTCTCCATATATTTCGCACACTTTGACAGGGAGAGGTTGTCAATAACCAATTTCAGGAAATATTCATAAAAGTTATGAGCATCAAAGATGTAGGGCAGAATTGTCCTGGATTTGCACAAAGTGCAGTAGCGGGCGGGAAAAAGTCATTTTACCCACCGGCCTCAATGGCAGGTTTATGCACCGTATCGCCCCATTCCTGCTTCATTAATTATGCAGCCAGAGAAAACTTGCCATCTCACTGGTGGGCAGCATCCGATTGCCCGCCACACCATTACCTTGCCGCTTCCCCATGCAGGGCGCCATATTTAAGCTGCAGCTGCATGCGCACTTCTCAATGCTTGCAGCCCAGGAGGGCATCAGTGAAGGCTTGGCCTGAAAAGCCAAGAAGAGTGCAGACCCCCCGATTCAGTGATGCATCCTTGGGACGTCTTCAGGACATTGTGGAGGCCAACGTGATGTCCTTTACCCCCGCTCTGGCTGCAGGAGGCCCATCAATCTCACCACTCCGGCTTGGGAGGTGCTGGCAGAGGTGGTCAGTGCCAATGCTGCACACAAGAGGTTGGCCATCCCAGTGCAGAAAACTGATGAATGATCTTATTCGTGCCGCCAGGGTCAGGCAACCATCTCATCTCTCTGAACTCACACACTCAAGCCCATCACACATTCACTGGATCTCACTCACTGCCAGCTCAAGGGACATCACCACTCACTCTCTCACACACATCCTCACTTCACCATCTGGCCTCGTCTCCTCTGGAGACTGCCTCCTCAACACTCACCATCTTGAGGCCACTTGCACAGATCAACATGTGCCCCCACACACACCCTGAGATATCCCCCTTCCTCAGTACAGCCCTCACCATGCAGCCTCTTCCCTTGCCTGAAGCCACTTTACCCCCCTCCCCAAGCAAGACCTAGCCCTGCAGCCGTTAAAAAGCCACCATTGCCTTAAGGCTGGTCTTGTAGTTAGAGCCTTGCCCGCGAGTACCCTCTCAAAATGATGGGTGCTGCCTGCGGAGCCTGGCACTGATGACTACGAGTGCTGCCCGAAGCAAGGTAGGCAAACAAACCTCGAAGGCCCGAGTGGAGTGCAGCTCGCCAGGTGCACATTGCTTATGTACTGTTGTGAAATACGTCGGCGTGATTGCCTGGATGACCTAATGTGGGGAGATGGTTCTGGCAGGCAGGGCTTATAATGTATAATGAGATGCTAAAGTACTGAAATTAGGTGGGAAACACAGCCTGCCATTGATGGATGCAGTGGACGATCACAAACTGGTTTCATGACGGCGTGAAACTGATTTTTGGCCTTCTCTCCATGTTGCCCACCCCCCACCCGCCAAGCCTGATACCCGATGCCAACGGGGCCGGAAAATTCCGGCCATTGTTTCATCTTAGAACTGACAGAAGGTCATTGGTGAAACAACTAAAGATGGGTGGGCCTAGGACACTACTCTGACAAATTTCTGCAGTGATGTCCCAGGACTGAGATGATTGGCCTCCAACAACAACCATCTTCCTTTGTGCTAGTTATGACTCCAACCAGTGGAGAGTTTTCCCCCTGATTCCCATTGACTCCAGTTGTGCTAGGGCTCCTTGATGCCACACTCAGTCAATGGTGCCTTGATGTCAAGGGCAGTCACTCTCACCTCACCTTTCGAGTTCAGCTCTTTTCTTCGTTTGGACCAAGACTGGAGTGAAGTCACAAGCAGAGTGAGTGGTCCTTGCAGAATCCAAACTGAGCATCAATGAGTAGGTTATTGCCATGTAAGTGTAGTTTGATAGCACTGTTGATGACACCTTCCATCACTTTGCTGATGATTGAGAGTAGGCAGATGGATTGGCAATTGGACAGATTCAATTTGTCCTGATCTTTGTGACATTATATAACTGGGCAAATTTTCACATTGTCAGGTAGATGCCACTGTTTTAGCTGCACTGGAATAGCTTGATTATTGGGGCAGCTGGTTCTGAAGTACAAGTCTTCAATACTACCAGGTTGTACAAGGTTATGAAGGGGCTTGACAAGCTAGATGCTGAAAGTTGTTTCCACTGGCTGGGGAATCTAGAACACAGGGACACAGCCTCAGGATAAGGGGCCAATCATTCAGGACTGAAATTATGAGAAATTTCTTCACTTAGAGGGTTGTGAATCTTCGGAATTCTCTACCCTCAAGGTTTGTGGATGCTCCATCGATGAACTTATTTAAAGCTGGGGTAGACAAGGTTTTTGGCCCCTCAGGGGATCAGAGGCTATGGGGAGCAGGCAGAAATATGGATTCAAAGCAGAAGGTCAGCCATGGTTTTATTGAATGGCGGAGCAGGCTTGATAGTCTGCTCCAGCTACTATTACTTATGTTCTTATGTTTTTACACTGTCAGAGTCCATAACCTTTGCTTTATCCAGTGCCTTCAGCCGTTCCTTGATATTACGTGGAGTGAATCAAGTTGGCTGAAGACTGATATCTGTGTTACTGGGGACCTCAGGAGGAGGCCAAGGTGGATCATCCACTCGGCACTTCTGGCTGAAGATTGTTGCAAATGCTTCAACTTTGTCTTTTGCAGTGATGTGCTGGGCTCCTCCATCACTGAAGATGATGAGAGCCTCCTCCTCTGATTAGTTGTCCACCACCATTCACGACTGGATGTGGCAGCACTACAGACCTTTTATCTGATCCTTTGGAGTGCTCAGATCTTCCTATTGGATGCTGCTTCCACTGCTTAGTGTATGCAGGTAATCCTGCATTGTCGCTTCATTTTTAGGTATGCCTGGTGCTGTTCCTGGCATGCCCTCCTGCATTCTTCATTGAACCAGAGTTGATCCCCGGCTTGAAGGTAATGGTAGAGTGAGGGATATGGTGGACCATGAGGTTACAGATTGAAGCTGAATACAATTCTGCTGTTGCTGTTGGACCACAGTGCCTCATGGATGCCCTATTTTGAGCTGCTAGGTCTGTTCTGATTCTACCATATTTAGCATGGTCGTAATGCTACACGACATGATTCATGGTATCTCAGTATGAAGGCAGGACTTCCTCTCCACAATGTCACGGACATATCCATCTGTGACAGGAGGTGAGGTTGACGTCAAGCAGATTTTTTCCTCATTTTTTTATTGGTTCGTGGGATGTGGCTAGGCCAGCGTTTATTGCCCATCCTTAAGGCATTTTTAAGAGTCAACCACATTTCAGTGGGTCTGTAGTCACATGTAGGCCAGGCCACAACAGGCGGGGACAGCAGATTTCCTTCCCTAAAGGGCATTAGTGAACCAGTTGGGTTTTTATGACAATCAACAATGGTTTCATGACCATCATTAGACTTATAATTCCAGATATTTAGTGAATTCAAATTCCACCATTTACTATGGTGGGATTTGAACCCTGGATCTCTGGATTACCAGTCCAGTGACAATACCACTACACCATCACCTCCCCTATGTTGGTTCCCTCACCCTGGGGTCTTTTAGCACTAGGCTAACTTGATCCGTTGTGTTGCTACAAAGCCACTATTGGTGATGGACATTGAAGCCCCTCACCCAGAATACATTGGGCAGAATTTTCTGCCTACCGGGCGGGCGGGCCCGACCCAATCTCCGGCAGGTGGGGAGCCGATCCCCGCCGGAAAAGCGGGCCCCACTACCATTTTAAGTGGGCAGGGCAGTTAAGGCCCGCCCAGCGTGACGCCCGGCAGGAAGCGCTATGCACTTCCTGTGCAGGTGAGGGGGGGATTCCCCAACTGCGAGAGTGCGCTGTTTCACGCATGCACACGAAATAGTGCACATCTCCCTGAGGTAAAGTGCCGCCTCAGGGAGAGCGCTGAAAGTTGTTTAAACATTAAAAATAGAAAAATAAAAAAATTCTTAACATGTCCCCCTCATGTGACAATATCACATGAGATGGGACATGTTAATAAATTTCACTAAAACTTTATTAAAGTTTTTTAAACCCTACATGAAACCTCAACCGGCCTGTAGATGAGGTTTCATGTTTTTTCTATTCCCCGCCGGGGCTCCTGGCCTGCCCATCAACCTTAAGGTTGGATGGGCAGGTCCTTTAGTTGTTTTAATTATCCTGTCAATGGCCTCAATTGGTCATTGACAGGTCGGAGGGCCCACAGCTGATTTTGCTGTGCCCCCGCCTACCTGAAAATTTAAATGGGGCGGGATGACATCGGGGGTTCCGCCCGACATCATCCCGCCCCGCCCCCTGCTCGCCGACGGCAAAATCCACCCATTCTGTTCCCTAGCTACCTTCAGTGCTTCTTCCAACTGGTCTTCAAAATGGAGGCGTGCTCATCAGCTGAGTGATAGTGAGCAGGGGGTTTCCTTGACCATATTTGACCTGATGCCATGAGACCTCATGGGGTCCGGAGCCAATGTTGAGGACTCCCAAGCAACTCCCTTCTGACTATATACCCCACTCAGCAATGGTGATAATGGTGTCGGGGACATTGTAAGATATGATTTGGTGAGTATGACTATGTCAGGCTACTGCTTGACTAGTCTATGGGACAGTTCTCCCAATATTGCACAAGCCCCCAGATGTTAGTAAGCAGGACCTTGCAGGGTAAGCTGGGCGCTGTGTGTCATTGTTGTTTCTGGTGCCTAGGTTGATGCTGAGTGGTGCATCTGGTTTTATTCCTTTTTTGAATTTTCTGTAGCAGCTTTGTACAACTGAGCATACGGGCATATGAATTAGGAGCAGGAGTAGGCCACTCAGCCCCTCAAGCCTGCTGTACCATTTAATAAGATCATGGTTGATCCGATTGTAACCTCCCACCTACCCCTGATAATCTTCCACCTGCTTGCTTATCAAGAATCTATCTGCCTCTGCCTTAAAAGTGTTCAATGACCCCACCTCCACCACCTTCAGAGGCAGAGAATTCCAAAGTCACACAACCCTCAGAGAAAAAATCTCTCCTCATCTCTGTCCTAAAAGGGCAAACCCTAATTTTAAAACATTGCCCTCAGTTCTGGACTCACCAACAAGAGGAAACATCCTTTTGACATCCACCTTGTCAATACCATTCAGGATCTTATCAACTTCAATCAAGTCATCCCTCACTCTTCTAAACTCCAGTGGAAACAAGCCCAATCTGTCCAATCTTTCCTCATAAGACAACCCACTCATTCCAGGTATCAATCTAGTAATCCTCCTCTGAACCGCTTCCAACGCATTTACATCCTTCCTTCCTTAAATATGGAGACCAAAACTGCACACAGTATTCGAGATGCAGTCTCATCAATGCCCCGTATTGCTGAAGCATAACATCCTTACTTTTATGTTCAATTCTTTTCGTAATAAAGGATAGCATTCCATTAGCCTCCTTAATTACTTGCTGTACTTCATACTAACTTTTTATTACTCATGTACTAGAACACCTAGATCCCTCTGCACCTCAGAATTCTGCAGCCGTTCTCCATTTAAGTAATACTCTGCTTTTTGTTCTTCCTTCCAAAGTGAACAACTTCACATTTCCTCACATTAAACTCCATTTGCCAGATCTTTGCCCACTCACTCAAGCTATCCATATCCATCTGCAACCTCCTCATGTCCTCTTCACAACATATTTTCTTACCTATCTTTGTGCAAATTTAGTTACCATGCCTTCACTCCCCTCATCTAAGTCATTGATGTAAATTGTAAAAAGCTGAGGCCCCATCACAGACCCCTGTGGGACTCCACTTGTCACATCCTGTCAATCAACAAAGATCCATTTATGTATACTCTCTGCTTTCTGCCAGCCAGCCAATCTTCTATCCATGCTAACATGTTACCCCCTACACCCTGCACTTATAGAAACATAGAAACTAGGAGCAGGAGTAGGCCATTCAGCCCTTCGAGCCTGCTCAGGCATTCAATATGACCATGGCTGATCCTCTATCTCATCGCTATATTCCTGCTTTCTCCCCATACCCCTTGATGCCCCTAATATCCAAAAATTTATCAATTTCTTTCTTGAATATACTCAATGACCCGGCCTCCACAGCCTTCTGTGGTAGAGAATTCCACAGGTTGACCACCCTCTGAGTGAAGAAATTTTTCCTCATCTCAGTACTAAATGGCCTGCCCCGTATTCTGAGGCTGGCCCCTGGTTCTAGACTTCTCAACCAGGGGAAACATCCTCCCTGCATCTAGTCTATCTAGCCCTGTTAGAATTTTATATGTTTCAATCAGATGTCATTCTTCTAAACTCTAGAGAATACAGGCCCAGTCGAACCAATCTCTCCTCATACAGCAGTCCTGCCATCCCCGATATTAGCCTAGCGAATCTTTGCTACACTCCCTCTGGCAAGTATATCCTTTCTCAGGTAGGGAGACCAAAACTGCACACAATACTCCAGGTGTGGTCTCACCAAGGCCCTGTATAACTGCAGTAAGATATCCCTACTTCTGAACTCAAATCCTCTTGCAATGAAGGCCAACATACCATTTGCCTTCCTAGTTGCTTGCTGCACCTACCTATTTACTTTCATTGACTGGTTGTACATCCACATTTCCCACAATATCAGCATTTAAATAATACTCTGCCTTTCTGTTTTTCACACCGAAGTGTATAACTTCAGATTTATCCACGTTATACTGCATCTGCCATGTGTTTATCCACACACAACTTGTCTAAACCGCTCTGAAGCCTCCTTGCATCCTCCTCACAACTCACAACCCCGCCCGTGTGTCATCAGCAAACTTGGAAATATTGCATTTGGTTCCCTCATCCAAGTCATTTACATATATCGTGAATAGCTGGGGCCCAAGCACTGATCACTGCGGTACACCACTAGTCACCGCCAGCCATCCGGAAAAAGACCCATTTTATTCCCACTCTCTGTTTCTGGTCTGTCAACCAATTCTCAATCTATGCCTGTATATCACCCATGATCCCTTTGAGCTTTAATTTTGTCCACAAGTCTCTTATGTGGGACCTTATCAAAAGCCTTCTTGAAATCCAAATACACCACATCCACTGGTTCTCCCTTATCTATTCTACTAGTTACATCCTCAAAAAACTCTAGATTGGTTAAGCATGATTTCCCTTCATAAATCCATGCTGACTTTGTCTAATCCCGTTAATGCTTTCCAAGTGTTCTGTCACCACGTCTTTTATAATTGACTCTAGCATTTTCCCCACAACTGATGTTAGGCTAAGTGTTCTGTATTTTCTGAAATAGCCTTTGGTGTGGCACCTTATCAAATGCTTACTTTTCTCCTGGGCACTCTGTAGCCCTATTACCTGAACATTAACTGTAATTACTTCAGAGGCTCAGCTGGAGCCTCCATTTCCTTAGGTCAGGGGACGCTGGCAATGTCTGATAGTTTTGATGGCTGCTGGCAAAAGGGGAGGTTGATTGACCTTTGGGATGAAGATCCTGTCAGAACAGAGCACTGGTGGGAGATTTTGCAACTGTTGGTGTTGGCCTGCTCTTTTTTCCAGCTCACCCCCATCTTATTTTGCCAGCTTTTTAAAAATTTCAAACCTGATCCAGAGGCCTTTAATCTATCATTTCATCTCTTCTTCATAGCATCAGCTTCTTTGTTTCTCTAATGAGGCTTTTTTTTCATTCTCTGATGCAAAGATCATTGCAGCAACGATCTCCTGTTTCTCTTGTAATTTGGCAAATACTCAGTCGATCCGTGCTCCCTCTCGTGGTTCATTGCCTAGGCCCACTCCATTTGTTCATATTCTATTCAAATGGTTCTTCATCTATCGTCTTTGTTTTCAGTTATGATGAAGGACTCTCATCCTGAGACGGGACTTGTTTGTTCTCTTCACAGATGTTGACTAATCTATTGCATGATTCTAGCTTTTCTTTTGCATTTTGGATTTCCATCATTTGTAATTGTTTTGCTTTTCATTTACAGCCTGAAAAAGAGCCAGTGGCAGGAGAAGTTTCACCATCACAGGGTCAATTGTGCCTGTTATAGAGGTTCAGAGATTTGACTTGGTAAAGCTCTGTACACAGCTCCTTCAACAAGTCCAACATCACTATGGAAAAGCCATCAGCACAAGGTCTGCAGTAAGTTTCGGAAAAAAACAAATTAAAGTGAAAACTACAACCCAGGGAACTATTTTCCAGAATTCTTTATTTCTTCTGTATAAAGACATCATGTAAAATGACATGCAAAGCCATGGTAGAGTGCAAATAATTACCCATAAATTACATATTTTTATAGTTTTTGTCCCCCTCCTATAGAAATCCATGTGGCTGAGAAAAATGGAGTTAACATGAAGAGATTATTTTCAATAGACTGGAGGAAAATATCCTCAGCTTGCAGAGATGGGGTACATGACACAAGCAAGTGCTCTTTCAGCTTTTTCCCTTTAAGGACTCTACAATGCACCTGGACTAAGAACAGTGCAAGCAGGCTAACCGAGACTGGCGAGTGGGGCCTGCAGGTCCTGTCGGAGATGGAATCAGATCATCATGCTCCTTGGAAATGGCTGTAGCAATTTGCAGGATCAAGCTACTGGACAGTCTAAGGAAAAGCAGTGTACTCATCTTGTGGAGCAGCTCCTTTTAATATACAAAGTTCTATGTTTATCATAGTGCTATAAAAATATTAGACTTCATAAAATCCATTTACATTACAAAATGTATTTTGTCAAGTCAAATAAGCTTAATAAATGTATTCAAGGAATTCATTTCCACCTACTGATACTGTATAAAGTACCATTTGCCAAACTTAAGCCTACAATCAGTACAGTTTGTAATACAAAACAAATTATAAATCATAAGAATAATTTACGACAGTTTTAAAACATTAAAAGTGCTGGAGAAATGGCAACAGGACCAGACATGTATATTAATTAATTTACAGCTTCACAACTCACAGATAGTAAAACATAGAAGCAGAAGGCTTGTGTCCCTGATTAACATCACATTTCAATTATTCACCAAGAGTATATATTCCATCCATCCTGTTCATTATTACAGTTGTCTCTTTAGATCTCTGTAATGGAGCAAAGACTTAACTGAAAGCAGTGTGTTCTCAATGGGTTTAATAAGCTTTCCTTCCTTATTACACCATGGCGATTAAAAAGGGTAACTTAAATATGAAGAAAGGCTTTATTGCCAGGACAACAGGCAATGACAACCAATAGCTCAATTTTTATAAAATGTTGACATTTTTTTCCCTGGTTGAAAGCTAGCAATATTGTTTTAAATTTTAAAAAATAGTCGGCATGTTGTTATATTTCCTCTGCTGGCCCATTGAAGGGGCAGAAAGGCAGAAAAACAACATTAGCAGTCTCTTTTAGTTGATTTGCTGCAATTACATATTTTCTGCTCTATGAGAAAAATTATTAGCATTAAAATTTAGATGTTATTTTAATCCCTATAATATTGCCAACTAATGGTTCATTGGCAACTCTTACTGCCCATTAGAGCTGTTTTCTATTTAATGCAATAATTCTCTGCTGATGCCCAGAGCCCCTAGTTTTAGTTTGAATTAATGATCTCAAGGAAAATATTGAGCAATTTTACATATTTGCACAGTTTGGTGCAATATGAGTCTCCACTAGCAAATTTACCACTTGATTACTGCATTGTCATGCAGACTGACTGTATCCTAGGTTCAATCTCAGATCCATACTAAATTATCTGATCTCAGCTGGGCAGCAACAAAGATGGTCTGGTTGGCCTCAGTGTCTCAAGACATGCCAAATGTCCATTACGTCTGTGGAACTTTGGGAGTGGTGGATGGGGTGGGGGGTGGGGGGGTGGAGGTGGGCTTTCTTGACAAAATTCAGGCAGCTGTGAGGATTAACTTCAATTCACTAAGAACAAGGCCGCAGAGAAGCCTGCTGGATTGACTGCAGCTCCTACAGGTACACTGATCAGTGCTCAGGCTCTCATCCTCCTTTAGTGTAGGTAAGACATGTCTACATGGATGCACTTTCCAGCAGAAGTCACTAAGGACAAAAATTTTGGCCACTCCCTCCAACATCAACTGTGCCATAGTTGCTGCCCTGGCTGAGGTTAGCTACCCCAAAACACAATAGAATTGCCCATGATGACAGGCTACCACAGTAATGTTATGCCTGGGAGGTGCTGGGTCATGCTTCTGAATATTTTGTTCCTCATAAATTTTCTTTGATGTCCTGACAATTAGCTCCTCAAAATTTTCTCCCAAAAGAAAAGTTTCTCACTACCTTTAATCAGAACATTAGAAAGGTTTCAAGGTGAGATTTCACTTTATCATATGAAATATTTGAAGTTAACTGAAGCTGTTGTACCATTTGGTATAATATACCTCAAAATTTAAAAAGTGCACCTAATTATAATAGCTTTTGCTATTATTTCTATTTGGGAATTTTAAGGAGGAACAGGTCTATAGGGGAAATATACTTTGCAGATAGATCCATTTATTCTGAATGCACAAAAATACAGCAAAAAATAAATACTTGTGAAATATATATATTTATTCCTTCATAGGATGTGGGTGTTCTTGGCAGGGCTAGCTTTTGTTATCCATTCCTAAGTGTGAACTGAGTGGCTTGGTGGGCCATTTCAGAGGACAGTAAAGAGTCAACCACATTGCTGTGGGTCTGGTGTCACATGTAATTAATTACATGTAATGAGACCAGGTTACTTTGGCAGATTTCCTTCCTTAAAAGACATGAATGAACCAGATGGGTTGTTACAACAAGCAGTGGTAGTTGTTATAGTCATCATCACTGAAGCTAGATTTATAGAATTTAAATTCCATCAGCTGCCATTGTGGGATTTGAACCTATATCCCTAGAACATTAGCCTGGGCCTCTGAATTCCAGCCACATTACCACTACGCCACCATCTCCAAGTAAGTTATTGGCAATTCCAAGTGTGTTATAAATTGGAAACAAAATACACAGCATCTGAAAAGGATAATATTTTCCTTTAAAGCATTGGTGGGCTTGTTGTGTATTTCCAGCATTTTCTGGTTTTACTTTAGATTCCAGCACTTGTAGTTTTCCTTTTTACGTCAAATAAGTTACTCATTTTTATTGATAAAGCATTTTAAAGAAAATCTGTAAATTAGTAAAAAAAATCTCAACATGGGAACACTTTGTATACTATCTCACGTATTCTATTCATTAGTTCATATTACTATTGTCAGACAATTACCATTCAACATAGGCACTGGACCATTACAGGCAGATTAACTGGCTGCACACAACTGTTTTTACACAAGCAGACATGACTAGTTGTCAGAGACACTTTATGTAAAAGTGACCCTCCTACACAATGTGAAAACAGTTTGAAGAGCTTAACAAATCTAGGTTTCAAAAATCTGAATACAATCTGATAAAACATGTTTTAACAGGGAAGTTCATATCATTAGGAATGCTGTGCACCATTCAGCCCCTTGAGTCTGTTCCACTCAATTAGATAATGGCTAATCTACACCTTACTCCATTTACCCACCTTGGTTCCCTTAATAATCTTATCTAACAAATAAACTATCTATCTCGATTTTGAAATTTTCAATTGGCCCAGTTCCAGCAGCTTTTTGAAGAGTGTTGCAGATTTCCTCGATCTTTTGATTGAATAGTGCTTCTTGACATCACCTCTGTACTGCCCAGCTCTAATTTTAAGGTTATGCCCTTTTTTCTAGACTCCACCACCAGAGGAAATAGTCTATCTTGATCTTCCCTAACAAGTGCCCATTTCTGGTCAATTGGCACGCCCTGTCTGGTATTGCAGCTCCTATTAGTCAATGCTGGCTGGAAGGGACTTTTGCCTGATGTTAGGGAAAGTTATTGCTTTGACTGGCTGCTCATGCACTAAATACACCATCAGGATGCAGCTAAAATTGAAGTGTTTATATAATAAAGAGACAGAGTGAGGGCAGAGTTCCTTGTTTAAACTTCTCAGTGAGTCAATTACTCATTGATTACCAATTGCCCTCTGCTATCATGGAATAGAGATTGCTGGAGAAGATCAATGCAGAAAATGCTGGAAATACCCAGCAGGTCAGGCAGCATCTGTAGAGCGAGAAACAGGGTAATCATTGACCTGAAACATTAACTCTGTTTCTCCCTCTATAGATGCAGCCTGACTTGTTGTGTATTTCTGGCATTTTCTGTTTTTATTTCAGGTTTTCATTCGCAGTATTTTGCTTTTGCTTGAGACGATGTTAACTCTGGCACTAAGAAAATAGTCATGCCCGTGTCATGCAGCCAACATGTGTACCCAGTGATGGGAAGACACAGTCAGAGCCTTTGACATGTCAGGTGACTGTTGTTTCTTCCTCAAAGCTGACAATTCATATGTCCCTTCACCTGTGAAAATGACAGTTAAGAAACAGGGAATAGGGCTGGTCATGGCGATAAATGATGCTAGCTATCAAGATACCAGTTTGTCCAATGTGGTTATTGATATCGCTGAGAAGGTTTAATGGATGGACAAGGGGGAGGTTACACTGTGGCAACGGAGGGAGCTCCATAAAACCTGAATACAGCTTTGACTGTGCACAATGTTTTACATGCAACAAAGAGTATCGCAAAGTTTTCTCCATGATGTCTGTCTCTGTAACATCGCCTGGCAGAGATCGGTAAGGGCTCAGACCACTGGCAACGTGTATGCTAGGGAATTCCTTGGAGCTGCTCCCTCTTTACCAGCTTTACTTTGCAGAAAGTGAGGTGAAAATCCTGTGGAATTTGCTGGCTGTTTGTTGCAGTTCTCTCAACTTGACCATAGCAGGACAACAGGGAGTAAAAATCTCCCATATGATATATTTAATACAGTGACTAACGTGTTTTTCATCAAATTTCTGTACTGCTGTCATTCACTCTTTAAATGGGCCACTGCATCATGAAAATAACATACAGAGCAATTTGACTTGAGTGCATAACTATTATGCTTAGAGAAGTTTTACCCTCTCCCAGAAAGCTTCTTTAATCTTTAAAATACAGTTAGAACAATCACTCTATATGTAAGCAAACTCTCAACTAACCACTTGCAACACAAGAATCAGCTCAATACAATGACCTGAAAATTGCTGTGGCAGAGTAATGAACATTGCACACTGTTATAAAAACAGAAAATGCTGGAAAATCTCAGCAGGTCTGGCAACATCTGTGGAGAGAGAAACAGAGTTAACGTTTCGAGTCTGTATAACTTCTTCGGAGTTGCCACTGTTAGTCAGACTTGCTCTTACCCATTTAATCTTGATGTTAAATTCCCCTGACAATTGCTGGAAGTGCGAGCTGGAAATGGAGCAGGGCCTTCCACAAAGCATCTACCCTCACCTATCCTTGTTTTTATATTAACAGCAATTTTGGGGCCAATATATTCATCGTTACACAACCCATAGTTACTTTAAAAACCTCCTGCTTCCTCAGACAGCTCACAGTCAGACAGGCAAATGGTAACATGAGTTCTGGTTATGTTTTGCATTCAACTGGTGTAGGCAGCAGTGCAGAAAATCAGAAAGAACACAATGAACCTCACAATTCCTGCACATCCAGCATGTGCTTGCTGAATCCAGCCACTAGAGGGCAAGCCTCTCCTGCAACATGTAGGCCAGCACACCTATTACTGATAGCTGAATGAAAATAATGGCCTAGAAGGTCATGAGTCTGAAACGTTAACTCTGTTTCTCTCTCCACAGATGTTGCCAGACCTACTGAGTATTTCCAGCATTTTCTGTTTGAGAAATTTGATTGTGCTTCTCTATTACAGGTGTAAAACAGCTCTCTGCCAAAGCATGAGCCAGCCAACCTTGCTGCCGATCCACAACTGGCAGGCTGACTCTGGGGTTGAGAAGGTCCCCACAGCTTCTCAGTACAATCCTACTGGTCAGCTGGCCTCATGAGGTGCTTGGCACTGGGATTACACCACAATTCTGGCAGATCCTGTTTCTAATGGACTCCTCATCCCCACCAAAATATTATTGAAGTTTATTTTACCTAATCCCACCAAGATTCCCTAGACTCCTTCAAGCTGGTTAATGAACAAAATCAGATTAAAAAGCCCTCGAACCTTTCCCAGTGTTTGCATGCAGAAATGGAATGGAAGATAACTTTAGTGACGTAAATGTCATGCATGATGATGTCATTAATGAAATGCATGTGAAACACAAAATAGAAATACTGAATCCTTCACTGTTCCTGTTGTTTAGAGTGAAGTGTGAAATTCAAACTCCACTATTTATTTTTCCCAAGTGATTTAATGCAGCCCTCACACTGGCTGTGAACTAGACAAGTAATTATGGGTTGTCATTTAGCCAAACTGTTCTTTGTTTCAGTCCTGTGTGTATTTACTTGATTTTGAGTCTTGCTCCAAACAAAAAATAATTTCACTCATTTTCTCCAAAATTTACCTGCTTTTTTGGCATCCAATGTTCTCATGGGTTTTTGCCACTAGAAACAGAAGCCATAAAAAAAATGTTCCTGAAACCTGCCTCATTGCAAAGCACAAGAGTAACCTTCCTCACAATAAATGTAAGGTGGGTTTTCCAATCCCCAGAATGGTTCATATATATACTCCCTGTAGCAGGGGAGATGGCAAGACAGTCTGAAATCTATTTCTGGAAGTCTTTCAACTCGAAGTACCCATGGCATTACCCCTTCAGTCCACAACAAAATCGTTTCTCAGAACAGTATGAATGGGCCAACTCAGAAGGGAACCACAAGTTAGCACTCCCTCCAAAAGCAATAGGAAGCACTGTGACCCAACCTTGCAAGACCTCTCTCTCTCTCTCTCTCTCTCTCTCTCCAATGTAAGCAGTAACCATGATGGCCTTTTGATAAATTGTCACCAAATAATTTTAGCCAAATATCTCATGTGCACGACAATGTCAACAATTCCAAAGTACCAGGTATTTTCCTGTGGGTAGCATGTGACAAAATATATGTGACTGCTGAGAGAGCTGACCTCAGCTAGGGTGGGGTAGGGACTCAACACTTAGCTACAGCATGTGCGCATTGGGGCGGTGGGGGGGGAGCAAAATTGGCCAGGATTCTCCTGATCGTTGTTTACAAACCCTTGCAGGGATTTTGGTGTTTATATTAATATTGGATGAGGAAGGGGTAGTAGAGGCAGAAACCCCCATAATATTTAAGAAGTATTTGGATGTGCACTTGCGAAACTGTGGCTTACAAGGCTATGGGCCTAGTGCTGGAAAATGGGATTAGAATAGTTAGGTACTTGTTTGACTGGTGCAGACTCGATGGGCCGAAGGGCCTTTTTCTGTGCTGTAGACCTCTGTGACTCTATGACTATGACAGAATCAGACTCGGCTATGGTTCCCCATGATTGCACAACTTGATTATACTGTCGAGGTTCACACATGAATAATGACTTCTTGTGAGGAGCTAGAAGGTAACTGCTAATTATATACCCCAGCAGAAGGTCAACATTTTCAGATGAGGAGAAGCAGGAAGAAAAGTGGGGAGAGGAAAAGTTGTTTTCTGAGCATATTATTTGATTGTTAATAGTAGAATCACAACATTGCTGATTCTAACACTAATAATGCCATATTAAGGCATGCCAACCTTCCAATGTAAGTAAATTATACAATACCACAGGTTAAAGCTAGGCCATAGTGCTAAGAAACAGAACTATGTAAAAATTAGGCAACATTAGCTGCTATAGCATTGTCTCATCACAGTACTCCACAGGCATCCATCAATGAAAAGACACTGCTCACAAGCCTCATGTACCTCTACACTTAGAAGTTCATTGTGCTTCTTGATACTTCACATTATCACAGGACATTGTAAAAAAATGCAGATATAATATATGAAAACATCAATGAGTGTGGTTGGTTCACAAATATTTCGCTGGAACTGAATTGTTGCGTCTCAACAAAATAAAAAGCAAAAAAAAAAGAACAGTTCAGACACTGTAGGCCTAGCCAGGCAGGATTCTCCATGTAGAGATCTGTCTGCTTCAAACTACTGGTTTTTTTAGTCTCCTTATTCTTTTTTAGACAATTAAGAGGTAACAACATTGCTCTGCTTTTTATAGAGCAGCAAGTACAAGTGTTTTATCAAAGCACTTGTGTGTTTATCCTTTTCTACTTACTTTGCAAGAGGTTGAGCCTAGTTTTCACAATCAGTGTTTACCTGTTCTTTTCAAACAACAGCCGGTAAAAAAAACAAAGACACCCATGTTAATTTAGAAAAGAAATTAACTTCTGTTCATCTTCTCTTATCCTTTACAGTGCAGCAAGTTTGGTGAATGGCCCTCAGCCTGTTCTGGAACCACTGAATAACAGGAGCCTGAAACTAGGCCCAACCTCTGTGAATACTTTGGGTCTTTTGGGGTCTCTTGCATTGGCTAAGAGAGGCCCATATACTTTTACATATAATAATAGAAAACTTCCTAGAGTTGTTGCACAGTAGCTGTTATAGCCTTGTAGAAGTCAATCTTTTCATTCCTCTTCGCTGGGCCAGGTTTGATGCCAATACAGGTTCTAGTCTTGGTGCCTGAGGTGTACGGTTTAAAGCAAAGTAGGTGGCAGCCATTGCACCCTGAAATAAGATTTAAAGAAGAATCTGTAAAATGGACATTACAGTTTAAATTCTGATGCTTGACTACCAGGCATGATTTAAAAAAAAAGCATTTTACCAACCTCAACCCTTTTCCCTTATTTGGGTACAGGTGCATTCAGTTTCCCAGTACCACACCCAAGTGACTGTTCTCAGTATGTGAGGGTAGATGGGAGTTTGGCAAGCTAGTGGGCCATAGAGGGCATCACAGCTAAGTCAAATTCAATGTCCACATACATGAGCATTGTGGCAATAAACACCAAATTCTGGTTTGAAATTGGAACCGTTGCTAATCCACCCTTAGGTAAGTGGGCTTTTAAGAAATACTTTAATTGCTGGGAAAATTTGTGTTTGGGAGTGTTCTTTCATAAAATAATAAAGTTTCTAGCTATATCCAGATAGTGAGGGAGAGAATTTAAAAACAAAAGTAATAATTTGAAAAGCTTAGACCATTGTGAAAGGCTGTTAAATCGCTTCAAAAGAAATACAGCAAGCTGGAAGTGGACAGCATTTACCCTTCAGCTGCTGTATATTCACAAAATACGATAGGATTGTAATATACATGCAGTGGACAAAGGAGGGGTAACCAGGACTCAGCCCACTGGGGGTTAAAGGGACAAAGATGGAGACTGAGATGGAAAGCCATTGATTGGTCTTCTTGTTCTATTTTGCCATCTTTTCTACTTTGGTCAGGCAGCGAGAGGAAAATCTAGCCTTATATCTCCAGAACCAGGCTTGCATTGCATTTTTAATTGTTAAGAAACCACACAAATAAATAAGAATAAACATCAAAGTAATCAATATTTTCATAATTATTACTGGATTTTCTGTTAAGGAAATCACAGGCCCAAGGATGTATCTCCTCAGTTTTGATTGTGTTCAGTCATTACCAATGCATCTTAATTGATGGGGAGAAATCACTACGTTTCAGTGATTTTTGAGATATTCCAATATTGTAAATCTAGAAGCTACTTCACTAAAACAGTCACCAATAGGTATATTTCTTTGAGCTCTTTGCCAAAAGAAAAGCCCAATAATCTTGTTTGGTGCACTAATACTTGAGCATTTTGGAAGAAATCACAGAGTATATGAAGATTCAAGGGATTCCTTCTTCCCTGGGCTGACGACAACCAAAATACAGAAGAAACCAGCTTCTGAGAGCGCTTGACCTGCTGACTGAAGTCAAAGGCCAGTGTGTTAAAAGGAAAACAAGGAAAACAAGTCTTAGTAATATTAAGTAATATTAACAAGTAATATTGTCTCTCTCTCTGCAGGGGTGGTGTGAGGGGCACAATACCAGGTGCCATTCTGTATTTTAAAATAATGAAACCAAAATCATCCAATCAGTGTTTCATGCACTGCTTCATGTACAGAGGAGGAGTACAACCACCCCATGAAATTCAGCACTCATCACCACATTCACAGTTTAAATAAATCAGGGGAAGTAACACAGCACAAATCTCCTTTGACAGCAAGAAAAGCAGCCTTTCTAAACTTTCCATCTTTGCACTACAGCACCACCAGCTGTCACCCATTAAGCCAGTTTGCTGCTTGACATACCCTCGTGCATAGTCACACTCATTGCCCACTCCCTCACATTGTGGCTAGCAGAGGGTAAAACTAACTATACCGATACTGGTGGAAATTTGCCCAAGAGCCAAGCCATGTCGAAGACTACATTTACTGTGATTCCAAGTGGCAATACTTCCGCTAGTCTTATTAGTGATTCCTTAATCATGACCATCTTCCTGAGCTGTGTTTTTAGTTTTATTGAAGACTCGAGTGAAATCTATCAATCAGTCGCAATGCACCAAAATACAGTGAGTGCGTTGGACTCCCTTACTCACTGGTGTCTTCGGTAATTCCTGCAGGAGGCCAACACTAATCCAACAATCTAAAATGAAAGAGTTGAGTATGACAGCTAAACTGTACAAATCCAACAGGAAAAAGAATTGAGAAGTTCCATGTAGTCAGCATTTATCAGCCCTTACATCTCTCTCCTGCGGAGTTATGATGGTGCTTTTTCAGTAACTTCTTTCCCTTCTGGGTGGTTTTGCCACATCAGTCTTTGCTCTTACAACAGAAAACAGTGATGTGATGATCCCACTGCCCATTTCTGTGAGCCCTACCATCAACACAGCAAGCGAACATTTAACATACATGAAAGATCAAATATTTTCTAGGTCAGAATGCCAAGATTAATTTATTTCACACTGTGAATTATTTCATGCTGTTGTAATGCCAACATGCTGAAGCACAGAAGGCTGGTACGATATTCAGCATCTGCCATGCTCCTTGTGTGGCAGTTCCCTGACTTCTGCCAAGTCATGAGGGGAAGATGCTGAGAAGATGTGACATGTTGTTCTACTGGGATGTAGGCAAATCAGAGTTCAACCTATGATGAGGAGTTCCCTCAGGCTGGTTACCGAGTAGCAAAGGCAGAGGCTACAGATGGGGTCTCCAGTTCAATGCAGTGATGATCAGGAGAACAATTCAGGTCACTGTGTGGAGCCCTTTGAGATGAGTTGCTAATGGCCCTACAGGAGACTCTTGGGGAAATTCCATTCATCTCTGTGAGCATCTCTTTGGAGCTATGCAGCAGGATAGTGGGAATAGGAGACACAGCGGTAAAAACAAGGTCTATATTTTAAACAAGTTGTCTGAACTTGCCTTGACTAAATGGGCGTCATGTCTGCTGAGCTGATTCTGTGATAGGTATTCTCGTTTCATTATCCAGGGGTGTCGAAGGACCTGTGCTGCCGTGTGCCTTTGATGAGGATCTACATGCAGCATCTTAGATACCATGTCCTGTAGAGGAAAGCCCAATATATTAGACAAGCAGCAACTTTTTACAATTCATTAAATATTTTGCACTTATGTTATCTCTTTTGGTTTGGTGTAAGTTCTTGTTTGATTACATTCCTCTCAATGATGTTGGGTGTTTTATGGCAGTAAAGGAACAAGTTATTGTTGTTGAAATTATATTATAAAATTTAAAACTGCAAATTAATATTTATAAAACTTTGTTGCCTGCTATTTTGACAAATGCATCAGGCCCATTTAAAAAGAATTTGCATCTCTGTAACACCTTTGACAATGTCAGGGCACCCCAAAGTGTTTTATGGGCAACAAATTAATTTTAAGTATACAGCAACAACAACTTATATTTATAGAGCATCTCTTATGCAGTAAAACGTCCCAAAGCACTTCATAGGCTTATTATCAAAATTTGACACAGAGCCTCATAAAAAGGTATTAGTACAGATAATTAAAATTTTGGTCAAAGTGGTAGGTTTTAAAGAGACTATTGAAGAAGTGGAGAGAGGTGGAGATGTTTAGGGAGGGAATTCCAGAACTGAAGGCCCAGTCACTGTTTCATGTTGGCAGCAAATTTATACAATTTCTACAAGTTCCTACAAAGAGCAATAAGATACACGATCAGATGGTCTGTTTTCAGTCATCATGGTTAGGGGATAAACGTTCAGGACATTTCCCTTGACTCTTCCTCAAATAGTGCGAGTGGAGCAGATAGAACCTTGACCTAATGCCTCTTTTGAAAGATGGCACCTCCGACAGTGCCACACTCTCTCGGTGCCGCACTGAAGTGGCAGCCTAGATTACGGGGAGAAATTTCTGCAGGGATTCTCATGCTTGGCTAACATCAATTTTGCAGGAGATCTGCGGAAACCTCCAGAAATGGTTGATCCTCGGCTGAAGTTCTGGTGGCCAATCAGGAGGACAACTGTGAAGATTCCACCCCTTTTACTTAAGTCTTGAGTGAGGACTGTACCCACAACTTCTGACCCAGGACTTCAGCAATCTCTCACTTGCAGGAAAGTTTCTCTATAAACTTAGTTCACCAGATGGTGTGGTATTGATCTCTGGCTTGTGCTGAATATCTGATCTCTGTTCATATGGTGGCTGCAACAGTATTTAATTAACCTCGTTTTCCATTCCGGTTATTGCCCAGCGATTTCTACTGGAAACTGAATGGATCCAAGTGTTGCAAGAAAATAGAATTGGGTTCAGGAGTGAAGGCATTAACGAATGGGCAATCAATATAGGTCTTACCAGTGATATCCACATCCTGTGAATAAATATAAACTGTCCTGCTCCCCCAATCTGTATGGTAAAATAGTCTGCCAATATGTACTAACTGGGTTGATACATGTAGAATGACCATTTAATTAAGGTATTGGGCAGAGAGGAAAAGGAGAGAAAGTTCAATTTTGTGGAACTACAGGGCCAGATTTTGCTGGAATATAATACCCAATAGTTAGACATGTTCATGCATGTTTACACTCAAAGATCTTTGCACACACGTTGCTAAAAATGCAAGCTAAGGATGGCAACAAACAATGGCAACAGAGCATCTTGGAGCTTGGTGAACAAGGAACAAACCATATACCTCCTTCACCAATGAGAAATAAAGGGTGAAGAAGGACTGAGGAGGAGGTGAAATGAAGTGGGTGAATTCAATGTTAAATCAGGTACAGAAATAGAAATAAAGAATTTAGGGCAAAATTGGACTCAGGAGCACCCATTTTGAGTGCCATTGAGATTCCAAAACTGCATCTGAGGTGCACGTGGACACCTCTGATGTCAAGCACGCTGAACGTCATCCTGGTAAAGAGGTTACAGAGCATGTGCACTGCACATCCAAATAAAAGCATATACAGTACAGGCAGATTATGCTGTCAATCAGCATGCAACACTAATTTAATGCAACTGTGGCATTTTGAAAGCTCAATGCTCCAGCCTGAATCTTCTCTTAACCTTGCCCAGCTGAACACGCATTAAGCGGCATGAAGGACCTCTTGCCAGTTCTATGTAAAGGGATCGCCAACTACATTCATGCTAATTGCTGGTTTATTTCTTCTGGCTGTTGCTACAATTCTACACATTTTTGGTGCCTTCCATAGTTGCTTCAAGTTTCAAAAATCTGTAGAGAGTAATGTGTCACATGCTGACTACAAGGCTTCTGCACAAAGCATTTGCCCTCATTTATGGGTGCACTAGTAGGCTTTCCCCTTGGAATTGAGTATGACTGGGAGAACGAACAGAGGTGACACAGAACAGGACGATCTGCTGGAGAAGATGGAAAAGGAAGAGGAGGAAAACCCAGACAGATCCTTTGTTTTGAATTAATTTGAGTGCAATTCCAGGAACCTTAATCTTAATTCCCCAACACCAACGGTCCCACACCTTACCTTCCCTCTCTCCCTGACCATTACATCATCTTCTTGGTCACAGTGCAAAAATGAAAGTCAACACACAATAAGCATGCCAAGCTACTTTTTAAATCAAATCATTCCATATTGCATACAAACATAAACTAATCATCCTTGTGCATTCCCTTAATGCCCATCTTCCTTGTGCCTTTGTCTTGTCTAGTGCTCCTATGCAGCGCTACCCCAGTGGCTGCATCATGGCTGGTGGAAGCTGCTGACTTTCAGTGGGGGAGGCTGCAGATGGCTATGCAGGATGACCTCGAGCAGCTCTGGGTCTAGGGGGCTCGGTTGCGAACTGTACCATCTCAGCATTTATTGGCAGTTGTGGGCTGGCTGGTTGCCAGGCAACAGCAAGGGCAGTGAGAGAGTGGCAGAGATGGGCTCACAAATTCTGTCAGCCTAAGAGAGGAAAGCAGGCTCGAGTTCAGTGGAGCCAAAGGGCAATGCCTCAGCAACCTTGTAACCTGTTGAACAGATTGCTGGACTGTTGTGGCACCTTGCAAGTCCTTTTGTACATCGATGTGCTGCAGTTTGAGCTTGAATGGTAGAAAACTGAGCTTGCAGGAGAGCAATATGAGCTTCCACTGCAGCACTCAGACTTCTGGTGGAAGCTGCTCTTCTTGTGTAATGGAAGCATCGGCCATCAGGCACTGTATAATGGTTGGTTCTATAACGGGGCTGATGGAGTTGGCCACCAATTCCAGGCTGGAAAGGAAGGGCTACAAGCTTTGTGAAAAACTCTGTACCAAGTTGATGTTCCTTGACATTGACCTCAGGCTTTCTGGCAGGTTTCCTAATACACCAGGCATGTCATTGTGTGCACTCATTAGCCTTTCTCTGTAGTCTTCAAAGCGCTCATCTGAGTCCTCTGCAGCAGAACTCCTGTTCAACTTCACCCTCTGTCGAGCTGCCACATGCACTATCCTTGCTTCCTGCCCTGACGGAAGCAGACTTGTGCTTAGTGTCTCTACACATCCTGCCTCTATGCCATTCTCTAAAATTCGCACAGTGCCAAATCTGAGCTGGTAGCTGTGAGTGTAAAACTAAGTGATAATCTGTCTTCATCATCATTGTCTTTCTGATCTTCCTCCGCTGCAATTCTTGGGTATCTGAAAGGAAAAAGGAACAAGGGTAAAGGTTGTGGTGAGGGGAGAGGAGAAAGTAAGAAGTGAGTGATTATCACACCTGCAGTTAGTAAGGCAGAAGAGATTGTGTGGTGAGGGGGAAGTGGATTTGAGGAGGAGGATTATGGTGTTAGTGGGAGTTGGATTTTATGCAGCCCACAAGTGCGGGAAATGTGGTGTGTAGGGTGGCTTAATTAGGCCGGATGCGAAAATCTGATTTCTCATGACAGGTTGAGATGCAGAGATACTTCACCTGATATTCCTGCAACCTCGGGAGCAGGAGAAGGGAATATGAAGAGAGAGAGAGCACTTGTTGTCCAACAACAGAGACCGCAAGGCCAACAGCAGGCAGCCCCAGAGAGGGAGGCTGGTCTGGCTGCAGACAATCAAGAAAGGCATTGGCAAAGATGGGCACTGGCGTGTCAATGCATTCGGAGGACAAAAACAAACTACCTCCAGATGTGAGGAAGGCGATGCCGGAGACGTCTCAGGATGTCGGGGGAAATGGCCACTGAGATATGTTGAATTGTTCATCAAGACGTGGGGAGCCCAAGCCAGTGGCCCTCAAGGTTACAGCGGTGCTCAATTCCCACGTCACTGGTGGCTTTCAGGATGTGACAGGTGACATATGCGACATCTCACAGGCTGTCACATATGGGTGCATAAAGGAGGTGACTGATGCCCTATTTAGTCATGCCAATTATTTTATCCACTTCGCCACCGATGAAGGCAGCCAGACTGTAAGGTTAGCCGCATTCGGTGTCATCACTGGGTCTCCTAGAGTGCAAGGTATCATCAATTGAACTCATGTGGTCATAAAAGCTCCTTGGGAACAACCAACTGCAGCTGTAAGTCGTAAACTGCGCCCAGGAAGGGACCCCTGGAGAGAGATCCAGGGGCCTTGTCTCCCTCTTGCCTAGCCACTGCTGCACTGAGCTCATGGCTAGAGTAATGGAATTCAGGTCGGAGTGCATATTGATCGAATGGTCCACTTGGCTCCCATTGACAGTTGCCCTCCTCTCCTTGGATTAAGCCATGTGCTCAAATGCCTGGGACATGGAAGAACTCATGGCTAGCACGGACTCCTCCACACACCTTGGTAAGCTGCGCATAATCCCTGGCATCTCCAACACATTTTCCCTTAGCCTTTACTGCGTGTCCAGCAGGCTTCTTGTGACCATGACCAGAAGCCCATCATCAGAGTGGAGCTCAGCAGGGGCCTGGTCCCCAGCAGTTGTCCGATTGGCTGGGGACCCAGCTGTCATCTCCTCCCTCAGCTGATGGGACATGTCTGTGGCATGTACACCTGATTGTGCTCCTGAATCTATATGTGACCCGCCTGCAGAATGTATGGGTGTAGCTGTGTTGGTGAAGATGGATGATGAGGCGGAGATGGTGAATCCTTTGGGACAGCGGGTGCTTCGTGCCCAGAAGTGGTGTCTTCAGGCTCCTGCCATGGCTGCGGCCTGGTTCTTGGATGGTGATGACCTGTAGTGGAGAACAAAAAGAATCACATTAAGAATCATCAGAGTTTGAGTGCTTCACATTTCATCACAGCCATCCTCTGTGCCCTTTTGCTACCAGCAGGCTGGTTGCCTCATCCTCCTTACACCTGGTTGGTCCAGCCTCACCATCTGCAACTGGTGATGCTCCCTCTAACCCAGCAATCTCCATCACCTCCTTCTCAGTGACTGTGAGGAGCCTGAGGTCAGGAACTCCACCTCCTGTGGATCTCCTCTCATCAGCATTATGGGTCTGCTTGTCCTGCATGACAAAGTGCTGAGTTAGTGAGATGTCAAGTGACACCCAACCCCCTTGTTTGCATCCCCATCACACATACGAACCTATAATTCACACATTACATCCAAGTGCTCACAAATACCAAACCTCTGCAGGCTTTGACCTCAATTGCCATGTGGCACGAAGGCTGATCATGCACTCACTCTTCTGTGGTTTAACTTGGCGGTCACACTTCTCTCTGACAAATATGGCACTTTGCGGAGCTGCAGTGTTCTGGCGGGGATGCAGAGCCTCCTGTTTGAGCAGGAGACTCTTGAATAGGCTGCCCATAGATGCAGCATTGTCATCCGATGGCGGGTTTGAAGAACGGAAATCTTCCCCTGGTGCTACATTGCAGGCGTGTTCCATGCATGCCGCCAGCACTTCCAATTTTAATTAGAATCATGTGGCAAATGGCAAAAAGAGAGGAAGTGGAAGTGGTGCAGAGTTCCAGTTCTGGTGTCAGGAATGGCACTCTGTTTACAAAATTGCAGCCTATGAGGATACCATCATCTTCAACATTCTAAGCAATGGACTTTCCTATCATACCCAGCACTGCTTCCTTCATACAGGCGGAGCACTCCCTCTCCAGTTAGTTCCTGCTGCCTTTGGTTATGTGTTCCTTTTTCCTGCAACAGCAAGATCTATTAGTGAGTGTTTTCCAATATGTTTGGATATGTAGTTGTCATGACTGAATAGCTGCAAGCTGTGAGATGTGGTTTTGAGGCTTGTGTGTGAGGGTAAGGTGAAGCTATGAATGCTAGGTATGAGTCCTAATTGATAAGAGATTGTTGGTAGGCAAGTGAAGATGTTGTGAATTAAGCAGTGGCTGAGGCTAGTTATACAGTTGTTAAGATACGGCTTTTGAGCTCAGGACTGCAGAAAACTGAAAGGAGTATATAAGGTGCAGGGGTGAAATTTAAGAAGAGATTAGGAAAGCAAAGAGAGGACAGGAAAAAATATTGGCAAGTAAATATTACCAATAAAAACCAAAAAATGTTTTATAAATATATAAAGAGCAAGAGGATAGCTAAGGAAAGAGCAGAAGCAATTAGAGACCAAAAAAGTTACATGTGTGTGGGGTAGAAAGGCAGTAGATAAGGTGGTTAGCATGGCAGGTGGGATGCTATATTAGCTGTGGCATAGAAGATAAGAGCATGGATGATACACCAGAACTCTATGAAGCACGAGCTAGACCGCAGCTAGACTACTGCATATAGTCCCGGCCATCACATTGCAGGAAGGGTATGATTGCACTAGAGAGGGTATAGATGAGATTTATGAAGGCATTGCGAGGACTGTGAAAATTTAGCCATGAGGAAAGATTGGACAGGGCAGGTAGGGTAGGTCCAACCCTAATATTGTCATGACACCTGTTAACAACATTGTGTCATTGCTGTCCAATGTACTGAGCTCTACCTCACAGAGGATGAGCACCGACTCTCTGACACTTCCTCCAACCTACCCCTGGACCACACCACCAAACATCTAGCCATTGTTTCCAGGACTGTCACTAGCCTCATGTCCTCTGGAGATCTTCCCACCCTGACCTCCAACCAATTCTATTTTATGCACCTCTGCTTCCATCCCTTTCCCTCCCTCCCAGAACCATGAGAAGGTTTTCTGTTGTCCTCACTTTTCACCCCACCAGCCTCCACATTCAACAAATCATCCACAACCTTCCACCACATCCAGTGATATGTCACCGACAAACACATCTTCCCCTCCCCTTTCAGCATTCCAAAGGGCCTGTCCCTCTGCATTACCTTGCTGTACTCCTCAATCATCCCCAACAATCCCTCCCTTTCCTAACAGACCTTTCCATGCAATTGCAGGAGATGTAATACCTGCCTTTTTACCTCCCTCTTTCTCATTGTCCAGGGCCCCAAACACTCCTTCCAGATTAAACAGTGATTGATGTGTACTTCTTTCAATTTATATACAGTATTCACTGCTCATAATGTGGTCGCCTGTACATTGGAGAGGCCAAATGCAGATTGGGTGACCCCTTTGTGGAACATGTTCAGTTCACAAGCATGGCCCTGTCACTTTAATTCTCCACCGTGCTCCCACTCTGACCTTTCTGTCCTTAGCCTCCTGCAGGGTTACAATGAATCTGAACGTAAGCTCGAGGAACAGCACCTCACCTTTTGACTGGGCATTTTACAGCCTCCCCAGACTTAACATTGAGTTCAACAAGTTTAGATCGTAACCTCTACCCCCATTTTGGTTCATTTTTCTTTGCTAGTTTGGTTTTTCTCTGTTATTTTCTTTACTTTCAGATGGTAGCAATTCATTATCCTACTATTCATACCTGCTCTAGACAAATTTATTGTTTCTTCACCATTACCACTTCCTTTGGCTTTGCATCATAAGACCTTTTGCGATTTAATATCTCTTCTCCTGCACTTTATCAAAGACTGAGAAATTTCTTCTCTCAGAGGGTTGCTAGTGTTTGGAATTCTCTACCCCAGAGAGCAGTGGAGGTAGATCGGAGAACTACATTCAAAGGTATGATGGTAAATAGGCAATGGCTAGCGTTTAAAGAATTAATACATGGTTTGCAACACATTTGCATTCCTTTAAGGTACAAAAAGTTAATAGGAAAAATGATTCAACCATGGCTAACAAGATAAGTTAAGTATTCTATCAGATCTAAGGAAGCGGCATTATACAGTTGCCAAAGAAGGAGCATGAGGATTGGGAGCATTTTAAAATTCAGCAAAAGAGAACCAAGAAATTGATAAAGAAAGAGAAAATAGAACATGCAATTAAAACAGTGGGGAACATAAAAACAGACTATAAAAGCTTCTATAGATATGTAAGGAAAAGGTTAGTAAAGACAAACATGGTCCCATTATCGGCAGAGAATCGAGGATTTATAATGGATAATAAGGAAATGGCAGAGAAACTGAACAAATACTTAGGGTCTGCCTTCATGGAGGAAGATACAAAAAAACCTCCCTGAAATATTGGGGAGCCAAGGGACTAGTGAGATTGAGGATCTGAAAGAAATTAGTATTAGTAAAAAGTTAGTGCTGGAGAAAGTAATGGGGCCAAAATTTGATGAATCCCCTGGACCTGATGATGTACATCATCAAAACGTTGAAAGAGGTGGCTGTAGAGGTAGTAGATACATTGGTAGTCATCTTTCAAAATTCTACAGATTTTGCAACGGTGCCTCCAGATTGAAAGGGAGCAAATGTAATCCCATTATTTAAGAATGGAGGGAGAGAGAAAATGGGGAAATGACACACCTCTAAGCCTGACTTCAGTAGTAGGGAAAATGCTAGCATCTATTATAAAGGATATGATAAATGGACACTTTGAAAATAATGGTAGGATTGGGCAGAGCCAACTTGGATTTATGAAAGGGAAATCTTGTTTGACAAACCTATTGGAGTTTTTGAGGATGTTACTAGCAGAATAGATAAGGGAGAACCAGTGGATGTGGTATATTTGGGTTTTCGGGAGGCTTTTGATAAGGTCCCACACAGGAGATTAGTAAACAAATTAGAGCTCATGGGATTGGGGGAAATATACAGGCATGGATTGAGGATTGGTTAACAGACAGAAAACAGAGGGTAGGGATAAATGGATCATTCTCAGGTTGACAGGATGTGACTAATGGGTCACTGCTTGGGCCCCAGTTATTCACAATCTATATCAATGATTTGAATGTGGGGACCAAATGTAATATTTCCAAGATGAAAGCAAAATATCGCAGATGCTGGAAATCTGAAACAAAAACAGAAAATGCTGGAAAAACTCAGAAGGTCTGTAGAGAGAGAAACAGAGTTATGTTTCGACTTCGTATGACTCTTCTTCAGAGCTTCAGAGCTCTGAAGAAGGTTTGTATTATTTCCAAGTTTGCTGATGACACAAAACTTGGTGGGAATGTGAGTTATGAGGAGGATGCAAACAGGCTTCAAGGAGATTTAGACAGATTAAGTGAGTGGGTAAGAACATGACAGAGAGAATATAATGCAGAAAAAATGTGAAGTTAATCACTATGGTAGGAAAAACAGAAATGCAGAGTATTTTTTAAATGGGGAGAGATTGGGAAGTGTTGATGTCCAAAGAGACCTGAGTGTCCTTGTTCATAAGTCACTGAAAGAGAACATGCAGGTACAGCAAACAATTAGAAAGGCAAATGGTATGTTAGCATTTATTGCAAGGGGATTTGAGTACAGGAGTGAGGATGTCTTGCTGCAGTTGTAAAGAGCCTTGGTGAAACCACACCTGGAGCGTAGTGTACAGTTTTGGTCTCCTTACCTAAGGAAGAATATACTGGCCATAGAGGGAGTGCAACAAAGGTTCACCAGACTAATCCCGGGATGGCGGGATTGTCGTATGAGGATAGATTGAGGAAACTGGGCTTGTATTCTCTAGAGTTTAGAAGAATGAGAGGTGATCTCATTGAAGTGTACAAAATTCTTACAGGGCGCAAGAGGAAGGATATTTCCCCTGGCTTGGTGGGGTGTAGCACCAGGGGGCATAGTCTCAGAATAAGAGGCAGGCCATTTGGGACCGAGGAGAGGAGGAATTTCTTCACTCAGAGGGTGGTGAATCTTTGGAATTCTCTACCCCTAGGGCTGTGGTGGCTCAGTCATTGAGTATTTTCAAAGCAGAGGTCGATAGATTTCTAAATACAAATGACATCAAGGGATATGGGGATAGTGTGGGACATTGAGGTAGAAGATCAGCCATGGTGTAGTTAAGTGACAGAGCAGGCTTGAGGACCAAATGGCCAACTCCTGCTCCTTTGTTCCTATAGAGGCTGGCTCACTGAATATACTCAAGGCTCAGTTATTTTTAATTATTAATTTACAATGCAGATTTTATTAATTGAGTTTAAATTTCACCAGCTGCCATGGTGGGATTTGAACCCATGTTCCCAAGAGTATTAGTTTGGGCCTTTGGATTGCTAGTCCAGTGACATTACCACAATGCCACCATCTCCCCAAGAGATGGATAGCTCTCTTTTGGGTAGCACAGGCAGGATGGGTGGAATGGCCTCCTATGCCTCAAATTTCTAAAATTCTGATTTTCTATGATTGTCCCTCCTCACCCCTCCGTTGATGTGTGCAGATAATGAACAGTGTGGTTAGCACTGTCTGCACACGGCAATCGTTCAAACGACCAAGCAGCACAACACATTGAATGAACCCATGGTAATCACGCATTGTGATCCCCTCAGTTGGGGCTATCCAACTTAGCACCCAGAAATTTTAACCCCCAAAAACAGGTGGGACATAAAAGATTTTTACATCTCAAGCCCCAAAGAAACCCGTATCAAATCCACCCACTTTCAGTTTTAACATAGGTGGCATGGCAGCGGGCAACAAACCCGCTTCCGGGAGACAAAGTGTTTGTTTGAAGATGTTAATGAGGCTGCCTGTCTGATATTATTTTTCTCTTCCAGATTTAATCTTAGCCAGCCTGGTTTCCCAGGCCTCTTGAAACCTTACAGCTGTAGAGAGATGAGGACTGCTACATGGAAATGGTAACAACTTATCAAGCACTGCTTGTGGACCTGGTGCAGCAAGAGACCCGGTCCCCCAAGTTAATATGCTTCCATCCACATGATCTGAACCCCCACCTTAAAATCAGCAACCCTCCTACTCCTACCGCCACCTCTGGCCCGTTCTGTCTCTGATCCCTCGCCATCGCCCCTCAGTCCTACAAACCACATTGTACCCCCTTCAAATCGCGATCTCTCCTCCAGCAGCAGGAAACCTATCTGCTCATGGGGTGTGGCGTCTTCTGCAGCCACCTGACCACAACGTACGCCTAACAATCAGGCAGGGAAGCTCATGGGAGAAGAAAATAATAGGCCATGGAACTAAAACTTCAATGTGTTCAGGGACCAGAATTCCACACCCCTACTTGGAAAGCTCAGTACAGCTCAGGGCCAAAGAGAGGGACAGAAATATCGGATTAAAAGAGAGTGAAAAAAGAGGCAGAAAAGAAAAGTAAGAAAAGATAATTTACATTTAAAATTTAGCATTTTTAAAATCTTCTAAAATGATTATGAGGAATGAGGCTCCAAATATAAATATTACAATTGTTCCCTTTCCGTGGAAGTGGTACGTTGGCAGTCAATAATGACATCATTAAAAGGATACTTACACAATTAACTACTAGTCAACTTCCTGCAGTGAGTTTAATGGGCAATTTAATGTACAACATCATGAAAATCACAGGCAAGTTAAGCATAAGGTGTTGTTTTTCTGCAGCTAACAGCGATCGACACAGATCAGCCAACACTTGCACCAATTCGCAATTCACAGGGTATCTCTTGCTTGCTACAAGTTGCTGCCCAATTTGTGCATTAATAACATTGTGCATCATTCAGATATCTCCATATTTTCAGCAAAATTTGCTCCACATTGTTTGGAAGACAGGGCTCAGTGGTTTGCCTGTTTGCTTACATTGGCTCCACTCACCTTGGCAGCGTCAGAAATGGTGTCCCAGTTTCCTCCAGTCAGGGCATACTTCCCACTTCCAATGCGTGCCAGGATTTCTTCAGGAGTATCTTCAGGCCCATTTGCAAAGGGTGTGAACCTAATCAAGAAGGAAGAAAATCACTCAACCTTTGGGTTTCATTTATGTTTGTGGAAAACTCTACTCCGATCTGCCCCTTTTAATTTTCTGAGATCCATGAAAGGTCACTGTGTTACCAACCCCCTCCCACCAGTGATCTTACACCAGCCATTTTCCTCTCTTTTCCCAGATCCATCGAATGTAACACAGAAAGCAGCACACACTTGAGGAGTCTTCAAATAAATACAAATAGACCTTGATTTTAAAGGATTGAGGCAGGCAGGTATGGGCAGTGCACCCAAGGATTCTGGGTACCTTTCTAAAAAGGTGCCCGGAGTCTCGCTAGAACCTAACCAGATTCACCATGTGTCCGGCCGACAAGGAAAGAAATATAATAGCAGCAGATGCAATTAGGAACCTGTGGGAACTTTAGTCAGTTGGTGGGGGAAGGTTCTGGAGGCTATTGGGTGGAAGTAGGGAATCCTTGGAAAAGGGAGGCCCAAGGCTTCCTTGTGAGTCCAGGGTGAGGAGCTGCTCTTCCTCACAGGAAACCTAAAATTATTTTTTTTAAACTTAGCTGTTGGGTATTTTCTGGCCCATGATCCAGCTCCCAGCAACTCTGACTTGCTGGGTGAGCAAACATTCCTATTTTATTCAGGCATCTAATTCATTTTGCAGGTCAGGTGTTTAACCCATCACTGGGCCCGATCTGCATATTTAAAGAGGAGCCCACTACTTTCCAGCTGGCATCGTGCTCATCTGTTTCGAAGAAGAGCTTAACATCGGGACACAGTCAGAATCCAGCAGGGTTCGAGGGGAAAGTGACTGGCCTCATTTTCATTACTCCCTCTCCCAGTTTCTGCCAGGCAAATGGTTAAATTTCAAACCAGGCCCAAAGTGGTACAAATCCAACAGAGAAATGCAATGCATTTAGAAACAACATGAACCAATTTTCATGTGCTTTCTTCTGTTTTATTCTTTCTTGGGATGTGGGCATCGGTAGCATTTGTTGCCCATCCCTAATCACCCTTGAACCAAGTGGCTTACGAGACAATTTCAGAGAACAGTTAGTCAACCAGTACCTGGAGTGTGTTTAATTCTGGCACACAGAGGAAAGAGTAAAGAGCACTTCCTATTAGAGCTGTATGTTCACTTGCAGGGCGCTGCCTGGAACAATCCCAACAATTACAATGGCATGGTTACATGATGGGACTGGTATCACCATGCCTTCCACCTCATTTCACTGGGGCTCCTTGTTCTTCTTTATTTCTCATTTTAAAATCTCTGCTGACTTCTGGAAAATTATAATTCACGTGCTAAAGAATTAACTTTGTGGTTTGCCTGCTGAACTTTTTTCCCTTCTCTTTCCTTCAGAAGACACCAATTTAACAGGATGACAGTTCAACAGGATATCTCCAAATAGAATCACAAGCTCAAAAGTGATGGTGAGTATATTGCTACATCACCAACCGGCAAACTATGTAATAAGTCTGGGGTGCTCTATCTCCCAATATATCACCTCGCATTGCAACATTGAGACCACGCTTTCATCAGGACTATTCTAAAATATTAAGAATTACAGTACTAAAAGATTGGAAGCAATATGCTGTTTAAGACATCCCATCTGATTTTAAAAATACTGTTATCATTAGTATCGCTCTTATTCGAATACTGCTCAAAGCTCAGTCATACTTTAAAGAGTTCAACAGCACTGTGGTTAAACTGTGGCTTTTGGTGAGGTAGCAGGAAGATAGCCTGAGTGGCTCATGAAAGGGGAGGGGACACTGAGCAGGACAGGAGAGAGGGGAAACCGAACAGTACAGGGTAGAGAGGAGACCAAGCAGGACATGGGAGAGGAGACCCCGAACAGGACAGGGGAGAGAGGAAATGAGCAGGGCAGGGGAGTGGGGACACCAAGCAGACCAGTGGAGACCGAGCAGAACAGGGGAGAGGGTTAATCGAACAGAATAGGGGAATGGGGAGCCTGAGCAGGACGGGGGCAAAGGGAGACCGAGCAGGACGGGATGGAGGGGAGACGGAGCAGGACGGGGGAGAGGGGAGACGGAGCAGGACGGGGGAGAGGGGAGACGGAGCAGGACGGGGGAGAGGGGAGACGGAGCAGGACGGGGGAGAGGGGAGACGGAGCAGGACGGGGGAGAGGGGAGACGGAGCAGGACGGGGGAGAGGGGAGACGGAGCAGGACGGGGGAGAGGGGAGACGGAGCAGGACGGGGGAGAGGGGAGACCGAGCAGGACGGGGGAGAGGGGAGACCGAGCAGGACGGGGGAGAGGGGAGACCGAGCAGGACGGGGGAGAGGGGAGACCGAGCAGGACGGGGGAGAGGGGAGACGGAGCAGGACGGGGGAGAGGGGAGACGGAGCAGGACGGGGGAGAGGGGAGACCGAGCAGGACGGGGGAGAGGGGAGACCGAGCAGGACGGGGGAGAGGGGAGACGGAGCAGGACGGGGGAGAGGGGAGACCGAGCAGGACGGGGGAGAGGGGAGACCGAGCAGGACGGGGGAGAGGGGAGACGGAGACCGAGCAGGACGGGGGAGAGGGGAGACGGAGACGGAGCAGGACGGGGGAGAGGGGAGACGGAGACGGAGCAGGACGGGGGAGAGGGGAGACGGAGACCGAGCAGGACGGGGGAGAGGGGAGACGGAGACGGAGCAGGACGGGGGAGAGGGGAGACAGAGACCGAGCAGGACGGGGGAGAGGGGAGACGGAGACGGAGCAGGACGGGGGAGAGGGGAGACGGAGACGGAGCAGGACGGGGGAGAGGGGAGACGGAGACGGAGCAGGACGGGGGAGAGGGGAGACGGAGACCGAGCAGGACGGGGGAGAGGGGAGACGGAGACGGAGCAGGACGGGGGAGAGGGGAGACGGAGACCGAGCAGGACGGGGGAGAGGGGAGACGGAGACGGAGCAGGACGGGGGAGAGGGGAGACGGAGACGGAGCAGGACGGGGGAGAGGGGAGACGGAGACGGAGCAGGACGGGGGAGAGGGGAGACGGAGACGGAGCAGGACGGGGGAGAGGGGAGACGGAGACCGAGCAGGACGGGGGAGAGGGGAGACGGAGACCGAGCAGGACGGGGGAGAGGGGAGACGGAGCAGGACGGGGGAGAGGGGAGACCGAGCAGGACGGGGGAGAGGGGAGACCGAGCAGGACGGGGGAGAGGGGAGACGGAGCAGGACGGGGGAGAGGGGAGACGGAGCAGGACGGGGGAGAGGGGAGACGGAGCAGGACGGGGGAGAGGGGAGACCGAGCAGGACGGGGGAGAGGGGAGACCGAGCAGGACGGGGGAGAGGGGAGACCGAGCAGGACGGGGGAGAGGGGAGACCGAGCAGGACGGGGGAGAGGGGAGACCGAGCAGGACGGGGGAGAGGGGAGACCGAGCAGGACGGGGGAGAGGGGAGACCGAGCAGGACGGGGGAGAGGGGAGACCGAGCAGGACGGGGGAGAGGGGAGACCGAGCAGGACGGGGGAGAGGGGAGACCGAGCAGGACGGGGGAGAGGGGAGACCGAGCAGGACGGGGGAGAGGGGAGACCGAGCAGGACGGGGGAGAGGGGAGACCGAGCAGGACGGGGGAGAGGGGAGACCGAGCAGGACGGGGGAGAGGGGAGACCGAGCAGGACGGGGGAGAGGGGAGACCGAGCAGGACGGGGGAGAGGGGAGACCGAGCAGGACGGGGGAGAGGGGAGACCGAGCAGGACGGGGGAGAGGGGAGACCGAGCAGGACGGGGGAGAGGGGAGACCGAGCAGGACGGGGGAGAGGGGAGACCGAGCAGGACGGGGGAGAGGGGAGACCGAGCAGGACGGGGGAGAGGGGAGACCGAGCAGGACGGGGGAGAGGGGAGACCGAGCAGGACGGGGGAGAGGGGAGACCGAGCAGGACGGGGGAGAGGGGAGACCGAGCAGGACGGGGGAGAGGGGAGACCGAGCAGGACGGGGGAGAGGGGAGACCGAGCAGGACGGGGGAGAGGGGAGACCGAGCAGGACGGGGGAGAGGGGAGACCGAGCAGGACGGGGGAGAGGGGAGACCGAGCAGGACGGGGGAGAGGGGAGACCGAGCAGGACGGGGGAGAGGGGAGACCGAGCAGGACGGGGGAGAGGGGAGACCGAGCAGGACGGGGGAAGAGGGGAGACCCTGCAGGACAGGGGAGAGGGGAGACCGAGCAGGACGGGGGAGAGGGGAGACCGAGCAGGACGGGGGAGAGGGGAGATGGAGCAGGACGGGGGAGAGGGGAGATGGAGCAGGATGGGGGAGAGGGGAGACCGAGCAGGACAGGGGAGAGGGGAGACCGAGCAGGACAGGGGAGAGGGGAAATGGAGCTGCAGGTGTTTATGGAGGTCTGAAGTAGAGACGCCTGAGGCTGTTACACAGTTTAATTACAAACTGTTTAAAGTGCCAAATACAGCTTCTGGACATCTTTGTTCTGAAGCTAAATGGGGAATCCAACACTAAATTGATCAGTACGAATGATGGGATGTTGCACAAATACAAGCATCCACTGTATAAATCTGGTATAAACAGTGAATTTCATGAGTACACTTATTATTTACACTTCACTTAGAAACATCACATCTGCCAATCCAGTCAAGAACACTTGGAAGTTTTTCAAAGCAGCTTTAGTAATTTCTAGAAACATCCTCACTCTTCAGAAGCTTTAAAGTGCATCATTTTTGTGAATATAATGTTCAGGTATTTTCATCTTTTCAACCACGAGATATAGTTGGCATTGTAAAATATCAGCATTCCATCTGTGTGCAGCATGAGAAGATGCATGTCTCTTCAGCAGCTCTAACAAGTACAAGTTTGCCAAACACATATATATAATAGTCCTAACCCTTTCAAAATTTGTATCATTTGCAAAATAAATACAAGACTGAAAGCCAGCGAGAACAATTCAGTCGGGCACCAGGATCCTTGTTCATTGACATAGTGTGTTCCTTAAAGGGTCAGTTGGACATCTACTAATTGACTCCATAAGCCTCTCCAATATTCGTTTGCAAGGCATATGAGACCATTAAAGGGATTTAATATCACTGTGTACCTACAACCTCTCTGCTAATGATTTTCGGGGCTGTGCATTGAGATCACAGGACTGAGATCCAGTGATGCCTGGCATACCTTTTTTTCTTATTCATTCATGGGGTGTGGGTGTCACTGGCTAGGCCCAGCATTTATTGCCCATCCATAATTATGTCTCAACTGCAGTTACTAGAAATGTAGAAACATTTACAACACAGAAGTGGGCCATTCAGTCCCTTGTGTACATGTTGGCCAAAAAAGAGCCTTTAATCTTGTTGGTATATTTATCCTTTTTCCATAACTACACTAAATCTAACTGAATTGTGATCATGAACATACGAACATATGAAGTAGGAGCAGAGTAGGCCATTTGACCCCTTAAGCCTGCTTTGCCATTCAATAAGATCAGAGCTGACCTCTGTTTCGAATTCCACATTCCCAACCATCCCCGATAACCTTTGATTCCCTTGTCTAACAATAATCTATCTACTTCTGCCTTAAAAATATTCAATGACCCTGCTTCCAACACCTTCTGAGGCAGAGTTCCAAACTCACACAACCCTCAGAGAAAAAATTTCTCCTCATCTCTGTCCTATAAGGGTGACCCCTAATTTTAAAACAGTGCCCCCTAGTTCTAGACTCACCAACAAGAGGAAATTTACTTTTCATGACCACCTTGTCAAGACCATTAAGGATCTTATATATTTCAATCAAGTCACCCCTCACTCTTCTAAACTCCAGTGGAAACATGCCCAGTCTGTCCAACCTATCCTCATAAAACAACCTGCTCATTCCAGGTATCAATCTAGTAAACCTCCTCTGAACCGCCTCCAATGCATTTACATCCTTCCTTAAATAAGGAGACCAAAACTGCACACAGTATTTGAAATGAGGTCTCACCAATGCCCTGTATAATTGAGGCTTAAAATCCTTACTTTTATGTTTGATTCCTCTCATAATAAAGGATAGCATTCCATTAGCCTTCTTGATTACATGCTAAACCTGCATATTAACTTTCGTCACTCATGCACTAGAACACCTAGATCCCTCTGCACCTTGGAATTCTCCAGTTGTTCTCCATTTAAGTAATGCTCTGCTTTTTTATTCTTCCTACCGAAGTGAACAACTTCACATTTTCCCACATTATACTCCATCTGCCAGATCTTTGCCTACTCACTCGACATATCTGTAACTATCTGCAAACTCCTCATGTTTTCTTCACAGCATACTTTCCTACCTATCTTTGTGTCATCTGCAAATTTAGCTACCAATACTTCGCTCCCCTCATCTAAGTCATTGATGTAAATTGTAAAAAGTTGAGGCCCCAACACAGGCCATTGCGGGACTCCACTTGTCACATTCTGCCTATCAGACAAAGACCCATTTATACATACTGTCTGTATTTTGCCAGCCATCCAATCTTCTATCCATGCTAATATGTTGCACCCTATACCAGGAGCTTTCATTTTCCGCAATAACCTTTGATATTGCGCCTTATCAAATACCTTCTGGAAATCCATGTACAGCACGTTTACAGGCTCCCCTTTATCCACAGTAAATTGGTTAAACATGATTTCCCTTTCACAAAACCACGCTGACTTTTTCCTTGGGCTGTAACTTCCGACTAGAATCTGAAAGCGCTGGCCTGCAGGAATTAGAAGAAATTAATACCTACTTACCTGGACTTGAAAATTATGTTGACCCTCCGGTTTGCCAAAGCTGCTCGGGGCCTGCATCGAAAGACTCCTCGCAGGCCCCAGCGAAGTCTAGCTCCAGGGGATTCAAGGAGGGCATGCCCCCTTTTTTTATAGCACTTGCTGCTGTAAAGCAGGTAGGTTTAAAGGGCCAGGAGAATTGACTGGCCAGGGCAAAGGTAAATGTTTCAGGTAAGTGGATAGGATTTGTGGGGGGGGTGCAGAGGATCAGGCGCAATCCAAGGTCGGGGGGGTGAGCCGGACGACCGGGGTAGCTCGGGGTGGTTGGTTGGAGGTCTGGGGGGCTGGGTGTGGGGGCAGGGGGGGAAAGGGTGGGGAGTCGGATGTCCGGGGGGAGGATGGTTGGAGGTCCAATGGGTTTCAGCAGGGGGCCTGAGGTCAAGGGGTTGGGTGGGAGTCGGAGGTCCAGAGGGGTTGGAGGCTGGTGAAGCTCGTGGGGGGGGGGTCTGAGGTCAGAGAGGATTCATGGGGTGGGGTTCTGAGGTCTGGGGGTGTCATGGGGGGCTTTGAGGTCCAGGGGGTGGGTGGGAGTCAGAGGTCTGGGGGTTCAGAGGTCCAGGTGGGGTTCGTGGGGGGGTCTGAAGTCAGGGGGAGGATGTCAGAAACCCATGGGGAGTTGGGGGGGGTCCAAGGTCCGGAGGGACAGGAGCGAAGGTTGGGGGGTGCGGTGGTGAGGGTGTCAGAGGTCAAGGGTGTGGCGGTGTCAGATGTCGGGGGAGTGAGGTATCAGAGGTTGGAGGAATGGGGGATGGGAGGTGTCGGAGGTCAGGGGTGGGGGTGTCAGAGGTCATGAGTGGGGTTGTTCAAGGTCGGGGTGTTGGGGGGGTTCAGAGGTTGGGAGGGTTGGGAGTGTTGGTGGTTGGCAGTCGGTGGTCGGGAGGGTGGCGGTGGGGGTGAGGGGTTGGGTGGGAGTTGGAGGTCCGGGGGGTGGGGGGAAGGTCCTTCCCCCATGACAGACGTCAAGCTAACTTGCCCATAGTTTCCTGTTTCCTGCCTCCCTTCCTTCTTGAATAGAGGGGTTATATTTGCTACTTTCCAATCTGGTGGAACCTTTCTAGTTGGACGGGCAGGTCCATTAATTACTTAAATTACTTTGTCAATGGCCTCAATTGGCCATTGACAGTCGGCGGGCGCACAGCTGATTCAGCTGCGCCCCCGCCTGCCTGAAAATTGAAATGAGGCGGGGTGACGTCGGGAGTTCCGCCCAACGTCATCCCGCGTCTTTTTATGCTTCGGTGAGTGGGCCCCGCCCCCCGCTCACCGACCGGGAAATCTTGGCCCAAGTTCCCCTCTCCCTTCCACCACCTGATTTACAGCTATTACTGGAATGTTTTTTGCATCCTCTATGGTGAAGACAGAAGCAAAATATTTGTTCATTTCAACTGCCATTTCCTTATTGTCTACTATTAACTCCCCATTCTCATTCTCTAGAGGACCAACACTCACTTTACTTATTCTTATCCTTTTTAAGTATCTGTAGAAACTCTTGCTATCTGTTTTTACATTTCTAGCCAGCTTCCTCTCATACTCTAATTTCTTTCTCCTGGTTAACCTTTTAGCCATTCTCTGCCATTTTATATATTCTGACCAATCATCTGACCTGCCACTCATCTTTACACAGTTATATGCTTTTCCTTTAAGTTTGATGCTTTCCTTAACTTCTTTAGTTAACCACGGATGGTGGGTCTTCCTTTTAGAATTTTTCTTTATAGTAAGAATATATTTATTCTGAGTATTCTGAAATATCCTCTTAAATGTTTGCCATTGCTTTTCTATTGATCTATACACTAGCCTAGTTTCCCAGTTCACTTCAGCTAGCTCAGCTTTCATGCTCACATAGTTGCCCTTATTTAAGTTTAAAATACTAGTCTTAGATCCTCTCTTCTCCCTTTCAAGCTGGATATAAAATTCAATCATATTGTGATCACTGCCACCTAGGTGTGCCTTTTCTCTGAGGTCATTAATTAATCCTGTCACATTGCAGAATACCAAATATAACTTAACCTGCTCTCTGGGTGGTTCCAGAACATGCTGCTCTAAGGAATTATCTCGGAAGCAGTCTATGAACTCCTTATCCAGGCTACTGATACCAATCTGATTTTTCCAGTTTGTATGTAGATTAAAGTCACCCATGATTATTGCTGTCCCTTTATCACAAGCACCCAATATTTCTTCTTGTATAATTTGTCCTAAATTGTGGCTATTGTTAGGGGGCCTGTAGACCACTCCCACTAGTGACTTTTTCCCCCTACTATTCCTCACCTCCACCCAAACCGATTCTACTTCCAGATCTCCTGAACCAAGGTCATCTCTAACTATTTTGCACCAATACCATCCTTGATTAACAGTGCTACCCCTCCACCTTTACCTAGCTTCCTATTCTTCTTGAATGTCATGTACCCCTCAATATTCAGGACCCAATCCTTGTTATCCTGCAGCCAGGTCTCCATAATGGCTATCAGATCATATATATTTACTTCAATGTGCACTATCAATTCATTTACTTTGTTATAAATGCTTCATGCATTCAGATACAGAGCCTTTAGTTTTGTCTTTTTGTTATCTTTGTAACATCTAGTCTTGATTGCTGGTTCATTCTTAGTTTTTTTCTCTGGCCTCCTGCCATTCTCTGACCTACATTTCCCATATTACTATTTTCCTCCCTTACCTTGTCTCTACTCTTTGATACACCACATTTGCCATTAAAATGATATATCATCACTCCCATTACAATATTCTCCCACTGATATTATTTCCACCCATCCAGATTCATTCCCTAAAACTGAGTCCAAAACTATGCCCTCGCTTGATGGGCTTGACATGTAATGGCTTAGAACATTTTCCTGACTATAGTTTAAGCATTCTGTGCCCTCCCTATATTTTGTACTGAATTTATCCTAATTAATATTAGGGCAGTTGAAGTCTCTTAACTATTACTGCCCTTTGTTTCTGCAATTTTCAGCAATTTACCTACATATTTACTCTTCTATCACCCCCTGACTGTTTATGGGTCTCTAGTATATTCCCAGCAGTGTGAACGTCCATCAAAGCAGAACAGGGAGAGAAAGAAAACTGGGGCAAATATTCCCCTCATTGAGTGGGCGTGGCGGGCAGGCCCGGGAGTGGCCGCAATTGGGCCCTGACCATGATTTCATGCTGGCGGGCCAATTAAGGCCTGCCCAGCATCAAATGTGGCTTCACAGTGGCCGGGAAGGGCCGAGCAGGGGTAGCGGCCTGTCGGGTCCAATGGCGACCCAGCGGCCGGTTTAAAAATGGCCCAGGCAGCACCAGAAAGGCTGCCAGGGAAGGACGTCTGTCTGCCGTTGTAACGATGGAGTCCAGTGCGGCTGCAAATGCCAGGTGGCAGGGCAGGTCAGGTGGGCACTCGGCCTCCCGCTTTTCTGATGAGTGCCTTGCTGATCTCCTGGAGGAGGTGGCTGTCAGGAGGGACACATTTGTCCCAAGCGGGCATGAGGGGAGGTAGCAGCCCTGGTCAGCAGCCATGACGTGGTGTGGCGCACATGGGTGCAGTGCCGGAAGCACTTCAATGACCTGTCGTGCTCAGGAAGGGTAAGTACCGTGTTGGCATGGGTCAGTGTGCAGATATGTTAAGGTCTGGCCAGCCCCCCACGGACCTCAGGGGTGTTAGAGTCTGAGTGCCAACTGTCAATGACACCGGAGCTGGCCAAGGGGGTGACCCCAGCTGCTTGGACTGAGTGCTTGTGGCTCGAGGGCCACAACTTGGATGTGCTCTGTAAGGTATTCCTCAGCGGGGGTTGGCCAGGCTGCAATGGCGCTGCAGGTAGAGAGTGGACTAATCAATGTTGTTCTGTTCTTTCAGGAGAAGACGAGCCATAGTCAAGTCGAGGGGGCACGTACAGGCCGAGGCCCACCCAACCTGCTGCTGCTCTCCTGGTTCGAGCAGGATGCCCTGGACATGCAACCCGGTGTGGAGAGGCGGAGATGCCAGATGAAGGTAAGAGCGCAGGGCACAGCCGTGAGAGTTTCGGATTGTGCAACCATTCTAGTGTAGTCTTCTCATTGATGGGACCCTCAAAACTGGAGCCCCCATTGATCACCGGGAGATGAGGGCACCATGATGCAAATCTCCATTTTCTCACCAGGGTGCCTGGCATGTACAGTGACAGGGTGATGACTTTAACTAATGATGTGTCCTTCTTCTCCCTTTTAGGTTCACCAGCAGATGTCTGATCTCTGGACCCCGAAGGGCCACCCCTGACACTGGAGTACCACCACTATCACCTGCGTCATACCCGTTCTCTGAAGCAGGCACCAGTGCAGATGCCAGCACCTCGGTGGGCAATAGAGCGGCGGCTAGTATCTCGGTGCACATTAGTGAGGGAACATCACAATCCCTTGAGATGCAGGCAGAGAGCGCTCAGGGTGCCAGCAGTCGTAGGACTGCTGGGGACCAGGATGATGCTCAGTTAAAGGCAGATGATGAGCCTCTGGAGTCGTCCATTAGGCGGCAGATGCTGGACGTCCAGCAGGATGTGCGGGAGGATCTGGCAGAGATCCATGGGGGTCAACATGCCATGGTCTCCAAGATGGAGGAGTCTATGCAGAGCATGAGCACTGCTTTGACCGTCATGTGCGAGCGCACTGCCTCCTCCATTGAGAGAGTGGCGACTCTCATGGAGAGGCAGCGCCAGGGACAGAATCAGGGGTTCCTGGGGTTGTGCTCGGACCTACAAGCCCTCAACACAGGCACTGATCTCAGGTGATTAGTGTCAGTGTGGGAGATGGATGAGGCACCCAGTATCCCAGCTAGGTGCCCATCCATCAGTGGTGAGCAGGGAGGTCCACAGTGACCCCACGTTGGCGCATGAGCTGTCTGTTGTCTCTGTGGGCTCCTCTCAGGGCACTCCAGATGACAGCACCAGCTCCTCCACCCCTCTGCCAGTGACTGTGGCATCTGATGAGGCTGTGATGAGTGGGGAGATGCCAGGCATGGCACTGGCCGCTCCCTCCCAGGCAGGGCCAGCACAGGCTCCACTGGCCAGAGGACAACCACCAAGGTCCATCAAAGCCAACAAGGCAGCAGAGTCAGCAGGCTGTCTCCCATGCCGGTGCCAGCAAGAAGATGCCCTTGATGTGCCCTCACCAATGTGTACTGAGATACTAGCCACCATTCTATTGCCCATTGAGCTGGTATCTGCGCTGGTGCCTGCTTCAGGGAGCGGGTGTGTTGCAGGTGAAAATGACACCTGGTGGTCCTCCAGTGTCATTGGTGGCCCTTTGGGGTCCGGAGATCAGACAACTGCTGACAAACCTAAAATGGAGAAGAAGGACATGTCATTAGTTGAAGTCATCACACTGTCACTGTGCATGCTAGGCACCCTGGTGAGACAATGGAGATCTGCATCATGGTGCCATCGTCTTTCAATGATCAATGGGGACTCCAGCCCCGAGGCTCCCATCACCTAGACGTAGCACTCGCAAACGTAAGTTAAAGACACCATGAGCACAAGAGGGACAGGTCACAGATGATTTATGTTCATTTATGTTTCCTCTATCTATACTGGTCTGGGAATGAAGACCAGAGAAGTTTATGTAACTAATTTGGAATTGCCACAATGAGATAAATGTTGTTTTTATCGTCATGGCCTGAGTATGCTTCACCTTTTTATTTTATTGGTGCAGGGAACGCCAGTATGTAATGCTGGACGCAAGTGGCTCTGAACTTTATTGCACAGGCACTGAGTGTTCTTTGTGTTCAAATGAAAGGGTCCCTTCAGACATTTGGGATGGAAGAGGCAGCCCTGGCATCTGTTTGAAGCTGATCTTTGGTAGCCTAGCTGAAGGAGCGTTGGATGAAGACGTCCCTGGTGTCCCTACCTCCCTGGAGGTAACCGAGGTCTGGCTCCACACCCTCAGCATTCTCCTCACTGTGCTCATCTTCGGACTCATTAATGGACTCATTATCTGTGGCTCGATGCAGCTGCGTCAAGATCCTCTTCTTCCAGTGGGTCCCCCCTTGCCAGTGCCAGATTGTGGAGAGCCCAGCATGCAACCACTATCAGTGACACCCGCTCTGGGGGGTATTGTAGTGCTCCCCTTGAACAGTCCAGGCATCGGAAGCGCATCTTGAGAAGACCTGTGGTCCTCTCTATCACCACCCTTGTGGAGGCATGACTCATATTGTAATACTTCTCTGCCTCTGTTCTTGGGTGGCGGAGAGGCGTCATGAGTCACCTCTTCAATGGATAGCCCTTGTCACCCAGCAGCCATCCATCGTAGGACTGGAGCACTGAAGAGCCCCGGCACCTGGGAGTGTCTCAGGGTGTAAGCCAGGGTACCTTGCACAGACTCGTAGAATCAGCATCCTGTGATCACACACTATCTGCACGTTCATGGAGTGGAAGCCCTTCCTGTTGACGAAGGCACCGGGCTCACCCACTGGCGCCTTGATGACCACATGTGTGCAGTCTATTGCACCCTGGACACAGGGGAAGTCAGCAATCGCTGAAAAGCCTCTGGCTCACTCAGCCTGGCTGGCTTCGTCCGTATTGTAAAGAATAAAGACCAGTCCCTGCCTGAACAGAGCTTCAGTCACCAGCTTGACACAACTGTGGACAGCTGATTGGGAAAATCCACACAGATCCCCCACTGAGCCCTGGAAAGAGCCGGAGGCTTAGATGTTGAGGGCCACTGTGACCTTCAAAACACCTGGCATGGGGTGTCCACCCACACAGTTGGAGCTGATCTCGGGCCCAATCATCTGGCAAATGGAGGTCATGGTCTCCCTTGAGAGGCAGAGCCTCCCTCGGCATTGCACCTCAGACACATTGAGGTAGCTGCATCGCTACCTGTAAACTCTGGCAGCAGGATAGTGGCGTCTTCTGCGGCCTTGGACTACCTGCTGGCCCTGCACCCCTTGTGCCTGCACCTCTCCTCCCACAGGTCCCTTCCCTGGAAGCTGCATTGGGACATCTGGCCTCCTCTCCCTTCTGCCCCTCTCTTCCTCCTCTGAGATGGTGCCCCCAACAGAGGCCACAATCTCCATTACCAGGGTAAAAGAAGGTTGGCCGATACCTGGAAGGGTCCACACGGTCTGAATCCTCTGGGGGTCTGGCAGACATCACTGAGTCCTGGAAATGCTAAGAATGAAGCCCCGAACAGAGCTAAGCTGCCAAGTACCAATAAGCAAACTATCTCCAAAACAGCTCACTACACACAGTGACAATGCTGCTGACCCCCTTTTTATCCTGCCCTTGGATGAGGTTTGCGAAAATGTCGGCTGGCCGCTGGCCCATTTTGCCTGTGTGATGAGCAGAAAATTGCACAGGCAAGGTAAAATCACAGTCAATTGGACTGTTCAGGGCCTTAAGTAGCCCATTAATTAATGGCGGGCATTGCTTTGGCACCTGCACGCACCTGTCGAGCGAAATATCGCACGAATGTGCGATGACGTCGGGATGCTCACCTGACATCATTGCGCACTATTTTACTCCTGTTCAGTCGGGTGCGTGCCCGCCCATGGGATGAAAATTTCTGTCCCTGCTTGCTTCACTTTCAGATTTCTCTCACCCTCCTGGCAGCCAATCACACATTCTGTTGATGAAAACAATCGCTGTCTTACCCTGCCAGCATAGTGTAGAGTAGAATCCCTAAACTCCACATGTCACAGGCTGCATCATATCCTTGCCTCTTGAGTACCTATAGCAGAAATGTTAAGAAATTATTTATTCATCAGTTTAAGACAATACAATGGATCCTTAAAAAATTTACATTTCAGTCGATTCAGTCAAATTGCTGGAAAATGCATGATTTATCATCAGAATGTTTGGGAGAAATTTTAACACCGCCACAACAGGTGGGAGAGGCTTGGGCGGAGTGTGGGGTGGGGGTGGGTAAAATTAGCAAATGTGCATAAAGCTAGCCCAACCTGCTGAGAATGCACCTACTTACGGTTCAACCGTGACAGGTTTGGGGGTGTCTGAATAACCTGCTTTGGAAAGGCATGTATGTGATTATAATATTTAAATAGATTCCATTCCTCAGATTGTGGCAGTTATTTGAATATAATGCTGATTGGCTGGGCTTCCTGTGATCCAATGCAGGCAGATCCAACAGGTCTTAGCTGGAGAGAGAGTTGGGAGCTGCAGTGGATCAGGACAAACTGACATTTACCTGGAGAGAGGGTCGGGAGCTGGAGAGGACCGGGAAGGAATCAAAGGCTGGAGCAGATCAGGGTGGAGTTGGGAGCTGGAGGAAACAGGAGAAGTTGAAGGCTGGAGCAGACCAGGACAGAGTTGGGAACTGGAGTGGACTGGGGCGCATTGGAGTTCATCTGGGAAGTGCCGGGAGGTGGAGCAGATCAGGGCGCAGTCAGAGGCTGGAGCTTCCGGTTACTTGGCATTTTAATTCACCACCTTGCTTTCGTGTTCACATTTCTGTCCTCAGCCCGCTGCAATGTTCCAGTGAAGCTCCAGACAAGTTCAAGGAACAGCACCTCATCTTCCAATTAGGGACTTTACAGCCCTCTGGACTCAACACTGAATTCAACAATTTCAGACCATGAACTCTATGCCCTATTTTGATTCTTTGTTTTTTGGCCCATATGCTGGTCTGAATCTTGTTTTTCATGTTTTCGCTTTCAGACAAAGCTTTTCATTAGTCTAAAAGCAAAATACTGTGGATGCTGGAAATCTGAAATAAAAACACAAAATGCTGTTTAAACTCAGCAGGTCTGGCAGCTTCTGCAGAGAGAGAAACAGAGTTAACGTTTCGAGTCCATATGGCTCTGAAGAAGAGACATATGGACTCGAAAATTTAACTCTGTTTTTCTCTCCCCACAGATGCTGCCAGACTTGCTGAGTTTTTCCAGTGTTTTCTATTTTTATTTCTGTTCATTAGTTTGCCATTCACACTCACTCTAGACAAATTCTTTGTTTCTTTGCTACAACCATTATCATTCCCTCTCCCTTTAGTTCTGTGACATCTTTGACATTTAAACTCTCCTGCCCTCTACCCTATCTCAGATCTTCCTTTTTGTTCTTCCTCTACCTCCCCTTTTTCACTGGCTTAAAACCCATCACATTTTGACCCCCCTTCAGTTCTGGAGAAGAGTCACATTCACTTGAAATGTTAACTCTGTTTCTCTCTCCAAAGATGCTGCCAGGTCTGCTGCCATTGCCAGCACTTCTCCAGCATCCACAGTATTTTACTTTTATATAGGCTGGTACGTTGTTGTGGTGTACATGGACTTCCAAAAGGCATTTGATACAGTGCAGCACAACAGGCTCTGAGCAAAGTTATGGCTCATGGAATAAAAGGGACAGTAGCAACATGGATACAAAATTGGCTGAGAGACAGGAAACAGGGAGTACTGGTTAAAGGATGTTTTTTGGCCAGGAGGAAGGTTTGTTGTGGAGTTCCCCAGAGGTCAGTTTTGGGACCCTTGTTCTTCCTGATATGTATTAATGACCTAGACTTTGGTGTACAGGGCACAATTTCAAAATTTGTAGATGATACGAAACTTGGAAGCATTGTGAACTGTGGGTAGGATAGGGTTGAATTTCAAAAGAACATAAACAAGTTGGTGAAATGGGCCAAGTGACAGATGAAGTTCAATGCAGGGTAATGTGAAGTGATTCATTTTGGTACGAAAAATATGGAGAGACAATATAAAACAAAGGGTAAAACTCTAAAGGGGGTGCAGAAGCAGCGAGACCTGGGTGTGTTTGTGCACAAGTTATTGAAGGTAGCAGGAGAGGCTGAAAGAATAAAGCATACAATATCCAAAGTTTTATTAATTGGGGCATAGAGTACAAGAGCAAGGAGGTCATGTTGAACTTGTATAAGACACTAGTATGGCCTCAGCTGGTATATTGCATCCAATTCTGGGCGCGGACTTTAGGAAATTGGATAGGGTACAGAAAAGATTCACAGAAATGGTCCCAGGGATGAAGAACTTCATTTTTGAAGATAGATTGATGAAGTTAGGACTATTTTCCTTGGAGAAGAGAAATTTGAGAGGAGATTTGATAGAGGTATTCAAGATTATGAGGGGTCTGGACAGAGTAGATAAGGAAAAAAAAATTGTTTCCACTCATGAAAGGATTGAGAACGAGATTTAAAGTGATGTGCAAAAGAAGCAAAAGCAACATGAGGATAAACTTTTTCATGCAGTGAGTGGTTAAGGTCTGGAATGCACTGCCTAAGAATGTGATGGATGCAGGTTCAATCGAGGCATTCAAAAAGGAATAGACTGTTATCTGAAAAGGAAGAACATTCAGAGTTATGGGGAGAATGCAGAGGAATGGCACTAGGTGAATTGCTCATTCAGAGAACCAGTGCAGACGCAATGTGCTAAATGGCCTCCTTCTGCACTGTAACAGTTCTGTGATTCTGAGTCTTTTTTCAATGGCAGGGCAGCTCTGACCTCTGGAGTGCATATTCTGTTTCATGACTCAAGGATGGTGTCCTAGATAACCATATGTGCAGGAAGTATCATCAGTTGCAGCAGCTCAGGCTCTGGGTTTCAGAACTTGAGCAGCAGCTGGCATCACTGTGGCACAGCCCCAAGGCTGAGAGCTTCTTGAATAGCATGTTTGTATATATGGTCATCCTGCAGCTTAACGGTATGCAGGGAGAGAGGGAACGGTTGACCACCAGTCAAGAAGAAACACGCAGGTAATTCATGAGTCTCCTGAGTGCATCTCATTCTCCAACCAGTATTCAGTTCTGAATATTGACGAAAGAGATAGTTCATGTGGGTGTGCAGCCAGAGCCAGGGCCATGGCACCAGGCTGGCTCAGCAGTACAGGGGGCACAAAGGAATCTGGAAGAGCAATAGTTATAGGAGATTTAATAGTTAGGGGAACAGATATGCATTTCCCATGGCTGCAGGTGTGAATCCAGGATGGTATGCTGCCTCCCTGTGCCAGGGTCAAGAATGTCATTGAATGGCTGCAGAGCTGATGGAGGAGTGTGAACAGCCAGCGGTTGTGGTCCACATCAGTACGAATGCCATAGGTAGAAAAAGGGATGTGGTCCTGCAGTCAGAGTTTAGGGAGCTAGGTGGAAATGGGCTAACAGGACCTCAAAAGTAGGAATCTCTGGATTACTCCTGATACCACGTGCAAGTGAGTATAGAAATAGGAGGATAAAGCAGTGGAATGTGTGGCTGGAAAAATGGTGCAGGAGAGAAAGCTTTAGGTTCTTGGGATATTGGGCCAGTTCTGGGGCAATGAGACCTGTACAAACTAGATTTGATTGTACCTAAACTGAGCCAGGACCAATTGCCTTGCGGGGGCAATTTGCTAGTGCAATGGAAGACAATGTTTGCAAGCCTTAGGGTCTGGAATGACTGTTGGTTCGATATCCAGAGCAGCCAAGCAAAGATGGACAGTAACTGTGGGCCCACCCACAAACCGTGAAAATGCCTGGCATAGGCAGACACATGCAAGGACTGTGGCTTTAGAGGACACTGGGCCAAGCTCTGCCAGAGGTCTAGCAGCAGGAAGATGGCCAGAAGCTAGAGTGGGCAGCTCTCCAACCACAAATGCATGTCACCCAGAGGCGAAGGGAGGTGAGATACTTTGAGGCATCGCCATAGGCACTGGAACATCTGTGAAATGGGAGAATGCCGAACCAAATTAGGTGAGGTGAACGCATTCGAGAGGGTGCAGAAGAGGTTCACAAGAATGATTCCAGGGATGAGGAACTTCAGTTATGAAGATTGATTGGAGAAGTTAGGAATGTTTTCCTTAGAGAAAAGAAAGCTGAGAGGAGATTTGATAGAGGTATTCAAAATCATGAGGTGTTTGGACAGATAGGGAGAAAACTGTTCCCACTCGTCAAAGGATCAAGAATCAGAGGGCACAGGTTTAAAGTAATTAGAAAAGGAAGCAAGAGTGATATGAGGAGAAATCTTTTTACGCAGCAAGTAGTTAGGGTTTGGAAAGCACTGCCTGAGACTTTGATTCAACTGAAGCATTCAAAAGGGAATTAGACTATTATCTGAAAAGGAAGAATGTGCAGGGTTACGGGGAGAAGGTGGCAGAATGTTACTATGTGAGTTGCTCATTCAGAGAGCCAGTGCAGACACGATGGGCCAAATGGCCTCCTTCTGGGCTGTAACAATTCTGTGATTCTGTGAGACAAATCAAGGTGATGATTGAGCAGCTGTTTTACATGATCACTCTAGGGAACAGGTTAATTCCATAACCAAAACTGAAGCCTTTGCAGAGTGCAGACTATTTGCTGAAATGAAGCTGGGAGACATCAACTGTGAGTGAAGATTGACACAGGTGCAAGTGCCAACAGCCTACCTTTCTGCACTCTCAAGGATATATCCCATGAGAGATGGGAATCGGCGGTCCAACCCACCACCATAAAGCTCATGACCTACAATGGATTGCCAATACATTGGCTTGGCACCTTAAACCTGGAATGCAGGTACAAAGATTTAGCCTGGTCTGGGCAGACATTTCACATAGTGGATGTGTTAGGTCCAGCAGTAGCAGGATTGCCAGTATACGATGAGCTCAACATGGCCCTACAAGCTCCTACAAGGTCCGACTATCCAAGCGTTGGCCCAGTCAAAAGACCATAGCAATCAAAGTACTCGCACACCCATAAAATCAATCCAAGACCTCCAAAGGTTGTGCCCAGACAGGTTTGACACAGTTGGTGACTTCCACAGAGATGCAGTCCTCCACCTCAAGGAAGATGCAGCGGCATCTATTGACCCACTATGGAAATGCAGCAGGAGAAAAACGGAATTCTTGTCAATGTGTTCTTGTATATGGATTTTTGATCAACAAGGGAGTCAAGGGTTGTGGGGGGGCAGACAGGAAAGTGGAGCTATGGCAATAATCACATCAGCCATGTTCTTATCAAATGGCAGAGCAGGCTCGAGGGACCGCATGGCATACTCCTGCTTCTAATTCTTGTGTACTTTTGTTTTTGTCGGACCAAATTGGATAGCATGGAGAGACAAAGCATAATTCACTGAGTGCAACACCGCATGGACTATTGCAGCCCATTACCACCACAGTCAAGGAGGATGGTTCCATTCGGTTATGTTTGGACCCAAGGACGCCAAAAAAGCCTCAAAAGGTACCAACACTGGAAGAGCTTTACCCAACATTTCCAAGCTCTGTGCCAAAAACAGATTTGTTCCGTATGCCTGTCAAAGGAGTCACAAGAGCTGATGCCATTCAGAAACTCTTTTGGCAGATACTGTTTCCTCCATGTACCTTCTGGCTATCAGGTAGCCAAGACATTTTTCAACTAACATGGAAGGCATTACAGAACAGGTACCAGGCTGCGTGTGCATTGCAGATGACATCGCTGTGGTTTCACGCACAAAAGAAGAACATGACAGAAACTCACATTTGCTGATGTAGACTGCCAGGCATAAAGCTTTGTTTCTCAAAGGTAGAAAGTACTCCATTAATGCAGACCACAGTTCATTTATTTTGGATCCATTTACTCTAGTGCAAGTATCTTCCTAGACCCTGGCAAGATCAAAGACATCCAATCAATGCCAACACCGCAGGACAAGGAAGACCTACAAAAATGCCTTGGTTCATCATCATGCATTCAATGCACTGAAACAAGCATTATCAGCTGAGTCATATCTTCAACATTATGATCCACAGAAAGTGATAATGCTAGAAGTTGACGTATCACAGGAAGGTCCTCGTGCATGTCTTCTTCAGGACAGCAAACCCATTGCATTTGGATCAAAAAGTCTATCACCCCCCTCCCACATAGGAAAATTACTCGAATATCGTGCATTAAACTCTTGCACTTGTCTTTGGGATCACCAGATTCCACACATACTTATTCGGGAAAGGGTTCATGGTTGAGACAGACCACAGACCCTTGGAAATGATCTGGAGGTAATGGTTTAGTGCACCGCCTTGACTCCAGAGCTTACTCATTAAGATTTAAGTCTATAACTGTGGCGTCAGGTACAAACCCAGTAATCAGATGGTTCAGCAGACACTTTGGCAGACTGCCTAACTCCAGAAATGCATGAGACACACCGCTCAACTTTCAGGTTGACAAGCTTCGAGGTGTCTACAATATCTACCTGATCTGCTTCGGTTATCACAAGTGAGGGTAACTCTGGAGAGAGACTTCTCAAGGCCTAGTACTCAGAACATTGTGGCAGGTCATTATAGACGGTTGGTCTGAAACCATCCAGGAGATCCCCATGGATCTGAGGACATACTGGCCATATTGGGATGAGATTGGTATTTCAAATGGAGTGCTCTTCAAAGGACGTCAAGTATTAATTCCGGCATCATTTTGGTCTGACGTACCTAGTTAGCTCTACCAGGACCACATGCAAATCAGTGTTCTGGCCCAGCATCAGCAAGGGCATCAAATAGGTAGTAAGGGCTTGTGATGCGTGTCAGGAACACCAAGCCAGTCAGCAGAAAGAGCCAATCCAACCACATGACATCCTGTTTTTGCCATGGATCAAGCGAGCAACAGACATGTTCACAGTGGGCATGAGAAACTATTTACCCATGGCTATCATTCTAAATTCCCAATTGCTCAAAGCTTCGGGACACATCAAGTGCAGCAGTGGCCAGCACTGTTAGCACTATCTTCAGTCATTTCAGTGCTGTGCTGGAAGTGGTGTCAGACAGTGGTCTTTTCAAGGTATGTGTGAAAAATGGACTATCAGCCATATCATGTCAATACCCTGGCAGTTTCATTCTAAGGGAATGGCTGAATGTATGGTCAGGACAGTGAAATTGCTAATCAAGAAGCACACAGAAACTGGACAAGACATCCAGGTTGCATTGCTACATCGTCGTGCAACTCCATTAGACTCTGGATTGCCACCACCACTGAAATCCTGTTTGGTCAATCAATGTGAACCACTTTACCAAGCACCTCATAAGTAAGTCATTCACAATGACAGACTAGGTATGTTAGAGGTGAGACAGGATGAAAAACATGCATGATATATGCATGTGCTGAATTACCACCACTTTACATTGGCCAGAAGCTGAGGATCCTACACCCACAAGAGCTGACGTGAATCCCAGAAGAAGTGTCAAGGGTACGCAAGGAACCACAACCTTATGAGGTGACGACACCAAATGGAGTGATGCTCAGAAGGAATAGGTTTCATCTCAAGGGACCCTCTGCCAGGCACGGACAGAGTGACCAACCTGCAAGCACACTGACAACTGAAGACAGTTAGTCTGAATACAGTCTTCAGGATGAGGGAACAGACCCAACAAAAGCACACTTTCATGTAGTTGTTACAAGGTCTGGTTGAGTCAGCTGATAAACCAGTGCACTTCCAAACATAGGCAACACCTTGAGGAGTAGTATTCCAAGTATTCGTGTTACAGTTGAATGCTCTCTGTAAACTGTTTAACCTTAACATTTTTTCTGCTCCACAAGCTATTTGTGGACACATTAGTGTTGAACTATCAGGGTATTTTATTTAAGAGGTGTTGTGATAGTATATTGGTTTGTATGTTAAGATAATGTGTTGGATAAAATAAGTATAATCATTTGAAAATATGTTTATGTAAATATATATATCATCAAAGGAAGTGATGTTTATCACGTGTTCTAGTCAGTCTTGCGCAGTCAGTAACACATGTAAACAGAAGCATGAAAAGGTCTCCCAATAAAGCTCTGTTCAACCCCAGTCCTTTGATTGTGTTTGTATTTGTATGAAGACCCAGATAATGCAACAGTACTGAGCTTGGTCAAATGGGAATTGCAACACTGACCCATACTCAAACCACATTTTTGAGACAACTGAAAGGATTGTAACAGTGTATTGATTAAAACAGTTGGTAAGCACTGCTACAAATTTCAAGTCTACTTCAGATGTTCTCCTAGTTAGCATCACCAGTCTTTCCTGTAAACAAACATGTATCTCTGATGATAAAGTTTACTTTTGCTACCCACTATCTAAGCATATGACAGCAAGCCTAGAGGCCATGTAACAATGAGACACTCTTATATGAACAGGACAACATGCTCCCCTTCATATGTACTTTCGCAATCTTCTGAAAGGCAGGTGAAGTAACACTATTAAATGTTAGCTATGAATTGTTAAACTGCTTTATTTTACAGTCAACAAAATAAGAAAATATGCCACACTGACCCTTTTAAGTGGGCTAAAATATATTTACTTTCCTGGGACAGTGTTCTCTGAAACCTGGCCCTCTGTCTAATCCTAGGCTAGCTTTGTTAACCATGAACGTGGAGAGGAGGCAGTGGCATAGTGGTATTGTCACCGGATTAATGTTCAGAGACCCAGGGTAATCCTCTGAGAACCCAGGTTTGAATCCCACCATGGCAGATGGTGAAATTTAAATTCAATATAAAAATAAATCTGGAATTAAAGTTTGATGATGTTGATTGTTGTAAAAGCCCACCTGGTTCACTAAGTAAATTTGCTGTCCTTACCTGGTCTGGCCTGTGACATGTGACCCCAGATCCAGAGCAATATGGTTGACTCTTAAATGCCCTCTGAATGAGGGAAATTAGAGATGGGCAATAAATGCTGGTCTAGCCAGTGACGCCCATATCCTACAAATGAATAAATAAAATTCCCATTGGAAGCAGCTAAAATGAGAATTCCTTATTGTTCCACATCATTTTGGGTCACTGCTTCAGTGACTTCTCATTACCTCTTGGATAAGCTTATCAATACACCGATCCCGTCTTTGTTCTATTGTTCCATTTTTGTTCATGTGACCAAGAAACAGAGTTTAAATCATTGGCCTTATCGTAACACTTCAATATGATCCGTATCCACATCTGTTCCACAGAAAATGTTTGAAAATCCCCAAATACAATGCACTCAAAATAGATTAGCACTCTGGTCTTTAAAATATTTGAAAGGCAATTATTTTTGTTTTTCCGTTATGAACACTATACCTATTTTTGTAAGTATAGAAATGTTGTAAACTAGACCCATTATCCTGAGTGCTTACCCAAACTGTACAAGGAGCTAACTCCCACAGAATAATGAGTAATGTATTCCAGAAAAAAGCATCTAATAGTGCACTTTTGTAAAAGACCTCGATAGGACAAAAACATCACTACTATTCTGATGAATGCACTTCAATGCATCAATCCTTATCTAAATAGGACATATTTTGAAGTGTATGTTTGGAAAATCAACAGAACGGCACAAAACACCGTTAGAAACATGCATCAGTTTACAGTGTTAACGAGTTCATGTTAATCTCTTCAGACAAACAACATGGAATTGTGAAGCCCCTTACCTCAGGCGCTACAAAGTTGGCGGTATAACATGGAGTCATTAGAAGGCCATTCTCAGCCCGGAGCTGCTTGGCAAAACCAAAGTCACATATCCTAATAGATTCTGGATTTCCTGACTCATCCACATACAAAATGTTACTTGGCTTCAGATCTCGATGAACAACCTAGCAGGAATGAGAAAGAAGCACTGAATCACCAATTATAAATCACAAATGATAAAGCTTTCCTGATGTCTTCTGCCTGTGAGTGCTGTCCCTTACTGGGAGTGATGAATTCCATAATCTGATATGTAGTGGCAATCTTGTACACAGTCTGCAGTCAGTAATTTTCACATTCGCTGTCTGGGCAGTAATCTGGCAGAGCAGGTTGTACACCTCCTATAGAAACTGCCCAGGCGGTGAAAGTGAAAATTACCCTCAACATGCTGTCTTCAAGCTCTTTCAAGATAAATGAGTTTATGACTACTTTTTAAAATAGTGCACGGGAGAATTTTATACCAATGTATTAACAAGAAAATAGCACACAGAAGTATTTCAACTGCAAAGGAAATTCTACCCACAGTATTGTTGTCCTTATCAGGGAACAGGATGTCAGTCCCAGTGAATGAAACACTTTCTATTTTGAGCACCCAGTGTCAATGCCAAGAATGCTCAAATCAAGTATAACATGAGTGAGACATAGAATGGGTGAGATGTAGGATGACTCTCCATCTGGACTACCCCAAAAATAACACAGAATTAACATTGTTACAGCAGTGTGGCATTTTCACTGTTCACATCAAGCATCTTCCTAACTTTATTCAGCTGGACCTTGTTGAAATTCATTTCAATGGGAATCAGCTGAAAACCATGGAATGTATGGAAAGCTCTCAACATGTGTAACAGTCTCCAAATTATGCTGGAGAAATCAAAAAGCTTATGGGCAGAATGTTCTCCCATCAGGGGGGGAAGTTCAGAAGCGGGCACGTGTGGGTGTGCCTCCGATCGGCGCCCACAATTGGGGGCGCGCTGCCATTTTATGTGGGCGGGCCAATTAAGGCCCGCCCAGCGTGACATCCGCCAGGAAGTGCTATGCGCTCCCTGTGCGGGCGGTGGGGGATTCCCTCAGCTGAGAGTGCGCTCTTTCGTGCATTCGCGTGAAAGAGCGCGCTCATCTCCCTGAGGCTAAGTGCTGCCTCAGGGAAATCGGCACCAAATTTAAAAATAATAAATGTGGAGAAATAAAATATCCCTGACATGTCCCCTCATCTGACACTGTCACATGAGTTGGGACATGTCCATCACTTTTAATCAAACTTTTATTAAATTTTTAAAAACCTACATGAAACCTCATCCCACCCATGGATGAGGCTTCATGCTTTTTCTGAAGCCCGCCAGGGTTCCCGGCCTGCCCACCAACCTTAAGGTTGGACAGGCAGGTCCTTTAACTACTTGAATTAGTTTTTAAATGGCCTCAATCGGCCATTGACAGGTCGACGGGCACACAGCTGATTCAGCTGCGCCCCCCCGCCGGCCTGAAAATTGAAATGAGGCGGGGGTGACGTTGGGAATTCTGCCCAACGTCATCCCGCGTCTTTTTACGCGTCGGCGAGCAAGCCCCAACCCCCACTCGCCGATCTCAATATCCTGGCCTGTGTTTACATAGCACCTTTCAAACCTCAGGACATCTCAAAGCACCTTACAGTGAAGTGTATAGTCACTGTTGTAATACTCAGCAGCCAATTTACGCCCAGCAAATTTCCACAAACAGCAATATGATAATGACCAGGTCATTTGTTTTAGTGATGTTGGTTGAGGGATGAATATTGTCTAGAATGCTGGGGAAGCTCCCTGCATTTCCTCAAATAATGCCTTTGGATCCTGAATGTACGCTTAATAGGAAGATGGGGCATTTATTTAATGGTCCATGTAAAAAATTATACACATGCACAGCAGCATTCCTTCAGTACTGCATAGAAATGCCAGTTTAGGTTTTGTGTTCAAGCCTCTGCAGTGGAACTCGAATCCACAAGCTTGTGACTCAAAGGCAACGGTGTTGCCACTGGTCCACAGCTGAGACCATAAATCCACAATATTTCTGTTTGCTTGAACTGTAACACACATTGAGAGAAATTCTAACTGCCAGTGGGTTTTCAGCAGGACACCATTGGTTTCAGTTGCTTCCTCATTCGCCTGCAGTAGTATGAGACCAAGATAATTTTAACTGCTAAGTCTCATTAACATTACAGGCAAGAAGCCTCTGGAAAAGATGTGGCACTTGGGCCTCCTCCTCGCACTCGGGGAAGTGTTTGGAAGGGGTTCCAGGGAACTTCTTGCAGGAGGGAAGTGGTGCGGGGGTGGAGAGGGGGATTGCGGGGGCAGGGGGAGTATGGAGAAGAGGCAGTTTAAACATTCCGCTGTCCTGGCCCCAAAAAGGATAATAAAATCTTATCCTCCTCAGCTTCCTGCTTATCTTTATGTTAGCCTTCACCTGGAGGGAATGACGGAGGGAATGACGTAAGGCCCTCCTGTTCAGGCCAAAGTTAACATCACTTCGGGGCTCGATTACATCATTGGACCTCAGTTAGCTTTTGTGGATTAGGACTCTGCTGGCTGTAGTCACTTGTCCTCAATCATTCATCAAGTCAGAAACAGTCGGATTCAGGAGGGCATTCTGGGAGCTAAGTCACCTGGGACATCTTAACTGCAACCTGCACAGTTTTCACTGCGAGTGTTGGGTTAAAATCCCTCCAGTTCTCTTCCCATAAGCACACAGCCTACCTAGATCAAGAGAACTTGGGTACAGTGGCAATGTTGAGGCCTATGGACCCCAATTGTACATTAGGGTTTTACTGGTGTTAACTAACTAAGACACCATGGCTGAGCAATGTAAACTTGTGATAAGCTTCTTAATGTTAAAGCAACTAAGACCATCCAGTACAACAGCATTGATTGCAGGGTTATCTAAGGCCTCGTGAGAAGAATGCCAACCTCAACATAGATTTCCTTCCCATCATTTTGCACTGGATTCAAACCCAGGTTTAAACTGTAAAAAGACACTGTACTAGCAAAGCACATTAAAATGAAAAATATTTGTTTTATTTCTTATATATTTTATGATGTGAGGTTATTGACTAGGCAGTCCCATCCATAATATAGGATTTAACACAAAAGAATCAATTTGATGGATCAAAACAACTCTCAACATCACCAGAAGCCAAGCCATAATGACCCAGTACCAACACCACATCTGATATTTCCTTCTCTTGATATGGGCGTGTTTTGTATCCCTCAGTCTTCTCTTGCATGGCTCAGGTCAGAACTAATTGAACATATACGTTTCTATTTTATGATGAAATAGTGTTCCAATACTCAGAATTAGTGTTAATGAGTATTCTAAGCTTCTAGTCTTAAAACTAGATGTGTTCATTCTAAGAATACATCTGAAATTCCAGATAAACCAAAATCTAGGATGGGAATTTCAACACATTTAATGTTGAACAAAGAGATATCATTGTCTTTTGTTCAGGCACATTGCACATCCAAATATTCATTATGAATGACAATACTGTAAAAATAGTTTACACAGTCTTATTATGCTGTTGTTAAATGCTTATTCATCATATTTCTGTAAAATACTGTCACTCAAGACAGATGATGCAAAATTGAATATAAATATCTGAGTGGTGGGGCAGAAATGCAATGCTGTGGATGAGTGTGAACATGGGAGACCAGACAGCATTAAAAAGGGGTGCAAGTATTCGCTAGTACTGTATTGGTTAATACATTGGCATAAAATTCCTTTATTCACCACATCAATATTGCAATTAACCCAATGACCATAAATATGTTAATGACTATGTTAAGATATCACGCAAAAGAATTTTAACACCCATTTAACCAGCGCAGTATCTGAATAAAGTAAATCACCATGACCATCAAATCTCAAAATCAAACTGCTGCATAATTCACATTGCAGGCTTGTGAACCTACATAAAGACATTTTCCAAACAATGTGCTTTATATAGCTATGATTGCATGTCCTTCTTCCTACAAAGGAAGCATTTGTATACTACTTTAGAAACATTTTAACAATGCAATATTTCTCCATTGTGGAAGTACAATCTACTTCTGTAGATAAAAGAACAAAAAAGGCTTGCACTTTTATAGTGTCTTTCATGGTTGCAAGATCTCCCAAACCACTTTACAGCCAATGGAGTACTTTTGAAATGTAGTCGCTGCTGTAACATAAGAAATTGCCATGTAGCAATGTGAAATTAGGTGTCACTTGTCTAGCCTTACGCTCCTCAAAAGTAAAGAAACTCAAAGACTATAAGTTCCCCACTGAAAGATCTCCAAGAGTCAGCGTTGGTTCAGTTGGTGGTAACACTCTCATCCCTGTCAAAAGAACACAGGTCCAAGCCCCTCTGTAGAGACATAGTATATAATCTAAGCTGGCAATGTCAGAAGTGCAGTCCTTTGCATGGAAACTAAAGCATGGATGGTGGATTTAACAATTCTGTCATTTCCGAATAGAATTCAAGAAGACCTTTTTATGCATTGAGCTGTTATGATCTGAAATGCATGACCTGAGAAGTAATAAAAGCATATTCAATAGCACCCTTCAAAGTGGAGTTGGATATTCACTTGAAAAGGAGAAATTTGCAGAGCTATGGGGCAAGAGCAGGGCATGGGGACTAATTAGTTAGCTCTTTCAAAGAAACAGGACAGGCATGATGGGTGAATGGCCTCTTTCTGTGCTGCATTATCTTTTAACTCAATTGCATTATAGAGAGAGCTGGGGAGCTTTCCTGGTGTTCTGGCCAATGTTTATCCCTCAACCTATATTTCTGAAACAGATTATCATGCCATTTATATCCTTGCTGCTTCTGGGGCCTTACTGTACACAAACTGGCTGCCTTATTTCCATACACTACAACACAGATCACATTTTAAATGTACTTCCTTTTGCTGTAAAGCACTTTAGGACAATCTGAGATAATGAAAGGGGTGATATAAATGTAAGATTTTACTGTTTTCTTAGATTTCTGGAAGACTGTAATGTATGGGAAAAAAAAACTCAACCTTCAGGATGGGTAGTGGTATTCCTGAGAAGTGGTAGCATCAATGGTTTCTTCCCATATATCTTATGAGAATCTCTTTATGGCACTTGCTTTTGGTTGGAGGTGAGCACCCCCTTAAAATGCCCAATGTCCACATGCCTCTCCATAATAAACTGATGCTTCTCAGCATCCTTTAACAGCCCACGCACTGAGTTCTTATTAGGCTTTCTCTGCCCTCACAACTGTGTGCAAATATTTTGAATACTTAGTCCTGGATGTCAACGTCTTCACTGAGTTCTGCTGGATGTTCCAGACTATGAGTGGTTTTCTTTAGGATTGAAGACAGATTGGGTAACAGGGTTTGGATGCTGTGTGGAGTTGTTTAATTGTCCTGCATCCTTCAGCTCCCAACACAAGTTATCCCCTGAACAGATATTACTTTCAGTTAGTACCCACTGTTCACCCTCTGTATTGATCAGCCTCATTTGTCCTCTCCAAGGTTACAGCTGGGGCCTTGAACAGGCTTTCATTCACTTTGCTGGGTTTCATTTACTTCACACCCAATCACAGTTTCTTACAGAACGTAGAGTTTAAGAGACTGATGTTCCGAGGACAGCACTGGGCCTCCATCCCCTAAATGTAGCCCTAGAATTTATGGAAATTCTCCCGAGGGCTGAAGAATGATCTCTGCCTGCAATAGGAATAAGCCAAACATTCCCATTTAAATGAGGTGAGCCATGCATTGCTGGCTCTTCTATCTTTACAAATTATTTTTACAATTGGGTGCCAAAATGCTCACAGCTTATCTAGTTATCTTTGGGCCTTCTGGATCCTGGTGCTCAACCTTTCAGACATGCAGTAGCAGCAGATTTTCTTGTCCTACTATGCCTGTACTGGGGGTGCAATCTGCCCAGAATATCTGCCCAAGGCAAGGACAGCATTTGGATATGGGGCTCCCTGGAAAATGTATGCCTTTCTTCCAAGTTTATTTTTTGCTTGCACACATGCTGTGTAACTCTATGCTTTTGTAATACACCATTAAAATTAAAACCTGCAAAATTAACAATTAGAACATACCCCTTGTGAGTGTAGGTACTCCACAGTCTTTGTGATTGTATAAAGTACTGCACTGGCCTCTCTTTCTGAGAAACATTTCTGCCGCAGTATTCGATCAAGCAGTTCTCCTCCTCTCATTAGTTCCATGACAAGATACAAATATTTTCCATCATCATATACCTGAATAATTAAAGCAAACAAAATCAAGGTCAGGCAAGAAATATTTGTTTAAAGGAGCTACATAATGCAGCAAAGATTCACAGGCCAAATGGTATCGTTCAGAACTTCATGCTTCGATTCCTTGTATAGAGCCATTTTTTAAGTTACAATGCATGATATATTTTCCGGTATTATTTTAGGAGAATGGAGACTAGTATTGATGAAATTCAATCATGTGACATCATATACCTACTACTCCATGTCATGTATATTGTTATTATAATTTCAGCTAATATGAATTCTGCTGAGCATAATGTGTCTGCTGCACAATAGTGAAAAAATAACAAAGTGAAATAAACCTTAGAAGAATGTGAATGACCACATCTCCTGACCCATTCACAAGACATCTAGACCATCACCTGTGTATTCAACTGGGTGGGGAACAAGTAGTAGACACAATCACTTTGACAATGGACCCCAGCTGAGAAAGAAGCTCATATAGCCAATCATATCTAAACCATGGACTTGAAATCAACTTGCCGTGACCATGTTTAGGTAACTGGTCAGTCAGTGAGAAGGGAACATGTGATGAGCCAATTAACTCTGTTTTGTGTTTTAAGAAACTCCTTTTCTGCAGGCCGTCCAGAACATAAGAAGCAGGACACTGAGTAGGTACTATTTTTCTCTCTCCATCCAGCCTGCAAGCTCGAGCTCTGCCTGTTGTTTGTTTACCCATACATCGTAGGTAGTGTTTTAGAAATCAATTCAGCAGCTGCTGGCTCCAGAAAAAAAAGGCAAATCTCTCATCTCATTAAATCATCTCAATGTCAAATCAAGAGGGATAATTGAACCAGCCTGGAACCATCCAAGTCATTGATTTGTAGACTACTGACTTTTATTGGGCTTTAAAATAATTGCTTAGTCTATTCTCCCACTTTGTAGCTTACCTCTGTGTGTGTGTGTGAACTTTTGAATGCATGTGCGTGTGAGAGTTGGAGCATTTTTATTTATGCCAAGTGTTAAGTACAAAAAAATACTATTCTCTTTTATTTTTTAAAAGCTTACAAAGATACTCGTCTGTGTGCATCTTTTACAGTCGCAGCATGTAAATGGTTAAACACTCATTAAATTGGCAAGCACATCCTTTTAAAAAACCCTGTTGCGGTCGACAGAAGAGTGAGAAAAGAGGGGAACCTTTCTACCCCTCCTCATCTGATCATAACAATACACTATGAGAGTAATTCTGTGTTTTGGTTGGAAAGTTGTAAGCAGTAAACAATCATTTTTTTTGTAATAGGAACATAGGAGGAGGGGCAGGCCATTTGACATTCCTTGTAGAAGCAGTGCAGGAGCAGACTTATCTCAATGTTCCCTATATAAGGAACAATAAATAAATTGCAATCATTCAAGGGCACTACTCGTGTGTGCTCTCTGGGATTGCTGCCTTGTAGATCATTACCAATCATCAGTGATGATGGATTCTGTGAGGGGACTGAGACCTCACCCTGTATATATTTTTTATAAAATAGATATCAATATCATGTTTATCTCTAAAATTTAAAAAAAAACTGGACAAAAACCTTTTAAAATGACTGAATCTGTGTCTGTCTGTGACACTTGAACAAAAGGAGTTAGCTGGCGGTTTCAAAGAAACGTACACTTGTTATCTCTGAAGAAATGTTGATGACACATTATGGACTGCAGAGGCCAAAGTCAAAGAGAACTATACAAAGGCCACCTGTATTTCATAAACCAGGCTGGCCAACCAGAGTCTATTTGTCTGCTAGGACAAAGGACCCTGCAACTTTTCTTTCAATTCTTAATGATTGAGGCAATTAACCATCTCGGGGTCCAGGCAAGGGATACACATCCCTTGTCAAAGACAATGTGGAGAGGTGGGAGTCATGGACATGAAGCTTTAGCTGGTGGAACCAGTTGTATTTCCTTGCTCTACTGCAAACTCAGTCTGACATTTTACCATCTGAATAGCAGCAGCACAGAAAAGGGGCTCTGCCCAGGCTGATTGCCTGGCCCTATCTACCCTGTTTCTACTGGAACTTCTGCACCATTGCCTACAAGGCTGATTCATCTCTGCATGTGTATCTCATTGTGTGATGTCAGCTTCACTGGAAAAGTGAATTATATGGCATCGGTTTTCAGCCTGCCAATGTCCGTGAAGGAATACTTCATTGGACTTTCATTCCGGACTCTAGAACCTACATGAAACAATGATTTACTGTGGTACACAGAAGGCAATGTGGTGACTCTCCTCCCATGGTTTGAGAGTGTGCAAATAAACTAACCCTTTGAGTTGATCTTATCTCGAGTTTGCTATGGGGTTATTAATAGAAAATTTAGATCACACCAAAACAGAGAGGTTGGGAAATACACCATCACTTAGAAAAGGGGGAAGTAAATCAAACATCTTTTTGTGTACGATTGGGTGGTGAGAAGATAAATCAGGTCTGCTTAAATTAAACCCCCTCCTGTCAGTAACAATTCTGATGGATTCTCCTGTCACTTCGATGGATGAGTGCTCAGCAAAATCAAAGGCTGGTTTACAGTCTAGATTGATGTTGCTTAATGTATGATATTAGATCATAATAATTTGCATAACCGATTGCAAATACTGTATATGAAGTCAGTGCTGGAGGTATGGGTGCAGGCATTGGCTTTGCGCTGCACTCGCTTGCCCTGAAGGCACTTGAGTCTGTTCTACCCAAATGTTGAAATTGTTTGACGACTGAGATTTCTCTATTTGGGTCTGTCCAAGGTTGTTTGGTCCCATGTATTGAGATCTAGCTTGCAAGCTCCGAGGTTGGTTTTTAGATTGTCTTTATGTCTAACTTTGGGACATCTTGTGGCACCAGTTCTCTACTGGCTGTAGAGTACTGACTCTAGAATGCAAGAATCCTCCATGAGAACCATATGACCAACCCACGCACGAACACAAGACCCAGCAAAGCTGAGCTCTGATGAGCACGCTCTCAATGCCAGGTATGTAGCACTTTGCATAAATATCATGTTGGGGAATTTTGTCCTGCCACCTGATGGTGCAAATAATCTCAGACAGTGAGGATGGAATGCTTCTAATTGCTTTATGTGATGCCAGTAGGTTGTCCAAGTCTCACACCTATAAAGAAGTGATGAAGTGATGTAAGAACAACTGCCTGATAGACTTTGATCTTTGTTCTGAGACAAACTCCATGCTCTTTCCAAAGTCTGTGAGTGAGACTGCCAAACGCTGAGCTTGCTTTTGCCAGGTCATAGTTGATTCCGTCATCCAGAGTAGTGTTACTGTAAAGAATACTCACCAGATTGCAAAACTTCTCTATTGAACTGAGGGGTGTATTGTTCATTGTGACTGCAGAGTCTTGGGGTACGTGGCCAGAGGCGGGATGATACAAGACCTCAGTCTTCTTCAGGCTTACTGTCAGGCCAAAGTGTTCTGAGGTTAGGGCAAAGTGATCAGTAGGCAGCTGAATGTCCTCCGTAATATGTGCTATGATAGCACAATTGTCCATGAACAAGAGTTCACTCAGTAGCTGTTCAGTAACCTTTGTGCAAGCCATTATCCTTTGGAAGTTGAAGAAGTTGCTGTCTGTCTGAATTGAATGAGTGCTCCTGTGTCAAGATCTTGGAGTGCACACTGGAGCAAGGCTGAAAAGTACATGGGCCAGAATTTTCTCGTCCGATGTGTGAAGTGACATGTGGTGACATCGGGCGAGTGTCCCGATGTCACTGCGCACCATCACAATATTTAGGTGGGCGGGCACGCGATATTCTCAGATGCACACCCGCCTTTAATTAATCAGCTAGTTAAGGCCCTTGAGGCAGCAACTAACTGCAATTTTTCAGGGCCCGTGCGATCTTTAGGGCGTCGCACAGGCACAATGGGCAGGCGGGTAGGAGGCCTTTGTATAAACCTCATCCACGGGCGGGATAAGAGGGGTGAGTGGGATTGCAAGTGCTATCTGTTGGATATTTAATTGTGAAAGTTACTGCTACTTGCCTGTGTGAGCAGGAATACTTCAAAACTCATCACAGCTGCTTGGACAGGAGTAACAGTCTTCAGGTCAGGGCTCTACAGCAAAGATCATTTTTGGGACCTGCAGGTTTCAGGAAGCCTTCCCTTAGCCTGGGAATGGGAGTTGTGCTCTCCACTGGAGGCACCTCCTCTGAGGAGGAAGGAAGGGCCAGAAGGGGTAGGAGGCCAGGAATCCACATTCAGCCTCCAAGGAGTCACCTTTGGGAAGAGAGACACAGGCAGAAGGGGTGCAGAACCAAGAGGTAGCCCAAGGTGGAAGGGGCTGAAGAAGACAGCACTAACCTGCAGCCAGGGTATACAGGCAGCGAAGCAGCTACCTCAATATGTCTGAGGTGCAGTGCCGAAGGAAGTGGGGGAGGGGGGTGCCTTGGGGGGAAAGGCTGACGGCTGCATTAAATGACCTCAGCCAACATGGTACTCACCCTTCCTGAGAGCAGGAGGTCATTGAATCTCTTGCAGCATTGGACCCACGTGCATTGCACCACATCATGGGAGCTCACACTCTCGGCCACCTCCTCCCAGGCACGTTTGGTCGGGGGGGGCCTCCACCTCCTGTCCCTCGGAAGCAGGACCTCCCGCCGTGCTGCCACCCCCTCCAGGAGGGCAGCTAAGCACTCATCTGAAAAACAAGGGGCACACTGCCCCACAGCTCTACCCTCCGGCCTGGCCTGCTCTGCTGGCCTACCCTCCGGACTTGCCTGCTCTCTAGAAGCCCTCTGGTTACTCTGGTGAGCCCTTCTACCTACCATTGTGAGCAGCCTTGCAAAGGCTGCCAGTGCTTCATTTAAACAGGCCGCGGGTCGCCATTGGACTCGGCGGTCAGTGCGCTGTGCGCACACCCGCGCCCGCGCCCGCTCCCGCTCTGCCCGCCCGACATGGGGAATATTCTCCCCATGGAAAACACAGCTGGGGCCAATACACAGGCTTGCTTGGTGCCACCGGTAACAGGAAAGGCATCAGATGACACACAACTTTGCATCATCGTGTCTATCATGCCATTGTGGAATGAGCAAATGACACTGGTCATCTTTTCATGGAAGCCATAATTGTACAGAACCTTCCACAGGTCTTCCCAGTTTTCTGTGTCAAAAGCCTTGGTTAGGTCAACAAACACCATATAGAGGTCCTTATTTCTTGAATTTGATGTGCTGCAAAGATTATGTCTATAGTTCCCCATCTGGCACAGAAGTCACAGTGTTACTCTGGGCACACAGAGTCAATAAGGTGAGTGACATCCGGTTAAGAATAACCCTTGCAAGAATTTTTCCTGCTGTTGAAATAAGTTATATTCCACGATGATTATCACAGATGGACTTGCTCCCTTTCCATTTGTAAAGTTGAGTTTTGGTGGCATCTTTGTAGTCTTGGGGCACAGGGCCCTGGTTCCAGGTTAAGCAGAAGACATTAGTGAGATTTTTAACCATGTGAGTTCCTCCATGCTTGAATGTTCCAAGTGGAATGCCATCAGCTACAGACAACTTGCCATAGAAATCTGATTTATGGCCTTTGTGACTTCTGCTCAAAAAGGATCCAAAACAAGCTCTTCCAGAGTGTTGTGCTGTGGAAGTAACTCAATGCTATCAGAGCACACAATGGATTGTTGGTTTAGGACATTGCTAAAGTGCTCTATTCAACGAGAGGGAATCTCATGCCTAACTGTGAGGAGCAGATAGCCATCTGCAGAGAGGATAAGTGTCGCAATGTTGGTTTTGGGCCCATAGACTGATCACAGGCCTTCATGTAGAGCCTTCAGGTCATTTTTAGGATGGGGATGACAACTATTAAAAGGAGTCATTTTATGAAGATGTATGCCCATTATGGAGCCTTGCCCATATGATAAATTTGGGCTTACGGGCAGGGAACCTCCAAATGTCCAACTTACACTCCCAGGAGGCCAGATTTTTATTTACTCTTATTTATTTATGGGTTATGGGCATTGCTGGCTAAGCCAGCATTTATTGCCCTTCCCTAATTGCCCTTGAGAAGGTGGTGGAGAGCTGCCTTCTTGAACAGCTGTAGTCCATGTGGTGTAGATACACCCACAGTGCTGTTAGGGAGGGAGTTCCAGTATTTTGACCCAGCGACAGTGAAGGAACGGCGATATATTTCTAAGTCAGGATGGTGAGTGGTTTGGAGGAGAACTTCCAGGCGGTGGTGTTCCCATGTGTCTGCTGCCCTTGTCCTTCTAGATGGTAATGGTTGTGGGTTTTGAAGATGCTGCCTAAGGAGCCTTGGTGAGTCCCTGCAGTGCATTCTGTAGATGGTACACACTGCTGCCACTGTGCGTTGGTGGGAGGGAGTGAATGTTTGTGGACGGGGTGCCAATCATGCAAGCCACTTTGTCCTGGATGATGTCAAGCTTCCTGAATGTTGTTGGAGCTGCATTCATCCAGGCAACTGGAGAGTATTCCATCACACTCTTGATTTGTGTCTTGTAGATGGTGGACTGGCTTTGAGGAGTTAGGAGGTGAGTTACTTGCTGTTGGATTCCTAGCGTCTGACCTGCTCTTGTAGCCACTATATTTATATGGCTAGTCCAGTTCAGTTTCTGGTCAATGGTAACCCCTAGGAGACTGATAGTGGGGGATTCAGCACTGTTAATGCTGTTAAATGTCAAGAGACGATGGTTAGATTCTCTCTTGTTGGAGATGATCATGAACTGGCACTTCTGTGGCGCGAATATTACTTGCCACTTGTCAGCCCGAGCCTGGATATTGTCCAGGTCTTGATGCATTTGCACATAGACTGCTTCAGTGTTTGAGGAGTCGCGAATGGTGCTGAACATTGTGCAATCATCAGCGAACATCCCTACTTCTGACCTTATGATAGAAGGAAGGTCATTGATAAAGCAGCTGAGGATGGTTGGGCCTAGGACACTACCCTGAGGAACTCCTGCTGTGATGTCCTAGAACTGAGATAATTGACCTCCAATAACCACAACTATCTTCCTTTGTGCTAGGCATGACTGAAACCCGCGGAGAGTTTCCCCCCTGATTCCCATTGGCTCCAGTTTTGCTAGGACTCCTAAAATATATCCTTCCATTCAGTTATGTAACTCTCCAAGTTGCTATGGCAACTTTAGAATCATCATGTATAAACCATGGCACCATAATCCCATTGCCATGCCACTGTTTGCTTTCTAATTTCAAACAAATTTAACATCTCCAACCCGAAGAGTTAAGACTTCAACATTCCCATGGAAATAATTAATATATTTACATAATTATTATTAATAAAGAAAGGATAAAAGTATATTAACTTCTCAAAATTCTTGAAGGTCAATCCTTTCTGGTGTAAATCAGAAAATAGTAGTTCTGATTTTTAATTGGCTTGGAAACCACAAGGGAGGCTTTAACCTGGAGGGGTGTGAGGGTTTGGGTGCAGGTGGGCCGATTAAATCTGGCAAAAATACAAATGCAAAGGGATGCTAGCTCCAACCCACCAACTTTCATGTTTAACTCGAGTGTGTTGGGCTGTTGTGGCAATCCTCTCGGGAGAGGGGAGTTGCTTATTAACATATGTGAAGCACTTGATTGGAGTGATATAAGAACGCAGTTTTAAGTTTAATTTCCCATCCACAGTATTTCCCAGCTTCCTGAAACTTGCTATTGAAAACAAGCTGGGGATGCAAAGGAAATTGAGGGAACTGATTAAACTCATGTGAATATTGCAACATACATTCAGTGCGCACAGCTGCTTTCTTACTTAATAGTGGGAAAGAGGTTATTTTTCACAGTACTGTTGCTGAGAGTTGCTTTTTCACACTTTGGACATTTTCTGAATCAATTCCAGATTGGTGGTGCTTCGGCCCACTTAGTTAGGTCCCTGGAAGAGGAGCAATATGAGCATCAGCAGCAGGAACAGCAGCCTGCTGTTCAGAGACTTACAAGTGGACATCAGAGAGGGTGGCAACAGAAGAATGCAGCTCTCAGGAGGAACAGCCTGTGAAAGAGAGTGTGCAGGCAGAAAATTCAGTTTCCTTGACATGTCAGATGCGCAGTACTTTAGGAGGCTCACATCTGATGATGGCAGACATCTGCAGCTTCTTAGAAGACCTGCTCCCTGCTGGACTTGGTGATCACGTGCTATCAGTGGCTGTGAAAGTGACCACCACCCTGAGCTTTTTACTTCCGGTGTTCCGGAACCTTTTAGGGGCTGCATTGGAGACGTATCCAGAATCTCCTGGTCAGTAGTCCACAAATGCATCAAACAGATGACTGATGGTTTCTTTGGCAAGGCTGGCAATTATATGCACTTTGCCTGGAATGATGCCGGTCAGAATGAGCAGGTGCTCGGATGTGTATCCTTGGCTGACTTCCCACAAGTTCAGAGCATCCCACCAACTCTGATCAACCAGGAGGATTCATCAACCTCAATCTGCCACTGCAACAATGTGCACCTGGGGTGCAACCACAGAAAAGCGTTTCTGCAGAAGTGCGCAAGATTCCCACGAAACAGTCATGATGCTTTGCCCGGTGATTGTCCAAGCTCCCTGACCTCTCTGGACCCACGGGGATCTGAGACTCTCTTCCCCAGGAACCTTTGGGTTTTGGAGCTGCCGGAGCCCCTGTTAAAAATTGCTCCACCTGCACCTGGATGTAGCCAGTGGGCTATTGAGTGAAGGAAAGGCAATGGGTAAGAAGTGGAAGGGCTTTGATTAACATTTCCCTCCCATGCCAACTGTCACCATCATCCCTCTCATGGACCAGCTGCACTTCACTGCTACTCCTCTGCTGGATAGCGTCTTGATGCAGGTCAGTGTTGCACAGTAAGGCCAAGGCTAAGGTATCTGTCATTCTATTTAAGGTGGTAGAGCAGTTGTCATCCAGAATCTGCATGGCTATGGTCAAGGCGTGCATGGAATCCTTTGAATGGAGTTTGATCTTCTCTGGAGCTGGCCACTCCACCCATGCAAGAAGACACTGTGGCAATACCCTGCGACATCATCCCACTCCCACACATGCCTGAGGGAAACACTGTCATCCTCTCTGCAATTGGGGTCAACATGCTTGGAAGGCCTGTCAATACATTGTGCATTCTCTGCTGCTCTTCAATGATTCTCTTTTCACCGACAGCTGAGCAGAGCTTGGAGAGGACTGCACCCTCTGACACAGACTCTCCATAGCTGTCCCGCCACACTGTCAGCTCTTGCTCACAGTGTGGTGGGACAAAAGTGTTAGTCACCAGGTCAAAACTCAATATCTGTTTTACTTGTTCCAGAAAGAATTAGCTCTTCTGAAGGTTCATTCTTCACCAGGTCCATGGATGTGTGAAGGCTTTGGCGGGGAGAAAAGATACGAATTAGTACTGGCAAGATAAGTCCATTTTAAATTATCATTATGAAAATTATTATTTCACCAAAATCAAGTCAACATGACTTAGTTTTGTATGGCATGCAGGCGACTGATATTTAATAGCATCACCGGATAGCTGGGAGATCCCTATTTCCCCATCTCTTCTGCAGCTGTTACTTGAGAAATCTATGGAGGGTCACCTCTGGCTCTCACCCTCTCCCTTGTGTTCTGTAATGAAGGAAAGAACAGACCTATGGGTGAATGCGATGACATATGTTCATCTGATGGATGCAGTGCATTTGGTGAAGTTGGCTATGAGGGTGGGGCATGAAATTGTATAAGGATGAAAATGAGTGACGGATGGAAGTGAGAGGGAGTGCATAGAAAGAGAAGGATGGGTGCATTTGGAAGATAAACGAAGGAGTGATATGATGGAGTAGGCTTGACAAGGCAGGGTGGGGCTGAGGTGATGCACACAGCAAATGTAGGTAAATGTGCAATAGCATTCACCTTTCCTGACCCACTTAGCTCATTGAAGCACTTCCTGTACTGAAGCCAGATACATAGCAGAATGCTGATCTCCTGGGTCACCTTCTTTCTGTAAACAGCAGGTTCCTTTCTCCCATTGCTGGGGAAGAGTATCTCTCTCTCTGAAGCTCCTCACAGCCCCCAGAAGTATATCAAGGGAAGCATCATTGAAGCAGCGCAATTTTTGAATCTATTGTCACACCTTGTCTTCTCTTGCTTTCAATTCCAGACTGCTCCAAATTCCATCTTTGAATTGGCCCTTCAAATAGTAGAGTTGAGATTGTGTCATTCAGGTCCTCATCAAGCTCATTGCTGTGCAATCAAGTGAAAATCCGGAAGTAAAATGTATATCACATTAAGATGACACTGACAAATGCCGTGACCCCCTCACTGCAGCATCTCGGAATTAATATCGAGGATTAAAGTCCAGTTGGGATTGTATTTGTATTTTTGTAGCATTTTCCTTTCACTCTTTCATATGACAAGATAGTAGTCATATAACCTGCTCCCGGCTCTCCACCAATGGGCACAGGATGCACAGAAGTGACCGAGGTGTGTCAACTTAATCTTTTCTTCACTGTTGTGGGCTGGGAGACATAGGATGTTTAGCATACACAGATATTTCCACTTCTGGGAGAGTTCAAAAATAGGGATCATTAATAAGATAATAGTTACTAATAATTCAAAAAGGAACTCAGGGAAAAAACACTGTACCTAGAAAGTAGTTAGAATGTGGAACTCACTATCACATGGAACAGTTGAGATGAATAGCCAAGATGCATTTAAGGAGAAGCTAGGGATAAGTCATGAGGGAGAAAGGAATAGAGGATATGTTGATAGGATGGGTTGAAGTAAGGTTGGGGGTAGACTCATGTGGAACAGAAACACCAGCATAGACATGTTGGGTCAGGAAACTGTTTTTTTAAAATTCTATTCCAAATAATTATTATTCAGTTTATGTGGATACAGTAGTTTATGTGGTTTCATCATTTAGTTTGTGTGGTAACAGTATGTAGTAGTAGGGAACATCTAGACTATAGTGTTCTCAACAAAATAATTTTTAAAATAACCAAGCCAAGAAAGATGCAAGAAAAAAAAAGACCATCATCATAGCTTAAGGGAAAAAAGCTGAACTTTGAGGGGATGAGAATGGAACTAGGGGAGGTAACTGGGAAAGAAAATGACAAAGAGCAAGAATAGCAGGAAATATTTAAAAAGGTGATCCGTTGTGTTCAAGAGAAATATATTCTGCCCAAAACACAAAAATAAAACAGCCAAAAATCAAATACCATGGATGAACAAAGAAACAAGAACAAAACAGAAACTAAAAAGTAATGCATTAAATTCATACACAATAAAGGAGAGGATACAAAAGGAAATACTAAAAGGTTAGGAAAAAAGTCAAACCAACAAATCAATGAAGTAACAAACTATGAAATTAAACTAACAAACAATATAAATAGAAATGAAGTATTCCATAAACTCATCAATTAAAAAAAGGAAAATTAGAATAGGGATGGGGCCACTCATGAATGCACATGATAAACTCTCAGTTAATGACAACAAAATAACAGAAATAATTGAAGTTATTTTGTCTCCATGTTCACCAGGGGCTCTAATAGGATGGACATGACGTTAGAATGAGAATCAGAAACCACATAATGACCTTTAATATAGAAAGTGGGAAGATAATTGATCCACTAATCAAACTTTAAGAGGATAAAATCCCTGTCTGATGGATTGTATTCGCATATATTAAAATAAAGTTAGACAAGTGACAGCGGAGTCACTATTACAAATGTATAAAATTCATTGGAAAAGGAAATTGTGGCAGAGGACTGACAGAGGGCTAATGTGATTCTTATATTTAAAAACTGAAATAGAACATATAGAGGGAACTCTAGACCAGCTAATTTAATAATGTCAGTGGTAGGTAACATAATGGAATCTTTACTCAAAGATTTATTTGAAGAACATTGTAAATCAAAAATATAATAAATGGTCAACAAGGATTTCAAAATGGAAGGCCATGCTTGGCTGACCTTATTGAATTATTTGAGGAAGTAACAAAAAAGATTAGATTCGGTTAACATACTGAATGTAATATATGTAGATTTTTCAGAACTACATTGATAAGGCGCTGCATATTAGTCATATAACTAAGGCCAAAACATGTGGAATCAGGGGGCAAGGAGCAGCTGGCTATAAGACTGAAAACAAAGGGTAGGAATTAGAGGTAGTTACTCAGGTTGGCAAAAGGTGTTCCACAGGGATTGGTGCCAGGACAACTGTCATTCACCATTTACATAAAAAATTTGGATTCAGGAATTGCGAGTGCAATTTCAAAATTTATGAATGACACCACATTGGTGTACAGTTAACAGTGAGGAAGATTGTGAGAAAATAGAAGATGACATTGATAAACTTGCAGAATGTGTGCGTAATGAGTAAATTAATTTCATTATAGATAAATGTGAGATGTGCATTGTGGTAAGAAGAATATGGAGGCCACATAATTCCTTGTAAAATGAGGGTCTAAATGAGGTAGAGGTGAAAAGGAATCTAGGGATATAGAAACAATAATCATTAAAAGTAGTGAAATAAAAACAGAAAATGCTGGAAAAGCTTAGCAGGTCTGACAACATCTGTGGAGAGAGAAACTACAGATGCTGTCAGACCTGCTGAGTTTTTCCAGCATTTTCTGTTTTTATTTCAGATTTCCAGCACCCGCAGTACTTTGCTTTTATATTAAAAGTAGTGATACAAGTTAATAAAACAAAAACTAAAAAAAATAAACAAAGCACTAAGATTCACTTCTAGAGGCCTGGAATGGAAAAGCAGACCAATTATATTAGACTAATATCAAATCTTAGTTAGGCTACAATAGGAATAGTGTGCATAGTTCTGGTCTCCTTACAAAAATGAAATGGATGAATAGGAGAAGGTACAAAAAATTATTTAAAAGGATGATACCAAAGCTAAGAGATTAGACCTATCGAGAAAGATTGAACAGACTGAGGCCTTGGATACTTCCCTGACATGTTGCAGTTAGAAACACACAACTTACCATTACAGAGCTACTTGTCCAGTGAGTACATCCTATCCATTACCACATTACTGTGCAAAGCAGGAAGAATTTCAGCTCTCTGGGATAAGTTCATCCTTCCATGTTCCATCAGTGAAACAAGCTGGCTTGTCAATCATCAGCAGGAAGGCTGTGGAAATGCTTGGCTCAGGCACCAGATTAACGGGTCTACTCGATGCAATCTTCTACTGTCTGACATATCACCTTGTGGCAAATTTACCTCAAAAAGAAATCTAACTTCTCCAAGAATGATAAACTGCTTACTCTGAAGATAATATGTGTCTAAGTCTTGTAGCTAATTAAAATCCAGTGTCAAATCCCACACGTACAAATTTTAGCAAACCTTTATGAAGACAAAGTGAGGTGAAAGGTAAACACTTGGTGGAGCATTTTCCATAAAGTTTAACAATTGTCCACATCAACCTGTGCTACGTCAGTTAGAACATTTTCCAATAAGGACAGATGTGCCCCATTACTGTAGAGTAACAATGTGTCTAATCTACTCACATCCTTCAAGGTGATAATATTTGGATGCTGTCCATATCGTAACAAAATTTCAATTTCCTCTGATGGGTCTCTTTTGCTTTTATCGATAATCTGGAAACATAAGAGTGAAAGCTGTTTTATCAATGGCATTCACTTATAATTTCAGAAAACCTCTGTGTGAGCGATTTATATAAGGTTTTTTTTCTCCATTAGTTTTCCTTCTGAATGTCTCCCTTTCACAGTTGCTCCCTGGAGGACAATTGCATTGGGATGTAGCTTTTACTGTAAATTCAGCAGCAAGAGGCCACTGGTATCCACAGTGGTGAAATCTCTGCAATTTCTAGAATCAGAGCAAGTAAAACCTGTTAGCCTCCTACCCATACTCCTTGCAGAGCAGTGGTGGAAACAAGGGGACTGAATAATTGAAGAATATGACTAAGTCTTATTCATTTAATATGACAAAACCTTTAATTGCAAAGTACCTATTCACTGCATGACGTATGGTGTTCAAATCTGCTCACTTCAGCACAGAAAAGCCATGAGCAGGATTTTGCCTTTGGTGGGGGTGCTCGGCAGGGGCAGGCGGGGGCGGTCGGGAAGCCGACTGTCGCCCACAAGTGGCACCGCACCGCGATTTTATGTGGGAAGGCCAGTTAAGGCCAGCCCAGCATGGAATGCGAGCGGCAGTGCTCAGCGTTGCCTGTGTGGGCGGGGGGAGGAGGGCGAGCGGACCCAGTGCAAACTTCAGGCGTGCATGCGAAAGAGCGCTTCAATCTCGCTGAGGCGCATTAAAAAAACTTAATGAACAAAGTAAAATTGTCATAAAACATCCCCTCATGTGACTCTGCCTTAATTCAAGTGTAAAATTTTTATTTTATTTTTGTTTGCTGTAGGAAACCACATTCCGCCCGTGGATGAGGTTTCCTAAAAAATGCAAAGGCCGCTTGGTGTTTTCACCTGTTCGCCAACCGTAAGGTTGGACAGACAGTGTAAATTTGAATGTAATTTACCTTTTTAATAGCCTTAATAGGTTTTTTAATTGTTGGCGGGCGCACTACTGTCTCCAACGCGTGCCTGCCGAGCGAAATATTGCAGGACTACGCCATGACGTCGGGATGCTCGCCTGACGTCATCGTGCCCAATTTTACATTCGGCCGGATCGGGCGCGCACCTGCCCACCAAGCTCAATATTCTGCCCCATATATACACTAGAAATGGTGCCCTGATATGGTGATTGCAAAATTCAGTTGCATAGCGTTTGTATTTTTGGCACAATGGGTGCTGTTTTGGGTCCATAATGGTGTCTTGCTCCAGTCTTGAGGGCAGTAGTTTCCAAGGGAATCTGAGGGATTCCACTGTCATGTGGTCCAGCTTGTGAGCAATCCAGTATCCTGGCAGAATTATTTTTATCTTTATTTTCTGGTGGTCTACTGTACCATCTGCATTTGAGTCACCATAGGAAATGAGAGTGAGGCTATTCAGTGATAAGGGCTATCCATTGACCACCTGGTCTTGACTCTGGTGCACAACCCATGCATATAACGAAAGACATGCTATCAAACAGACCACTAGGATGCTTAAACAATGCTTTTGCTGCCTGGACTGCTCTGAAGAAGTCCTGGATGGAGGAGTACTGTAGTACTGTCCAGGGAACATGTCAAAATTCATTATGGTCTGCTGCACAATTGTGTCATCATGAGGGTAGCCCTTGCCTCCGGGTATATGGTGGGCAACTGAGGAGCAAGCAGAGGAAGAGGAAAAGGAAGTGGGGAGACTACAAATCTATTATCATCATTTTGGGCCTTAGCTTAGGTTGTCCTTGGTTTGGATCGATGGAGACTGCTGGAGGCAAGGCTGTTGGTAAACTTTGCCTTTCGTTAAACATTATGCACAGGACAAGACTTAGCATGAGGCTTCTCACAGAACCATCCTCAGTCGGCTCTGTTGTCATGGGATCTTACATCATTGACGATCTAGACTATTCATTCACATATTTAAAATTAACCCTTTACGCTACAACCAAAACATCCAGCTTCTGTTCAGGGAGTCAATGATCATCTTAGTCTGAGCTTGCATGGTACCAGTGAACAGAACCCAATTCGTCATTCACCAAGTCCCACACCTTCCCACTGTTACTGACCATCACAGCATCTGCTTGTCTACAATGCTGAAATAAATCCACCACAAAATAAACATTTAAATCCAAGTTTATACATCTACTATTTCATACAAAAGCCACCTATTCACCCTTGTGCATTCCCTTAGCCCGCGGCCTTCCATGCACCTTTCCCTGTCTTAGCGCACTCCTTCACAGTGCTACCTAAGTGGTTGTTGCATGGCTGGCAGAAGGCTGCTGACTTTCAATGGAAGAGGCTGCAGGTGACCTTGGAGGATAATCTCTAGCATCTCTGATCCTCGAAAGCCAGCCTCGGCATGTGCTGGCTAGGCTGACTGGCAACAACAAGGGCACTGGTAGAGTGGCAGTGGTGGGAGGAAGAGCGCTGTCATCCTGTGTGAGAAAAACAGGTTTGTGTTCCACAGAGGTGGCGCCTCAGCAATCCTAATAATATGTTGGAGCACGGATTGCAGAACTGCTTCAAAACCTGCTAGCCCCTTTGAACACTGGTAGCTGCAGCCATAATGGCAGTAGTCTGAGCTTGCATGACAACAACCTAACCTTGCATGACTTCAGTCTGAACTTTCACTCAGTGTCAGCAGCACCCAGACATTCGGTAGCTTCTATTTGTGTTGCAATTGAAGATGAGACATCGACAATGAGACACAGAATCATAGTGGGTTCACAAGTGTACTAATGGAGTTGGCCATCAATTCCATGCTGGAGTGGATGGGCTCCAAACTCTGTATAAAGCCCTGTGCCAAGTTGGTGCAAGATTCCTCAATGTTCCTTGGCATTGATTGCTGGCTTCCTGGCAGGCTTCCCAATGCACCAAGCATTTCATTGCAAAACCCATCTCAGCTGCCTTCTGTAGTCCATTCTATTGAAATCTTCATTCGAGTCCTCTGCAGCAGAACTCATAGGCAACCTTGTCCTCCAGCAAGCTGGCACCTGCACTACCCTTTCCCTTTGTCCTGGCTCATTATGTGCAGGTTTCACCTCTAAGCTATCCGCTAAAGTGCACACAGTGTCAGGGCCTGAGCTGGTGGCTGTGATTGTGAAGCAAGTAACAGCGTTTCTTCTTCACTGCTGTCTTTCTACTCTTCTACTACTGCCTGATCAGGTTGCATTCATCATTCTGGGCTAGACTCCTAGCATTGACCTCCAAAGCCATACGCTTTTATTGACTTTACACAGTTTGTCTGGAGGGCTTCCTCACAATCCCCATGTCCATTTTCAGGCCTTTGAATTTCAAGGCCAGGTGAGCTCACTGGTTCACACCTCACAGTCTTGCTATAGCCTTGTATTGTATCTCAAGGAACTGAATGAATATTAAAATTCTGGGTTGCTGCTTACGATCAGCTGTAGCCTGTAGCATTGCTGCCTGTTTCTTGTTACTGGTGTTTCTAGGATGAAGTTAACTCCCTTACTCCTGTGACCTGGAAGATTCTGTGCAGGATCTTTATCATCATATTATCTTAAATTCCATATTCAATTGAACCAATCCTTGCTTCTACTGAGGATTAGTTGTGCAAGTGCATGAGGGACACTAGGAACAGGAACAGATGGGTGCATTCCTCAGGGAGAAAATACAGAGAAGGACAACAAACGATAAATAAAAACCTTTCTCGTTCAAAGAAAATCAAATTAATTGAAAAGTGGTATAATGTGAGAGTGATTGATACAAAGGGTGAGATTCTGTCTAGGCATGTATTGCACCAATTAAACTTCCAGTTAAAACATAACATATTCAATAATTCTAAGTATTCACTACAAGCACATTCACACCTTACTAATCACATTGTACTCCAGCTGTGCTCCATATTTTATCACTTTCTTTGGGCCGATCCAGCATTAGAGAATCTTTAAAATGAGAGTCGTGCTCTTCTAATCCCATACTGTACCACATTATATTGACCATCGTGTGTAGCGGATAAGTTACATTTACATTCACATGAACACTACTTGATAAGTGGTGGGGTCTGTAGTTACATCCAAATCTTTTCTTTCTTCCAATGCATTTGAAGTAACTGGAAATAAATAGCACTGTCTACACCAAGATGATGAATAGATCAATGAGTAGATTTCCAAAATTCTTCTGTATTTGAATTCTTATCAATGAATAGATTTCCAAAAATATTTTCCACTGAAAGGCACATCTCAAAGTGCTGCACCAGATAATGCCTTAAAAGTACCCTTCAGTAGCAGTAATTAAACTGCGTGGAACTGAGCCATACAATCCAGGAAAACCACAGGTTTGATGAATGGCTTGTGCTGAGTTGATCTTGGTGAGTGTAGCAGTAAGAGTTACAGCCCTAGATTATGTAAGGTATATGTCAGCCAAGGTATCTACTTCTGACTGTTAGGTAACGTTAAAACAGAAAATATTGGAAATACTCAGCTGGACAGGCAGCATCTTTGGAAAGAGAATCAACCTTTTCTGGTTGATGAACTTAGGTGGAACTCCCTGGTGAAACAGCAGGACCCACAGCAGGTCTGAAATTTAATGTTTAACTCAAGGCATTAACATCCCAGAAGGAAAATACAGTAAAAACGTGGAAATAAGAGTACAGCCTAAACTGTTTTTCCCTTCTGGGATCGCATTTCTGTGGTTCCCAATCTATCAGACAGGGTGGGCGGGATCATATGCTGGATCTATCAATGAAGGCTATACAAATGGACCCTCACAGGGATCGAAATGGCTGCAGGAAATCTTGCTGGGGAGAAACCAGAAGAGAAGGCAAATGTGGGTAGGCTGTATTCCAGTCTTCTTCCCTGTGAATGGGAGGAGAAGGCCAGACAGCCTTATGAAGCAGGCATGGCTTGAAATAGCAGAGGCTGTCAGCAGCAGGAGAGTGGCGCCGAGGACCTGGATACAGTGCTGGAAAAGGCTTAATGACCTCAACTGGCAACCAGCAAGGTGATGGCATACCACTCTCAAGTAGCAGCCATCACTCTCTCACCTCCTCAACATTCTCCTGCCGCACCCCTCGGACCAACATGCTTTACAGTTCCACACATTCCTTTCTCTCCAGCTGCCTCCTCAAACCTCCATTACAACAGACACCACTCATACTCTCCTATTGCACCAATCCCTCACATTCATCCTTCTCAAAGGTTCTCATTCCATTCTCAACACACATTCCACTTCTCACACTCATAACCCTCTGCTGTCCCTCATTGTGGCAGAAGAGAACATATGATTACAGAGAGAGGCAGAGAACCAGGGGTGGGCCATAGCCACCCTGACCACAATGAAAAAGGGTTCCCTGGAGATCAGCAGAATGACACACACACACACACACATACACACAATGGGTGTTGGCTACAGAGAGAAAGGGGGTAGCCTAGAGAATTGTCTGCAGAATTAAATATCACACTGCCACTTGCCACTTAACTCATAGCAACAGGAGTAGGCCATTCGGCCCCTCGAGCCTGTTCTGCCATTCAACTAGGGGTTATGGCTGATCTTCTACCTCAGCACCATTTTCCTGCACTATCCCCGTATCCCTTAATGCTATTGGTATCTAGACATCTATCATGTTGAATTAATGTCCACAATAACTGAATTGTCACGCAATTCACTGTGCTAAGTCTGTATTCTTTTACACTGGCAGCACCAACTCAAGTTTTTCATCTCTCACAGGTCCTTCACAGTTGATGACAGAGATGATGCAGGGCCAGCCAAAGGAGTCCTCAGAGGATGGCAAGCACTTTGAGGATGCACTATCACATGACCTCTGAGCACCCTCCACAAGCACAGATACACACATCTTGGTGGGATTGCTTTGTGGATGACTAGGTGGTTACATAATGAGGCGCACAGCACGTGAGCAGCAGCAGGTGCTGGAGACAGGTGGAGAGTACCCCTTCAGAGGAGCGCAGGACACTCCCCTCCCTCCTAAACAGAGACCCATTTGCTGCCTCCTGTCCCGAGGACCGAGTCCGTCCCTGCACAGGTCTCGGTGGGACAGTTTTTGGCAGGACCCTCATGGGCTCCAATTTCCAGAGGATGTCCATGACATACATCTCATGTCTCAGAGCACGGGATCATATAGTCTACCACCAGCTTAGTTGCACCACACAGAAGTAACATAAAGCAAAAGTGGAAGATGCCATAGTTACATAAGCACTTGGGTGCTTGTCGCAATGTTAATGTAGTAATATAGGTCTTCATTACAGTGAAAGTAAGACATTACTTGAATTCCTCATTTTCATGGCCTCTATTTTGTTGCATGCTCCATTCACTGTGGATAGTAGTGAATGGTCTGATCAGCATTTATGGGGTGGAAAGGGTGTGAATGTGATGGTTGCCTCTTTCACCGTTGGAATGCAATGTGCCCGGGGAGTGGGATCCCATCTTGAGGTTTCTGATGGAACTCTCAAATGGCTTGATGCACAGATTTCAAGTCAAGTGTGCATGGTGAGTCTGTCACAGACTTCTCAGGCAGCCAGGTGTGTGTCTACAGGAACCATGAGCATATCTGGCTCCTCCTACTCTTTCTCAGAGGTCCAAACTGCTGCATATTGTTTCCATTTTGCCATGAAGGCTGACAGCTAGGTGGTTGAGACGCAGGTGAGAATACTTCGAACCACTGAAAAATAATCCAAAAAGTGTCTCAAAATCGTGATTTCAGGGTGACTGATGTAATCCTGTAAGCACAGGCTTGTTGATTTCATTCCTTCAAGCCTTCCAAGCAGGTCAATTTCAGCAAGTAATCACTCCCCACTGTACATTCACCTTTTGCCACCTAGTGAGATGCAGAGAGATTGTGGAAGCCGTGCTCTGGCTGTTACAACCAGAATGTAGAGTTAAAAATGCACTTAATTGGCTCATTGAATGTTTTAATTTGTTTACCAACAGCTGCACGGTTCCCCACTCGCCTCTGAACCTGCCTCAGTCAAACCTGGGCATCAGCGGGATGATATTGGGTTCGAAACCCAACGTCACTTTTCAGGGATTTCACCTGACACCCACCTCCCCTTACCCGTTAAGATTCCCCCCCATTAACTCTGTTGCGCTTTCCACAGATGCTTCCTGATCTGCTCAGTATTTCCAGCACTTGCTATTTTTATTTCTGATTTTATTTTGCTTTTGTCAAGTTTAAGATCTTGGGTGGAGACAGAATTAGATTGAATGCTGAAATTGTCGGACAACTTTGTCTAAATTTGTGCACAAGGGATGGAAGCTTTGCATGGTCTCCTTGTGCAGTTAGTGCTTGTCGTATCTTTGTAAATGTCACCATCTTCAGGAAAGGAAGGGACAAACTGGCATGGGGGAGAGTTAAAGTGTGGACATCACCTGTTACTGTGGTAGAGAACTTGGTGCATGCACCCCTCCTTGCTGCTTTGAATAAATGCAGCTCATTTCCTGCACTGACAGATGGACACTTACCTTTACTGCATACTCCACAGACGTGACTTTGTGAACACATCGCTTGCATACTGAGTAAGACCCAACACCAACGTCCTCTTTCAACTCATAGCCGTCTGTGAAGTGAATATTGTTTCCGTGTAACTGCTGGAAGAGAATTGTGAGTGAAAAGTGGAAAATAATCAGAGCATTGATAGTAACCAGAATAGGCCCCTGTATTTAAGAACAAGCTTCATATTTTATCCTTTCTTTCAATTTAAATACATAAATCTTTTGTAGCAGATACAACAATTTTATTCCCATAATGATTTGCCATTGTGTATTTTACTTTGGACATTGTATGGTGACACTGTCCCTTTAAACCTGCCAATGATCTGATAAAAGGCTTGCTCTGTTTTTCTCTCCACAGATTCTACCTGACCTACTCAGAATTTTCAGCATTTTCTGTTGTTATTTGAGATTGCTACCATCTGCAATATTTTGCTTTAGTTTACAGTGTGCCTCAGGAGCAAAGGGGATGTCTAATTGTATTTCTTTGTGACAACAACTTTGATCCCTGTAGGTGATACCGTGGCCCGGATTTTACAGCGAGCGGTAATTGAGGCGAAACTATCAGTGTTCATGTCATTGCTTTACTGAAACTGACGACAACATCTGGAATCTGTAGATGTGCAGTTAAACATAGAAATCCAAAAGTTGTTGCCATGCTTCTTCAGAGAATGTGCTTCTGAGGTCCTCCTAGACTGCGATCAATTTAAAACCATTGAATTGATGAGAACTTCCAATCTGTGAAAGCCCTTGAACAAAGTACAAATTGTTGACTGAGGTGTAACTGGGCTTTTGTGTAATACGTTATTAATTACTGCTAAAAAGCCTCACAGATCTTGAAAGAGTAATGCTACATTTGTTGAATGTCAAAATTCTCCATTATGACAAGAAATTCCATGTGCATTTTCTAAGGTTTGTTCGTGATATTTTAGCTTCTACCTTAATCCTATGTATGCCTTCCAATTATTTACTTCAGTATCTATAAAAATTTAAAATGAAAAGTGACAAGATTCAGTGTTATTTTACTTCCTGGTTTGATGTCTGTGAGAATTCTCCATTGTGATTGGCTGCTTACTCTGCTTGATGATATCAGTGTTGTTGGACACTTGGAGATCCTCTTGACTTGGGGCCAGAAAAAAAATTACCATGGGCAGGAAAGGGGAAATCCAGATCTAGTGATCTTTGTAAGCAGTTTCTTTGAGGTCAACAGCGAGTGCTATTGCTTGGGGACTGATCACAAAATCCAGCTCAATATGCTGCTATAATTACAGATCTTGCTGTAACAATATTTAGAAAACATGGGGAGTGCTTCATATTAGAAATATTCATTTTAGACTTTTATCTTCCTTTAATCAAAAAGGAAACCCTAACAAAATACCATGAAGTATATTTTAATGATAGTGTGGAGGACAATTTAATGGAATGCATACCAGATAGTTTTCTAGACCAGTATGCCAAAGAGCCAACTAAGGAACAGGCTATTTCGGATCTACTATTGCGTAATGAGAAACGGTTAATTAATAACCTTGTAGTAAAGGGGTCTCTAAGGAAGAATGATCATAATATAATAGCATTTTATATTGAGCTTGAAAGTGATTTAGCTATGTTGAAAACTAAAATCATAAATCTAAACAAAACAGATTACATAGAAATGAGGGTTGAGTTGGCTAAGGTAGATTGAGGAACTGCATTACAAGATTAGATGCTAGACAAGCAATGGCTAGCATATAAAGAATTAATACATAATTTGCAACAAGTATACATGCCTGTAAGCCACAAAAAGCCCAAAGAGAAAGTGCTCAAACTCTGGCTCACAATAGGAGTTAAAAAATAGCATTAGATCAAAGGAAAATATGTCCAATGTTGCCACAAAGAGTAATAAGCCTAAGGACTGGGCCAATTTTAGAATATAGCATTTGAAGACCAAGACATTGATAAGGAAAAAGAAAAAGGAATATTAGAGTAGACCAGCAAGAGACATAAAAACAGATTACAAAAGCTTATATAAGTATGAAAAAGTAAGAGGTTAGTGAAGGTAAATCTAGATGCCTTAGAGGCAGAGTCAGGGGAAGTTATAATGGAAAATAAGTAAGTCGCAGAAACATAAAATGAATACTTGTATCTGTCTTTTTGGTAGAAGACACAAAAAAAATTCCAGTAATAATGAGGATCAAAGTTCCCTGGAGAATCAGAAACTTAAAGAAATTAGTGTAAGTAAAGAAATAGTACTGGGGCAATCAATGGGACTAAGTGATGACAAATCCTCTGGACCTGACAACCTGTATCCTAGGGTTTCATTATTAGTGGATAGATTGCTTTTGATCTGCCAGAATTTCTTAGATTCTAGACCAGTTCCCAAGGATGGGAAGGTAGTAAACATAATCCCACTATTTAAGAAAGGAGCAAGAGGGAAAACAGTGAATAATAGGCCAGTTAGCCAAACATCAGTCATAGGTAAAATAGTGGAAACTATTTTTGGGGACATGTAACAGGACATTTAACAAGTCATAATATGATAAAGCAGTATTGATATGGATTTGTGAAAGTGAAATGGTGTTTGACAAATCTTTATGCTTTACATAGCTAATCAAACTGCCAGTAATAGATATTCTGTCTGTAATATTTAACTCACCAGCTCCATTTGATGAGAATCCAAAAAAATATGATTTCACAAATTATCTTAAAAGTGTCCATAATTTTTGCACGATTAAATGTTAAGAAAACTACTGCAGCCAATCATAGTAAGGATGTTATGTCAATTTTTGTGTTAATTGAACTTTTTAACTGTTAACATTTAAGTTATTATTGAAGATGCTATTACTGTACAAACAGGCTTTAGTTTCTTTGCCTCTTGAATAATTTTCTAACTAATTTTGAGATTAAAAACTGAGTGCTATATGCAAATTTTGCAACTGATATTTTGGTTTGTGTTTAAAGAAGGCAGTTTATAACTTTTACTTTTATCAATGTTTAGTTGTATCTTTAGTTGAAGTGCACAAAATAGATATTCATCTTCATTAAGTGCTTGTTTAGTATCTACTCTATGCCATAAGCAAGGCTCCTTATGAGGGGCACAGGATAATGTTCTGCTTAAATAATTATCAGTGTTTGATGAGTCAGAATATTCTGGGATTGTCACATTTAGTCTGCATCTACAAGATTTGTTTTCATACATCACCTTAGGGAAGAACAGAATCAAACCAGTTGCAGCCATCAAGCATTGTAAAAGATCCAGTATCCATAGCACTTAGCCTCTGTTACTGATCTGTTAACATTTCTGTAGACATTATATGGCGCATTCTGCCCACTGAAAATATTATGATAGTATCAGAAAATAAGCTCCCCTTAAGGCTGCTCCAATGTTTTTAGTGTTAAGATCTTAAGAATTGCCAGACCTGCACAATTGAATGGTCAATCACTCGACGAGAATCAGGTTGTGTCTGCTCTTGGCCAAGGCTGGTGGCGACAAAACTGAAACCTCGGAAAAGCTGATGTGCATTGGCACTTGGAGGCACGCCGGGTGAGTCTGTGAAGAGAAAACCAAGAGATCAAATGAAGCAGTTGGTAAAGAACAAACAATAAAGTTCTATTGGGTAAGGCCTTGAGATGTGCTGTTTAACAGGACACTAATGAAGGTCAATATCATAGTCATAGAGTAAGCTTGCAGCAGTGCCAGACCTATTATAATAATTTCAAATGCAAATTGACAACCGAAGCTCATTTTAAAAAGACTTCTTTCATAATATCTTATGACAAACATAGATCAGTTTATCTAATATATGTCTCTATCCAGTACATGGCTTTCTGCTGGGATGCCTACATCATAATCCTCCTGATCCAGGGTATTCTGATTCAAAGACCGTCTAATTACTCTCTGCTCAGGTTATAATTTGGGCTGAGAACAATTTAGTTGCTACCACATTCCTCAAAGACAAAAGGGTATTAGTCTTTATGTGTTCAGTCATTGATGTGGTAGCCTTTTGACCATGACACAGTTCAGCAATCAAATGTTCAGCATTCAAGAATTTGTGTGTTTTTTTTAATTCTAATGGCTGTGGAAGCAGCTATAGTTTAATGTTAAGGTTAACAATCCATTCAATGGCTTGAGCTGGTGCAGTGTAAATGGTTGTGATGCCACCAGGAATGGATCTCTCTGGGCAGAAGTTCAGTATATGAGTGATGGTCTGACTTGGATATCCACAGTCACAATTTGAGCTGTTCTGCATGTTTCATCTTCCCTGGCCTGTTCTCTAGTGATTGAGGGTTGTCCAGACTTTCCATGGAAGGTTGAAAGCTGGGGTTTCAGCACTCGGGTCAGTTACCAGTTACAACATAGGAGGGAGACAGCAACCTTTAAGTGGCCCTTCTGTTAAAGCAAGTTTTCCAACTTGAAAAGCTGCGAGCTAATTCTGGCCAGGATTTTCCGGCCCCGCTGGTGTTGGGCATTGTGGTGGTGGGGGGGGAGGGGGAGGGGGCAATATGGCGAGAAGGCCAAAAATCAGTTTCACACCAGCGTGAAAGCACAGTGGGATCATCCGATGGTGTCCGCCATGGCGGAACGCCAATCCCACTGGAGGCCGGCGTGAACCAGTTTTGCATCCTGCTAATGGGATACAAAGTAAAGCCCGACCGGAATCATCCCTCAACGCCAGATTTTCCATTATGCCAGCGGGAAAACATGCGGGCCCAGAACAGCTCTGGGAAAATGTGACGTGCAGAAGTCAGAACTTATCGTTAGGGCCTTGCTCAGATCGTGGACATCCTGAGAGGTAGGTGTAAGGGGGGGAGGAAGGTATAAGAGGAGTTGGGAGCGGGGGAAGGAGTTTGGAGGGTGATGGAGTCCAGGGAAGCCAGTGGGAGGAAGAAGTTCAGTTGTTGATGGGCGGGGGGGGGGGGGGGGGGGGGGGGGGGGGGGAGGAAGGAGTAAGGGTGGAGGGGGGAGTAAGGGTGGAGGAGGGAGTAAGGGTGGAGGGTGGGGGGGGATGTGCAAGGTCTGTGGAGTCAAAGATTGCCTCCTGGGGAATGCACTGAAGGTGGGCATGGTGGGAGGGAATGGTAAGTATGAGAGGGGCAGAATGAGGCAGAAGGTGGGGGGATGAGGGTGCGACGGTAGCAGGAGAAGGAACAGCGAAAGTGGTTGGTGGGAACTTGGAGGCGGTGGAAGGTGATGCTGGGGGGTAAACAGTGATGGGAGGAAGGACATGGGTGACTTGGAGAGGGAAAAGCACCGGGGAGCTTATGAGAAATTTGACTACGACCATGCTTTTCAAGTCAAAAGTGAGCGGAGCCTAGTGTTGGACAAGGACAGGTGCAGCATGGGAGTATGATCAGTGGGCGAACAGAGATGCAGGTCAGCTCAGGTGGACAACTGAAAGAGAAGCCCAGCAGGCAGCATTGAAAATGCTCAGGACATTGAGATGAGTGCGATGGATAAAGGCTCCACATTTGTGGGAAAATGCTCGCACAGGCTCCGAAAGGCCCTGCCATACACCCACTTCTCCCTCCAGAATCATTGTGGTCCGGCTGTGTGCAGCTAAACTGCTAATGGGGGGTGTGGGGGGGGTGAAGATGGAGGGGGAGGACTCACGAAGCCTGTCAATGAAACTGAAAGACAACATTACACATTATTCAGTGAAAGTGAAAATATTTTCAGATCATGAAGTGACAAAATGTATTTACTCGTGCAGCCACCTGTCATCAGAATTTCTTAACTTTTCCAGGTCTACCACTTCTCCTAGGTGCTGCCCTGACATCTGCAGCAGGGGTGGAGACAGCTTATGCAATAGTAGGCGCAATTGCCTCTGATGACTTCAGTGTGTGCCCTTTGGAAAGCTGACATCTTGAGGGTCCCGGCTTGCTTTCGCTGTTCTTCTGTGGGCCAGTTGCTCCCTCTGCGGTGACAGAGGGTGAGGTTGAGGAGGTCACAGGCAAAGGGGACCCAGAGGGAATGGACAGACTCTGAGATTCATGAGTGGATTACTCAGGGATGTCCAGCTGCCGCTCCTCCTCCCTTCGGGTGCCCGAGGGCCCCGGCCTGACTCCTTGAGAGGAAGGAGCACCTGGAAGTCCATTGAGGTGCCCCGTTTCCCTCTCACACTGCCACTGCAGGAACTCACCTATGGCTGCCGTGATGGTCTGTGCACATCTCCGTGTTTTGCTAGACCAGGGTCTCCATGGCACCTGCCATCCTTCCCATGGAGACCTCCATACACACATATGTGGGCACCACTTCATTAGAGAGCAGGTGGACGCACTCCTCCGACTCACGTGCCACTCTGTTGAGGGCTTCCAACAGCTCTGTGTGATGTTCCCACGTCTTCTGCTGACTCTCCATGGTGAGTTGGATAGCCAAGTCCAGACGCTCATCATCTGACTCAGACCTCACAGATGCCTCTTCCCCAGCAGTCCTCCGAGTGTCAGGGAGCTCGCACAAACCTGCCTCCTGCTGTTGTGGACATGTGTCTGTGTGGTGACCACCAGATTGTAAACGTGTGCCTGTTCTAGATCTAGGTCCCAATGAGGTGTGTGTCTCTGCACTGGTAGAGAGTGTGAGTAAGAGCTGTGACGGGTCTTCCAGGCTGCTTATTTCCAGCTCTTCAATGGAGGAGGTGTCCTCTTGGCTGAAGGTGAGGGCGTGGATGAGCTGAGGGGCTGGCTGACTGAGGGTGTCAGGCGCTTGGCAGGGCTCCCTGTGAACCACAGTAGAGATAATTAGTACATGGCAGCAGAGTCAAAAGCAGGAGAGAGACCACTCACAGTTGCGTTGAGAAGAGGGATGATGGGATGAAGGAACCTCACGTGGGTGGTTGCCACTGTCCTAACTGTCGTTGCAGGCACGGTCCACATCCTCACCAGTCAGCGCACTCCTCAAAGTGAGTGAGGGGCCTAATCTGGGCCACTTCAACCCCGGTGGGACCTCTTCCTGCTGCTGTGAGCCAGCTTCCCTTGTATGGAATCAGATTGAGAGTGTGAGAGCAGGACACATGGCACTGCATGGAATGTTTGTGTAGTGAGCGGAGACATGAATGGGATGGAGAAGCAAACTCCAGAGGATATTAGCCTGATGGAGGTGTGAAGGTGTGTGAGAGTTAGTGGTTTTGTCCCTTGAGGTGTGAGACCTCTGTGGATGCGTGATGGGTTTGTGTTTGAGAGAGTTGAGGGTGATGAGATGGTTGACTTACACTGGCAGAATGGATGAGATCATTCATCCTCTTCCTGCACTGGATGGCTGACCTCCTGACCACCTCAGCCACCATCTCCTAGGCTGGATTTGTGACTCTGGTGGAGCTCCTGTGGCCAGAGTAGGGGCGGAGGACATTGCGGCGGTCTTCCACTACACCCAACATGTGCCCCAGACAGCCATCACTAAATTTGGGGGCTGCTGTCTTCTTTGCTTTCAGGGCCATCTATTGCCTGGAGCAGTCTTGGTCTGAAGACATGAAGTAGGCATGCGCCCTGGTGCACTTTAAATATGGTGCCCGGAGCGATGAAGCAATGAGGTCACAGAATGGTGGGAAATCTGAGCCCGCCTGTCAGCGATCCGGCAAGTTGCCCGTGAATGCATTATTGATGAGGCGGGACGCACTGGGAATGGGACGACACAGCACAAAAAGCTGCCATTGCATCCAGTGGGTAAAACATCCATTTTCCTGCCTGCTACTGCACTTTGTATGAATCTGGGATGATTCTGTCCACTGTCAAGGTGACTGAACCCCAGCCACTGGCAGTAAGGCAGTAAAAACCCATTGGAAAATGGATTCTCTTAGGGCCAACAAATTTGTGTGGCGACTTTTGACTTGCTGGTGGATTGGTTTCTAAACGCTAATGTCCCACCTGTTCTTACAATTCATCTTGCATTCACATGGCATGTTGGATCTACATTTTGCTGAATCTGATATCCATTTGAGAAACCAATGGGGAGAAAAAGTGTGAGCACAACCTAAGGGTGCTGTGTGCTGAACTCACTTCTGAAATGCAACCAATGCCAAATTGGGTTTGGTAATTTTTAGGCATCTTGATGCTCGCCTGAAACAGGTGCAGGGCCCCCCGCAGATGCTAACCATGGATTTAATGCCTGTTTTAGGGCCCTGATCTGACATTGATCAAAGAGTTTGGTGGCGTTTACATTGTGTAAGCCAGTTTTCCCAGGTCTACAGTGGCATAACCAAAAGTAAAGGGATTACTGAAGACAAGGTGGGTAATTTGCTTTTTACTATTTACCTTAATGTGGAGCCAGTAGGAGCTGGAACATAGGAAAATAAAAAATAGGAGCAGAAGTAGGCCATTCAAGCCTGCTCCATCACTCAATAAGATCATGGCTGATCTGTTTGTGTTTTGAGTTCTACTTCCCATCTATCCCTGATAACCTTTGATACCCTTGCCTAACAAGAATTTATCTGATATTTGAATCTTACACATCAGTGTAAGACTTTTCATTTTCATTAATAGACTTAAATCTCAGTAACATTGATACTCACACTGCCTTCATTATAAATTCCCAATCTTACAGTGCCATTATAAGTGATCCAACCTTGCACTGTTCCTACAGATTTCCAGACTCTGCCATTAACATAGATAATCCCAGCTGATATTCCTAATGGAATGCACCAAAGATAGCTTCAAAGGATAATGCATCTATTTAGAACCATTACTTTCCAATTGTAACCAAGCTGCTGCAATACCAAATGTCTTAGAAAACAATGTAGACTTGGTAGAATAAAATCCTTGAAGGTAAAAGAAGCTTTAAGATATATGATACGGCACAGTGACTATGAATAATATAAATGTTAGCATTGTGGCTTGGTAAATCAGGCGATCCTGCTGTCTAATAATGCCAGTTCTGACATTCCACCAGAAATCTGCTAGAAAAAGAGAATGTAGTTACCAGAGAACACAGAAAGAAATTACTGAAATCCTGACATCCGCACATAATACAAAGAATAATTCATGCCTGTGTTATAAGGCTGTTGCAAGTCGAGAGATCACAGTACAAACCTGCACAATCAAAGTTCAACCAATTTATTCATGTTCACTTAACCCCGAGGTTTGTAACCATTTTGAAGGTTGTCTAATAAAAAAGTAGAGTTCTGCCCTCTTGGAGCATATACAGGCTTTATTTTTAGCCAAATACTTTCCACTGTTCATCCGTATTTTTACATAGTAGCAGTTCTGTCAGTCTACTGTGGTTACTTTCTCCTCATCTATTCAAAGACAGCCTTAGCTAAATTCAAAAATCTTGGTTGTGTATCACCCTTCTTCCTCTCAAAACCCATACTGCATTTTATTATGTTATAGTCACTGTCAGGTGTTCCCTCACTGATAGATTATTGACTAATTAAGGCTCATTACTGATCACTAAATCTAATATGCCCAGTTCTCCTATTGATTCATAATTGGCCCAGAAATCTGTCTTGAATGCACTCAAGAAATTTGCTGCCTTTGGGACAGAAGCTATTCTATATTTCCCAATCTATGGGAAAATTGAAGTTTCCCATCACAACCACCGCTTTTGAAAGAACTTCTCTTTTAATGTTCATGTATCCTGCTACTTTATCACTGCTGTCAGGAAGTCAGTAAACAACTCCCAAAGCCTTGCAATTCTTCCATTCCTCAATTCTACTCAGAATGTGTGGAATTTTCCAGTACTGACACCGCATGGACTGCAGTGGTTCAAGAATGCAACTCAGCACCGCTTTTCAAGGGCAATTAGGGATGGGCAATAAATGCTGGCCTAGCCAGCGATGCCGACACTCCATGAAAGAATAACAAGAAAATGTTGTGTAACTGAAGCATGGAGTACTTGATTCAGGAATTCCTCACCCTGCCTTTTGTGTCAGAGTATTGCTGTCCAGCCCATTGACTCTGATCTGGATTGATTCAAGCCAGAGAACTTTCCTTTTCAAGTTTCCTATGTCCTAGCTGTCATGGTGACATCTGTGTGGACACTGTAAGAAGTCCTGATAACTCCTGAGGGCAGGATCTGCAGAACCCACACCATCAGTATCACTTCCATGGGGATTCCTGCCATATTGTCCAATATGGTGGGTGGCACACTTCTGGCTAGAAATGTGCATGTAACCCTGCCCATCTTTTTGGGGTCTTAGTAGGCCTGTTAGTGCAGGGAATAAAGGCTGCTGTAGGGCAAATTTCTATTCCATTCAACCTTATGAATTAGTGATTTTATAATTCTAGCCCCCAATTGCCCCTCAAAAACATTGAAGAAGATTGCAGAAACAGATAGAATGAAGGAAGGGTGTTATATTCACATCATAGCAAACGTGCCTCTGTTTGTAGATTTGGTGAGACAGATTTTACCAGAAGAAAAAGCCTGCAATAAAATGCAAGGGTTATCTGCACTCCAGTGGGTTACTGTTTTCATTTATTTATTTCAGAATAAACACTTTTAATTTGCATTCACCACCAGCCAGTCAGACATCAGGATGTTTTCAGCAACCAACTCCTTTGTTCACTTCGAAAGCACAATGTCACTTTAATTTTGTGGATACACTGTGTGCAAGCCACGGTGCTAAAAACCTTGATAGATGTTGAAATCACAATTGTCCCTTTAAACTTTTTCTCAATACAGGAACAGGTTAACAACCACAATCCTTCAAATACAAAGGGTAACAATTGTAAGTGCACAGTATGTGAACTTAATGTTAATTTTTAACATTAAACATCATCAAATTTCAAGTTAAGGCTTCTATGTATGAGTTTTATGAACGTTCACTGGACTATTACTTTAATTTATTCTCTTCTTTCCCCCAAATAGGTCTTCCCCTGCTCCCCATCACAGCTTGAGAAGACCAAGCCTCTGTCTGTGCTAATCTAAAGCCATGCAGCAGTGGTGCATAAAAAGCAACTTATCAATTGTTATGATATTTGCATAATGTAGTTTAGAGTTTAAAGTTTAGGGAAAACAACAAACTGACCCACAAGACCAATTGCTTATCTACAAGGCCTGTATTCTCAGCACATCATTGTATGGCAGCAAAGCCCTGACAGCTTACATCTACCAAGAAAAAAGGCTCAATAACTCCCATCTCTGGTGTCTACAATGCATGTGTGGCATCACGTGGAAAGATTAAGTCACCAATGAAGCAATCTTTCCTCGGGCAAACACGTTGAACATGTTAGCGCTAATCAAGCTGGCTTGGGCATGTGCACAGGATGGAAGATGGCCGCACCCCCAAGGATACGCTATATGGGGTGCTAGCCCATGCCAAGAGACCAGCAGGGTGTTCAAAGCTCCAATTCAAGCCTGCTGTCAAAAGAGACAGGGGAAAGCCCTAAACATCAGTCACAACAAGTGGGAAACTCTGGCTGATGATCAATGGAAATGGCGAAACTAGCTTTGGATAGGAATTCGCCATTGGTTTCAGAGACTTAAAACCCTATGAACAAGGCATCACCAGCAAGGGACAGTTTCATCTCTACCACTTGTGACAGACTTTGTCTTTCCATATTTGGCTTGTTCAGCCATCAAAAGAAGTGCAGCAGATGATTTCACCTGATCAAACCAAAGTTCTGAGGCTGCATTCTCATCATCTCTCGCAGCTGGAAGAATGTCAATCTGCTGGTTAGAGTAGATAAAAAGACACCAAGGAAGATGTTAGCTTGATAACCTCTAGTTTTCTGGGAGGAAACTAGTGTAATCTGAGGATCAGAAGGTGAGAAATAGGACAGGAACCCATTAACGTTGGATCCCAGCCAGCCCCTCTGCTTCAAACACACTGTGAAGCTCTCCTTGAAGCATGGCAACAGTGACCTCAATGACTGGGATGATTGAGAGGTGAGGCTACTAATCATTCAGAATGGCAACAATTTATCCATCATGATGAATCATGCTTTGAGTTCCAAGGTTTCAATGACCAGGCAGAGTGGTGGCAGAGAAGGAAAGAAAAGAAAGCAAATCCTACACTCACTATCTCACTGCCTTGTGGACTGACCTGCCCCATGTGCCCAAAGATATGTGGTTCAATAATTGGCCTGTTCAACCACATGAAGACCATGGCAGAAACTTCTGACTCTGAGTAGACGTCATCCTTGAATTGAGGAACAACCAATGATGAAGATTGCTGGATCCCAGCAATAATTCCACCAGGGCTGAGGGCAAGTGAAATCAATAAATAAATGAAGAAAGCAAACAAAATGCAACATGTGAATTTATCTCACAGTCGTGCAAATGAAGACAATATGCCATATGACTGAATTTCCATCATTTGTGCCTAGCAACATTTGGATCTATGAGACACTGGCATCTAGCATTACTAGGGGCTGAAATTTGCACTGAGCGAGTGTGCGCGTCTGACTCACTCGATTGTAAAATGACGCGCGATGATATCCAGCGAGTGACCTGACGTCATCACGCACTCGTGCAATATTTCATTCAGCGGGCGCGCTTGGGAGTCGGCAGTGCACCCGCCGACAATTAACAGGCCGACTAAGGTCATTAAAGTAATAATTAAATGAAATTTTTTGCTGCCGTCCAACCTTACGGCCTTTGGATTTTTTAGGAAACCTCATCCATGGGCGGGATGAGGTTCCCAACAGCAAATAAAAATTAAAATAAAGTTTTTAAATTTCATTCATAACATGTCCCTGCTCATGTGACAGAGTGACAGAGGGGACGTGTTTTTAACATTGCTTAAGTTTTTAATTTTTGAGTTTATAAATCCTCAGCTCCCTGAGGCAGCTCTGTGCCTCAGGGAGCTTTCATTGCGCGCACTTGCCGCATGCGCAAACTTCCGCGCTCACCCTCCTCCCGATCCCAGCCCGGAAGCACTGAGCACTGCCGTACACGTTTCACGCTGGCTGGTCATTAATTGGCCAACCAGCGTGAAGTCGATGTCGGGGCACGATTGTGGGCAGCTGTCAGTTTTGTGACTGCTCCCAGGCCAGCCCACCACGCCAGCCTGACGAGGTGAAAATCCTGGCCTGTGTATTTGGCAGGGCGTTTCAAGCTTGAAAGGCCAGTTTCTCAAAAGTAATTTTTCACCAAGCAATCAACTGCTTTTGACAACCCTGAAAATGAAACCTTGGAAGTTTACATTTCTTTTTGCACTTGCCAGACTGGGAAGATATGTGGGCATCAGGGTGGAGACAGAAGAAGCTGTTACAACACACTCTGTATGTATTAGGTGGCCTCAGAGCACAGCTGAGATAGGATTGCAGAGGAGAACCCAGATTCAAGTCCCACTAGCTGGCTGCCAGCTATTAGGATTATATAGAAATTAGATTTATTTTTTAAAGATTATGTTTTAAATTCATGTGAGAACCAAGTGTTAATAACAAAACCAGCTTATATTTCACCCCTCTCCTATTTTTACTTAGTTTTGTTGAAGGGTCGTGAGGACTCGAAACGTCAACTCTTTTCTTCTCCGCCGATGCTGCCAGACCTGCTGAGTTTTTCCAGGTAATTCTGTTTTTGTTAATAACAAAAGTTCACCATAAGCATCATGCACTTGGAAGAATTATGATACATTGGTATTCGCCACATCAGGAGAGACTAACAGAATTAAAGTTGACTTCACTGGAGGAAAGAAGATTGGGAGAAGATATGACCTTGTTTTTAAGGAGGGACATTTGGAGTGAGAGATAAGGATTTTGTCAATGAGCACAAAATGAACAAGTTAGAGATTATACAGAAGGTTCTCATCAAAATCAGTTCACAATGGGCAGGATTTTACGTTTTGTCAGGCGGGTGCATGCCTGACCCGATCGGGCACAAAATCACACACAATACGTTGGGCGAGCGTCCTGACGTTATCGCGCACCCTCATGATCTTTCAGTTGGTGGGCGTGCGAGAGTCAGCAGCGCGCCTGCCAACAATTAAAAAGCCTATTAAGGCCCTTAAGCAATTAATTAATTTGTATTTTTCACTGCTCGTCCAATCTTATAGATGGCGGGCGGACGAATAGGCCAGTCAGCCTTTGCATTTTTCACAAAACCTCATCCACAGGTGGGATGAGGCTTCCAACGGTAAATAAAAAAACACACAAAGATTTTTCAACTTTTTAAACATGTCCCTCTTCATGTGACTGGGTCACATGTGGGGACATGTTTATATCATTTATTAAATCTTTAATTTCCTTTCTCCAAATCTGTAGCTCCCTGAGGCAGCTCTGTGCCCTCAGGGAGCTGTCAGCGCGCGCTCCCCTGCGCATGCGCAGACTTCTGTGCTCACCCTCCTCCTGCCCCACCCCCGCAGCGCTGAGCCTTTCAGTGCACCTTTCACATTGGCTGGCTGTTAATTGACCAGCCAGCATGAAATCGCGGTCAGGGCTTGTTCGCCAACAGAGATCGGTTTCGCGGCAGCTCCCGGATCCGCCCGCTACACCCGCTCGATGAAGGAAAAATCCTGCCCAATGTATTGATTAATATCTCCATGAAAGAGTAGACGTTACGATCCCAGCCGATGTTAACACTGGACAAGTCAGATCCCAGCGTGAAACCTGGCTTGATAGAACCCTTAACTTTTTTTCAGAAATGATGGAGGAAAGTTATTCAACAAATTCACAGGAGTCTGCTTATGAACTTTAAACACGAAGAATAAAATATTTATTAAATCAAGAAAAATGAACTATATTACACCGGACAAAAAGTTTGGAAAGATCTCAATACAAACACAAGAAGACGATTCAAATTCACACTATTCTTTTACCCCAGAAATATTTTTACAGACACATAAACCAGTGAAGAGTTACCACTAGCTTGTCAAAGGCTTCTCACTTGAGACTGGCACAGTTACAGATGGTCTTCTTCTGGTGAATTCCTGAGCTTTCACTCGATGATTTTCACCCAACTTGTATCTCTCCCTGAGACACCCAAAGCCACTCTCTAAACTCACTGTTTCTTCAACTTCAGAGCAAACAAATGAGTTCCCTAAACTCAATCTTCCAGTAGCTCCTCTGCTAAACTGATCACTTTACTGTGTTTCAGTCAGTTACTATCCCCAATAGTCTTGTAGCTTTTCTTAGTAGAGAGCTTAAAATTCCTGCCCTCTCTCTCTCTCTCTCTGACACACACTGAACTCTCTTTTCTGTCCTTTCTCTGTGTCTGTGTCACTTGACCACTGTCGCTAGGCAACAGTAAATTTTTCTACTTTTTTTCCCCAGATTCACTGAACTTTTAACCCTTTTTAACTCATCTCTTTAACTTAAGGGGCTGCATCTTCTGGTCGGCGCGCGGGGGGGACAGGGCCTGCTCGCTGACGCGTAAAATGACGCGGGATGATGTCGGGCGGGCGTCCCAACGTCACCCCGCGTCATTTACATTTCCACCTCGGCGCGCGCGGAGCCAAGTCGGCCCTCCGACCTGTCAACGGCCACTTAAGGCCATCAATAAAGTAATTGAGGTAATCAATAGACCTTAAGGTTGGCGGGCAGGCCAGGAGCCCTGGCGGGCTTCTGAAAAAACATGAAACCTCATCCACGGGCAGGATGAGGTTTCATGAGGGACTTTAAATATTTACAAAATGTTGAAATAAAATGTTGAAATGCTGCAAAACTGTCCTTCAGAAGATTAAATAAATTAGGCCAAGTAATTAATAGAGCAGATCATATGTAGTAGGAATAGCTTTGATGAGGGAAATCAACTTTTTTCCCGTTTTACAGATGTTTTAACTATGAAGAAATGTAGCTGATGAATATTAGTTTCATAGAATATTAATTAAATTCTTACTCTTTTGGTCTACAGTTGCTGACAGGAATCCTAAGTGGTCAATGGTAGTCTCACATGTGGTGACTTTCTCAAAGCTTCCATGTAAATGCTCATTGAGGGTAATGCGCTGCTATTAAGCTGGTATGAAACAACAGCAACCTCCACTGAGCATAAAAAACCTGGGCTGGCGATCCAGTGAAGTACTGAGTGCTGCATTTTTTCTGGATGAGACATTAAACTGAGGCCCCATCAACTCTCTCAGCTGGACATAAAAGATCCCATAGCATTGTTTCAAAGAAAATCAGGGGAGTTATCCCCAGTGTTCTGACCAATGTTCATCTTTTAATCATCATCACAAAAACACATTACCTGGTCATTATCATATTGCTGTTGGAGGTAGCTTGCTCTTTGCAAAATTCCTCCATTATCACACCTCAGAAAATATAGCTTTGGCTGTAAAGTGCTTTGGGACATCCTAAAAGGTGCTGTATAGACGCAAGTCTTTCTTTTTCCTTTTCCTTATTTAGTGCCTTTAATATTGTAAAAATGCCCAAAGGCACTTCACAGGAACATTATCAGACAAATCTTGACACTGAGCTACATAAAGAAATATTAGGACAGGTTAGCAAGAGCATTGTCAAAGAGCTAAGTTTTAAGGAACAGCTAAAAGAGAGTGGCAGAAAGGCAGAGAGGGTTAGAGAGGAAATTCCAGAGCTGAAGGCCAAGGCAGCTGAAGGCATGGTCCCTACTGGTAAAATGTTGAAAATCATGTGCGCACAGAGGATGGAATACATATGAACATACGAATTAGGAGCAGGAGTAGGCCACTTGGCCCCTCAAGCCTGCTCTGCCATTCAATAGGATCATGGCTGATTAATTGTAACTTCCTGCCTATTGCCGATAACCTTTCACCCGCTTGTTTATCAAGAATTTATCTACCTCTGCCTTAAAAATATTCAAAGACTCTGCTTCCACCACCTTTTGAGGAAGTGAGTTCCAAAGACTCACAACCCTCAGAGAGAAAAAAATTCTCCTCATCTCTGTCTTAAATGAGCAACCCCTTATTTTTAAACAGTGACTCATTGTTCTAGATTCTTCCACAAGAGGAAAGATCCTCTCCATATCCACCCTGTCAAGACCCCTCAGGATCTTATATGTTTCAATCAAGTTGCCTCTTGCTATTCTAAACTCCAGCGGAAAGAAGCCTAACCTGTCCAACCTTTCCTCAGAAAACAACCCGTCCAATCCAGGTATTAGTCAAGTGAATCTTCTCTGAACTGCTTCTAATGCATTTACATCTTTCCTTAAATAAGTAGACCAATACTGTACACAATACTCCAGGTGTGTTCTTGCTGATGTCCTGTACAACTGAAGCATACCTCCTTATCTTTATATTCGATTCCCCTCACAATAAACAACAACATTCTATTTGCTTTCCTAATTACTTGCCAAATGTGCATACTAGCCTTTTGTGATTCATGCACCAGGGACGCCCAGATCCCTCTGCATCTCAGAGCTCTGCAATCTCTCACCATTTAGATAATATATTTCTTTGTTAGTCTTCCTGCCAAAATGGACAATTTCACATTTTCCCATATTATACTCCATTTGCCAGATCTTTGCCCACTCACTTAACCTATCTATATCCCTTTGTAGCCTCCTTGTGTCCTCTTCACAGCTTACTTTCCTACCTATCTTTGTGTCATCAGCAAACTTAGCAACCATACCTTCGGTCGTTCAATCCAAGTCATTTATATAAATTGCAAAAAGTTGAGGTTCCTATGACACACCACTCATTACAACCTGCCAACCAGAAAAAGACCCATTTATGCCTACTCTCTGGCCAGAATTTTGGCGTCGGGCATCAGTGCGGATGGGGGCGTGTGGGACAATATGGTGAGAAGGCCAAAAATCGGTTTTGCACTGGCGTGAAAGCACAGCGGGATCACCTGATGGTGTCTGCCATGGCAGAATGCAAATCCTGCTGGAGGCCGACGTGAACCCGATTTGCATCATGGTAACGGGATGCAAAGCGATGCCCGACTGGAATCGTCCCCCAACACCAGATTTACCGTTACACCAGCAGGAAATCACACCAGCCCAGAATGCATTTGGACAGCTGTGACGTGCAGAAGCCGGGACTTACCATTATGGCCTTGCTCAGATGGCGAACGTCTGAGGGGCAGAAGATGCTGGAGCCCTACAGCTACTGGATCCTGGAGAGGAACACATGCATCACATGCTGGGTGGATTCTCATGGACATGGCTCTGCCACAAAGTAGCTCACGGAAGCTGGAAGGGTTGCGTTAATGCCTTTGGTCTGCTTCGGAACTTTGCAGTCTTGGCCATGGGCTTATACAGATGTTCGGCGATGGGGGGAGAGGAAGGTCCAGCTGTGAGTGGGAGAAGAAGGTGTCCTGGGGAGGGGGTTGGGAGTGGAAACTCTAGCTATAGCTGGGAGAGGAAGGTGTACCAAGGGGGGGTGGTGGTGATGTTCAGAGGGGGTTGATGAAGGTGTTTGTTGGGGTGTGAAGTTGGTAGGGTGGGGATGAAGGTGTCAGCGGTGTAAGGTTGGTAGTGGTACGAGGGACAGCAAGGGTGGTGGGTAGGGACCTTGAGGCAGACATAGACTGGGAATGAGGAGGTCAGGTAGGTCAATCCAAATGGGAGTGAAATTTTCAGGAAGGTAGGGAATGTGCTCGCTCACCTGGACATACTGGAAAGACAAGGGTTCGGGTTGGTAGATGATGGTGGGGAGGTGGAAGGTGATGCCAGGACGGTCAACATTGATGGGGGAAAAGGACATGGGTGGCTGGGGGAGGGGAAAAGATGGGACAGCTGATCAAAATCTTGACTGCAACCATGGCTGTTGAAATGGAAAGTGAGCGGAGCCTCGAGTTGGACGAGCACAGGTGCAGCATGGGAGTGTGATCAGTGGGTGGGCGGAGATGCAGGTCAGCTCAGCGAACAACTGAAAGAGAACCCCAGCAGGCAGCATTGAAAATGCTCAGGGTGGTAAGATGAGTGTGATGGATGAAGGCTGTGCATGTGTGGGAGAGTGCTTGCATGAGGCTCCGAAAAGCCCTGCCACACACATGCTTCTCCCTCCAGAATCACTCATTTTCCAGCTGTGTGCAGCTAGACTGCTAGTGGTGGGTGGATGCAGTGGGAAGGATTGCAAAGCCTGTCAGTGAAGCTGAAAGACAACATTGCACATTATTCAGTGAAAGTGAATATATTTTCAGATTATAAAGTGGCAAAATATGTTCATCTGTGCGACTACTTGTCATCAGAATTTGTTAACTTTTCTAGGCCTATCACTTCTAGGTGCTGCCCTGACATCCACAGCAGGGGTGGAGACAGCCTGTGCAATGGTTTGCCCTGTTGCCTCTGATTGCTTTGGCATGGGTGCTCTCGATAGCCGAGGCCTTGAGGGCTCCGGCTTGCTTTGGCTGTCCTCCTGTAGGCCAGCTGCTCCCTCTGTGGTGACAGAGGACGAGGCTGAGGGGGGGTCAAAGGCAGAGTGGACTCAAAGGGAGAGGACATCCTCCGAGATTCCTGAGTGGTTGACCCAGGGATGTCCAGCTGCTGCTCCTCCCCTCTTTGGGTGCCCAAGGGCCCCGGCCTGACTCCTTGAGGGGAAGGGGCACCTGGAGAGACATTGAGATGCCCCGTTTCTCTCTCACTTTGCTACTGCAGGAACTCATCTACGACAACCGCGATGGAGTGCAGTTCTGCGCACATCTCTGCGTTCTGCTGGACCAGGGTCTCCATAGTATCTGCCTTCCTCCTCATGGACATGTGGGCACAACTTCATCAGAGAACAGGCAGATCCACTCCTCTGACTCACATGCCACTCTGTTGAGGGCTTCCAACAGCTCTGTGTGGTGTTCCTCAACCTTCTGCTGACTCTCCGATGAGTTGGAAGGCCCAATCCAGAGGCTCATCATCTGACTCTGACCTTACAGATGCTTCTTTCCCAGCAGTCTTCCAAGTGCCTGGGAGTTTGGATGAACCTGTCTCCTGCTGCTCCGGACATGTGTCCGTGCAGTGACCACCAGGTTGTGAACCCAAGCCTGCTCTAGATCTAGGTCCCACCAAGGCGTGTGTCTCTGCGTTGGTGCAGGGTGTGGGTATGCGCTTTGATGGGTCTTCCAGGTTGCTTATTTCCAGCTCTTCAATGGAGGAGGAGCCCTCTTGGCTGGAGGCGGGGACGTGGATGGAGCTGAGGGACTGGCTTGGCAGAGCTCCCTGTGAACCACAGTAGAGATAATTAGTGCATGACAGCAGAGTCAAAATCAGGAGAGAGAGAGCACTTACAGTTGTGTTGAGTTATGATGCAGGATCCTCACGTGGGTGTTCACCACCAACCTCACCATTGCCGCAGGCTGGGTCCATGTCCTCACCAGTCAGTGCGATGGCACGCTGAGTGAGGGCTTAATATGGGTCATCCACCCTGGTCTGGGACCTCTCTCTGCTGTTGTGAGCCAGCTTCTCCTGCATGAAAACAGATGAAGAGAGTGTGAGCAGGACACATGTAGTGTTGAGCAGAGCCATGGATGGGCTGAGGACAGGAGTGCCAGAGGATATGAGCCTGATGGAGATGTGAGGGTGTGTGTGAGAGTTAGTGGTGTTGTCCCTTGAGTTGTGAGATCCCTGTGGATGTGTGATGGGTTTGTGAGTGTGTGAGTTGAGAGTAATGAGGTGGTTGGCTTACCCTGACGGAACAGATGAGACCATTCATCCTCTTCCTGCACTGAATGGCTGACCTCCTCTGTGCTCCGGTGGTGCTGACTGCCGCTGCCACTACTGCAATTGACACTGGTGGATATCTTGTGGCCAAAGTGTGGGTACAGCACATTGTGGTGTCCTTCCACTGCATCCAGCAGGCACCCCAGAGAGGTGTCAATAAATTTGGGGGCTGCTGTCTTCTTTGCTTTCGGGCCATCTGTTGCCTGGAGCAGTCCTGGTCTGAAGACATGAAGTAGGCTGTGCTCCGGTGGCGCTCAGAGCGGGGAAGCACTTAGGTTATGGCGTGACAGGCAAATCCAAGGTCGCCCGCCAGTGATCTGGATTCTTTCCCGTGAATGCATTATTAATGAGGTGGGATGAGTCGGGAATGGGATGATAGGCGCGAAAAGCCGCCATTGCAGCCCGCAGATAAAACAACTTTATTGACACCTGTTACCACACTTTGTGCAAATCTGGGACAATTCCACCCTCTGCTTTCTGTTAGCTAGCCAATCTTCTATCCGTGCTAATATGTTACCCCTTACACCATGAGCTTTTATTTGCTGCAATAACCTTTGATGTGGCACCCTTACAAATGCCTTCTGGTACAGTGTATCGACCAATTCCCCTTTATCCAAAGCACATGCGACTCCATCAAAGAACTCCAATAAATGGGTTGAACATGATTTCCCTTTCACCCCTTGACGGTCAATGGCATTACCATCACTGAATCCCCCATTATCAACATCCTGGGGGTTATCAGTGACCAGAAACTGAACTGGACTAGCCATATAAATACTGCGGTTACAAGAACAGGTCAGAGGCTAGGAATCGTGCGACGAGTAACTCACCTCCTGAATCCCCAGAGCCTGTCCACCATCTACAAGACACAAGTCAGGAGTGTGATGGAATACTTCCCACTTGCCTGGATGAGTGCAGCTCCTACAACACTCAAGAAGCTTGACACCATTCGGACAAAGCAGCCCGCTTGATTGGCACCACATACACAAACATTCACTCCCTCCACCACCGACGCACAGTAGCAGCAGTGTGTACCTTCTACAAGATGCACTGCAGGAATTCACCAAGGCTCCTTAGACAGCACCTTCCAAACCCACAACCACTACCACCTAGAAGGACAAGGGCAGCAGATAGATGGGAACACCACCACCCTCCAAGTCACTCACCATCCTGACTTGGAAATATATCACTGTTCCTTCACTGTCGCTGGGTCAAAATCCTGGAACTCCCTTCCTAAGAGCATTGTGGGTGTACCAACACCACATGGACTGCAGCGGTTCAAGAAGGCAGCTCACCACCACCTTCTCAAGGGCAACTAGGGATGGGCAATGAATGCTGGCCTAACCAGTGAAGCCCACATCCTGTAAATGAATAAAAAAAGGAATGTAACAATCTCAGGCGGTTGTAGGTTTGGAGGAGGTTAAAGAAATACCAAGGGGCAACGACATTTTGAAACACCAGGAATAATCGTAGAATCATACCGTCTGTCAGCAAAAAAGGAGGCCATTCAGCCAGTTATGCATGTACCACTTCTTTGAAAGAGTTGTTTGATTTAGCTCCAGACCCACCTTTCTCCCACTACCCTGCAAATTAGTCCCCTTCATGCCTTATTGCCTTTTGAAATTTATTATGGAATCTGATTTCATTACACAATCAGCTCATGTGTTCATTATTTTATCACAGGACAAGGAGGAGCAGCAGCAATATCCTTTCATTCTTTTGTGAATTATTTTAAATCAGTTATCTTTGGTTACTGACCCACTTGCCAGAGGAAATATTTTCCTCCTGCTTGCTTTATCAAAATCTTGCACAGTTTGAATACCTCTATTTGGTCTCCATTTAACCTTCAATGCTCTACGGAGGACAATCATAAGAACAAAATAACGTAAGAACTAAGAGCAGGAGTAGGCAATTCAGCCCCTCGAGCCTGCCCCGCCATTCAATATGATCATGGCTGATCTCATTTTGGCCTCAACTCCAGTTTCCCGCTCTCTCCCCATAACCTTTCAACCCGTTGCTAATTAAAAATCTGTCTATCTCTTCCTTAAATTTATTCAGCGTCCCGGCATCCACTGCACTCTGAGGTAGTGAACACCACAGATTCACGATCCTTTGAGAAAAGTAATTCCTCCTCTTCTCTGATTTAAATCTGCCATCTCTTAGCCTAAAACTATGGCCTCTCATTCTAGAATGCCCCACAAGGGGAAACATCCGCTCCACGTCTACTTTGTCTATCCCCTTTAGCATCTTATATACCTCAATTAGATCTCCTCTCATCCTTCTAAACTCCAGCAAATATAGGCCTAAACTGCTCAATCTCTCCTCATAAGACAAGCCCATCTCTGGAATCAATCTAGTGAACCTCCTCTGAACCGCTTCTAATACAACTACATCCTGCCTCAAGTAAGGGGACCAAAGCTGTGCGCAGTACTCCAGGTGCAGTCTCACCAATGCCTTGTACAGTTGCAACAACACTTCCCTATTTTTATACTCTATTCCTTTAGCAATAAATGCCAAAATTCCATTTGCCTTCCTTATTACCTGCTGTACCTGCATACTAGCTTTCAGCGATTCATGCACGAGGACATCCAAATCCCTCTGCACTGAAGCATTCTGAAGTTTCTCTCTATTTAAATAATAAGTTGCCTTTTTATTCTTCCGACCAATCCAGCTTCTCTAATATCTCTACATATTTAAACTCCCTCATCTCTGGTATCATCCTGGTAAACCTAGAAATATAAAAATCTCAAAATAGGAGGCCTCCGTCAAAACATTATGCAGGATTCTCAAAACAATCAGGCAACTGAACAAGTCATTGAGAGAATGGTGTTGGAAGGATAGTCTCATGTTTGTCGAGCATTGAGGGAAGATTTGAAAGAGGAGATGATTACACAGGAGAGACAGTCTCCACATGAGTCAAATTGAGATCAATGCCCTCACACTGAGATTAGATAAAATGTGAGGGTGAGCTCCTGGGGTGGGCAGTGAGGTGGGGAGGTGCAGTGGGTGATTTGCACAGCAACTTCCAGTGACTACACATGCAAATTTAAATCCAGAAATTGCTGATAGATATGTCCTACTTCTCCAGGAATTAAATAATACCAGTATCCCGTTATCTGACTTACTGTCAAAACACATGGAACAATGTTAATTTTCTGTACTTGCCTGATATATACGCATTTGTCATGAAAGGTTAAGGCTTGCTCATTCCAGTGAAGTACCCTTTTAATGGGATGATAACTTTTCAGTATTGCCAAAAAAACACTATGGCACTGAAAAATAAATTAAGCAAATGTGGAGTCTCATTCTTTCAGATTTTAATTATTGATGGCATTTAATAACAGAAAAAAATAGTTTTTTTACTTTTTCTTTCCATCTCTTTTATCTCTCTCTCTCTTTTAATACACCTTTTTTCCCTCTCTTTATTCCACTATTGATACCTGATTTGACATTTAATTCATCATTTTGGCTGACACTTCCTGGTTCAGACTCTGCACTGGTCATTAACAATTCTTTAGTCTAATAGTTTAAGGAGACACAGTTGCTTGCCCTGTTTACACAGGTCCCAGATGTTGTGTAGTGGGCACTGTCCTTTTTGTTTGCCTGATAGAAATTTGCTGTGCAAGAGCCCATAAAATGTTTTAGGGAAAACAAGTCATTGATTTTCTGGCTGAGGTTATATAGGTAAGAACAGAACTAGGCGAGTACAGTCACATCCAGCTGGACAATGGTGGGAAGGGATTGGGGGAGGATAGTGTGGTCAACCATGTTGAAGGCTGCAGACAGGTCAGGATGGATAAGGAGGGATAGCTTCCCGCTGTCACAGTCACACAGGATGTCATTTGTGACTTTTGATAGGGGTTATTTTAGTACTGCAGTGGGGAGGAAACTTGATTGGAGGGATTCAAACATGGAGTTATGGGAAAGGTGGGCACTGATTTGGGAGGCAACATGTTCAAACGCTTCATTGTCTAGCACTCAGTACCAAAAACACCAGCAATTAGGGCTTATATAATTTGTATAATGGTCCATGAAATTGCCATAGGCATCAAGTCCAGCTTATTATTTTTTCCTCAAGGGGACTCATTAATAACATTCCCCAGTAGTGAAAAATAAAGCAACACATCTATAACATGCTGCTATTACTAACCACACTGCATGGCTACCGAAACATCAGGAGCTCTACATGACCTTCATAAAGCTTTCCCACCGCTTTATGTTAAGAGAATAAAACTTTAGTTTCCACTTTTAAACAGTAACAGCTGCATAAAACACTGTAACTACAGTGCAGCATAACTGAATTTATTTGTTTTGCTAGAAAGACATACTTCATTCATGTCTGCTTTTTTTTGTTGACTCACAGGGTGTGGGCATTGTTGGCTAGGTCATTGATGAAGCCGCTGAAGATGGTTGGGCCTAGGACACTGCCCTGAGGAACTCCTGCAGTGATGTCCTGGAACTGAGATGATTGATCTCTAACAACCACATCCATCTTCCTTTGTGCTAGGTGTGGCTCTAACCAGGGGGTTGCTTTCCCCCTGATTCCCATTGACTCTGTGGCTCCTTGATGCCACACTCGGTCAAATGCTGCCTTGATGTCAAGGGCAGTCACTCTCACCTCACCTCAGGAGTTCAGCTCGTTTGTCCATGTTTCAACCAAGGCTGTAATGAGGTCAGGTGCTGAGTAACCCTGGCGGAACCCAAAGTGAGCATCAGTCAGCAGGTTATTGTTAAGCAAGTGCCACTTGATAACAGTTTTGATTACATCTTCCATCACTTTACTGATGATCAAGAGTAGACTGATGGGGTGGCAATTGGCCAGGTTGGATTTGTCCTGTTTTTGCCCAGAACATACCTGGGCAATTTTCCATATTGTTGGGTAGATGCCAGTGTTGTAGCTGTACTGGAACAGCTTGGCTAGGGGCGTGGCAAGTTCTGGAGTACAAGTCTTCAGTACAATTGCCGGAATATTGTCAGGGCCCATAGATTTTGCAGTATCCAGTACCTTCAGCCATTTCTTGATATCATGTGGAGGGATGTTGGTTTAATTCTATGCACATAACAATGTCAGGCTGCCTTTTGGGTAGTCTGTGGAATTGCTCTTCCAATTTTGACACACATCCACAGATGTTGGTGAGGAGGACTTTGCAGGGGTGACTGGGCAGTGTATCTTTGATGTATCTAGTGCTTAAGCTGATGTCATGTGGCCCATATGGTCTTACTCCAATTTGACTTTTCTGTAGCCTTTTGATACAACAATGTGGCTTGCTAGTACATCTTAGTGGGCAATTAACAGGCAATGGCATTGCTGTGGGTCTGGAGTCACATGTAGGCCAGAGTGGGTAAGGTCAGGAGATTTCCTTCCCTAAAGAACATTAGTGAATCAGATAGGTTTTTATGACAATCCAGTAGTTTCATGATCGTCATTGCTGAGACTGGATTTTTATTCTAGGTTGATCCCACTACCGTAGTGGGACCTGAACTCATGTCTCCAGAACATTAGTCCAGGCCTCTGGATTATGAGCCAGTAACATTATCATCATGCTACCGATATTTTACTATGATAAAATAGTATGATGTTAAAGTAGCTGACAAGAAACAAAACAGAAAATTCCTTCAAAAAGAGTCAAAAACCAGCTCTAGCTCAGTGCAGTTAATGTTGATGTTTGATTCTGTATATCGTCGTATGCCTTCTCGTCAACGTCCAGCAACTCCAGATGCTTGTCTATAATTGTTGAGAATGATGAACAGTGTTAATGAGATGGAAGCATCTGAAAAATGTGGTGTTTGACATGATGGTCATTTTTGCTTCATTTGCATTGGATCACCTGTCCTACGGCTAGCAAAATGAGGGCATAAAGAGGAACAGGCAGAAATCAATTACAAAGGAACTCTTCTCAGATTTTTGGTCAAGTCTGCTCAATTTACAGGTATGGATAAGGCAGATCTGGTCAGAAAAATCCAAGAGTCCTGACCGATAAACATTTGGGCACTGGCAACCCAAGTCTTTGTCGGTACAAATGTACAGGATACAGTTAACAAAAAATCATGTGCTCTGTTAATATTCCCTCTCCCTCTCTTTAGAAGAGGATGGAAGAGTGTAAGAGAACAGAAATTAATAAAAAATAGGTTTCATTAATGCAGACCGCTCCTCATAACTAAAGCCTTTCCCTACAGCAGCTCAACTCTCAGCACAACGAAGGCCTGATAATGAGCTTTGCTTCTGGGCAATGAGGTTTGGCTAAATTTAAAGGAACTTGTAATCTATTCGATTTAATATTCATACAATTTCATTTCTTATTCTATGACTGTTAAGAGCTACTGAATTTCTAATCGTTTCTAAAAAGGAATCCTTCCAGAATGCCTTCAAGAAAGAAACAGAATATATTTTCCTTGAACATGGTTGCAAATAATCTTGCCATCTAAAAAATCCATCCAACCATTAAAATGATTTGCCAAATACATTAATTCTATTTAACCCATGCGCCAATGTGCATCGGTGCATCTTGACATGGAGGGATGTAAGCATGTCAAAGCGATAGTCACAAATTGGACAGAAAGTGGAGATCAAATAAAACTGCATGGTCTGACAAGAGTGTGACATGCATTCACTACTATAATCTGGGTCATTGCCAATGCATAATTTCACAAAGAGAACAGAAGCAGGGCCAAGCCAGAATGGACTTTACCTGCTATTTTATGTCAATTATGTTCTAATACCTCTCAGGTCTTTGATACTGTATCTCCTTTATATGGATTTGATGGCACTGGTGATCTGAAGCATTTGAAATAAAGAAACCAGTAGAAAGTCTGGGCTGTCTGACAGCTAGGTACTGTAGAATCATTGAGTCATAATGGCACAGAAGGAGGCCATTCAGCCTATCGAGTCTATGTTGGCTCTCTCTAGAACAAACCCTTTCCCCCACTCTATTTAGTAAGGTTATTTCCCTCAAGTGCCTATCCAATTTCCTTTCCAAATCATTGATCATCTCCGTTTCTACCATCCTTGTAGGCAGCAATGTTCTTTGTTGCAAATTTCTGAATTTAATTAATTTATTCAACACACTGGCCAGGAAATTGGATAGGGTCTAAAAATGGGTACAGGGATCATGATGCTGAATTATACTGCGTCTGTTGCTTCTGATACAGGAGCACGTAAACTTAATGCTGCCTGTTAATTTAACTGATTGCCTGTCTGGTGTCATCAGCAAATTTGGAAATTTTGCAATTGGTCCCCACATCCAAATCATTTAAATAGAATGTGAACAGCTGTGGACCTAGCACTGATCCTTGCAGTATCCCACTAGTAACAGCCTGCCATCCTGAAAATGATCCGTTTAATCCTACTCTCTGCTTTCTGTCTGATAACCAGGTGTCAATCCATATTAGTATCCTTCCCCAAATCCCATGCGCTCTAATTTTATTTACTAACCGCCTGTGTGGGGCCTTATCAAAAGCCTTCTGAAAATCCAAATACAGCACATACACTGGTTCTGCTTTCTCAATGCTACGAGAAACATTCTCAAAAAACTCCAACAAGTTATCAAACATGATTTCCCTTTCATAAGTGTAATTAGGGAAGCAAAAAGAATGTTATCATTTATTGCGAGGGGAAGTGAATGCAAGAGTAGGGAGGTTATGCTTCAGTTAAATAGGGCATTGGTGAGACCACTTCTGGAGTACTGTGTACAGTAGTGGTCTCCTTATTTAAGGAAGGATGTAAATGCATTGGAGGCAGTTCAGAGAAGGTTTGCTAGACTAATACCTGGAGTGGGTGGGTTGTCTCATGAGGAAAGGCTAAGCTTGTATCTGCTGGAGTTTAGAAGAGTAGAAGAGTAAGAAGCGACTTAATTGAAACATATAAGATCCTGAGGGGACTTCACAGGGTGGATGTGGAAAGGATGTTTTCTCTTGTGGGAGAATCCAGAACCAGGGGTCACTTTTTAAAAGTAAGCAGCTGCCCTTTTAAGACTGAGATGAAGAGAATTTTTTTTTCTCTCAGAGGATCATGAGGCTTTGGAACTCCCTTCCTGAAAAGGTGGTAAGGCAGAATCTTTGAGTATTTTTAAGGCAGAGGTAGATAGATTTTTGATAAGCAAGGGGGCTATTGGGGGTAGGCAGGAATGTGGAGATGAGGTTAAAAGCAGCTCAGCCATGACCTTATTGAATGGCGGAGCAGGCTGAAAGGGCCGAGTGGCCTACTCCTGCTCCGAATTCGTAAGTTCGTATATTCATAAATCCATGTTGACTCTTTGACTCTGCCCAATTGTACCATTCTTTTCTAAATGCTCAGTTATCACATCCTTCATAATAGATTCTAACATTTTCCCTGCAACTGATGTCAGACTAACAGGTCGGCAGTTCTCCATTCCCCCTCTTCCTCCCTTCTTAAATAGTGATGTTACATTTGCTACTTTCCAGTCCACAGGCACCATTCCAGAATCTAAAGGAATTCTGAAAGATGACCACCAATGCATCTGCTATCTCTCTCGCAACCTCCTTCAGCACTCCGAGGTGAAGCTTATCTGATCCAGGGGATTTATCAATTCAGTTAATTTTTCAAATACTACCTCTTTACTAATACTAATTTCTTTTAGTTCTTCAGTTTCACAAGTCCCCCAGTTGATGAGCATTTCTGGGAGATTTTCTGTATCTTCTTCCGTGAAGACAGGCGCAAAGTAACTGTTTAGTTTCTCCACCATTTCCCTGTTCTCCACTATAAATTCTCCTGTCCCCATCTGTCGTGGGCCCACACTTCATCTAGTGTTACGATACCAGCTGATGTTACTAGTGGACAAGCCAAATCCCAGAGTGGAGCCCGGCTTGGTAAATCCTAGTTTTTATTTTTTGTTTAGATACATGGAGAGTGGCTACTGAACAGAGTCACGGGAGTCAGTTGATGAACTTTTAACAAAAGAATAAAACATTTACTAACAAGAAAAGATTAACTATTACAATACTTCTTCACCCACCACTATATCTTTACAGATATATACTGATTTGTAAGGATAAGACAAGTTACAAAACCTATCTTATACTACAATGTTCACAATAAGTACATAATCCATATAAACCAATAGGTGACCTGTGGGCAGGCACACCAGACTCTGAAACCAACTGCAGAATCATCCCAGATTTGCACTAAGTGCAGTAGTGGGCGGGTAAAACGACGTTTTACCCACCGGCCGCAATGGCGGGTTTTCATGCCTTATCGTCTCAAACCTGCCACATTACTTATGCATTCCCAGGAAACACGTCGTTTCAATGGTGGGCAGGCTCCAATTTGCCTGCCACGCCGTCACCTCTCCGCTTCATCACGCCAGGCACCATATTTAAAGTACATCTGGACTCAATGCTTCCAGCCCAAGGCTGCAGCAAAGAAGACATGGCCCCATGCAGCCAGGGTATGGCAACCATCTCATCACTCTAAACTCACACACTCAAGCCTATCACAAATTCATTAGCATCTCACTCGCTGCCAGCTCAAGGGGCATCACCACTCATTCTCACACACATCTCCATCTGGCCTCATCTTCTCCGGAGACTGCCCCCTCAGCCCTACCATCTTGAAGCCACTTGCACAGATCAACATGTGCCCCCCATACACACCCTGGGATACCCACCTTCCCCAGTACAGACCTCGTCCTGCAGCCTCTTCCCTTACCTGAGCCACTTCTACCCCTTCCCCAAGCAAGACTTAGTCCTGCAGCCATTGAAAAGCCACCACACATGATTGATCTGGTAGGTAGAGACCTGCCTATGAGCTCCCTAAATGTGATGTGATGCTGCCTATGAAGCCTGGCGCTGATGACTGTGAGCACTGACTGAAGCAAGTTAGGCAAACAAACATTCAAGTTTCAAGGGAAAATGCAGCCTGCCAAGTGCACATCTTATAGATGCTGTTGTGAAACATGTCGGTGTGATTTCCTGCCGATGTGAGCAGATGATCCAGTGGCACTGTGTGGCGGGGCGGGGGCTGGTGAATCCAGTGGGCTGGCCTTATAATATGCTGATGTATTACAATGAGATTCCCGATGTCTAAAGGTGGGAAACGCGGCCCGCCATTGGTTGGTAGAGCGGATTATTGCAAACTGGTTTCATGATGTCGTAAAACCGATTTTTGGCCTTCTAGCCATATTGCCTGCTCATGCCACCGAACACGCCCGATGTCAGCAGGCACAGAAAATCCCAGCCCAAGTGACAGGTGCCACTCCAAACCGATGCTTCGGAACTCTCATCAACTTCCACTCACCCCGGACGCTTGTCACACCATGAGCCAACCTGTCTCACTGAACCCCATCTTTCACACAGGGATTTTCAATCTCCGCTCTCGAAGAACTCGCTTTGGAATCTTTCCCCAAACTGCGCTTTCACTCAAATGCCTTCTGCAAGGGTCCACCTCCAGGGTTTCAAGCTCTCCTTCTGATGTTCTTCTTCCCTGGATCACCGTGTGCATTCAAGTTTCCTTCCACGCACTCTCTCTCACTGACTCAGCCGCGTCAACAGAACACCATTGCTTCACATGCCCACAGTAAAGAGTTACAGACCATCAGCTGTCTCTTTGGAACTTCCAGCTTCTCTCAAGCTGCTTCCTGCAGCTTTTCTTCCTCTTCAAGCTTGAAGCTTGGAGCCTTCCTCTCTGCTCCTTACTGTCACTTCCACAGAACAAGACCTTTGCCAGACTCCTGTTCTTCCTTTGACCAGAAGGTCTTCTTGGTACCCCTCCTTTCTGTCTCACCCCTTAGCCTTGGGCTTTTCAGCTCTTTTGGGAAATCTGTTCTCGCTGCAGTTCCATCTCCCAGTGTCCAGTCTCTCTGGAATCCTGGCTTCAGCTTCAGTTTGGGACTTGCTATCTGTCTCTCTGCTGCCCAGTCTCTATGGCAGCTCCTTCCAACTGAACTCAAACTGCTTTTGGTTTTAGCTTTCTGTGTCTGTGTGTGCGTATGTGTGTGTGTGTGTGTGTTGGGGCCACCCTCTCTGGACTCTTGTTACTAGACAACAGCACAGTTTTTTTCCTACTCTTGTATGCTTTAACTCTTCTTCAAGAGTCGTAAAAATCTAATTAGAAATGCAGGGTATACAAACAGAGCTTCAGATCTGCTATCTCCATTCAAAAATGAACTAGATCCCAAGTTTCACCTTTTAACCCACAAATGAAAAAGATATAAATTGAACTTAAACATAAAGATATACCTTATTCCTAACACACAAATACAAATGTAACTTACTTAAATTATCCCTATTTCCTAACACTAGCTAATCTTTTCCTTTTCACATACCTAAAGAAGCTTTTACAGTTTGTCTTTATATTTCTCACTAGTTTGCATTCATATTCTCTTTTCCCTTTCTTCATCAGTTTCTTGGTCCTCCTTTGCTGGGTTTTAAATTGCTCCCAATCCCCAGGCTCACAAGACCCTCACTGCAACTTTAAATCATCAAATCCATTCAAGAAACAGGCCTGAGACATGGGAGGCCAGACATCATAAATCAGAGACTGAAGTAACTGTAATTTGTAAAGGTGCTCTGTCTTTATCTGTCTCCGATTTTCACGTGCATGCATGCGACCGAATACGTGATGTGGCATTAATTTGGGTTAAGTGTGTAAGAATAAATAACCTTTATTTTAAACTCACAAAACTAGATCTAGAACACATAGATTAGGTTTGCATGTGGCTTTTTAATCCCTTTTCTTGTGTATTCCTGGATAGGAAAAGCATACATGTCTTTTGTCCAGAATCTGCTTTCTTTCAACTCAAAGCATTTCCACATTCTAAGAGACTCAACAGGAGATGATTTCTGCTGAGATGTGGTAATCAGTCTGTCTGAAGTAAGTCTTGACACCTTTTAAGGTGTGACATTACGTTTTCTCTGGACTAGTCGGTCAAATATAATCCACATAGGAATTTTCCAGCAAGTGGTTCCCTTACATTCTCAGCTAGCTTTTGCTTGTAGGTCTTTTTAAAAAACACATGTCCTACTTAAAATGTTCAATGTGTCCATAAGTAATTTGGGGCTGTGATCTGCTGTCATGACATAGTCAGTATATTGTTTTTCCAAAAACCATTTATTTAAACTATTTACAAAACTTCATGGGATGACATGGTTCTATGAACACAGTCTATTCTTTGTCTTGCTCTCTTGGGGCTGCTTTGTCATCTGACCTTGATGTCATGCCTACATCATCATTAACATTATTGTTTCATTCACATAACTATTAACTCTTTGATCTACAAAGAGTGACTTGCAAATCTGGTACAAAGTGGGCAATGACATTGCAGTCATCATTTTTTATTTATTTGTTCAAAGACCAGCCGACTCACTCCCTGTGGAGTACTGAAACTTTAGCCAAGTGTAGGAAAGCTCCAAAACTGCATACAATTGCACGACAGACCAGAAGAAATAAGTCAGCAACATAACTAGTAATGCATGATCTGCTTAAGAAGTGCTGAAGGGAGGTCCCCCATTCTGTCTATTGTTATGTCCAGCAGTGTGGGGAAAGGACAGGGCATGGAGAGTTTGAAAGTGGCAGCACTGGCATCAAATCAGCATTGCACACTGATTGGCATCATCATCTCACCGCTCTGCAAGTTGCTGGTGGTTGTTTGCCACGTGCACAAACCCCTGTACCAAGATGATATCCTACACGTATCCCATTGGAAGCAGATACATGGGTCTCACACCCCATTTTCAATCCGTATGTGGTCATGCAAAGTCTAAAGAAAGAGTGCTCCTTGTCCCAATTTAACTTCTACAGTGTCTTCAGCAAAACAAATTTCTGAGTTTTGTAAATTACAAACAGATGCTACAGACTGAACATAGTTTATTACATTTTAAAATTGTACTGATAAGTTCAGAAACAGGTAGTAGGGAAATTGAGCTTAATAATCCAAAATTAAACTAAATAGCAGCTTTGTCAAATTATTATTGCTATTTATATTTTTCCATTGGGCAGCACAATAACAGGATCCAGCTAGAGCCAACTGCAAAATATTCATGTTAGTTCTTGTGGGAAGTGAAAAAGGTCTGGAGATTTGTTAAAATCAAAATACTGTGGATGCTGGAAATCTGAAACAAAAACAAAAATAGCTGGAAAAACTCAGCAGGTCTGACAGCATCTGTGGAGAGGAAGATAGAGTTAACATTTCGAGTCCATATGACTCTTCATCAGGACTAACATCCTCTTTAGTTCTGATGAAGAGTCATACGGACTCGAAACTTGAAACGTTAACACTGTCTTCCTCCCCACAGATGCTGTCAGACCTGCTGAGTTTTTCCAGCTATTTTTGTTTTTGCTGAAGATTTGTTACTGTGTGCCAAGAATTAAGCTTGGAGCCTTTCTATAGTCTAACATATATTCCAACAAGTCTTGTTGAAGTACGGTTAACCCTGCATACATGGGATAGTTTTCCAGGAGACAGAACTATCTGAGATGCAGATCCACAGGTATGCCTTATGTAAAATTTCATTGTTAGTTTTCCATGCAGGTATAATGGATAAATATGGAATGCTGTGGTTCATGCTTGATATAAAAAGACTCCCAGTATTAGTTACACATGATCAGAAAGAACATACTCAGATGCATATTCCAGCAATAGTTACACAAGAATCAAATGTTTTGGTCTGGCACAAAAAAAATCCATTACCATCTACAACTGTATTTGTTGAATAAACTAGATGTACTGGGATAGCAGAAGCTTTAGGGCTTTAGAATGTAAAAAAAAAATCCTTCATCAGGTAAATTTACATATGCTATATAAAACAGCTTCCAATTCATTATCACCCATTTTACACACTCACATAATGTCAAAATTAATGACCCTCTAATGTTTAATAAATAGAGTTAAACTGAGAAATTTAGAGAATTACAAAAGAAACAACTGACCAATTGGTGTCCTTGATGTGAATTCAGGATCAAAGTGGAACGTGTCCTCTGGTCTTCCAACAGCTGGTTTGAATGGTGGTTTAATTTCTTTCCTGTATAATTTCTGTTGGGAAAGAATGTATTTCAGTAACTCATATCTAAATAAGATAAATTCTAGCTTCCTCTGTTCTTAGTGCACTGGTTAATGCTTTTACATTAAATTTCTGTCTGTGCCATTTTAGCATACACCAACCATTGCAGTAAAATAATGCATAGAGAAACCTAAACCTTTATGTTTCATAGCAAGTTATGGTGCATTATAATCCTCACTTTCCATTCTCTTATGTTGAATATTTGCTATAAATTTGTTGCAAAAATGTAAGTGGTGCTGTATTACAATAGAGCAAGATAATATCAGATCCGACATTAACACCATCTTCATTATGATTTCATCCATTTCATTGCACTCAGCACATCTTCTGTGTAAGAGGAAGAAACCTTGAAAATGAAATTTGATTGAAATAAATGGTAGATTGCATAGAGGATAAAAGATGGCAATTAGTGGAGATCTTAAGCTGTTTTGACATTGAAGACTTGTGCTATTGCTATGTTGGGCATGTGATCGGTCTCCATGTACCACTCTTCTTTTGTCAGATGGCTCAGTTCTGTCATTCTTTTTCCTTTATTCTTTCATGGGATGTGGGTGTTGCTGGAAAGGTGTTGCCTGTCTGTAATTGCCCTTGAATTGAGTGGCTTGCTGGGCCATTTCAGAGGGTAGGTAAGAGTCAACCATATTGCTGTGGGTTTGGAGTCACATGTAGGCCAGACCAGGTCAGGATGGCAGATTTCCTTCCTGAAAGGACATTAGTGAACCAGATGGATTTTTACGACAATTAATGATAGGGCAGGATTTTCCCCCCGTCGGGGGGAGGTTGAAGTGTGGGTGCACAGAGGTGCGCCTCCGATCGGCACCCCCGATTGGCTGTGTGCCGCTATTTTACGTGGCCGGGCCAATTAAGGCCCGCCCAGCATGACATTTGCACAGAGGCGCTATGTGCTCCCTGTGCAGGCGGGGGGGAATCCCTAAACCCGAGAGTGCGCTCTTTCACGCATGCGCACGAAGGAGCGCACTTATCTCCCTAAAGCTAAGTGCTGCCTCAAGGAGATCGTCTCTACCGTACAAATTATTAAAAATAGAAAAAAAACCCTGACATGTCCCCTCATGTGATACTGTCACATGAGTTGGGACATGTCCATAACTTTTTAAAAAACTTTAATAACATTTTTAAAAACCTACATAAAACCTCATCCCGCCCGTGAATGAGGTTTCATGCTTTTTCTAATTCCCGCCAAGGCTCCTGGCCTGCCTGCCAACCTTAAGGTTGGATGGGCAGGTCCATTAATTAGCTTAATGACTCTGACAATGGCCTCAGTTGGCCATTGATAGGTCAGCGGGCGCACAGCTGATTTTGCTGAGCCCCCACCTACCTGAAAATTTAAATGGGGCAGGGTGATGTCGGGAGTTCCGCCCGATGTCACCGTGCATCATTTTACACATCGGCGAGCAGGCCCTGCCCCCCACTCACCAACTGGAAAATCCTGCCCATAGTTGTCATGGTCACCATTACTGAATTTAGCTTTATATTCCAGAAATATTGATTGAATTTAAATTCCACCAGCTTCTATGGTGAGATTTGAACCCATGTCCCCCAGAACATTGGCCTGGGCTTCTGGATTGCCAGTCCAGTGACATTACTCCTATATCACTATCTCCCCTCAATGTGGCAGATCTAATTGCTGGATGTTAGAGCAGTTGGAAAACATTTTTAGGATTGCTGCCATAGTTTGTTTCACTTCTGCGTAATTCAATGTTCAGAATTGGCCATACTGTGCAGAGGTAAAGGCAGTTCTGGTAGATCTACATTACCACAACTGACAGGAGCTGAGAGTTGAGAAGGTTCTGGTAAAAAGTGCACCATTGTGTAGAAGATTGCATGGGTGGAATGCTGTTTATGTGGAAGTTGCTGCCTGTGGACAATCAGCTAAATCCTTGAAAGAAAGGGACTGGAATTCTGCCCGAGGAATAGCCAAGTTTGGAAGAACTGTGTGGCTAAAATTGGTGCCATGCAGGTATAGTAGATTGTCTAGAAGATCTGTGAGATCAATCTTTAGCATATCTCCTATTCTTTGCGCAATTTATAGTTTGTACCAACTGTGATTTGCCTGTAAATTTATGTTGATATTGATTCAGGTTAAATTAAAAGTTGTAAAAAATGAAATCTTGTTTGGTAATTTCATCATTTGAGCATCGTTCATTAAATTTGGTTAAGTTGATTTATGGATCCCAAGGGGATTATAAGAATGGGCAGCAGAGTTTTGGATAGCCTCGAATTTATGGAAGGTAGAGTCTGGAAGGTAGAATAGCTGGGGTAAGTCACTTTATTAGTACAGATATAGTGACCAAGCCATCCACGAAAAAGGCACAAATTAAACTGGAGATGGCACATGGTAAAGCCTTTGTCATAGCACATGATAAAGCCCACCAGTTGATTATTCTTACTCTGAATTCACCAATGTCATTTGCCACCATCATCCTAAACCTTATGACACAATGATCACTGTCCCCTAAATGTTCCCCCAATGTCACTTGATCTACTTGGCTCATCCCATTCCCAAGAACCAGGTCTAGCAGTGCCTCCTTTCTTGTTGGACTGGACACACACTGCTGTAGTAAATTCTCCTGAACACAATCCAGGAACACTTGTCCCTCACTGCCTCTTTCACTACCACTATCCCAGTCTATACACAGGTATCTAAAGTCCCCCATTATAACTACTCTATGATGTTTATACCTCTCTGTAATTTCCTTGTTCCTCTATATCCTTCCTATTAGCTGCTGGTTGATATAGTACACTGAGCAATGTAATTGTTCCCTTCTTATTCCTTAGCTCTAGCCAAATTGATTCTGTCCTTGAATCCTCTGACACATCCTCTTTCTTCAATGTTGCAATGCCCTTAACTCCTCCTCTTTTCCCTTTTCTATCTTTTCTGAACACCTTGTAACCAAGAATATTTAACACGTCTGCCCTTCCTTAAGCCAGGTCTCCATTATTACCTCAACATCACAATCCGACAAGGCAATCTGTGCCTGTAACTCCCCAATTTTATCAACTATGCTCCGTGCATTTGCATACATGCAGTATAATGCTGATTTAGACTTTGTTACTTGCTTTCTTACTCCGACTCCATCTATTAACTTACTATTCTCTATTTTAGTGCGATCTGCCTCTCCCAACATTCCAAGCACCCTGGTATTACTTTCTAATATTCTCTCCTGTTCCCACACCCCTGCTCTTGTAGCCACAGTATTATGTGGCTGGTCCAGTTCAGTTTCTGGTCAATGGTAACCCCCAGGATGTTGATAGTGGGGGATTCAGTAATGGTGATGCCATTGAATCTCAAGCGGAGAAGGTTAGATTCTCCTTTGTTGGAGATTACCGTAACCTGGCACTTGTGTAGCATGAACGTTACTTGCCACTTATTGGCCCAAGCTTAAATGTTCTCCGGGTCTTGCTGCATATGAACATATGTTTCAGTATCTGAGCTTTCATGAGTGGTGCTGAGCATTGTGCAATCATTAGCGGACATCTCATGTCTGTCCTTATGATGGAGGGAAGGTCATTGATGAAGCAGCTAAAGATGGTTGGGCCGAAGTCACTACCCTGAGGAACTCCTGCAGTGATGTCCTGGGACTGAGACTATTGGCCTCCAATAGGCACAACTACCTTCCTTTGTGCTAGGTATGACTCCAACCTATAGAAAATTTTCTCCATGTTTCTCATTGATTTCAATTTTGTTCCTTGATGCCACACTCAGTCAAATGCTGCCTTGACATCAAGGGCAGTCACTCTCACCTCGCTTCCTGAGTTCAGCCCTTATATCCATGTTTGCAGAAAAGCTGTTATAGGTGCTTATTTGAATAGAGACAATGTGCAAGGGTAGGGGAAAAGGCAGGGTAATGGCACTAGGTCATAATGCTCATTTGGAGAGCTGGTATGCAGACATGATAGGCCGAATGGCCTCCTTCTGTGCCATTAAGATTCCGTGTTTCTGTGAGGGGTCAAATGGCCCTGGCAGAACTCAAACTGAACACTGCCATGCAGGCCATTGCTGTGTGAATGCCACTTAATAGCACTGCTGACGACAGCTTCTATCACTTTGTTAATGACTGAGAGTAGACTGATGAGGCAGTAATTGGCCAGATTGGATTTGTTCTGTTTTTTAGTGTACAGGACATACCTGGGCAATTTTCCACACTGCTAGGTAGGTGCCAGTGTTGTGGCTGTACTGGAACAGCTTGGCTAGGGGCGTGGCTAGTTCTGGGCCACAAGCCTTCAGTACTATTGCTGGAATGTTGTCAGAGTCCACAGCCTTTGTAGTATCCAGTGCCTTCTTGATATGACTTGGAATGAAGACTGGCATCTGTGATGCTGGGGATCTCAGGAAAAGGCTGAAATGGATCATCCACTCATCACTTCTGGCTGAATATGGTTGCAAATGCTTCAGCCTTGCCTTTTGTGCTGATTTTCTGGGTTCCTCCATCATTGAGGATGGGGGTAGTTGTCCTTTGGTTAGTTGTTGTCCGCTACTATTCATAACTGGGTGTGGCAGGACTGCAGGGTTTTGATCAGATCCGTTAGTTGTGGAATCGCTTAGCTCTGTCTATTGCTTGCTGCTTCCACTGTTTGGCAGGGAGGTTTCTAGCCATGCATTTTTAGCCATGCATAGTGCTGCTCCTAGCATGCTCCCTTGCACTCGTCAGTGAACCAGGATTGATCCCTAGCTTGATGGGAATGGTAGAGTGGGGGATATGCCGAGCCATGAGGTTACAGATTGTGGCTGAATACAATTCTTCAGATGCTGATGGCCCACAGCACCTCATGGATGCCCAGTTTTGAGCTGTTAGATCTCTTCTGAATCTATTCCATTTAACACAGTGGTTAGGCCATACAACATGATGGAGTGTATCCCCATTGTGAGGTCACGACTTAGTCTCTGCAAGGACTGTGGGGTGGTCATTCCTACCAATACTGTCATGGACAGATGCATCTGTGACAGGTAGATTGGTGAGGAACAGGTCCTGTAGGTTTTCCCCTTCTGTTGGTTCCCTCACCACCTGCCGCAGGATCAGTCCGGCAGCTATGTCCTTCGGATTTTGGACAGCTCAGTCAGTAGTGAGCCACTGTTGGTGATGAACATCGAAGTGCCCCACTCAGAGCACATTCTGTGCCCTGGCCATCCTCAGTGCTTCTGGGTAGTGTTCAATATGGAGGAGTGCTTATTAATCAGCTGAGGGAGGGCGTAGGTGGTAATCAACAGGAGGTTTCTTTGCCCACGTTCGACCTGATGCCACAAGATTTCTTGGGGTTTGGAGTCAATGTTGAGATCTCCCAGGCAACTCCCTCCAGACTGTATACCACTGTGTCACCACCTCTGGTGGGCCTGGTGGGAGTCACACTGAAAATACTAAAAGTGACTGTATAAATCCTCACCGAATATATGAATACTGAATGTATAAACAATTACTGACAGTACCAATAGTGAGTATTAAAACTCACACAGCATGAAACTGAGTTTATGGGCAGGATTTTTCCCTCATCGGGCAGGCATGGCAGGCGGGCCCGAGAGCGGCCGCACAACGGGTCCACCTGCGATCAGGCCCCAACCGCGATTTCACGTTGGCTGGCCAATCAACGGCAAGCCAGCGTGAAAGGCGTGCTGAAACGCTCAGCGCTGCCTGGGTGGGGGGGAGGAGGGTAAGCGTGGAATTCAGCGCAGGCACGGGGGAGCGCACAGTGAAAGCTCCCTGAAGGCCAAGGGCTGCCTCAGGGACCTCAGGTATTTTAAATCACTCAATAAAGCTTTTAAAAATCCAGAAAAAATGTCCACACAGTGGACTCAATCACCCTATCACATTGATAACAAAAATGCTGCACAAACATTTTAATTTTATTTTTAATTAACATCGGAAGCCTCATCCTGCCCATGGATGAGGTTTCCTCAAAAATCCTCAAAAAGGCCGCTTGGCCGGTTTGCCCACCCACCAATCGTAAGGTTGGACAAGCAGGGAAAAATTCACTTCACTTAATTGATTAATGGGCTTAACGGCCTTCTTAATTGTCAGCGGATGTGCTGCTGCGCGCGCTCACGGACTAAAATATCGCGCGAGGACACGATGACGCTGGGACGCTTACCTGACGTCATCGCAGACTATTTTATGCTCGTGCGTGTCGGGCGCATGCCGACATGCTGAGCTGAAAATTCTGCCCTATGAAAAGTTACTGAAAGTACTGATAGTGAATGTTTAAAAAGTCACTGAGTACTGATATTGAGTATATAAAATTGTCCTTGGCGTGTGTGAAAGAGAAACAAATTTCACTAGAAAACTACATGCCAAAATTTAGCAATTTCACGCAAGTTAAGTTGTTACTTGCGTCATATTTATTTTTAGCTCTGCTCTTTGAAATAGAGCTCATGAATACAACCTTAACTGCGCATAATGTTAAGTGACTGTTTCAGACTTGTCATTTACCAACGCACAACTTTATGTCCTTCCAGATGTTGAAATCGTACTGCAGTATACACAGGGAGAGTTAAACAACAGCAGAAAGGCCAAACACATTACAGTGCATCTCCACACCATAAACAACGATGCTTATAAAAAAAATAAACACTGATTACAAAATAGCTGATTAGAATTGTGAAGTAGCTGATTAGAATTGTGAAGTAGCTGATTAGAATTGTGAAGTAGCTGATTAAGAGTACAGAATCACGTTCATTAACAGGAAATCTTATTAACAGCGTAAAAATTAAAACTTCAGAATCAGTGGGGCACTTACATTCCAGTCTATAGTTCCAAAGAAACAATGCCTTTTTATCTCCTCAACGCCATCAGGTCCAGCACCTTAAAACCAAAACAAAAATACAAAGTTGGGAATCAGTACTTCTGAAAAGTCATTAGGCTGCATTTTAAATACCCCTGTAGGTATGTTTCTGATGGGGTGGGCACATAAAATAGGGTGGGTGCCCTCTCCACCACTTTCCCGCCCAACACTGAGTTCACCCCCATAATATGAGGTGGGGGGGTGAGGATGGGCGAGCGCCAAAATCGGCAGCCTGCCCGCCATATTTAAATAATTAAGGGTCATTTGGGCTTGTTGATCCAAGCCAATTGGATCCGATAATACGCTGCCCATGCCAAAAAACATTTGGCATGGGCAGTTGAGTGGGAGTGGGCAGCCTGCTTTTAAAAAACAATTTGTCAAAGGGTGGGAAGGAAGAGGGGAGCATGATCTTCAGGGGATGCCCTTTGCAAATCGGACCTCAGCCCCGCTAAGATAGAACCCTCCTTTCTTCCTACCTGCCTGCTGCATTAAGCACACCACGCCCATCACCACACCACTGCGCTTCTCCCTAACCTGCCCAAACCTTCCCAGCCCAAGGCCCTGGACTTACCTGTCTCTGGGATCTATTAGGCTTTCTTCTTCTCCCTCGTTGCAGTCCCAGCAATGCCCACTCCTGCACTCTTGGGGCTGCAGGGACTGATCAGCCGGCAGCTCCCAAGGGCAGAAGTCCCACACTGCCCCTATTTAGCCCACACACTACACGTTATGGCTGTGGGGCAAGCTGGTGTAGAGTGGGTGAGCTCCACGCCGACTTTGTTTCCGGGGTTGAAGGGGGTGTTGGGGGTGGGACGGAGAGGGTGTGGGGTGCTGGGGGAGGGCGAGCCATCCATCTCCCGAAATCCCATAATATTCTGCCTATTGTTTCGTAAAGACACCTGAATCTGATGTCTAATGTACACAATACACCAAATGGAATTTCTATCCTTGGTTCTTCTGATCATGTAATGTGACAAAGCTTTCATCCTGTACTAAATTATTTTTCTTCCTGCTATGTTGTGTCAAAACCAACATGTTCTTTTGAAGTGGTTAATGGTGAATTATAAAGCTGCAGTATACTCAAGAACTCCAACAAATTACAAATTTACACATTCTGTAGATTAAAAAAATAGTCATATTAAAGTGAATTAAAGGCATCAACAGAAACTGGGAGTTTGACAGACTGCTATTCCTATCTGATCATTCAGATCAGTCCTGTATCGTTAAGGGACGGATCAGTAGCTTTGTTGAATTTGTCAGGTTTTTTTTGAAAAAAAAATGATCACATTGCATTACTTTTGTCAAATAACTATTTCTCTTATGATGGTTACTTTTTTTTCTTTGCACAATGTGTAATTAAAATGTTGAATCAATATTTACAGTAAAATAACTCAATTTTGGAGAAAACTTGCATGAACAGTGAAACGAGCCAACTGGATTTCAAAGCATATGTTCCTTTCACAATGAAGCAAACAACCTGTGGACAAATCAGAGGCTGATTGTTCCTTAAAAGGACCTTGTTTCAAAAAAAAAAATCTTTAATGTCAGCAGAAAAAACATGTTTATTGGGAGAGCTCAGAATCACAAATAACTTAAAAGTGCCAGTTTATTCCACTCAGAGACCTCTTAATGTAACATCTGACCTATGCATTATTATCTGTGAACAAATTTATTGAGTTACCGGAAAACACATAGTGCCGAATTTTTAGGTTGTGGGGTGTGCACAATTGGCAGGCCCAAGAGCAGCTGGGAAACAGACCCCGACCGGGATTGGCCCCCAACCGTGATTTCACGCTGGCTGGGCAATCAACGGCCAGCCAGTGTGAAACGCGTACTGAAAGGCTCAGCGCTGCCAGGGTCGGGGCAGGAAGAGGGCGGGCAATGATGTCACCGCGAGCGAGGGTGAGCACTGGGAGAAAGCTCCCTGAAGGCAGGCAGCTGCTTCAGGGAGCTGCAAACCTACACAAAATGAAATAAAGCTATAAAAAACTAAAAAAAAATGTCCATGCATCACAATAAAGCACCTGAAAGCATACCTCATAAGAATGCTGTCCACAGATATTTATTTCTACTTTATTTCCTAACAGAGATTTCATCCCGCCCTTGTACAAGGTCTGATGAAAAATATAAAGGCCGCCTGGTCGATTCCCCCATCTGCTAACTGTACAGTTGGACTGGCTATGAAAAATAACAGACAATTGCGCCGTTAATTGGCTTAATTGCCTGCTTAATTGTGGGCGGACACACTTCTGACTTCCAATCAGCAGTGAGCTGTCCCCTGATTCCCATTGACTCCAGTTTTGCTAGGGCTCCTTGATGCCACACTCACTCAAATGCTGCCTTGATGTCAAGGGCAGTCACTCTCACCTCACCTCTGGAATTAAGCACTTTTGTCCATGTTTGAACCAAGGCTGTAATGAGGTCAGGAGCAGAGTGGCCCTGGCAGAAAAGAAGCTGGGCATCAGTGAGCAGGTTATTGCTAAGCAACTGCCGCTTGATAGCGCTGTTGAAGACCCCTTCCATCACTTTACAGATGATCGAGAGTAGATTGATGGGGCGGTAATTGGCTGGGTTGTATTTGTCCTGCTTTTTGTGTACAGGACACACCTGGGCAATTTTCCACATTACTGGGTAGATGCCAATGTTATAGCTGTACTGGCATCTTGACTAGGGGCACAGCAAGTTCTGGAGCACAAGTCTTCAGTACTATTGCCGGAATATTTTCAGACCTCATAGCCTTTGCAGTATCTAGTGCCTTCAGCCTTCAATTGAATTGGCTGAAGACCGGCAACTGTGATGTTGGGGACCTCCGGAGGAGGCCGAGATGGATCATTTACTCGGCACTTCTGGCTGAAGATTGTAGAAAATGCTTCAGCCTTATCTTTTGCACTGATGTGCTGGGCTCCTCCATCATTGAGGATAGGGATATTTGTGGAGCCTCCTCCCCCAGTGAATTGTTTAATTGTCCACCACCATTCATGGCTGGATGTGGCAGGACTGCAGAGCTTAGATCTGATCCGTTGGTTGTGTAATTGCTTAGCTCTGTCTATCACTTTCTGCTTATGCTGTTTGGCACATCGTTCCATGTTGTAGCTTCATACCTGGGAGGTCAGTATGTGGTGGTCAGCAGGAAGTTTCCTTTCCTGTACTTGACTTGATACCATGAGACATCATGGGGCCTGGAGTCAATGTTGAGGACTCCAAGGGCAACTCCCACCTGACTGTATACACTGTTCCACATCCTCTGCTGGGATAGGACAGGACATACCCAGAGATGGTGATGGTGCTGTCTGGTTCATTGTAAGTTATGATTCTGCGAGTCTGAGTATGTCAGGCTGTTGCTTGACCAGTCTGTGAGACAGCTCTCCCAATTTTGGCACAAGATTTTAATTGAATTCAAATTTCACCATCTGCCATGGTGGGATTCGAACCCAAGCATTACCCTGGGTCTCTGGATTACTAGTCCAGCAACAATACCACTACGCCACTGCCTCTTGCACTTATAGTGGGTCATCCAACTTTTCTAGAAGATTTAAAACATATGTACCTAATCTGTTGCAGGGATTCCGCTTGAAAAGTGCTCGCAAAAGGCTTTGAGCTTCTGGGCTTAAGAACTGTGGCATTCCCAGTTTGGCTCTAGAAGATATACACACAAACAAATAACAAATATCAGTTAATAAAACAAACAAAGGTTATTTAAAAGTATTGTGAGGCAATCTATTCCTTTGCCCCTCAGTTTATGCTATTCCTTGACTTTCAACTGCTCTCCTGAAAGCACTGCCTTAAGCCAAGGTGTGACTCCCACTGGTACCTCTGTTAAATGGTCACCTGGTGACTGAAGGCCAAGAGATTGAATATCATCAGACTTGTCAACCACAGTGGGCATCCCAACTGAACACAAGCCGGTCCTTAGTTTGACACCTACACATGAACTTGCCAGCACAGATCACTGGCTAGCAATCAGGAGCAGGAAATCTGGTTTATACTTCTCCTCTCTCTAGTCCAAGAATGTTAAGTTGAATTGTCAAAGCCCCACTGCACCCCTAGCCAAAATCGTCCACCTCAAGTCAGACCTGAGATCAAACTTAGGACCTCCCCAGTTTGCATGGTTTAGTGCTACACAATGGGTGCAGTTAAGGAATAGCAAAGGGCAGATCACACTGGTGGGAGTAGTTGACAGCCCAACCCCCCTCTAATGGTCACAGTGTTGGGAAGAGAATAAATCAGAAAATTAGAGGACCATGTAGCAAGACTAATGCAATAATCATTGAGGAACTTTAATCTGCATGTAAGCTGGGTAAACTAAAATGGCAACAGCCGTTAAGAAGATGAGTTCATAGAATACATTTCAAACAAATTTCTAGAATAATATGTGAAGGGGCCCATGAGGCAACTGGCTCTTTTAGATCTGGCACTGTAACGAGGCAGTGTCAATTGGCATTTTCATAGCAAAGAATCCTCCGTGCCAGGGTAAACATATAGGCTGCACACCAAAGAGCTGGGATATTTATCTCGCAGGGGAGGTTTGCCCTGCTGTTGGGGAGAGTGTAAACTAGCTTGGAAGGGGGTTGAGAACCAAGTGTAGATTCAGAAGGAAGAGAAGCAAAACTGGAAATGGAAGGCAGAAAATTAGAAAGCGAGTATGGAATGTTGAGGAAACAAAGGCTAGAAAATAGACAACAAAGGACTTTTTCAGTGATTAGTGCACATACTTCAATGTAAGGAGTCTGGTAAACAAAGCAGATGATCTCAGGGCACAGATAAGTTGCAAGTATGATATTATAGCAATTACTGAAACATGGTGTAAAGAGGGCAGGCACCTCAACATTTTGGGTTACAGCATTTTCAGATGGGATAGAGAGGGGTGCTAAAAATGAGGGGGGTTGCAACATTGCTGTGAGGAGAAATGATATGCTAGGAGAAGTATCAAATGAAGCCATATGGGTTAAACTGAGGAACAATCAATGGGCAATCTCACTGCTCACTGCTCTTATAGAAAGAGAGAGAGAGAGATAGAAGAGTAAATGCGCAGTCAAACTCCTGAAAAGTGCAAAAAAAAAATGGGCAGTGACAATAGGAGATAACAATTCTACAAATTTAACTGGGGCAAATCCAGAGTAAAAGAAACAGCCGACACAGAGTTCTTAAATGCATTTAGAGGAAGCCAGTGTGCAGCAAGCCCAATAAGACAAGGGGCAGTTCTGAACTTAGTTTTAGGGAATGAATCTAGCCAGATATAAGGGTTATCAGTGTGAGAACATTTTAGTGGTAGTGATCATGATTTAGTTAGGTTTTGAGTAGTTATGGAAAAGAATAGGATGAACCAAGCAAAATATTTTTAAAATGGGGAAAGGCCAATTTTATGAAGCTGAGATATGATTTGACAGAAGTACACTGGAAACAGCTATTTAAAGGTAGATCAGTGTCTGAGCACTGGGAGGTACTGGAAGACAACTAAAAAGAGTTTAGGGCAATTATGTTCCCACAAAGAAAATGGATGGGACTCCCATATCTAGATACCCTCCTGGATGTCGAAGAGCATATGGGGTAGGATAAGTCAGGACATGAAAGTCAGATGCCAACAGGTCAATATTGCAGAAAACCAAGGGGAGTACAGAAAGTGCAGGGGTGAAATTAAAAAAAAGAAATTATGAAAGCAAAGAGATGACATGAAAAATTTTTGGAAAGTAAAATCAAGGAAGTACATAAAGAGCAAGAACTTAACGAAGGAAAGAATATAGCCAATTAGAGAGGTCAGAAAGGTAACTAATGTGGAGGTGCAAGGCATGGGCATGGTTCTTAATTAATACTTTGTGCCTGTTTTCACAAATGAGAAGGATGAAGCAGATATTTAGCTGAGGAGGAGTGTGAAATATTGGATAGGATAAACATAGTGAGAGATGAAATATTAAGGCGGCTAGCATGCATGAAAGTGGGTAAATTGCCAGTACCAGATGAATGTAACCCAGGATGCTAAGGGAGATGAGGGAAGAAATATTCAATGCTCTGCCTTATTTTCTGAACTCTCTGGCTACCAGGAGGACTGCTTATGTTTTATCATTATTTGAAGGATGGAAAGGATACACTGAGTAATTATGGACCCATCAGCCTAAACTTGGCGATGGACAAGATATTGAAAAGTTCTGAGAGAGTTTTTTTTGGAGAGCTGTGACTGGAGTTGGTTGTGGTTTTATCTGTATTTTTATTTATTTATCTATATATATATATAGATATATTTATCTATATGGAGACTGGATTGGAGAGTGGTGTTCCGCAGGGATCAATGCTGGGACTTTTGCTTTTGTTTGTATAAAAACTACGTTTGTGATATACGTAAATGATTTGGAGGAAAATGTAACTGGGCTAATTAGTAAGTTTGCAGACGACACTAAGGTTGGAGGAGTTGCAGATAGTGAAGAGGATTGTCAAAGGATACAACAGGATATAGATCAGTTGGAGGCTTGGGCGGAGAAATGGCAAACGGAGTTTAATCCGGACAAATGCGAGGTAATGCATTTTGGAAGGTCGAATACAGGTAGGAATTATACAGTAAATGGCAGAACCCTTAAGTGCATCGACAGGCAGAGGGATCTGGGTGCACAGGTCCACAGATCACTGAAAGTGGCAACGCAGGTGGATAAGGTAGCCAGGAAGGCTTATGGCATGCTTGCCTTCATCGGCAGGGGTACTGAGTATAAAAGCTGGGAAGTCATGCTGCAGCTACATAGAACCTTGGTTAGGCCACACTTGGAATATTGCGTGCAATTCTGGTCGCCACATTACCAGAAGGATATGGAGGGCGTTGGAGAGGGTGCAGAGGAGGTTTACCAGGATGCTGCCTGTCTGGAGGTTATTAGCTATGAGGAGAGGTTGGAGAAACGCGGATTGTTCTCACTAGAGCGACGGAGATTGAGGGGCGACTTGATAGAAGTTTACAAAATTATGAGTGGCATGGACAGAGTAGATAGTCAGAAGCTTTTTCCCAGGAAAAGCCCATTGGAAGAGTTAATTACTAGGGGACATAGATTTAAGGTGAGAGGAGAAAACTTTAGAGGAGATGTGCGGGGCAAGTTTTTTACGCAGAGGGTAGTGAGTGTCTGGAATTCGCTGCCAGAGGAGGTGGTGGAAGCAGGTACGATAGTGGTGTTTAAGAGGCATCTTGACAAATACATGAATAGGATGGGAATAGAGGGATACGGACCCCGTAAGTGCAAAACGTTTTAGTTTGACAGGCAATATGATCGGCGCAGGCTTGGAGGGCCGAAGGGCCTGTTCCTGTGCTGTACTTTTCTTTGTTCTTTATTCTTTGATATAAATATAAAAACTGAAATGAAGAGAAATTTCTTCACTCGGGGGTTGTGAACTTGTGGAATTCTCTTCTACATAAGGCTGTGGAGGCCAAGTCACTGAATATATTTAAGAAAGGAATGGATAGATTTCTAGACTCCAAAGGCGTCAAGGAGTATGGGGAGAGTGCGGGAGGATGGCGTTGAGATAGAGGATCAGCCAAGATCATATTGAATGGCGGAGCAGGCTCAAAGGGCCGAATGGCCTACTCATGCTCTTATTTTCTATTGTCATTTAGAGGGGTATGAATTAATCAAGGACAGTTAGTATGGATTTGTTAAAAGAAGCTTGTGTCTTACTAGGAATATTTTGAGGAGATAACAAAGGGGAAGTCGAGGAGGGTAGCACATTTGATGTAGTCTACATGGATTTCAGCAAGGCCTTTAACAAGGTCCCAAATGACAGACTGGTCAGTAAATTGCAAGCTCATGGAATCGAAGGGAAAGTGGCAACTGGATCCAAAATTGTCTCAGTGGCTGAAAGGCAAGGGTGGAAATTTTTGTGATTAGGTTGAGAAAACATAGTTTTTCTGAATAGGAAATCACATCTGTCAAATCTGTTATGAGATTTTTCAGAGTGCAACTGGCAAGGTAGATGAGGAAAATTAGCGTAAGTAGTATATTTGGATTTTCAATAAACATTGGTTAAGGTACCACACAAGAGGTTGCTGCATCAGATTTAGGTTCGAGGGATTGTGGGTAATATTTTAGCTTGATTGAGGCTTGGCTGACAAATAGAAAACCAAGAATAGGAATAAACGGGTCTTTTTTGGGTTGGCAGGCTAAATAGGGATCTAGGACTTAGGAGCAGGAGTAGGCCACTCAGCCCTTCGAGCTTGCTCTGCCATTTGATAAAATCATGGCTAATCTGGTTGTGGCCTCAACTCCACTCTCCTACCTGCCCTCCATAACCTGACTCCCTTGCCTATCAAAAATCTATCTAACTCAGCCTTGAATAAATTCAATGACCCAGCCTTCACTGCTTTCCGGGGAAGAGAATTCCACAGACAAATGGCCATCTGAGAGATAACATTTCTGTTCATCTCCATCTTAAAAGAGAGACCTCTTACTCTTAAACTATGTCCCTTAGTTCTAGTCTGCCCCACAAGATGAAACATTCACCCAGTATCCACCCTATCAAGTCCCCTCAGGATCTTTTATGTCTCAACCAGATTTCCTCATTCTTCTAAACTCTAATGGTATAGGCCTAGCCTGTCCAACATCTCTTCATAAGATAAGCCCTTTCTCCTGGGAATGAGTTGAGTGAACCTTCTCTGAGCTGCTTCTAACGCTAGTATATTCTTATTCAAATAAGGATACCAAAACTGTGCACAGTATTCCAGATGTGGTCCCACAAATGCCCTAAACAGCTGCAGTAAAACTTCTCTACTTATATATTCCATTCCCTTTGCAATAAATGCCAACATTTTATTTGCCTTCCTAATCACTTGCCGTATCAGCATTCTAAACTTTTTGTGATTCATGTACCAGGACATCCAGATTCCTCTGTGCCTCGGAGTTCTGCAATCTCTCTTCATTTAAAGAGTATACTGCTTTTCTATTCTTCCTGCCAAAGTGGAGAAGTTCACATTTTTCCACATTATAATCCATGCGCCAGATTTTTGCCCACTTAATCTAGCTAAATCCCTTTGTAAACTCTTTTATATCCCCTTGACAACTTACTTTCCTACCTATCATTTTGTCATTGACAAATTTAGCTACGATACATTTGGTCTCCTCATTGAAGTCATTGATGTAGGTTGTAAATAGCTGAGGCACTGATTCCTGTGGCACTTCACTAGTTATAGCCTGTCAACCCGAAGATGACCCCTTCATAGAATGACAGAATCTTTACAGTTCAGAAGGAAGCCATTCAGCCCATTGAGTCTGCACTGGCTCTCTGAAAGAGCATTCTGCCTAGACCCACTCCCCTGCGTTATCCCCGTAACCTTGAACATTCTTCCTTTTCAGATAGCAACCCAATTCCCTTTTGAATATCTCAATCGAAGCTGCCTTCACCACCCTCTCAGGAAATTCATTCCAGACTCCAACCATCCTCTGGGTGAAAAATTTTTTCCTCACATCACAATTACTCCTTTTGTCAATTATTTTGAATCTGTGCCCTCTAGTTCTTGATGCTGTCTTGAGTGTGAACAGTTTCTCACTACTTACCCTGTCCGTACCCCTCAGGATCTTGAATACCTCCATCAAGTCTGCCCTCAGCCTTCTTTTCTCCAAGGAAAACAGTCCCAACCTCTCCAATCTATCCTCATAGCGATAGTTCTTTATCTCTTGTGAATCTCCTCTGTACTCTCACCAATGCCTTCACATCCTTCCTCAAGTATGGTACCCAGAACTGGACACAGTGCTTCCAATGAGGCCTAAACGGTGTCCTATACAAAGTCAACATGACCTCTTTACTTTTGTACTCAATGCCCCTATTAATAAAGCCTAAGATACTATATACTTTATTAACTGGTCTCTCAACATCCTTCCTCTCTGCTTCCTGTTCACTAGCCACACCTCTATCTATGTTAATATGTTACCCCCTACACCATGAGCTCTTTTTTGTGTTGCAACCTTTGATGTGGCACCTTATCAAATGCATTTCCAAAAACCAAGTACACCATATCTACTGGCTCCCCTTTATCCACATTGTTTGTTACTTCCTCAAGGAATTCCAATAACTTAGTTAAGCACGATTTCCCTTTCACAAAACCATGTTTGCTCTGTTTGATTCCATTATGATTTTCTAAGTATCCTGCTATAACCTCCTTAAAAATGGATTCTAGCAATTTCCCTATGGCAGATGTTAGGCTAACTGGTCGAATGTTTCCTGCTTTTTGTCTCCCTCCTTTCTTGAATAAACATGTTACATTTGCTTTTTTTTAATCTGCTGGGACCCTTCCAGAACACAAGGGATTTTTTGAAAATTATAATCAATGCCTCTGCTATCTCTGCAGCCACTTCTTTTAAGACCCTAGGTGATGTGACACAACGATCAGTTTTTGATCCTTGATTTATTGTAATGGTTTAATTGTAGCAACTGAGTGTAATGCATCCAAGTTTGCTGATGATACAAAGCTAGATGGGAAAGTAAACTTTGAGGGGAATGCAAAGAGGTTGTGAAAAGAGATAAACGGGGCAAGGCGGCGGCAGATGGAGCAGATGCAGGAAAATGCAAAATAATCCACTTTGGTTGGAAGAATAGAAAAGCAGGATATCTTCTGAAAGGTGAGGGACAAGTAAATGTTTGTATTCAAAGAGACTTTAGTGTTCTTGTACATGAATCACAGAAAATTAACATGCAGGTACAGCAAACAATTAGGAAGGCAAATGGCACGTTGGTTTTTATTGTGAGGGTATTGGAGTTCAACCGTGAGGAAGCCTTTCTGCAATTATACACAACTTCTATAAGATTATTCACTGAATACTGTGCACAATTTTGGTCTCTTTACCCAACAAAAGATATCTCTGCCTTAGATGGGATACAACAAAGTTTCACTGGATTGATGCCTGAGATGAGAGAGTGCCCAATGAGGAGCAACTGAGCACCCTCAAGAAGAAGGGGTGGCTGGGGCTCCTGCGCATGCCGCTGGAGAGTCACAGTGAGCCATCGCTGGTCGGCATCTAGTTAGACCCAGATAGACAGCGCTTGTCATTCCTGCAGATGACCGAGAAAAACCGCACATGTCCAGGGAACGGGTCAGTCACATTTGCCACCTGCTGAAAAATCTGATGCCACGGGGACATGGAGGGCATCCACTGCCAGTGGCCATGAAAGCAACTGCAGCGCTCAATTATTATGGCAGTGGCTCCTTTCAGGGCTCCACAGGAGGCCTCTGTGGGATATCACAAGCCTCCACCCACAAATGAATCTATGAGGTCACGGAAGCCATATTCACGAAGGCTCACAACTTTGTGCATTTTGCCCGGGATCAGGAAAGCCAGGAAGCAAGAGCACTGGGATTTCCCCAGATCTCAGGTTTCCCAAAGATGCAGGGTGCCATCGACTGCACCCATGTGGCGCTCAGATCTCCGTCGCAACAAGCGATCCACTACGTCACCCGCAAGAGCTTCCACTCACTGAATGTTCAGCTGGTGTGCGACCACCATAAATGCATCCTGCACGCCTGCACACAATTCCCAGGGAGTGTCTATGACTCCTACATTCTCAGTAGATCTCAGATCCCTGATGTCTTCCAGGGTTCACAGAGGCTGCAGGGTTGACTCCTAGGGACAAGGGCTACGCACAGAGGACATTACTGATGACGACTGTGCGGTGGCCTCAGACTGCAGCAGATAGCAGGTACAATGGGATTCATGCTGCAACTTGCACTTTGGTAGAGTTTCCGGTGCCTGGACCGGTCTATATTGCCCTGCAATTCAGTCCACAGAGGGTGTCACGCACCGTTATCACCTGATGCGCCCTTCACAACCTGGCGCTACAATGGGGAAAGGAGCTGGCTGAGGAGGAGATGGAGGAACTGCACTTCTTCTCCGATGAGGAGTTGAGGGTGAGCAGATCCTCAAAGGTGACGATGATGGTGATGAGGCCATCGCACTGGCCAGATGAAGCCAACGCGCTTGGGAAGCCCTCATAGCTGCTAGATTTGTGGAGGATGATGACGACATGCAGTGAGGACACTCCATAGATCGTCACATTGCATCTGTGAACCTCTGACCCCTGTCATACCCTCTGTGATAAGGCTCCTGTTATAGAGATGCAGCAGACGCCCATACTCCCTACATTCTAGCAGGACGATGATCACATGCAGTGGGGACAGTCCATAGATCCTCACATAGCTCATGTGAATGCCTTGACTCCTGTCTGACTGATGGCAGATCGCTTGCACCCTGTGAACGGGATCATATCATGGAGATGCAGCGGGGAAACTTTAATTTCTCCTGATCCTATGGCATCTTTCATGAGCTGAACCCTTCAGGACCACACTGTCACCGGACACAAATGCTGATCAGATGGGAGGCCAGCCACACCTCAAAGGTGCTGGGAGCACACAGAGGACAACTAAAAAAGAAATAAGGAGGGAGAAGATTAAATATGTGCGTAAACTAGCCAGTAATATAAAAGAAGATTGCAAGAGTTTTTTTAGATATATAAAGGGTAAGAGAGAGGCAAAAGTGGACATTGGGCCGTTGGAAAATGACGCTGGAGAAGTAGTAGTGGGGAACAAAGAAATGGCGGAGGAACTGAATAGGTACTTTGCGTCAGTCTTCACAGTGGAAGACACGAGTGACATCCCCAAAGTTCAAGAGAGTCGGGGGGCAGAGGTGAGTATGGTGGCCATTACCAAGGAGAAGGTGCTAGGAAAACTGAAAGGTCTGAAGGTGGATAAATCACCTGGACCAGATGGATTACACCCCAGAGTTCTGAAGGAGATAGCTGAAGAGATAGTGGAGGCGTTAGTGGTGACCTTTCAGGAATTACTGGAGTCAGGGAGGGTCCCAGAGGACTGGAAAATCGCTAATGTAACCCCCCTGTTTAAGAAGGGAGTGAGGCAAAAGACGGGAAATTACAGGCCGATTAGCCTGACCTCGGTCGTTGGTAAGATTTTAGAGTCCATTATTAAGGATGAGGTTTCAGAATACTTGGAAGTGCATGGTAAAATAGGGCAAAGTCAGCATGGTTTCATCAAAGGGAGGTCATGCCTGACAAATCTGTTAGAATTCTTTGCGGAGGTAACGAGTAGGTTAGACAAAGGAGAGCCAATGGATGTTATCTACTTGGACTTCCAGAAGGCCTTTGACAAGGTGCCGCACAGGAGGCTGCTCAGTAAGATAAGAGCCCATGGTGTTAGAGGCAAGGTACTAGCATGGATAGAAGATTGGCTGTCTGGCAGGAGGCAGAGAGTGGGGATAAGGCGGTCCTTCTCAGGATGGCGGCCGGTGACTAGTAGAGTTCCGCAGGGGTCAGTGTTGGGGCCACAACTTTTCACTTTATACATTAATGATCTAGATGAAGGAACTGAGGGCATCCTGGCTAAGTTTGCAGATGATACAAAGATAGGTGGAGGGACAGGTAGTATTGAGGAGGCGGGGAGGCTGCAGAAGGATTTGGACAGGTTAGGAGAATGGGCAAAGAAGTGGCAGATGGAATACAACGTGGGGAAGTGTGAGGTCATGCACTTTGGTAGGAAGAATAGAGGCATAGACTATTTTCTAAATGGGGAGAGAATTCAGAAATCTGGAGTGCAAAGGGATTGGGAGTCCTAGTCAAGGATTCTCTTAAGGTTAACTTGCAGGTTGAGTCGGTAGTTAGAAAGGCAAATGCAATGTCAGCATTTATTTCGAGAGGACTAGAATATAAAAGCAGGGATGTGCTGCTGAGGCTTTATAAGGCTCTGGTCAGACCACATTTAGAACATTGTGAGCAATTTTGGGCCCCGTATCTCAGGAAGGATATGCTGGCCCTGGAGAGGGTCCAGACGAGGTTCACGAGAACGATCCCAGGAATGAAAGGCTAAACATATGAGGAACGTTTGAGGACTCTGGGTCTATACTCGATGGAGTTTAGAAGGATGAGAGAGGATCTGATTGAAACTTACAGAATACTGAAAGGCCTGGATAGAGTGGACGTGGGGAAGATGTTTCCATTAGTAGGAGAGACTAGGACCCGAGGGCACAGCCTCAGAGTAAAGGGAAGACCTTTTAGAACAGAGATGAGGAGAAACTTCTTTAGCCAGAAAGTGGTGAATCTATGGAATTCATTGCCACAGAAGGCTGTGGAGGCCAGGTCATTGAGTGAATTTAAGACCGAGATAGATAGGTTCTTGATTGGTAAGGGAATCAAAGGTTACGGGGAGAAGGCAGGAGAATGGGGTTGAGAAACTTATCAGCCATGATTGAATGGCGGAGCAGACTCGATGGGCCGAATGGCCTAATTTCTGCTCCTATGTCTTATGGTCTTATAAATGGACAGAACTCTGTACTACTGGCCCAGGACATTCTGGCAGCAATGATAAGCCCCATAGAGGTGCAGGCATGACTGATGTGTCCAACGACTGTGAAGACACAATATCAGTGTGCTGGGAAGGTTGCAAAAAGCACGGGGAAAAGGCCTTGGACTGAGTTGCCTGCCTTTATCTTGTGCAGGGACCGAGGTTTCACTTCTGAGCGACATGAACACTGCTCATCAGAACAAGGAGCCATAGGTAAGGAGACATCCTTGGGAGTTTATTTACAATAGTGAACATTATGCACACGTGATTAACACCCATGCCCAGGCTGTGCAACTACACCTTCTTAACCTTTCTAATCCTGCTGCTACGTCTTGGTGCTCCCCAGGCATCCACAGAGAGGTGGAGGCAGCCTTCTGACTGCTACACCCTGTCTGTGATTACCTTAACTCTGGAGGGCCGAGACCTGGAGGGCCAAAGCCTTCTTTCAGAGTCCTGCTGTGCGGCAATGGCACCCTCCTCGGCCTGTGGAGCTGGAGCTGTGGGGGTCACAGGAAGAGGCGATTCGGATGGGCTGGACACGCCCAGGAATCACCTGGGTGGATGGCCCCGGGGTGTGCACCTGCTGATCCTCCTCCCTATGGTTGCTTGAGGGCCCCTGGCTGACTCCTTCAGGAGAAGGGGAAGCTGGAGTGAGATCGGGCTGCACCACACCCTTCTCACATTGAGACTGTTGAAGACCAACTATGGTGTCAGCGATGGTGTTGAGGCCACGCAGCAGTACAGGACCAATGTACTAGACCAAGGTCTCCATGACAGCCGCCATCCTACCAGTGTTGACCTCGGTGCGTTGGCATGCCAGCGCTATCACCTCAGCCTGAAGGCGGACGGACTGCTCCATTGTGCCTTGTAATCTGAGGAACGCAGCAGACATCCCTCCCTGATGCTCCTGAGCTTGCCTTTGCAGCTCTAGCAACTGTGACATGACCCAGTCCAGAGATTCGTCATGTGACTCAGACTCAGCAGATTTCTGGCCTCCAGCAGTCCTCCGAGTGCCAGACACCTGGGAAGTCCCTGCCACCACCTCCTGTGGATCAGACAGTGTAATGTGCTCACCAGATTGTGACCCTGAGGCTACTCTAAAGCTTGGTCCCACCAAGGTGTGTGTCTCTGCACTGGTGAAGGGTGTGGGCGAGTGCTGTGTCAGGTCTTCAATGAGGGTGTCATCAGATTCTTCTTCCAAGGTGTCTTCGGGGCTTAAGCCGAGGACCTGGGCTGTGGACTCCCTCGGCTGTTTCCCAGATGTGCCTGAGAAAGCAAAAAGAGATAATTAGAGCATGGCAGGGGACTGCAGAACCAGAGAACTGACTCACGGTATGGTTGTCTGATGGATGTTGCACTGCTGGATCCTCACTTGGTTGAGCATCGCCGACCTCACCATCAGCACAGGAATGGTCCAGATCACCGCCGGCCAGCTGAATGGCTCTGTTTTTAAAGTCCATGCGGACCTTGATTTCAGACATTCCTGCACCAGTCTTTGATTTCTCCCTTTTGTTGTGTGCCAGCTTGTCTTACATAAATACAAATGGAGAAAGTGTAAGCAGGTGCCTGCCTGGCCAGATGATAAGGATGCCTGGCAGTGTGGCTGGTGAGTAATGCCATGAGGACACGATCCACAGGGCAGATGAAGGTGTGTGTGAAGCAATAAATGGCGATGTCCCTTGAATTGGCAGTGAGTGAGATCCCTGTGGATGCGTGATGGGTTTGTGAGTGTGTGAGTTGAGAGTGATGAGAAGAGTGACTAACCCTGGCAGAACGGAGGAGGTCATTCATCCTCTTGTGGCACTGGATGGCTGTCCTCTTTTGCAGGGTGTGGCACTGATCATTGTTGCCAGCACCTCCCATGCAGGGTTGGTTAGTGACTTTGCTTGCTGGCCTTCGTAGAGCATATCACGGTGGGCCTCCACTGTGTCTAGTAGACGCTCGAGGGAGGCGTCACTAAATTTGGGGGCAGCTTGTTTCCTCCCTTTGGCAGCCATCACTTCCCAGCAGCTTCCTATCCCTTGAAGAGTGCTCACTCTTTGCAGGGGCGGCTTTTAAACATGGCGCTCGGTTTACTGAATGCCTGAGGTGACCGCGAGGCGGGCGAATCAGAGCATGCCTCATCAGCGACCTGGCATGTTTCCCGGGAATGCCTAATGAGTGAGGTGGGAATGGAGCGATAAGGCATGAAAACCTTTCCCACCCTCTACCGCACTTAGTGCAAATCTGGGACAATTCCACCCTCTGTATAATGTTTATCACAATGGTGCAACGTTTAAATGACTCAACTCTTATTTTCCTTCCCTGCCGATGTGTGTGTGTGAGGAGGTGCTTAACTCTAATTAATGTCGTCTCTTCATAATGCATTCAAAATAAAGATTACCCCTTTTCAGATAGTCGACCACTGAATTGTTTTTGGTGCAATCAGTTAGAGTACCAAGATGGCCTTCTCTTTTAAAGATGAAATTTTGGCATTGGCTAGTCATCCAAGTAGAAAGGCACACTTCAGTACAGACATATGTACATACAGAGGCAGAGACATCTGGATAATGACAACCCTACATACAGCTTTGTTTAAAAGAAAACTATTGAATCTCATCATAATTACAGCAGGAAGACTGGAACATTGACCCAGCCTAAGGTACAAACTTATAACTAGAGGGATTAACTAAGCTGTCCCTTTCTCCCAATGCATCACCTTCTCTCACACAATGTGCTATTTGAAATGGATGTCAGTAATGTACAATAACTAAGTTCTTCAAGTAGTGAACAAATCTTACAACTTTTCAAAAAAGAAACTTACTTGAGTATAAGTGCCATGGTTTCCTTCCTGTCCTTGCCTTGGAACGGCAGTGACCCTGTTAACATCTCAAACTAGGCAATAAAATCAAAACAAATGTGTTAGAGAAATCACAAACAGCCAACCTCACCCACAGAAATCATTCAAATTACTTATTTCATTCAGTGACTGAAGTGAAGATGTTCATCAATCAACACATACTGTTGAAGCATTGTAAGCAATGTACTTTTGAATGTCTCTTGCTTCTACAAGACTTTTTTTTTGCACATTCAGTGATTAATAGTTGAGTGAAGCCAGGGACAACAGCACCATAAAAGATATCAACTCAACTATTGAAGTTTTTGGGGGGACTTGGAAAAGTTTGAAAGAAACCGTACAACGTGCTGATGGGAGAGTCTCAAATGACCAATGGTTTAATTTGTAGGCCAACAATCCAGATTCAGGCGTTTTGCATTTTAACTTCTGCATAAAGTACAAAGAATTAAATGGTTTCACAGGCAGGGGAAGCAACGTGTTAAGATTTGTGCTGTTTTGCTTTGCATTGATTCAAAGTTGACAGGCACCAGTTTTTAAATTTCTAGTATAAACAAGACCCTCTTGAGCACAAAGGACTCTGTCACTATAATCTGTTTGATTCTACATCCTTGTACAACTACTTAAATGTTCTCTTTCCAAGTTAGTTTTTAGGGTTGTGTTCAATGGAAAAGGATTCTAATATGAAATAAACTGCCTGGCAGCAGTGCCTTTGGATGTCCTCATCTTCTTCAGGATATAGTTGGGTGCCTCCTAGGCCAAACTCAGCACCATAAATGTAAAAGCTACCATGTTTTACTTTGGCTATTGGCAAATGAGCTCACAGACCACCAGTACAAGGCCAGCAATTTATTTTCTTTTTGCAATGGGAAACCAGCACCTTTAAATAGAAACACTTTGAATAAGATATAAACTGAATGTATAAAATTGAGAGCAAGGCTTTTCGGTTATGCACATCTCATCTTGTTCAGTAGCTCTATGAGAGGTTCAGATGTCTTTAGAGAGAAGAAGGGGAAAATGGAGATGATGGGGTGGTGAAGATAAATTCCCTCAATCATCCTGCTTGAGGTCAGGCTGAACCATGGCAGAATAAGCAAGAAAGTGGAGTCCTGAGACCTACAAGAGCTCTACCACCCTGACTTGGACATCCTTTCTCCTGCCCAGGCTGAGACCGCTGGAGCAAGGGGCTGCTTCCTCCTTCAGCTGCTGCATATGAATGGCAGAAGAGAGGCAGGAGTTAGCTCCCTGGTGGATTTTCTTTCTTTCAACCCATATTATCACAGATGATATCCACAAATTAAAGTTTCTACTCTTCAGTTTCTTATGCACGCAAGATCATTTGAACAGATTCCTAGGCTTCTAATGGACGTTCAATCGTCTCTTCCTGTCTGACCAATTGTTAGTGAATCTACACAACATGAAACTGTCTATAAGATGGTGCTATTTCCCAATCTCACTTGGAGATGCTGAAAGATCTAGGAAATATTAAACTAGCTCCCCTAGCAGAAAAATGGCAGGATCAGACTGACCACCTAGTTTACAGTCAGCCCAATTTTATTTTTCATTAAAGTCAAGAGGATGGAAAGTTATGTCAAAATTATGCCCATTACCCTTGTGAATTTTGACTCTGGCCCTTTTTGAGGTGGGAATATGGTGCACTGCTGGGGAAGAATAGAAAAAATTTAACATCTAACCTAGGTTTGCTTGATATGTTAACAGCTGGGGGCAAAAAGTGGGAAATCATTTGCTTTCCCAATAATGAGATCCCTCAACTTCAAGGGTACAAATCAAAAATTGTAAGTAGGTGCCATAAATACAGAGCAAAGTGGTACAAAAGAAAATGGAAAAACAAAAGAAAATATAGATCTCCAGCAAATGAGGAGAGTTTCGTTTTACTGAGGTAAATTATAAAGGTGCCAAGCTGAATCTGACAAGTACATTGTATCTTCATCAGCAATGTTTAGTGTATTTGTAATGTGGGGATACATTGAGGTATGGAACATGGGCTAGCAACTAAAAGTGAAGGAACAGAGCTGTTGGATCCAGTGCCCTTGGTTTGTTGGGGCTAAAGGATCGGGGCTGCACGCTTGTATTGGGGTGACCCAATCGGTACAGAGACAGAGAACACCAGGAGATCGTTAGAATAAACACATGCTGTTTATTTATAAACTAAACCCTACAACTACACTTGTGTGCTCACAACATAAAAATCTGTCTTCACTCATCAGTGACTAACTCAAGACTCTCCCACAGAGAGGTAGCAATTGGGTATTAAGATCATGTGACCTTAAATTACAATGCTTGTCTTAAAGGTATTTCATATATCAGATTACTACAAGAGCAAAAACTGTAACAGTTTGTGCTGATAGACTCAGCTCCTTTGCAGTTTAATTTCTGTGCAGTAACTTATTTTCTCCATCTTGCTTCCCTTCCTTGTTGCTATACTGTATGGGGCATGTCTACACAAGATTTCCACAGAGCATAGAATTCAAAAGAGGGAAAAATCTGACAAGAGTTTGACTGTTGATAACTCAGGTTCTTTCAACGTCACATGGTAATGGAAGCAATGGATAAATGAGTGGCACAGCCTCAGTGAAGAGCAAAGGACAGGTGCATGTATTCAGTGGACAAGCATTAAAAAACACAGGAGCATGATTTACCATTCCTAGTGCTGAAGGCTCTGACTAAACGTTCAGAAATGCATTGAGGAAAATACACAAGTTATTGTTTTGATCAGAGGTAAGTATTGAAACAAGCAAAAAAAGACCACACTCTGGAATCTTTTGACATATCCCATCATAACCTGTTCGCCCTGCACTCCCTCTATTGCTGTAGTGACACCAAAGTTGTGCCCTTGCTTTTTTTGAGTTCCAGTTTCCTTTGCTAGAATATCTTATGGGCTAATAATTTCAAGTACCAATTGGGGGGTCTATCTTTCTAAATGAGCTTTGGAGCCCTCTATAACACACTATTGTTCTGATTTGAACAGCTTATATGCCAAAAATGGATTTTCAAGCTGTTCCCTTAAACCAATTTCCACCTCTGTGTGGTTTTCTGCATGTAGTTTTCTACTCCATTATTTGCCAATAGCCTGAGTTGGGCATGTCAAAATTGTTCTGAAAGTATTGCTAAATTAATAGTTATTATCTATCCTATGCCCAATCCAACTTAATGCTGACAAACGTACATAGGTTGCCAAGAATATTTACTGCTCAAAGCACTATTTCTATAGTCTGCTAAGAAGAAAGAAAAACTGATTAGGTTGATAATATTTATATCTTGGCCCATTTAATCATTCATGTTGAAATTGAATCAAGATAATGGACTTCACCATTGAACAGACGATCTTTGACAAGCTGTTAATATATATATGATAACATGTACTAGATTGACAATAGAGATATTATACTAGCAGCATCCACCATCTCACTGACTATGGCACACTGCTCCAAGATGAAAAGGGAATACTTTGCATTAAATAAAATCTTGCATCTTGCTTTACATTTGGGATAATTATTATTTCTATACCCAATGTGAATTTTTGTTACCCTTCTTTCTCAAAACAAAGTTTTTTGTTCATTAATATGCTTCATAATCAATCTGCCAAAATTAACAACTTCTGGATAACTAAAGAAATGGTTGCACACTGTAATGAATAAAATGCTCATCTGGTATCTGGCTTCCACTAAATATCATATTTTATCTTCATCCTTTCTACCTATTTCCCTTACAAGTGCCACTGAAGTATATTCCAGTTTCCACAGATATAAGCTGATTTGACAATGTTCAGAACTCTATAAGATGACAAATTAGAAGGTGGCACATAATGTGACACCCAAAACTTTAAACATCACCCTAATCACAAACAGGAGGTCTTGTGGTGTAGTGTCCCTGTGCCTGAACCAGAAGCTCAAATCGCAGTCCAGGACTTGATGGCCACGGAACGTGTGTTCACAACAAGGCTAAACAGATTGACTATCAACCTGCAAATCCTTCCAACATGCCTATGACAGGCAGTAAGAGTGGAAGAGACTTCTGATCAGCAATGTTTGATGTGGAGTGCTGCCCTGCAAGCTATAGCTTCAGGCTAGTGGCCTGTTCCTGGAAAAACAAGCTACAGAAAACAGATGTACATGTGCTTTGTCTGGCTCCTGTATTTCTAGACAGGGGAAGCTTCTGCATCTAAGTAATTAAAAGTAGCATGAATTTTGTGTGTGCATTTTTAAAGGAAGCAAAGCTTGTATTTTGAAAATCAACTTAGTGTTCATACAAGATCCACCAAGGAGCTAGAAGACATCACTTTTCTACAGAAATTATTCTGAGGATGTGCTAAAAACAACAGGAATCAAATCTAGTTAACACACTATAAACATGAGACATGCCCTTATATAGAAAGGCCTATTTGCAAAGAGACAGCATTGGAGTCAGATTGATGTCTGCAGACAAGCGGTGGTAGCCAATTATCTGCAGATTAATGTAATTAAGGGGCCCACTAAAGCCCCGTTTCCATCCAACTGCCTGCAGCCACCAGGATCATGCCCAGTCAGCTGTGGCCACTTTTAAAATCAAAGAAACTTACTTGGCCTTCTCCCTCATTGTCTCCATCTTCAGATCAGCAGTTCCCACCTTGGCCAGTAGGGTTGCCAATCTGTAACTGCTTCCTTGGCTTTTAATTGGCTTCCCATTTCAATAGCAGTGGACATGTCTGGAACACACTGAGCGGAATCGTAACCCCATCTAGCCCCCAAAGATCCCTGAATGAAAATTCAACCGGTGTTGTCCTTTTACACATTGTTTGCAAGGAGACTTTTATTGCAGGTGCAGGCTTTAATGTCTTTCCATCCCAATGTACTCCTTTGTTATAAAAGGGTTCTGTAGAGGGATGAGCAGGCGTGAATGTTGAGGTTAGCCCTGGTTTCCCATGTCATCCCCTTAGTGTTTCTTCTGCTTGAAATAATATGGAAATGAGGGGATATGAGAAAGCTCTGGCTGGTAGAAGTAGGGAAAATCCCAAGATATTCTATAAGTATATCAATGGGAAGAGGAAAACCAGGGAAAGAGTAGGGCCCATTAGGGACCAAGGGGGCAATCTATGGGTGGAGCCAGAGGACATCGCTAGAGTGTTGAATGTATACTTCACATCCGTCTTCACCCAAGAGAATGACGATGAAGGTATTGAACTCAGGGAGAGAGGCTGCGAGGTTCTTGAGCAAATTGATACAGGGAGTGACAAGGTATTGGAGGTGTTGGCAGGCTTAAAAGTGGACAAATCTCCAGGTCCTGGTGATTTGTGTCCCAGGCTGCTGAGGGAGGTAAGGGAGGAGGTCGCAGGGGCTCTGACCCAAATTTTTAATTCCTCTCTGACCACGGGGGAGGTGCCAGAGGACTGGAGAACAGCTAATGTGGTTCCGCTATTTAAGAAGGGTTGTAGAGATAAGCCAGGGAACTACAGGTCAGTGAGTCTCACGTCAGTGGTAGGGAAACTATTGGAGAAAATTCTGAAGGAGAGAATCTATCTCCACTTGGAGAGGCAAGGTTTGATCAGGAATAGTCAGCATGGCTTTGTCAGAGGGAGGTCATGCCTAACACATTTGATTTAATTTTTTGAGGAGGTAACCAGGTGTGTAGATGAGGGTAGTGCAGTTGATGTAGTTTATATGGATTTCAGCAAAGCCTTTGACAAGGTCCCACATGGGAGGCTTATAAAGAAGGCAAATGCACATGGGATACAGGGTAATTTGATAAGGAGGATTCAAAATTGGCTTAGTTGTAGGAGACAGAGGGTGATGACAGAAGGATGCTTTCGTGACTGGAAGCCAGTGTCCAGTGGCGTACCACAGGGATCTGTGCTGGGTCCCCTATTATTTGTCATTTATATAACCAACATAGATGACTATGTGGGAGGTAGGATTAGTAAGTTAGACGGGATGGTCAAATGGGCAGATAAGTGGCAGATGGAATTTAACCCTGAAAAGTGTGAGGTGATACACTTTGGAAGAAGTAATTTGACAAGGAAGTATTCAATGAACGGCATAACACTAGGAAGTTCTGAGGAACAAAGGGACCTTGGTGTGTGTGTCCATAGATCTCTGAAGGCAGAGGGGCATGTTAGTGGGGTGGTGAAAAAGGCATATGGGACACCTGCCTTATCAATCGAGGCATAGATTACAAAAGTAGGGAGGTCATGCTGGGGTTGTATAGAACCTTGGTGAGGCCACAGCTGCAGTACTGTGTGCAGTTCTGTTTGCCACATTATAGGAAGGATGTGATTGCACTGGAGGGGGTGCAGAGGAGATTCACCAGGATGTTGTCCAGATGAAACATTTAAGTTATGAAGAGAGGTTGGATAGACTTGGGTTGTTTTCATTGGAGCAGAGAAGACTGAGGGATGGCCTGATCGAGGTGTACAAGATTATGAGGGGCATGGACAGGGTGGATAGGGAGCAGCTGTTCCCCTTAGTTGAAGGGTCAATCACAAGGGGACATAAGTTCAAGGTGAGGGGCAGGAGGTTTAGGGGGGATGTGAGGAAAACCTTTTTTACCCAGAGGGTGGTGACGGTCTGGAATGTGCTGCCTGGGAGGGTGGTGGAGGCGGGTTGCCTCACATCCTTTAAAAGTACCTGGATGAGCACTTGGCACATCATAACATTCAAGGCTATGGGCCAAGTGCTGGTAAATGGGATTAGGTAGGTAGGTCAGGTGTTTCTCACATGTCGGTGCAGACTCGATGGGTCGAAGGGCCTCTTCTGCACTGAGATTTTGTGATTCTGTGAAATGCTGCATTGTTGTACCACAGAGGCATCATAGCTGATTTCTGGATAAAAGTCAATGATGTGAATAATGATTGTTCTGTTCTTGCATACCACCTGAACAGTGATTAAATGCAAATCTTTTCTATTTATGTAGGTCATGGAGTTGATACAGAAAGCCTCAATTCCGACATAGGTGCCTTTTACAATGTTGTATGGTTGAGGGAGCCCAGTCATTGGGTGAAAGCTATGTCTAGCTATTGCCTCATTTCCACAGGGAAAGTGGTTATCCTTGAAAACATGGCGTTGATGACTTTCTTGATATATGTGTGCTCACTGCAGATTGCCTGATGTGACACACGTCCATTGCTGTAACTTGGAAAGGGATGAAAGCTCCATGCTGTGGAAAACTTTACTTTTACAGGCAGAATCAGATGATTCTGATCAGATTCTGATCAATTCTGATCAGATTTTGCAGCTATTTCAGATGTTGTCATCATACAGCAGATGGTATAATTCTGTGACAGCTTGTCTTGTAGAGCAGAAGTGGCAAAGACAAACAAGTTCTGATGCTCCCAGATACACATGCAGATGTTTACAACTGCAGAACCTTGGGTAGTTAGAGTGTGAATAAAGCACATTATGTGTTGTTGTGTCAAGAACTTGTTTCCCTCATTTAAATCGTGTAACACTATGGTTTTATCAAACAGCTAGCAGCAGAGTTGCATTCCACCACAATATGCCACTCATGGTTTGCCATATCCTACAATCTTTCATCATGCCAAATAACTTATGTTTGTTCAATGAGGAGTGCAGAAGAACATGAGCACATGGTTTTGTGAGAATATTATGTATAAGCAGTTACCATAAACCTATTATGGATATTTATCCCAGATGGTAGATGTCATGGAGATTGTAAGAAGAAATAAAAACTCCCATTTGTTAAATGCTTTTTTACAATCTCTCTAGTTCTCTCTCCTCTCCAGCACTCCCTCTCTCTCTCCAGCACTCCCTCTCTCTCACTCTCTCTCCCCAGCACTCTCTCTCTCTCTCTCACTAAAAATGGGGTGCCAACCTGTTGGTGACACAACACAGGATAACCAGCATGCAAAACAGCAAAAGCAGCATGTTAAAGACAGAACTAAGCAATCAGATCAGATCAAAACACTGTCATCCAGTTGCGAATAGAGGTAGACAATGAAACTAACAATGGGAGGAGGTGGCTCCATTAACATCCCATTCTCAATGATGCCACGATTGAAGAAGACAAGGCCGAAGCATTTCCAATCATCTTCCATCAGAAATGGCAAGCAGATGATCCATCTTGGCCCCCCTTCCTGGGTTACCACTATCACTGACGCCAGTCTTCACCAATTTGATTTACTCCACGTGATATCAAGAAACGGCTGAGTGCATTGGATATAACAAAGGCTATGGGCTCCAACAACATTCCTGTTGTAATGCTGAAGACTTGTGCTCCAAAACTAGCCAAACCTTTAAGCACTATTTTCCCGAATAGCTACAGCATTGACATCCATGCAACAATATGGAAAATTGTCCTGGTATGTCCTATTCAGAAAAAGCAGGACAAATCCAGCCCAGTCAATTATCATCAACATATCATCAACCATTCTTCTTGTTCATTCATGGGGTGTGAGCATTTCTGGCAAAGCCAGTATTTAATGCCTATTCCTAATTACCCTTGAGAAAGTGGTAGTGTATAGTTACACCCACAGTGCTGTTAGGAAGGGAGTCCCAGGATTTTGACCCAATGACAGTGAAATATTGGCAATATGGTTCCTAGTCAAGATTTTGTGTGACTTGGAGGGAAACTTGCAGGTGATGGTGTTCCCATGCACCTACTGCCCTTATTCATCAAGGTGGTAAAGATCATGGATTTGGAAAGTGCAGTCAAAGGAGCCTTGAAGAGTTGCTGCAGTGCATCATGTAAGTGGTACACACTGCTGCCACTGTGCGCTCGCAGTGGAGGAAGTGAATGTTTAAGGTGATGGATCGGATGCTGATCAAAATCCTGGAACTCTCTACTTATTAGCATTGTGGGAGTACCTTCAGCACATTGAGTGCAGCTGTTCAAGAAAAAGGCTCATCACCACCTTCTCAAGGGCAATGCGAGATTGGCAATATATGCTGGCTTTTACAGCAACCTTCATACCCTAAAGAGTGTTTTTCCAATGTGCACTATCTGGAGTCAATTGTAATTAATTTGAAAGGACTCTAAACCTCTGTCTTACACTCATGTCTGATGCAGAAGCCACACTGGGATTAAAAATCTTCTCTGCTACGATTGCGGATTAAGTACACTGTTCAGTTTTCAGCTCAAATTCAATAAAATAAGAAGGAAGCTGAGTTTTATTGCACTTTCTACAACCTTTTTGATGACAAGAATGCTATAATCATGGCTACTGTGAAAGGCTCAAATTTATCATGGTAAGATGGAAAGGGACCATCTGGTGTACAACAAAGATGGTGTTAATTATATATGTGAATACTTAACAAAGAGAAGATTGAATGTTGCATTGAGATAGACCATCGAACATCATTAGATACACCATACTGAAGCCATATTGACACAACTGGTGATAAATTATGACTTCAACATCAGGTTAATGTGCTTACATGAATTGCTTCTGTTGATTCTATTAACGCAGGTGAAATAACTTAATAACTTTGTTCAAATAGCAGGCAGAGAAATTTAGTATGAATACATTAATGACAATCCGAATACACCACAAACACCCAACTATTTCGTTTGGATTTTTGTAAATTATTAACCTAAAAACAAACTCAAATTACTCTCTCAGTGTTGTTCCTACATTACAATTACACCCCAAAACTGCTTACTTTGCTGCAAGGCACTTTGAAACATTCTGAGGTTGTAAAAAGGTGTTTCTTACAATCTCCATGACGTCTACCATCTGGGATAAATATCCACAGTAGGTCTATGGTAACTGCTTATACATAATATTCTCCCACCCACCAGTCCAAATTACCACATTTACAAGCTTGCCAATCTGCTTTGAAAACTACACCTGTGGTCGATAGCATTGTGGGACAGCACATTGATGCTTTAGTGCAATGCAGCATGGGTCTGCAGGAAATTACCACCATTCCCCACACAATGTGTTAACGATGTTATCCTGGAGACACACTGATCAGAAGCCAAGTGCTTCCCAATGAGGAGCAATAGTTCTCCCTCATTCCACATGGGCAGGGCCCCTTAGTAATAATATCTGAGAAAAGGGCTGAGGAAAAAAATCCAGCATAATTCACCAAAAAAAAAATCCCTCTATAGGTTACTTTCAATATGGCATAATATTGTTCCAAAACAGTGGAATGCTAGGGAAAAAAATACAGTTCTCAGTTAAGCATGTGGAAGAGAAATTGGTATACACTGTTCCCAGTATTCAGAGGTAAAATTGGTGAAAAGGATGTATTTGTAGCAGTGGAACGGCCAGCACTGAGGTTGCGCATTGGTACCACAGCTAATTTGTGAGGCCCACTTTATAATGCCATTGGGTCCCTTGGATATGTTAAAGAGGGGCCGAAAGTCTGTTTAAAGACTCCCATTTGAAGAAATAAGCCAGTTGATTAAGGGAAAAACAGGGCCTGCTCAGTTCAGTTTTTTAGGTGTTATCTTATTCAAAATAAATATGGAATCAGGGGAAGCAAGAGCTCAAAGGATTGGGAAGTTTCAAAGTCAGTGCTAGGGAGGAGGATAGGGGAAGGGAGATATAGGCCTGTATTTTTGCAGGATCAGGCAGACTCCTTGGACCTTTAAAAATGGCTGACAGAACCCAGGTGCAGAAATCTCTCCCTCATTTCCAACCAATCTAAATTTTGTTGATAGGGGAAAGGGGGCTGGGCGTGATTCACACGGAGGGAAACCCGAACTTGGCAGGGCCATTTGAACTGAGTGCCGAGTTCAAACAGACCCCATTTTGGCTGTTACAAGGACTTTAACCAGTGGTATGGGAGTAATAAATTGATAGAGTAGACATAAACACTTTTGAACGGCAAATAAGGTCTGCATAACTGTCATGATGTGAAATGTTTAAAATCCCCAGCTCTTTACACTTAAAAAAAAAACAGACTGCAGCTGTCACAGAGTTAATAGAAAAACCCTCTGTTGGACTGCTTTGATTGACAGGTTTTATACTGTAGGTTAAGAAAACAATAGCATCTGTTCAGGCAGTTTCAAAAGAACTCTTTGTTGAGATTTCCCCAAAGGCTATTATTATGTCATTATGAATGTTTGGAGTTTCAAATGTTACAATTATCTTAGCAGGGGTTCTGAGTTCACAGTTTGACTGTTTAATGAGGTTATTAAAGGATTTGCTGTCTTTGATGTGGGGTCTGAATAGAAGCTTGTTTTTAATGAGAGATCAACCATTCGAGGGATTTAAAATTTTTGCATGGATTCTATGGATGGGAGTTTTTTTCACTATCAATGTATAAAGCAAGAGCTGTACTAGATTGATGGAAGTTTATTTTCATCTTCAGAGGTCTGCCCATGGTAGCTCCTGTGTGAATGGCTATTAAGGTGACATGGATGATAGGTGGGGGACGTGAGTCAGTTTTGAGTTGACATGGAGGTTACCATGCGATTCGGGGTACCTTTTACTGAGGGGACTCCAGCAAATCAAGAAACTTTCCAATTCAAGCTTCCTGTTTCAGTAGCAAAAATTTAGCCCATAGTTTCTAGGATTCTGGAAGTCGGTGCTTGGGGGAATCATAGAATGGTTAGATCACAGAAGGAGGCCATTAGGCCCGTCGTATTCATGCTGGCTCTCTGCAAAAGGAACTTAGTTAGTCCTGCCCCTTCCCTGGCCTGAAAGCTGAACCAGTGATTTATAAATATTCATCCTAAGTTCTTTGCTTTTGTACCCTATGTCTCTATTTATAAATCCCAGGATCCTGCAAGCCTTTGTAACCACTGTTTTTTTCGCCATTGCAACAATTTGTGCACATATACCCCAAGGCCCTCCTATTCTTGCACCCTTTTAGAATTGCACCCTTTATGTTATATTGCCTCTCTCCAATCCTTCTAACAGAATGTACCACTTAACACTTCTCTGCATTAAATTGTGTTCACCTATTTCATCAGCAAGTCTATGTCCTCTTGGAGTCTACCACTATCCTCCTCACTGTTCACAATACTTTTAAGTTTTGTACCTTCTGCAAGTTTTAAAATTGTGCCCTACATACCCAAGTCTCGGTCATTAAAAACAAAAATAAAAATACGTGGAAAAACTCAGCAGGTCTGGCAGCATCTGCGGAGAGGAACACAGTTAATGTTTCTCGACCTGCTGAGTTTTTCCAGATATCTTTATTTTTGTTTTGGATTTCCAGCATTCGCAGTTTTTTGCTTTTATCTCGGTCATTAATATGCATCGAGTGGTCCTAATATCAACCTCGAGGGAACCCCACAGTATGTGTTCTCCCATCCAAAAAACAAACATTCACAATACTCTCAGTTTCCTGTCATTCAGCCAACTTTATATCCATGCTGCCATGGTCCCTTATTCCATGGGTTTCAACTTTGTTGGCAAGCCTAATATCAGGCACTTTATCAAGGGAGTTTGAGGGTCAGATCCTCGGGGACAGGGGCAAGGGGAGGGAAATCTGTGGTCAGAGGCCATTGGGTCGCAGACTAATCAAATTTATATTTTTTTGCAGGTGACGTTTAGGGCTGTTTTCCAGAGTGCACCCGAATTGTCCTTACCCAATATAGTTAACGGCACCTCCAATCAAAAGTGTGCATGTGTATGCTGACGGCCATTCTGGAGCCTTAAGAGGCCATGTAATGCATGAAAAATGGGCACTATGTGACTCAAATTCTGGACCATGAATTGTAAGAGGAATTAAATCTTGTTATCTGCAATAATTGATGCAAATGAGAAATCAAGGCCAGGGTATGACATGTTTTAAACAAAATACGTTGGCTGTAAGAACAGTTAAAATGCCCTTCACACGAAGCAATTTCCATTAAATTTCGTGAGCAAGTCAGGATTTTCTTGTCATAATACTGATGTCATTGACATTGCTGCCTCTGCAAAGCTTTTCAAGAGCGAGTACTTAAATATATCAATCAGGCAGATAAGCTATTGTAAATGCCACTAAATTTATTCTGCTAAACCAATTTGCTATTCTGTCAAATTTTTTAAAAATCAAAATGAAACTGCAAGAATTTTTAATGTTTGTTCAATCAATGACTGCATCAAGGAGGAGGAAGAAAGAAATAAAACAGTGTTACAAATGTGAGGTTGTTATGTTTTGGAATGGTGGGTTGGATTTATATGCCCCCGCCAGTGTGCTTTCAGTGGAAGGGGTGGGGGGGCAAGTAAAATAGGGTGGATGCCAAACCCACCATCTTCCCACCCACCCCCATGATACTTTAAGTGGGCGGTGCTGAAATCAGCAGCCTGCCGCCATGTTTAAATAAATAATCAAGGGTGAATTGAACTTGTTAACAACTAAATACATACTTTGGTTCTGTCTTCACAAAGGAGGACACAAATAACATACCAGAAATGTTGGGGAACACAGGGTTTAGTCAGAGGGAGGAACTGAAAGAAATCAGTATTAGCAGGGAAATGGTGTTGGAGAAATTGATGGGATTGAAGGCCGATAAATCCCCAGGGCCTGATAATCTATATCCCAGAGTATTTAAGGAAGTGGTCCTAGAATTAGTGGATGCATTGGTTGTCATCTTCCAAGATTCTATAGACTCTGGAACAGTTCCTACAGATTGGAGGGTAGCTAATGTAACCCCATTATTTAAAAAGGGAGGCAGAGAGAAAACAGGGAATTATAGACCAGTCAGCCTGACGCCGGTAGTGGGGAAAATTCTAGAGTCCATTATAAAAGATTTAATAGCTGAGCACTTGGAAAACAGTTGCAGAATCAGACAGAGTCAGCATGGATTTATGAAAGAGAAATCATGCTTGACAAATCTACTGGAATTTTTCGGGGATGTAACTAGTAAAGTTGATAAGGGGGAGCCAGTGGATGTGGTTTATTTGGACTTTCAGAAGGCTTTCGACAAAGTCCCACATAAGAGATTAGCGTGTAAAGTTAAAGCACATGGGATTGGGGGTAGTATATTGAGATGGACAGAAAACTGGTTGGCAGACAGGAAACAAAGAGTAGGAATAAGCAGGTCTTTTTCCGAATGGCAGGCAGCGTCTAGTAGGGTACCGCAGGGATCGGTGCTGGGACCCCAGCTATTCACAATATATATTAATGATTTAGATGAAGGAACTAAATGTATTATCTCCAAATTTGCAGATGAGACAAAGCTGGGTGGGAGGGTGAGCTGTGAGGAGGATGCAGAGATGCTTCAGTGAGATTTGGACAAGCTGAGTGAGTGGGCATATGCATGGCAGATGCAGTATAATGTGGATAAATGTAAGGTTATCCACTTTGGTAGCAAAAACAGGAAGGCAGATTATTATCTGAATGGCTATAAATTGAGAGAGGGCAATGTGCAACGAGACCTGGGTAGCATTGTACACCAGTCGCTGAAGGTAAGCATGCAGGTGCAGCAGGCGGTAAAGAAGGCAACTGGTATGTTGGCCTTCATAGCGAGAGGATTCGAGTACACGAGCAGGGATGTCTTGCTGCAATTATACAGGGCCTTGGTGAGACCACACCTGGAATAATGTGTGCAGTTTTGGTCTCCTTATCTGAGGAAGGATGTTCTTGCTATAGAGGGAGTTGAGCAAAGGTTTACCAGGCTGATTTCTGGGATGGCGAGACTGACATATGTGGAGAGATTGAGTCGGTTAGGATTATATTCGCTGGAGTTCAGAAGAATGAGGGGGGGGATCTCATAGAAACCTGTAAAACTCTAACAGGACTAGACAGGGTAGATGCAGGAAGGATGTTCCCGATGGTGGGGGAGTCCAGAACCAGGGGTCACAGTCTGAGGATACGGGGTAGATCATTTAGGACTGAGATGAGGAGAAATTTCGTCACCCAGAGGAGCAGTGAGCCTGTGGAATTCGCTACCACAGAAAGTAGTTGAGGCCAAAATATTGTATGTTTTCAAAAAGGAGTTAGATATAGCTCTTGGAGTGAAAGGGATCAAAGGTTATGGGGAGAAAGCGGGAGCAGGCTATTGAATTGGATGATCAGCCATGATCATAATGAATGGCGGAGCAGGCTCAAAGGGCTGAATGGCCTACTCCTGCTCCTATTTTCTATGTTTCTACGACCACAATAATATGCAGTTGGTGTAGGCAGTCCGATGGGAGTGGGCAGGATGTTTTTTTAAAAAACTTTTTGAAATGGCGGGAAGGAAGATGGTGTACTCTATTCGGGAGGTCCCCTTTGCACATCAGGAAGCAACCCCCACTAAGATAGAAAGGGGGATACTATCTGCCTGCTCGCCAAAACCCACCAACTCCACCACCATGCACCCCACTTACATCCCTAAACTACCCAAACCCTGCCCACCCAATAACCCGGACTTACCTTGTTCCAGGATCCATGATCTTCTTGTTCCTGCTAGCAGTGCCGGCTAATGCGCTCGTGGTGCTGCCGGGACTGGTGGGGCTGTTGGCCAATCAGATTGGCTGACAGCCTCTGAGGGTGGGACATCCTCCCAGTGAGGGACAGAAGTCCCACTGGCAGATAATTTAGACTGCCTTCTGTCTGCAACACATTATGGTTGCAGGGCGGGCTGGTGTGGAACAAGTCAGCTCCATTCCGACTTCACTTCTGGGGGTGGGGGGAGGAGCTGTTCATGCCCACTTACTATAAAGCCCTGTGTCTTTAATTTATGGTAAGATGGAGGAATGAAGGGGTCATGTGACCTGTTCTGAATTTTGCCTGACAATAAGCCTGGGTGGCTTTGTTGTTAAAGGTTAAAGGTCGGTTGGTTGTGGGGGCGGGGGGGGGGGGGGGGGGTGGATTGTTTTAGTGGGAAGAAGGTGCAAGATATTCACACCTGTAAACAATGACCTGAGCAGCTGTGTTGAAGATGGATAGGCTCTGAACCTCTAAGTTCCAGGGTGGTGCTCGGAATGTCGGAATTTGTAAATGGTTAAACTTTAATCTGTGTATTTAATTCTAGGATAGAATGAAGTTGAAGGTGTGGAGGATAGCCAATGAGCGTTTCTACCTGGGAACAAGGCTCATGTGATTCGTATTGCCATGGGGATAGGCTTTGAGAGGGGAAGAGTCCGTAGGGAGCTGGTGTAGGATCAAATTACAAATTTTCCTAAAAATTTCATTGAACCTCACAGACAGGGTTAGTCTGCAAGAATCCAGGAGAGAGAACAGAGATAGAGGCAGCAAGTCTTTATTGTTCATGAGGCAAAACGTAGGTGTGAGTTCACACCCCAAATGAAGAAACCAAGCTCGTGAGGGTTTAAGCAAAGCTGGAAGATTCACCTAGCTTTAGCCAGAGGGAAAGGTCTCCAGCGTAACCCATACCATGAAAGTCAGTTCAGGGATTAGAATTTATCTGGCTGAAAAGGGAAAAGGTGCTACAAATCACTTTGGACTAACTCCTGGAGAATGAAATATCCACTTGAGGGACGGAGTAAAGTATAAACATGGAGGGAGATTATCAATTTAAACATTAAACGAGGTGCCTTTTCTGTAGTTTAATTTCTTTCATACCAGGTCAGAGGTCTCAGATTGCAGAAAGATCTTAATTCTCAGATGTCATCAGTGCATGCTGAGTTTACCTCATTCATATTCACTTCCAGTCTCTCAAACTTATTCTTCCAACTTCGCTTGAAAAAAACAAAAGTTAACTGCCAGCAATGTCTTTTTTAATCAAGAATCAAATGCTACCAACCTTCGGCTGCACCCTTGAAAAATTAGATGGAAAAAGACGTGCCAGTAAATCATATCCCTTTTCTCATTGTTAACAGTGGAAGATTATTTCACTCACCATTAAAACACCAAAGGACCACCAGTCTGCACTTTGTGCATGGCCACGCCGGTTGACTACTTCGGGAGCCATATACTCTATTGTCCCACAGAAGGAATACGCTCTCTTGTCATGGTCGACAGCCTCCTTGCTGAGCCCAAAGTCTGAGCAACAAGAATTACTTTTAGTATCGCTGAAATCTTGTCAAACTGTCAGAAATGATGTGTAGAACTTAAATGTTCGATTTCAATGCTGCTCGGTTTGATCCTGATCAACATTAATATAAAGTGTACTCACCTGTTATTTTAATGTGACCATCTTCATCTAGAAGTACACTGAAATTCAAACAGCAGCAAAATGAAATGAGAAACCCCGCAACATAGACAAAGATTGAAATCCACCTCCATATTTGAAATTCAGACATATCACAAAGTCTTTTCCCAATGACAATGATGTCTGCAGGAATATGTAACTAATTGTTGGTATTGAGTACAGATTCTAGTCGTTTTTCATTTGAGGTTTACGGTGAATTTTGGGCTTCAAAGTTAGGTGAAGTGCAAGCAATTATCAGCCTGGCCTAACAATGCACAGGAATCCTCCCCGACAGGATTAACTCTGTTTCCATTTCTAATGCTAGACAGAAAGTGGCAAGAACTGTAATTAGTGTCTTCTTTCAGTGCTTTCAGCCAACTGATGGTTCACTGACTCTGAATCTTCAGCATCTGTCACACTGTTAAGCGGAGGATAATTTATTACTGAGGGTGAATAGGGACATTTTAGATTATATGTTGTGCGTGTGAGCGAGTTGTAATTCGCAAGCTCCCTTCAATTTCTCACATGAACAAAAACACTTCAATTTGGAGAATGGTTATTTAATTGTTGTTAGTTTAGCTCAGTGTTAACATAAGAACATAAGAAATAGGAGCAGGAGTAGGCCATTCAGCCCTTCAAGCCTGCCTCGCCATTCAATAAGATCATGGCTGATCAGCCCCAGGCCTCAACTCCTTTTTCGTGCCAGCTCCTCATAGCCCTCAACTCCCCGATATTTCAAAACTCTATCTACCTCCTTTTTAAATACTTTCAGTGATCTAGCCTCCTCAGCTCTCTGGGGTAGAGAATTCCAGACATTCGCTACCCCCTGAGAGAAGAAATTCCTTCGCATCTCAGTTTTAAATGAGTGGTCCCTTATTCTGCACCTATGTCCCCTAGTTTGAGGTTCCCCCACGAGTGGAAACATCTTCTCAACATCTACCCTGTCAAGCCCCCTCAGAATCCTGTACATTTCAATAAGATCACCCCTCATACTTCTAAACTCTAATGAGTAAAGGCTTAACCTGTTTAGCTGTTCTTGATAAGTCAACCCCTTCATCCCAGGAATCAGCCTAGTGAATCTCTTTTGAACTGCCTCCAATGCCAGTATATCCTTTCTTAAATACGGGGTCCAAAACTGTACACAGTACTCCAGGTGTGACCTCACCAACACCCTGTACAGTTGTAACAAGACTTCCCTATTTTTAAATTCCAACCCCCTAGCAATACAGGCCAAAATTCCATTTGCCTTCTTAATTACTTGCTGCATCTGCATGCTAACTTTTTGTGTTTCATGCACAAGAATGCCCAGGTCCCTCTCTGCTGCAATTTTCTGGAGTCTCTCTCAATTTAAATAATAATCTGTCTTTTGTTTCTTCTTACCAAAGTACATGACCTCACACTTTCCTATGTTAAACTCCACCTGCCAAGTTTTTGCCCATTCACTCAATCTATCTATATCCCCTTGCAGATTCCTTATGTCCTCATCATAACATGCCTTCCCACCTACTTTTGCGTCATCAGCAAATTTGGATACATTACACTCTGTCCCCTCCTCCAAGTCATTAATATAGATAGTAAATAAATGAGGCCCTAGGACTGGTCCTTGTGACACTCCACGAGTTACGTCTTTCCAACCTGAAAATGACCCATTAATCCCAACCCTCTGTCTTCTGTGTGTTAACCAATCCTCAATCCATGCTAATACATTACCCCCAATACCATGAGCACCTTATCAAATGCCCTCTGGAAATCCAAATACATTACATCTACCGGTCCCCCTTTATCAACTCTGCTTGTTATATCCTCAAAGAACTCTAGCAAATTTGTCAAACATGATATCCCTTTCACAAAACCATGTTGACTCTGTTTGATTGCGTTAAGCTTTTCTAAATGTTCTGCTGTTTCTTCCTTAATGATGGACTCTAGCATTTTCCCAACTACAGATGTTAGGCTGACTGGCCTATAGTTTCCTGCTTTTTGTCTCCTTCCCTTCTTGAACAGGGGCATCACATTAGTGATTTTCCAATCCGCTGGGACCCTCCCGGAATCCAGAGAGTTCTGCAACATTTCGACCGATGCCTCCACTATTTCTGCAGCCACATCCTTTAAAAGTGTTCCCTCTGACCTCCAGTTAAGAAGCTTGTGGATGCAAACTCCACTCCAGAATATGCACACGCAATCTATACTGAAATTTCAATATAAAGATTCTGAGAAACTGTGAATTGTCCAAATTCATCTTTTACACGAGTCATTAAACTTCAGTCCCATCTGACAGTTCAGGCAGACATATCTATATAAACTATTTGAATCTTTGACTGTATTTGTACCTTGTAATCAACCTGATGGCATTATTCAAAAAAGAACATTATTATTTATTGCATTTGCTGTTTGTGGAAACTTGCTGTGAGCAAAATTATTTTTATGTTTGCTTACAAATCAACAATGACAACACCTGAAAAGTGATTTCACTAACTGTGAAGAGCTTTTATACATCCTAAAGACTGGAAAGACGCATGCCTTGATTTTAACTCTGAGTCAGTTTTGGGTAGCCAAGTTTTCATTTCAGTTTAAAGTTCAACAGTTTAAGCCAAAAACAGTCTCATCGGTGAGTTTTATACTGGTTTGGCTGACGCAGCCAGAAACCCAGCAAATGTTGCGGACCAATTTTCTGTGGGTTAGCCAGAAGCTTATTTCAAGTGGGAATGCACCTCTTAAAAGGGAGGGTGTATTTCCTTCAGGCTGGTTTTGCTATTTTATTGCTACAAGAAGGGTTTTGGTCAGAAATGTGTTGCTGACAAGATCTAAGTTTTTTTGAAGCCTCCTTCAAGGTACAGGCACAGATTTTAATTCCAGCCTTAATTTTACATCTGGGTGAGTTCTGGACAGGTGAATTTTTGTTTCACTTGAACAAACATCGGAGGTGTCTCCACAGAAGCAACAGCTGCCTTCCATTAGCTCTGCTGAAGCCAACTGTAGAAGCACCTTGTAGGGCTAGTAGGGTGAGGATACATTCTGTTCAGAAGAACACTAAGGGTGGAGCTCTTTGAGAGACTTTAGTTCAATCTTCTGCCTGTAAATAAATTCAAGAGCTTTAATACATAGAATTACATTAGAAAGGGGAAAACCCCTGCTCCGGAAGGATTACAACTGTGTGTACTAAAAGAACTGAAAGTATAGAGACTATTGTATATTCATTAGAAAATGGCATGCTACTAGAGGAGTGGAGGACAGCTAATGTTATTTTTACATTTTAAAAGAAACAGAGAACAAGTCCAGGAAGTTATAGACATTAGCTTAACATTGGTATTAAGAAAGATAATGGAATCCTTACTCAAAGGTGTGGTAGAAAAACATGTAGAAACAGAAAATAGAATAAAGGGCAGTCAGCATGGATTTCAAAAGTGAAGATCATGCTTGATCAACCTTATTAAATTATTTGAATAAAGTACCAGAATAAGCAGCCAAGAGTAAAATAATAGTACATGATCTTTTAAAAGGCCTTCAATAAGGTGTTTAGTAGACTAAGGTCAGAACATGTGGAGCAAGGGGACAAGTAGCAAAATTGATACAAAATAGAAAATAGATGTTAAGAGTAGCTACTCAGACAGGTAAAAGGTAAGAAATGGTGTTCCACTGGGATCACTGGTGGGACCACGATTGTTCACAATTTACATGAATGATTTTGAAATCAGGAATCAGGAATGCAATTACGCATCTCAATGAATTGGGGGATATAGTTAATGCTGAGAAAGACTGCAACAAAATACAAGAGTATGTTAATAAACTTGAAGAATTAATGTATAAATGGCCAATGAATTTTAATGTACAGAAACATGAGTATGCTTTGATAGGAGGCCACAAATGGCTTGTAAAATAAGAGTCTATAGGGGGCAGAGGAGTAAAGGGTGTATATTCACAAATCACTGAAAGTAGCAAAACAAGTTGACAAGGCTATAAAAATGCTAACAAAACACAAGGGTTCACTTCTAAAACAATAGAATTGAAAAGCAGTGAAGTTACATTGTATTTGACCTTGATTAGACAATGTTATGCACAGTTCTGGGGCAGGATTTTCCCTATGCGCTTCTGAACCCTGCTGTCAGGCTCAAATGGAAGTCAGGAGCCCAAACTGTGTGGGAAGTGTTCACACATTATGATTTTCCCTGGAGTGGCCAATTTATGGAGAGAGAGCGAGTCCAATTAAGGTGTTGGGTAGGCTTTTGAAGCTGGGGGTGCCAATCAAAGACCTTCCAACATGAACACCGCAGTGGGATTCCTTGGCAGCTAAGTCCCAGGTGACAGACCTTAGGCGGTTAACTACTTTAATTGGCTACTCACTGCGTGCAGATGGGTAGCCCTGCCATCCCATCCTACCTCCAGGAAAATGGCCTGAAGGTGGGGTGGAGTTGGGGAACCAGAAAGCAGTTCCAGCGGCGTTATTTTTAACACCTGCCTGCTTTCGTTCCTCAGACTCAACCGGGGCTGCAAGTCAAGACCCTGGTCTCTATATGACAAAGGGCATCTAGAAGCACTGGAGAACGTGTACAGATGATATACACGGTTGATGCCAGAAATTAGAGGTTATAACCATTTGGAAAGACTGAACAAGCTGCACTTCTTTTCTCTAAAATAGAGAAGGTTGAAAGTGACCTAATGAAGGTTAATAAAATTATGAAGGAGTTTGATAGGTTAGATGTAGAGAAGAGGTTTCCACTTTTGGGAGAGTCCAAAATGAGGTACCATAAATATTAGATAGTCACTGATAAATCCAATAAAGAATTCAGGAGAAACATCTTTACTCAGAGAGTGGTTAGGATTTGATATAACATAGATGCTTTTAAGTGAAAGCTGGATGAGGACATGAGAGAGAAAGGAGGATATGCATATAGAGTTAGATGAAATAGAGTGGAAGGAGGAGTGTGTGGAGTATAAACACCAACATAGACCAATTGATCTGAATGGTCTGTTTCTGTGGTGCACATTCTCTGTAATTCTGTATAATGCACAAGGCTTCTTGCTAATTTTCAGATAAGTGTATTCAGTGGGACAATGAACGTGCTGAGATTAACTGCTCCCTGATCCCTTACTCCAAGATGTTGAGCTGTCACTCCTTCTTCTGGTCCTTCCTCACCTTTACCCAATTCTTCCTCGTCAGATAGGCTTCGTGCTGTTGCTGTGCCATCTCCGCCTTCAGTCTTCAGAGTCATATCATGCAGAATTCAACACAGTACTATGATACAGCCCATTTGTCTGGAGAATTTTGCAGGAGTCCTCAGGCCGATCAAGGCACTGGAACTTTAGCTTCAAGTTGTCATTGTTATGTTCAGTGATGTTTTTGGTCATCTTAATTGTTATTGCACATTTGCTGCTCAGCTGTGCTGAGATTGTGGGGAGGTGTCAACAGCCAGGTTTAGAGACGTTATTGCCTCCTGGCAACCATGACCTGACATTCCTGGAAGGATAGGTTAGTGGGGGTTTGGGTAAGTGTCTCAGGATAAAAGTATTGTGGGAACTGCCAGCAAAACTGTTTTGCTAATGTCTTGATGGTGATCACACACCAGTTGGCCATCAATGGATTGAAGGCCCTACTTGTTGAGAAACCCTCGTTGCTCATCCTCTGGTGCTTTGATACCATGTGAGTAATTTGAAAATAGGTTTTGTCAGCGGCATTTTAACGCAGGCACCTCACAATCATTTTACTTACTGATTTGGCATCAATTGCAAGGCAACTGGCATGATACCAGCCTTCCTCTCAGAATCTAATCTCCAGTATTGAAAGGGTCAATTCAAAAATCAAATTTTGAGGAGTTAGGAGTTCAAAGAAAGAAAAGGCAAACTGTGAGAATAGATTCAGGAAAGACAAAGGCTGTGTCCCGCTTCAATGCCAACTGCCTTGATGTACTGCTGGAGGCAGGGTGGAGCCAGAGAGAGATATTCTTCACCAGCAGTAGGAGGAAGAAACCTGCTGCTGCTACTATAAAGAAGTCACAGCTGCAAGAGGCCCAGGAGATCAGCAACAGGGGCATTCTGCCAAATTCCTGGATTAAGTGCAGGAAGTGTTTAACGGCCTAAACAAGGCCAGAAAAGGCATTCTGAAGAAGAGTCATATTGGACTTGAAATGTAAAATCTGTTTCTCTCACTACAGATGCTGCCAGGCCAGCTGAGTTTTTCCAACGCTTTCTATTTTCATTTCAGTAAAGGTGAATACAGTTTCCCATTGTCCACATCCTGCAATGTACACCACTCCCCAGCCCTAACTCTGTCTTGTCAACCCACTCCATGACACCACTCCTCATATCCACTTACCTTGCAAACGCACTCATCCTTCTCTTTCCATGCACTTCCTCACATTCCCCATCGCCACTCACCCTGAGCCCTAAGATTTCCTGCCTCCACCTGGCAGTCATCCTCACCTATTTTGCATCCACTGGATGAACACATGCCATGACAGTCATTCAGTTTCTCCCATTGTACAAGTGAACACAAAACACAAGGGAGAGGGAGAGAACTGGAGATAATCCTCCACCGAGCTCTCAATTAACAAGTGTAAAGGAGAAAGCGTTGGAGATCACTGGTGTCTTGGTGCCCAGCCATCATAAATGGGGAAATGGGGACTGCCCAGCTACCCAGTGACAGAATCAAATATAAAACACACACATGTCATAAAACACCAGGCGTATTGACTTGATTTCAGCAGCAAGTGAAATATAATCATCTTCACAAGGAGAGGTTCTTACCTTGCAAGTACTAACGTATATCTTTTATCTACAGCAAGGCATTCCCATGTGCAGCAGGAGTCCATGGAACTCGATGATGAGTCCTTAGGAGAAATGATTCTTTCTGAGGGTGGAACCATCACAGAACACATGCTTAACGTGCACCAGTTCAGAATCTCGCACTTTGTTGGAACCACTTAGACAGGTAGGTCTTCAACTGGTGACTCATACTTCACAACTGAGCAAACGCAGATGATGCTGATAGAAGCGGGTGTGTGAAGTCCATGTCGGAGGGTGCAGTTCTCTCCAAGCTCTCCTCAGTTGGACACAGATAATCACTGAAGAGCAACTGAGAATGTGCAATGTACTGACAGGCTCTCCAAGCACATAGCCATGATTACAGAGAAAACAGAGGATTCCACCTCAAGCACGAGTGTGATAATGGTGCAGAGCATCACACAATGGGTTGGATTTTACTGGGCACTATATTCGCCGCTCCCAAAAAGTCAGATGGCAGTCTGCCCACCAAAAAGCTGGCTGCCCAGCAGCCATTTTACACTTGGAGGAGTGGTTAAAGGTGAGACATGCGCTGCCATCTGGAGAGGAAATCCCCAGTAGAGAGCTACTGGCCACTGCTGGGACTCTAGGCAGTGCCCGAAGAAGAGCAGGTAATAGAGGCTGGACTTCAGGTAAATCCAGATTATTGGCGGGCTCTGGTTGGCAAGCCCCAGCAAGGGGGTTGAGGGGGGTTTGAGAGGCCAGGGGGAGGTTTAAAGGGGGGTTATGATTTTGAGGGGAGATGGTGAAATTAGAGAGATGCAAGCATTATAGAGTAGTTATAATGGGGGACTTTAATTACCAGGATGTAGACTGAGACAGTTGTAGTGTAAAGGGTAGAGAGTGAAAAGTTCCTAGATTGTGTTCAGGAGAATTTTCAACAGCAGTCCAACAAGAAAAAGATGCACTGTTGGACCTGGGTCTTGGAAATGAGGTGGGCCAAGTAGATCAAGTGTCAGTGGGGGAGCATTTATGATACAGTGATCATTGTATTATACATTCTAGGATGATGATAGAAAAGGATGATAGGCAATCCAGAGTAAAAATAATTAACTGGACAAGAGCAGACTTCGATGGGGCAAGAACAGAGCTGGGCCAGATAGACTGGAATGAAAGATTGGCAGGAAAAACTGTAGCTGAACAATGGGCTACCTTCAAAAAAGTATTGGTTCAGGCACAGTCAAGGTATATTCCATTGAAAGGGAAAGGTAGGGCAAACAAATCCAGAGCTCCCTGGTTGAAAACGGAGATAGAAATTAAGATAAAGAAGAAAAAATGTGCTTATGACAGGTGTCAGGTAGAAAATATAATTGAGAACCAAGAGGAATACAGAAGGTTCAGGGAGGAGGTGAAAAGCATACTAGAGAAGCGAAGAGGGGTTGAGAAAAGACTGGCAGCCAACATAAAGGGGAATCCCAAAGTCTTCTATCGGCATATAAATAGTAAAAGGGTGTTAAAAGGTGGCGGCAGGCCGATTAGGGAATTTACACATGGATGAAGGGGCCATGGCTGAGCTATTAAATGAAAACTTTGCATCCGTCTTTACTAAGGAATAAATGCTACCCAGGCCATGGTGACAGACGAGGAAACTCTGTCATTAGAAGGGTTCAAAGTTGATAAAGAGGAAGTGTTGAATAGACTGTTGGTACTTAAAGTTGACAAAGCACCAGGACCGGATGAAATGCATCCAAGGATATTGAAGGAAATGAGAGTAGAAATTGCAGTGGCACTGGGCATAATTTTTCAGTCTTCCCTAGATTCAGGGGATGTGCCAGAGGACTGGAAAATTGCAAAAATTAGCCCGTGTTCAAAAAATGTTCTAAGGATAGGCTCAGCAATTACAGACCAGTCAATTTAACTTCAGTGATGGGCAAGATTCTAGAAACAATTATTCAGGATAGAATTAGTAGTCACATGGAAAACTATGGGTTGATAGGGAAGAGCCAGCATGGATTTCTAAAGGAGCAATTGTGTTTAACTAACTTGCTGGAGTTTTTTGACGAGGTAACAGAAAAGGTTGATGAGGATAATGCTGTTGATGTGGTGTGCATGGACTTTCAAAAGGCATTTGATACAGTGCCACACAACAGACTTGTGAGAAAAGCTATTGCTCATAGAATAAAAGGGACTGTAGCAACGTGGATACAAATTAGCTGAGTAATAGGAAGCAGGGAGTAATGGTCAATGGATATTTTTTGGGCCAAAGGAAAGTTTGTAGTGGAGTTCCCCAGGGGTCGGTATTGGGACCCTTGCTTTTCCCAATATATATTAATAACCTAGATCTTGGTGTACAGGGGACAATTTCAAAGTTTGTAGATGATACAAAGCTTGGGAGTGTTGTAAATTGCAAGGAAGACAGTGTAGAACTTCAAAAAGACATAGATAAGTTGGTGGAGTGGGCAGATAGGTGGCAGATGAAATTCAATGCGAAGTGTGAGGTGGTACATTTTAGTAGGAAGAACATGGACAGACAATTAAAATAAGGGATGAAATTTTGAAGGTGGTGCAGGAGCAGAAAGACCTGGGTGTATATGTGCATAGACCATTGAACATGGCAGAATAGGTGGAGAGAGCAATTAATAAAGCATATAGCATCCTGAACTTTATTAATAGGGGAAAAGAGTACAAGAGCAGGAAGGCTATGCTGAATTAGACCTCAGCTGGAATATTGTGTACAGTTCTGGGTGCCACAGTTCAAGAAGGCAGCTCAACAACACATTCTCAAGGGCAATTAGGGATGGGCAATAAATGCTGGCCCAGCCAGCGAAGCCCACATCCTGTGAATGAATAAAAAAAATTATAGGAAGCATGTGAACACATTGGAGAGAGTGCAGAAGAGGTTTACAAGAATGGCTCCAGGGATGAGAAACTTCAGTTATAAGGATAGATTAGAGAGGTTGGAACTGTTCTCCTTGGAGAGAAGAAGGCTAAGAGTAGATTTGATAGAGCTGTTCAAAACCATGAGGAGGCTAGACAGAGTGAAAAGGGAGAAGCTGTTCCCACACGTAAAAGGGTCAAGAAGGAGAGGGCACAGATTTAAAGTGATTTGCAAAAGAAGCAATTGTGATGTGAGAAAAAACTTTTTCACACAACAAATGGTTTGGGTCTGGAATGTACGGCTTGGAAGCGTGGTGGAGGCAGGTTCAAATGAGGCACTCAAGAGGACATTAGTTGATTATTTGAATAGAAACGATGTGCAGAGGTATGTGGAAAAGGCAGGGCAATGGCACTAGTTCATAATGCTCATTTGGAGAACCGGTGTAGACGTATGGGCCGAATGGCCTCCTTCTGTATCGTTAAAATTCTGTGATTCTGCGATTCCATCCTGACTTGGAACTAAATCGCCGTTCCTTCACTGTCACTGGGTCAAAGTCCTGGAACTCCCTTCCTAACAGAACTTCCTACAACACATGGACAGCAGCTGTTCAAGAAGGCAGTTCACCACCACTTTCTCCAGGACAATTAATAAATGCTGGCCTAGCCAGCAATGCCCACATCCCCTGAACGAATAAATTTAAAAAGTTAAAGATATTATATAAATACAAGTTGTTGTGGCTGTTCTTCTGGGATCTTGTATAGTTTATTACTTTTCACCATTTTTCTTGTGTTGTCCACTCTTGGTTGCTAATGGCAACTTACCTTTGAACTTGTTTGATGATGAATGGGAAGGCATTTATGGTTGGGGACTAACAGGTGGAATGTGCAAGTGGTGGTTAGCTGTTTTGCAGGAATGTTTTGTGTCAGTTGCATTGGGAATGAGGTGGGAGGTGGTTGTGGGAAGATTAGCCATTGGGTTTGTTTTGGTTGTGCTTCACTGATGTTATCTAAATGAACCTTGCATTAACAAGGGCATCACTGGTACCTTGGGCAGCAATGTAAGCAATGGTGCTGTACTTCCGTTGCTTTCCTCTTCCTCCTCCTCCCAATCACCCCCATTCAATCTGTGCTCTGCTCTTGTTCCTCCTGCAGGTGCAAACCTCTTTGCTGCACAAGGTTGTGCAGAGTGCAGCACACCATGACCATTCTGGAGACCCGAGTTGCTGGGTACTGAAAGGCACCTCCAGATCATTCTAGGCACCTGGAGCACCATATGCTGGTGGCGTGTTGAAACACACATTTGGTGGCTATATGGCATTCATTGTAGTGCTGTTGGGCTTCATTGGTTGAGTTTCTGATAGATATCATCAGCCAAGTTTGAAGTGGATATCTCTTGTCGCCTAGCAGCCATCCCTTTAAGTCTGCTTGTATGTACAAAGAGATCAGGGACCTTGAACTGCTGCAGGACAAATAGCTGCTCATTGGAATCTTGCCCACACCTGCAGAAGCAACTTTTTGTGGTTGCACACCAGTTGCACATTGATGGAGTGGAAGCCCTTGATGTTTACTTCCAGCTGATCAGGGGATGTGTGCATTGCCATGTGTCTGCCTTGCATCTGTGGGAAACCAGCCAGAGACCCAAACACGAGCACCCGTTCTTTCTGACTGAACTCATTGCAGAACAAGTTAAAGTAATTGCCTACTCTGAACAAACAACCCATCAACCAATTGTGTTGGCTGATCCTGGCCATGGGTCTAGCAGTGCCCTGGAAGAAACCGGGGGCAAAAAAAAGTTGAGGATGGTGAGCACATGTTAAATCCACCCCCGCCAATGACTCCATTCAAAACTCACCCAGGAGAAACGGTTGGATCAAAATGAATATATTAAAATCAGAATGCTATGATATCAATGGGACACTGGTACAATTTTAACTGTAATGAAGCTGGTGGAAATGACTGCGAGAAAATTCAAAGGACCACTTATCTCCATGAATGTAGATCAGTAGGATTTTTGTCCTTTTTTGATGGGGGAAATTTTAACATGGATGAGTGTGTGGGTTTAGGTGCTGGTAGGGGAGGTACATATGCACATACATACAAATTAGGAGCAGGAGTAGACCATTAGGCCCCTTGAGCCTGCTCCACCACTCGATAAGATCATGTCTGGTCTGATTGTGGCCTCAAATCCACATTCCACCAAGCCCCAATAACCTTTGACACCCTTGTTAGTCAAGAATGTATCTACCTCCTCCTTAAAAAATTCAACACTCTCTGGGCAAGAAAGAATTCCAAAGATTCATGACTCTCAGAGGAAAAATTTCTCCTCATCTCTGTCTTAAATGGAGAAGCCCCTTATTTTTAAACTATGTCCCTTAGCTCTAGTCTGTCCCATAAGGGTAAACATCCTTTCAGCTTCCACCCTGTCAAGTCCCCACAGGACTTTCAGTAAGTTTCAGTAAGATCATCTCAATCTTCTAACTCCAATAGATACAGGCCCAGTCTGCCCAGCCTCTCCTCATAAAATAACCCCTCCCCAGCCCAGGTGTCAGTTGAGTGAACATTCTCTCAACTGCTTCTAATACTTTTATATATTTTCTTAAATAAGGAGACTAAACTGTACACAGTACCCTAGGTGTGGTCTCACTAATTCCCCATACAACTGTAGCAAAACATTCCTGCTTCTATATTCCATTCCCCTTGCAATAAATGATATTATTCCGTTTACCTTCCTAATCTTTTGCTGTACCTGCATATTAATGTTTTGTGATTCATGTACCAGGACACCCAGATCCCTCCGTACCTCAGAGTTCTGCAATCTCTCTCTATTAAAATAATATGCTTTTTTTTTATTTATCCTGTCAAAGTGGACAAATTCACATTTTCCCACATCATACTCCATCTGCCAAGTTTTTGCCTACTCACTTAACCCATCTATGTTCCTTTGCATGTTCCTTATGTCCTCTTCACAACTTACGTTCCTAACTATCTTTGTGTCATCAGCAAATTTAGCAACCATACATTTGATCCCTTCATCCAAGTCATGGATAAATTGTAAATACTTGAGGCCCCAGCACTGATCCTTGTGGCACTCCACTCGTTACATCTTGCAGCCCGGAAACAACCCATTTATGACTACTTCCTGTTTCATGTCCATGTCCAATTTTCTGTCCATGCAAAATGCTTCCCCCCACATGATGAGCTTATTTTGAACAGTAACCTTTTATGTGGTACCTTTTGCATTCCTTTTGGACATCTGGGCACAGCACATCCACAGGTTCCTTTTATCCACGTTTCTTGTTACTTCTTTGTTATTTCCCTTTCACAGAACTATGTAGACACTGTTTGATTGCACTGAGATTTTCTATGTACCCTGCCATAACCTCCTTAATAATAGATTCCAGCTATTTCCCTATGACAGAAGTTAAGTTAACTGGCCTGTAGTTTCCTGCTTTCTGTCTCCCTCCTTTCTTGAAAGGAGTCGTCACATTCGCTGTTTTACAATCTGATAAGAACTTTCCAGAATCCAGGGAATTTTGGAAAATTAAAACCAATGCATCTACTATCTCAGTAGACACTTCTTTTTGGGCCCTAGGATGGAGAAAGCTGCAAAAAAAATCAGCACATCAGGAAGCCGGCACCAACCAGTCCACTTCCGCAATTATCTTCAGCATATTAGGCTAGTTATGCACAACACCCTTGGGAGGAGCATGTTGCCTATTAACATATGCTAATCACTCGATTAGAGCAATATTTCTATGCACATTTAACATCATATCGACAAAGTCCCCAGGCTTCCAGAAACTTGCCATGGAAAGCAAAGTGAGAACACAATGATATTTGAGGGGGCTGATTAAAACACAAGGTAATACTGCAATAAATACTCTGCACCTTTAGGAAAAAAGATTTTTCACTGTGGTTATGCTGGAAGCTGGAAAGTAGAGAGGGATGCAACCCCATGGCTTTAGCAGAGGTAAAGGAAAGCTATTCTTACTGCTGCTCTGACTGCTGAGAAGCTCTTGGCCAACAGTCTCCGGGTCTTGGAACCTGTGAAGGCCCCAGCGAAGCCCGCTCCACCTGTACCAGTGAATTATAGATTCGGTCATCAGGAAACCAGGTAGTATGTGAGCTACTGGGCTTGTGAGTGGGGTGGATGGGGAGTGCTGGTGGGAGATGTGGCATTGGGATCAGGTGAGAAGTGAAAGCATTTTGACCGCAGTCCCCACTTCCATGTCTCCTTTCATCATCATTCTTCTTCTCAAGGACAATCTGCACTTCACTGCTAGCACTGTGCTGGTGAGGAATTTTGAGTATATCAGTAAGATGCTACAAGACCAAGACTAAGGTATCTCTCATTCTACATAAGCAGCCATATACGTTGGGCTCCTGAGTATTCACAGCCATGGTAAAGGTTCACATGAGCTCATTTGACTCCCTTGATGTTCCAGAGAGTTGGCCACTCTATGCCAGGAAGAAGCCATCCTCCCAATTCCCTGCGGCATCAACCCGTTCATGCCTGAGATGGACTCTCCTTTCTCTCTACAATTGCAGACAGTGTGCAGGAAAGGCCTGGAAGTACATTGCAGACTTTCTGCTACCCTTCAATGATTATCCTTTCATCAATGGCTGTCAAGGCACAGCACCAGTTCCAGGTGAGCAAAGCTTAGAGGGCCATGCCCACCAATGTAAACCCTACACAGTTGAGCCTGCCACCACATTCTGCTCTGCTAATTTGTTAAATGTGAGTCACCATGTGAAAATTCAAATTGCTGTCTCATTGGTCCCACTTCAGTGTGAATACTTGAGCTGGTGAATGTTAAGCATGAGTCCTTAGAGAGTGCACCCTCAAAAGGAAACAAAGAGAATCACTCCTGGTCAAAATGATTAAAGATGAGGTTGCCCCTGACAGCTCTGACACATCTCCTCATGACTCTGACACCTGGGAGAACTTTGTCCTCCTCACATTCTTCTCATCATCCTCATCTAAGGAGATTGGTAGCTCTTCCATGTCCTTGATTTCGCTACTTTGCAATGCCGAGTCGTGCAAAGTGCAGCAGGCGACGACAATCCTGGACACCCTCTGTGACACATATTGCAATGCTCCACTGGCCTGGTCAAGGCATCACAAGCATATTTTGAGCAATCCTATGGTCTGCTCTATGATTGCCCTTGCTGAGCTGTGTGCAGTGTTAGAACGCTACTCTGCAGGGCTGTGGGGATTAAGTGCTGGTGTCGTAAGCCAACAGCATGAGTCATGATAGCTCCCTGGGAAACAAGCACATACCTACATATTATTTTTCCAGTGGTCACAGACAACTTGAACATTAAGGGAGTGAAGCCCCTTCCAATTGACATTTAATGAGTATTCATGGTATGCAAATGAATGGTAAATAGGTTCCTGCCACCAGGCAGCATGTTGCCTGCTTCACGGCTGACACGCCACCCATTTTATATCACAAACTCAATCCAACATTGGGAAACTGAGATTTCAGCTCTTACCTAATTAAGCCTGCTGCATTTCCAGCTCTTACAAGCCCTATTAAATACTCCCCAAAGAGCCTCCAAAGGGATACAGATAGATTAAGTGAGTGGGCAAAAATTTGGCAGCTGGAGTATACCGTGGGAAAATGTGAGGTTATCCACTTTGGTAAGAAAAATAGAAAAGTGAAATATTATTTAAATGGAGAGAGACTGAAGAACTGTGGAAGAGCTGTGGTACACAGGGATCAGGGTGCCCTCATACATGAATCGTAAGAAGTTAGCATGCAGGCACAGCAAGTAATTAGGAAAATAAATTAAATGTTGGCCTTTATTGTACAGGGGATGGAGTATAAATTAGGGAAGTCTTGCTACAACTGGACAGGGTGCTGGGGAGACCACGTCTAGAGTAATGCATACAATTTTGGTCCCCTTATTTAAGAAAGGATATATTTGCCTTGGAGGCAGTTCAGAGAAGGTTCATTATGTTGATTCATGGAATGAAAGGTTTGTCCTTATGAGGAAAGGTTGAGCAGGTTGGGCCTATACTCACTGAAGTTTAGAAGAATGAGAGATGATCTTAATCAAACATGGAAGATTTTGAGAGGTCTTGACTCGGTAGATGCTGAGAAAATGTTTCCCCTCATGGGAGAATTTAGAACTAGGGGGCACAGTTTCATAATAAGCAGTCTTCCATTTAAGACATAGATGAGGTGGAATTTCCATTGTCAGAGGGTCATTAATCACTGGAGTTCCCGCCATGGAGAGCAGTGGAGGGTGAGCTATTGAATATATTCAAGGCTGAGTTAGAGAGATTATTGATCCACAAGGAAATTGAGGGTTATGGGAGGCAGGTATGAAAGTTGAGTCAGACCAACCATGATCTTATTGAATGGCAGAGCAGACTTGAGGGGCTGAATGGCCTACTCCTGCTCCTATTTCTTATGTTCTTATTCTGTTGGGACTTCCACTTCCTGAATTCTTAGAATGAGGCAGTAAGTGGGTTTTTCCAATTTTAATGCCTCACGCCAGACAGCGAGGATTAAAATTGAGGCCGCTATATAACTACAGTTGTTTGTGTGGTCAATAATATGCTTTTATATAAGTTTAAAAAGAAAAATGATAAAATTTTAAAGAGAGTAAAAATTATACCTGAGTCTGATAACAAGGCAGAAATCCAACTGAGGGACTGGGATAGTTTACATAAAGGGTAATAGATACTTGGGAGTGATTATAAGGCTGGAATCCAATCATTGCTTTTAATAATGACATAAAGTGAAAGAATGAAGTTCAATGGTTTTTAATCATCACTTGAATCCTGAAGTTAGATACAGTTTAGTACCAGTTATTGATTTATAATGCAGTCAAGCACTGCTTATCCAAATCCCTCACCAATAAACTGAATCCACTTTATGCAAAGTGGAAGTTGGGAGAAATGTCTGTTGGCTGCACCTCATAGTAGAAATGCACCAACATCTATTAAATACATAATACCGTCAGCAGGATTAAAAGACTTGCATTTAGCCAATTGACTGTGGGAAGCCAGCACACAGATGTCACTCTCCTTTGATCCAAGCTAGACAAACTATAGCTTGCTCAATATAATTTACAGAAGACACTCAACAGACTATCCAGCTCCAAATGTAATCTTAGGCAGAGTCCTTGGAGTAAATATTAAATGGACAAAAAATCATGCGAAAAGGTTCTTGGAATTTCTGACATGGAATCCTGACACATAGGGCTGAATTTTCCGGCTGACGTGCGGGTGAAGTGCTTAAAATGTCGCACTCGCGTCCCGACATCAGCGCGCGGCATCATGATATTTCGGTCGGTGGGCAGCAGCGGGACGCGCACCCGCCATTAATTAAAGGCCTCATTAAGGCCCTTAACTTGCCAATTGTTGAGGATTTTGACGGGCCCGTGCGAACTTCAGGTCGGCGCACGGGTCCAACGGGCAGGCGGGTAGGAGATTTTTTAATAAAACTCATGCACTGGCGGGATATGGGGACTCAGAGGGGTTGTTCATGTTTTCCATGAAGTTTTAATTGCAGAAAGTGTTTTAAAATTGCCTGTTTGATTGTTAGCAGTTCACATCGATTTCCAAGAGCTTTTTGTGTACTTTGAAACCAGTCTGCAGACAGTAATCTTTCTCAGGCCTGCAGCTTTCTGGAGGCCTCCATTTAGCCTGGGGATATGGGTTCTGACATCTCCACTGGAGGCAGCTCCTCTGAGGAGGAAGGGAGGGATAGAATAAGGAGGAGGTCAGGACTGGACAATCAGCCTCCAGGGGAGCCACCTTTGGGAGGCCAGGCTCAGGCACAAGGGGCGCAGGACCAAGAGGTTGTCCAAGGTGCAAGGGGCCGCAGACGATGCCACTATCCTGCTGTCAGGGTATACAGGCGGCGAAGCAGCTACCTCAATATGACTGAGGTGCAGTGCCGAAGGAGGCTCCGACTGTAATGGGAGACAGTCAGCTACATCTGTCAGATGATTGGCCCTGAGATATCTCCTAGCTGTGTGGGTGGACACCCCATGCCAGCGGCTCTGAAGGTCACAGTTGCCCTCCACTTCTTTGCCTCTGGCTCCTTCCAGGGCTCGGTGGGTGATCTTTGCGATGTCTCCCAATCAGCTGTCCACACTTGTGTCAAGCAGGTTACAGACTCTCTGTTCAGACGGGTATTGTCCTTCATCCACTTCCGCATCGACCAGGCAAGCCAAGCACAGCGAGCCAGAGGCTTCACGGCCATTGCTGGCTTCCCCCGTGTCCAGGGTGCAATAGACTGTACACATGTGGCCGTCAAGGCGCCAGCAGGTGAGCCCGGTGCCTTCGTCAACAGGAAGGGCTTCCACTCCATGAACGTGCAGATAGTGTGTGATCACAGGATGCTGGTTCTACAAATCTGTGCAAGGTACCCAGGCAGCTCCCACGACACCTACATCCTCAGACACTCCCGGGTGCCGAGGCTCTTCAGTGCTCCAGCCTGGCTGGATGGATGGCTACTGGGTGACAAGGGCTATCCCCTCAGAAGGTGGCTCATGACGCCTCTCCGCCATCCAAGAACAGAAGCTGAGCAGCGGTACAATAGGAGCCAGGGCACCACAAAGGCTGTGGTGGAGACAGCCATCGTCCTTCTCAAGATGCGCTTCCGTTGCCTGGACCGCTCAGGGGGCGCACTCCAGTACCCCCCAGATCACGTCTCTGTGATAGTGGTAGCATGCTGCGCTCTGCACAATCTTGCGCTGGAAAGGGGGGACGCAGTTGACGATGAAAACCTTGACGCCCTGGATGAGGCTGCACATGATGAATCCAGCAGTGCCTCAGAGGATGAAGAAGCACAGGGCAGTGATGAGGGGCAGTATGCTGACCCACTATTACACCAAGGAGGCAGGGACACCCGGGACAATTTAATCCAGTAAGGCTGATGTAAGCATGGTCAGTACCCGTTTGCCCACCCAGCGTGCGCCAAATGCCCAATGCAGTAACGACAGTAAGATGTAGGGGGGGGGTGGGGGGGGGGGGGGGGGGGGGGGTGGCTCAATGGCTAAGGCTGCCTTCTGGGTCAAATGGCCAAGGCCGACATGGTACTCACCCGTCCAGAGCGCAGCAAATCATTGAATCTTTTGCAGCACTGCGTGCCTGTGCGCCGCACATCATCATGGGCACTTACAGTGTCATCCACCTCCTCCCACGCCTGGCTGGTGACATGGGGGTGCTCTCCTCCTCCCATCCTCCGGATACAATATACCCCGACGGCTGGACACCTCTTGGAGGAGGACAGCAAGGCATGCATCGGAGAATCGAGGGGCACACTGGCCCTCCGATGGCCTCTCCTGCAGCCTGCCCCCCTCCTCCTGCTCATGCTCCTGTCCTGTGACAGCTGCCTCTCTCTCTCTCTCCGAGTGGCCATGGTGCACCGCCTCAAGCAGGCTGCCTGGCCACTCTTTATACAGACTGCCGGCTCCCCATTGGAACCGACGGTCTGAGCACGCCCTCCCCCGCTACTATTTTCCCGTTCTCCACGGGAGTCGCTAACCCGCTGGGCAGGTCTTCATTGGCCCGCCTGCGGAAAATAGTGGCGCGGCCCGTTTCAGTGGCGGCAATCGGCTACCCGCCCGCCAAGGGCAAAATTCTGGCCATGAAGTTCTGGAGCTGATGATCAGATTTGTTTGTCTCATTGTTAAATCTTTTCAATTTTTAAAAATAATATTGCATTCTTTGGCTGACAACTGTTTACTTATAAATAAAGACAAAAATATGTTTTAAAAACTGCAATCACTGAAATAAAAATTGAGAAATATGGAACTATGGCAGGTCCATCAACATCTGAAAATTAAGATTTCAGGTCTGATCAAGGATCTGCACCTGAAGTATTTACTTAGCTTTTTTCTTTGCAGAAACGCGCTGCGTATTTCCATTATCAACTAGTTACGATATTACAACAGTGACTAACTTCAGAAGTAGTTCATTGGCTTTGGGGCATTCTGAGAGCATGAAACTGATATATAAATACAAGTTTCTCTTTCTTTTCCCTTTTCAGTTTTAATTCTTTTACTCCGTTGCCAAATTCTTCTATCAAATTCCCCCCTTCAGGAAAAGACAGAGCAGCACATTCAGAAAATAATACATTTCTCTGTCACTCTACACCACAAGAGGAATATTTTCTCTGCCTGGAGAGTGTTAACATTTATAGATCAGAAATGTTACTGGGGCAGCAGTTGGAGTTCTTTCAGTTTTTGCTACAGCTCTGATGAAGCTGGAACTTGAGATTCGGCTAAAAAAGGAGAATTCAAGCCTTGCAAAAGGTGGTTATTTTGTAAGTGAATGTGAATTCCTGTTTCACTAATTGAATTCAGCGTTCAAACTGTAACTATCATACCGAGCAAAGTTTATTGATATCATACAGCAGAGAGACTTACTTCATGCTTCAGTATTTTTGTTAACTATCAGAATACCTAATGACAAAGAATTAGCTCAGCTCTTTCCCTTTTGGATATGAGAGAGCAATAAAACAAAACATGTCCACTGTGCTAGGCTGATTACCAGCTGAGAATCGAGGCTGACAAAATAGCTACAAAGATGCTTTTGCATTGATTGAATACCAGTGATGACAATGCAGTCAACAGCAATCTAGAATTAACAGGCTGGTGTCAAGTTACGAACATAGGAATATAGGAGCAGAAGAAGGTCATTCAGCTCGTCGAGCCTGCTCCGCCATTCAATATGATCATGGCTGATCATCCACTTCAATGCCTTTTCCCCACACTATCCCCATATCCATTTGTTATTTTATTACAATTGTGTGTGTGTGTGTGAATACATACTACATCTACGTGTGTGTATGTGTGTATTTAAATACCTCAGTACACACACAGCAAGCCAACTTTTCAATGAGTTTGTTAAGAAGGCTTTGGTCAGGATTTTCCCATGGAAGTCAACAAACCTTTTGCTAGTCCGTCAAATTTTCTGTCTCACGCATGCCAATTCCCGCCATGGGCAAGACCAGGAAATTCTGGCCCTTGTGTTTGAAACAAAGTGAAAATAAGACAAACACTACATTGCCACCTGAAATTAAGGCAGGAATGGAGGTGGTGAGTGGAGGGGGAGGTCGTGGCATAGCGGTATTGTCACTGGACTAGTATTCCAGAGACCCAGGGTAATACTCTAGGGACCTGGGTTCAAATTGCACCACAGCAGGTGATGAAATTTGAATTCAATAAAAATCTGGAATTAAAAGTTTGATGATGACCATGAAGCCCTTATTCTAAAAACCCACCTGGTTCACTAATGTCCATTAGGGAAGAAAATCTGCTGTCCTCACCTGGTCTGGCCTACATATGACTCCAGGCACACAGCAATGTGGCTAACTCTTAAATGCCCTCTGAACAGGGCAATTAGGGATGGGCAATAAATGATGCCCTAGCCAGTGATTCCCTAATTAACAAATAAAAGAAATTGGAATATTTTGCACGCTGTTATTTTGTTTTTGTGAGAGAAAGAAACATATCTTACTTTTCTGGTTTTAAGTCCCTATAAATGATCCCAAGGCCATGAAGGTGGTCTAAAGCCAAGGCCAGCTCAGCTAGATAGAATTTGACATCTTCTTCTGTAAACATCACCTACAGGAAGAAAGCCATGCAATTAGTGTTTAACTGGCTATTTGACACCTTAAGGATATTATTCTTATCAAATCATCAAATCCTTTATAAACCCTGAGTACAGTATAAGATGTTTAAAATGTCAGTCATACAGGAATGGAATACAGTCCTTCAGATAAATTATTTAGTTCTAATTGATCCCAGGAACTCTTCAGTTTTTTAAAGCATCCGTTATCATGTAGCATCTCCAAAACTGGTTTCTTCTGCATTTTGATATTGCAAAGAGGAATAATACTAAATTATTGTTCCCAAAATTGCATAGGCACAGATATCAGCAGCTCCACAGGAATTAAGTCTTGGAGTTATAGAGCAAAAATTTGCACTGAGCAGGTGGGCATGCGTCCGACCTGCTCGAGCGTAAAATGATGCGTGATGATGTCGGGCGAGCATCCTGCCATCACTGCGCACTCGCGTGATAGTTTGGTCGGTGGGCACGCGCGGGAGTTGGTATCGTGCCTGCCGACAATTAACAGGCCTATTAAGGCCATTAAAGTTATAATTGAATTAAATTTTTCGCTGCCCATCCAAGCTTACGGTTGGCGGACAGGCGTAAAGGCCAAGCGGCCTTTGGATTTTTTAGGAAACCTCATCCTCGGGTGGGATGAGGTTTCCAAGAGCAATTAAAAATTGAATAAAAATTTTTAAATTTCAGTTATAACATGTTCCTGCTCATGTGACAGAGTCACATGAGGGGACATGTTTTTAACATTGCTAAGTTTTTATTTCTGATTTTTAAAATCTTCAGCTCCCTGAGGCAGCTCTGTGCCTCAGGGAGCTTTCATTGCGCGCACTCACGCGCATGCACGAACTTCCACACTCACCCTCCTCCTGCCCTCAACTCCGGCAATGCTGAGTGCTGCGGCACGCCTTTCACGTTGGCTGGCCGTTAACTGGCCAGCCAGCGTGAAATCGGTGTTGGGGCCCAAACGTGGGCGGCGGTCTGCTTCATGGCCGCTCCCGGGCCACCCACCGCGCCCACCTGACAAGGTAAAAATCTTGGCCATAGAATCATTAATAGCACAGAAGAGGCCATTTGTCCCATCCAGGCCATGCCAGCTCCCTGTGGAGCAATCCAGTCAGACCCACTCCCCCACTCGATCCCTTGGCTCTGCAAGTTAATTTTCTTCAAGTGCCCATCCAATTTCCTTTTGAAATTACCGATTGCTTCTGCTTCCACCACCCTCGTGGGCAGCAAGTTCCAGGTCATTACCACTCATTGCATAATAAAGTTCTTCCTCATATTCCCCCACACCTCTTGCTCAAAACCTTAAATCTCTATCCCCAGTCATTATGCCATTAGCTAATGCGAACATTTATCCCTTGCCTATCTTATCCAAACCTGTTATTATCTTGTACACTTCTATCAAATCTCCCCTCAACAATCCCTGACTTTCCAACTTGTAACTAAAATCCCCCATCCCTGGAACCATTCTGGCAAATCTCCTTTGCACCCTTTCACAGACCCTCATATCCTTCCTAAAGTGTGGTAACCAGAACTGAACTCAATACTTTAGTTGGGGCCAGCTTAGTTTCTGTGCTTTTGTACTCAATTCCTCTATTCATGGAGTCCAAGATCGATTATGCTTTGCTAATTCCTTTCTCAATATGTCCTGCTGCCTCCAAAGATCCTTGTATGGGCTGGATTTTCATGGACTGGAGGTGTGAAAATGGTGGCTAGGACCCAATTCTGAGATTCCCAGAGCATTCCCTAGGTTTCCAATTTTCACCGGTTCTTGTTTGGGCTGTGGGCCTGCACCCTGCACTCCTGACCTGGCTGACTTCATTGCTGAGATAGGCATGCCCTAGTCCTCTGCAATTTTCCTGGAGTTGGGCCAGCTTTTAAAGAACTCATGGTTCATGCAACCTCAGAGGTATTGTGAACCATAGTCTGGATGAGCAGACCTTTTGAAAGGTAAGTTCAAAAGGTCTTACCCCTGCCTGCATGCCAAGCTATGCCCCGCCAGCCACCACCATGACCCCATATACCCTCCATGCCAAGCCATGGCACTTCCATGCCCATTCAACCACTATACACTTTGTATAGGCCCAATGAAACTTGTAGGAGTGAATTTTTCCTATGGCGGGCGGGCTGGGCGGGAGTGGGGCGGGCGCAGAGTCGATCACCATCCGTGATTGGCTGCGCGCCGCCATTTTACGCAGGCGAGCCAATTAAGGCCCGGCCAGCATAACACACGGCCGGTAGCTCTCAGCCCTACCTGTGCGGGTGAAGGGAGGAGGGAAAGTCGGGGCTTGCACTCTTTCACGCATGTGCGCGAAAAAGCGCAGCAATCTCCCTGAGGCACAGAGCTGCCTCAGGGAGACTGAATGGATTACAAAACTTTATAATAAAGTAAAAATTTATTTAAACATGTCCCCTCATGTGATAGTGTCACATGAGCTGGGACACGTTTGTTATGTTTATAAAATTTATTTAATTATTTTATATAAGCTTCAGGAAACCTCACCCCGCCCGAAAAACGCAAAGGCCACTTGGGCTCTTTGCCTGCCCACCAACCCTAATGTCTGACGGGCAGCATTCTAAACAGGTTTAATTACTTTTTTAATGGCCTTAATAGGCAGCTGACAGTTCAGCGGGCGTGCAGCCGTCTCTGGTGCATGCCTACCAAACAAAATGTCGAAATGACGCGTGATGAGGTTGGGACGCTCGCTCGACGTCAACGTGCGTCATTTTACGCATCGGCACGTCAGGCCCGCCCCCACACGCCGACGGCAATATTCTGCCCATAATGACAATAGTATGTGTTTAAAAAAACTTTAAAAAGTCATTCATTCTTAAAATTGTTTTTACTTCAGCCCAATAAAAATGTCAAGCATCCAGACTGTTTAAAGTATCAACAGCAGAAACTTCAAGCACTTGAAACCTCTTCGTTTTGTGCAACTAAATGTTGTAAAATTGACAGAATGGATCAAACAGCCAGAGCTGTCAATCAAGCAATGTTTTCCCTGAGGCACAATTGTTTCTTTGCTCTAATGGATGTCTGGGCTCTCAGCTAAGAATATGTAATGAGGAACATTGTCAATGCATTTTGTCACTTAAATGGGGAATTTTATTCAAAGCAACTCTCTATTTGCTCTTGGGGAATTATGTTTTTGAAAGATAAACTTTTCTCTCAGTAACAGAAAATGTATCTATTGAAGGGAAAAATAAAACATTTTCATCAACCCATACTGGTTCTGAACTCATGGGGCTGAATCTTCGGCCTGTCAAGCGGGGGCGGGGCCCACTCGCCGAGGCGCAAAATGATGCGTAGTGACATTGGGCGTGCGTCCCAATGTCACAGCGCGTCATTCAGACTTTCAGTTCGGCGGGCGTGCACGTGAGTTGGCTGAGCGTCCGCCGAACTGTCCAAGGCCTATTAAGGCCGCTTAACTCTCAATTAAAGTAATTAATGGAGCTGCCCGTCCAATCTTAAGGTTGGCGGGCAGGTGAAGAGCCTAGGCAGCCTTCGCATTTTTCATGGAACCTCATCCACAGGCGGGATGAGGTTTCATGAATGATTTTAAGTTTTGACAAAAATTTTTATTGAAATGAATGCACATGTCCCAGCTCATGTGACAGTTTCACAAGAGGGGACATGTCATAAAAATTTTCTCACCACTTAATTAAACTTTTTGGACTTAAAACTAACCTCCCTGAGGCACCTGTGTGTGTCAGGGACATTTCTGCACTCTTTCGTGCGCATGCGTGAAAGAGCGCATTCCCAACTCAGGCAATCCATCCCCCCACCTGCACAGGGAGTGCACAGCACTTCCGGGTGCACGTCATGCTCAGTGGGCCTTAATTGGCCCGCCCACGTCAAATGGTGGCACGGACCCGATCGGGGGCATCAATCAGGTCTGTGCCCGCCTTCATCCGCTCCTGCCCAGCCCACCCAACAGGCAGAAAATTCCGCCCATGGTTCCAGGAATGAAAGAGCAGCATATTAATCCATTGTGCCACCTGGCTGCTATTGCTATATTGTGACATTAAAGCTATATTCATTTTTATTTCGTTTAATATTTTTCAGCTAGGTTGAATCCTAAATTCCATTGCAATGCTCACTATAAAATGGATCTTTCAGATAAGATGTAAAACCAGGAACCCATCTTACTGTTTTGTTGGTTCAGGTGAATGTAAAAAAATCTCGTAGCACCACTGGAAGAGGAATAGGGAGTTCTACACTATCTTTGCTAACTTGTGCTTCTCAACCAGCACAACCAAATACAGATTAATAAGTAAAATCAACCAAATTAATTGCTACAAATCAAACTTATGTGGCTTCAGATGCCTCTTTATTTGTTGTACCTTTACTATTTGTTTTTGGTCAGATCCCACTTGCTGATCGCCTATGTGACAATAGTGGCTCACAAAAAAATGTTGTATGTGAACTGCTCTGAGACAAAGGATTAGTGAGATTGCAATAAAAACAGTAAAATGCAACAATTCCTTTGCTGTTATCGTCATCACAAAAAACTCTATCGGTTTTCAAACTTGCTTAATAACAATGATGAATTGCAACATTTGCAAAAGCAATTAACCAATATATCTCGAAATGAAACTGGGTATTTGATCAAATTTGGTAACTCTACTAAACCATCTATGGACATACATCATTCTGGGCCTGAGGTGCACAATTGGGTCTTGGCAATAGATTTCTTGAAATAGCGGACAATAAAATTTTGCCAACATACCTCTTTGGATAATCTTGTAAAAAGATCACCTCCTCTTAGAAAATCTAAAATCAGATACAATTTTCCTTCAGTCTGGAATGCTGCAGGTGAGGCAAAAAGGAATGAATCTGATTTGATTATTTGTTTAATAACATTTAAAACATAGAAACATTAAGAGAAAGTGATTTTAAGGCAAGGAGCAAATCCAGGGAGAAATTAAGAAAGCAGGTAAAAAATGGGAAAGTGGCTAAATATGAAGTAAATATAACCGAAGAAATAGAAACGTTTTATTGACTGGTAGCAAAGATGAGGAAGAGCTCCAGCAAAGTTTGGAAAATATTTCTGCACATCCAGGAGACAGTAAAAGGACTACAATATTATTCAGTGAATAGTTCAATGAGCTAGACATTCATTGCTTGAGAAAAAAGCAGACGAACAATGAAATAAGCATGTATGTTTCTCAAGATGGTAAAACACAACAGAAAACATTTACTATTTACAGCAGATCTATCTGCATTCTGAACTGAGAAGTCACCAACCAGGATTGCTTCACAGTTCAGTTTGTTGAAAAGAAAATGATTATTCTGGGTCCAATGTTTCGTAACATGCCAGCAAATTCAGGGGATTAGAAGATAGACCATGAGCTGCAAATCTCCAGAATTTCCTGGTCGGCTTACACCTATTCACCATTTGCTTCACACAATAGTTTCCCTGTTATTTTTAGGAACTTGCTGGATTTGCAGATTAATTGTTCATTAAACTTGCCACAGGAAGTTAAAGCAGGAATTTAACATTGTAAAACCCTTTGTAACTATATGATCATTTTTAATGCAATACTGATCAACCTCCCTGGCCCAGAAAGAGAGCAGTTTAAACTGTTCAATCTCATTGTTGCATGTTAGAGTATTTTTTAAATTTCCTTTCTGCACTTTTTTCTCTCTGTGTAAATCCAATCTCAATTTCTTTCTCTTTATTTCTCTTTCTATACCTATTTTACACTAATTCTACCTCTTTCTCTTTTGTTTCTTTTTCTTTCTCAATCCTCAAATCTCATCGGTTCAGAGATGTTGGTCTCATTGTTCATTGGGATTCCAGATGCCCTGTTGCCCTCATTGAATTGTCCACTGGCTCCGAAATTACCCATGCCAGTTTTGAACAGGAGACAAGTCTGCCAATTGCTAATGAAGCCTAGAAATTAAAATAACCTGGGCTTTACTTTCAACTCTCTACAGAAGATACCCGGCACCTTGCCTGCTCTGAGCATATCCTGAGTTGGGGATTTGATCTTTTTTACACAGAGATGTGTAGAGGAAATGAACAGTGGGGTTTCAGGTGCCTAGATTAACATATTCAATTCATGGTCATATGATCCTCCATGTGTTAAATTATTCAATGGGAAATCAAGCTTTCTGCATATTAGTCCTCAATTCCCAATATATGCACCTTTCATGCAAGGCTTGAGCTGAGATCATTTCCATTTAAAATTTTCATCTAGACATTTTAGATAATGGGGTTAATAAATGGAAGATATAATTCAAAGTAAATTGATGGAAAGTAATTTGTATAAGTGTAAGATTCCAACAGTGGGAGTTTGTTAATTGTAACAGTGATGCAGTTAGCTGATGAGAAGAGAGTTTTAGGACTTAAATGGATAAATTAATGAAACTATCATGCCAGTGCATATCTACAGTTGAAAGAAAGTAGATAAATTTAAGCTGAGACCTGGACACGCACCAACTGTTGCAGTTTACATTAGTCAGACCCTGTTCAAAGTAACAGCAAAGTAATGTGCTTCTTCATAACCTGAGGTAACTGAATTGAAGCCTTCAAGATGATTGATAAGTTATGATTTGTTTTGGATCCAAATATCCAAATGGAGCTAAAAAGAATATATTAGGATTTAAAATCTGACCAGAACCCTTTCCTTCCTTCTCCCCTAGTTTACATGACTTAGCCATTTTAAATCTCTTTTTATTCATTTTGATCGTATTGGTGATGTTGATGGTAACCGATTTTAATGACTAGTTTGAATGTAAAGCACAAAACTTACCATAGTGCAATTTTACTATGAAAGGATGATTGACTTCAGCCAAAATGTCACGTTCCATTTTTGACCTGACTCGATCACGTACTGAGGAGACAATGAAGAACCGAATTAACACACAGGTATCAATTTGAACTTTGTAATCTGTGTTGTACATTACAATTAATTCTGGTTGAACTCATCAAATGTCTTATAAGCAAAACCAATAAAATAAAAATTGGGTCTTATTTCCCAGGAAGGTGACACAGTAATGTTTCAGGCAGGAGAAGATCATAAGGGGATGGTGGCAGGGTGTTAAATCTACACAACACACAAACTATGAGTGAAACTGTGTTCAGGCCAATAGTTTGTCAGTATTTGACAAAATTGTGGTTTTTTACATACCATAGCAATTTGGGACAATGAACTTTGTTAATGCATTCAGTCGCATTCACAAATGTGATATTGGACTTCCTTCAATAATTTCAGTGAAAGGTGCTGCCAGGGGACTGCCAGGAGGGCAGCTTTCGGTCTGATTGTATGGTTATTCTTGAGAGAGAGCTGTGGAAGGTCAGAGGTCAAGTTTTTCACTTCCTGTCGAGATGAAAAAAGGCGGGGCAGAATTTTAGGGCCCCGTTTCAGTGGGGATGGGGCCGTAAAATGCGGCGAGCCATTATAATCTCCATTGACTTCAGCGGGAACGTAAAATCCCACTGCCATAAAATTCTGCCCACGGTTTTCATAAATTCGGACTGAAAACAGTCATGGAGGGAAATATCCCTTCTTGTAGGGTTAGAACCAGTCAATTCAGTGAATTTAGACTTGTAAAATTGAAGCTTAGCATGTAGCAGTGGCTTAGTTTGCATAATAGGATTAAACTTTACAGAACATTGTACTATCTTCTTTCATATCATATGAATACAATAAACCAGCTTATTGGTTTACAATTGGTTGTATCGCATTACAATATTTATCAGTCTGTCTTCTGGAAGAGATGGGAACAAGTGCAATGTTACAATATTATGTACACACAACAAAGGACAACAATGTTAGAACCTGTGACACACTATAATTTAACAATAAAGGGCAGTAAAGGTAGAAATCTAATCAGGAGCGGAGGAAGATAGAGATCTGCTAATGGGAAAGGCTGCATATAAAGGAACTCAAATACCTAGTACTCACGCCAAATTTATAACTCTGACAGCCTACAAAAGTGCTGACAGCTCAAAAATAGCTCTGAGCATAAATCTAAAACACAGGAAGGCAAAGAGTTAGAGAGAAAGTGCATTATGACACAACCATAGCATAACCTAAAGCGAAGTTATGTTCAATACTCAATCAATTTTATTGTAGTACAGAACAGCATAACTAGTAGTAGGGAAATAAAAGCATGGGATTTATTTTCTGTAGGATATGCTGTCTCACTCTCCAAACTATGACCAGTCACACAGGTACGATTACATGAATTATTAGATGAAGCCAGTTAATGAATTCATACCACAGAACATTCACCTTATCTCTTATGCAACTAATATGGAAGAAAATATGGCCCAGAAATTCAATGATGCTGTGCCCATTTTACAACTGCAAAATGAACCCAAAAGCACCCAATATCTACAGGTGCATTCTGATCCAGACAGCATCAACTACCATACTGATATCGGCATCAAAAGAGGAGTCCAGGATCCAATCCTGAAATAGATTTTAGGACCTTTTCTCATAAAAAGGGGCCTAATGCCTGTTTGAGGCCATTTTGTTAAAGTGGGTTGGGCTGAATGCAGCTAGTCCTGGATTGACTAGCAGGTCAGGTCTACATGCAGCTTAACCAGCAGTCCTTAAAGGGATTTCTGCAGATTGCCACCAACAAGTTAAGTGTTTAAAAAAGACTTACCTGAGTATGGAGGCAAGTAGTGCAGGAGTGCTCGTCGTGGTTCAACATTAAAACCACAGGCCACTGCAAACCACCACTTACTGCTCTTCCTCCACAAACCCCTATGTCCCCTAACTGCATGTTTGCTTCCTTCCTCCCTCACTCTGCCTGTCGCTACCTCCATCCCTCTTGTAATTACCCTCTAACTCCCAGTTACACAGTCTCCCCTGATTGCTTCCTTCACTCTAAAATCTGCTTGCAGAATGCAACTGGCAGTGCAACAGCCCAAAACTCAAGCTGGCTTTACCAGTGAGCTGCCTGGGGATGTTTAGCAGGTGTTTGAAGTTTGCTGACTTTAGGTGAACGAGGCCTATTAACATGGACCTGCACGTTCCAAGCTACTGATCTTTCTCTGTGCTCAGTTCTTTTTAGGCCTATACTTTCACATTAGAGAGTGCACAAGCAAGCCTCAGAAAGTTCCTTTTGAGGAAAATAAAACATTTTTAAAGGCTGCATTTTATCATAGTGTTTCTTTGGAAATAAACACTAAAAACAACACACCAATGATTGGGGCTCTTAGAGCAGCTGATCTGAAATGTTTTTGTCAACTTTGTGCACGACATATTAATGGCAGGAAGGAACATGTTTGATCCTGTGGTAATCTGAGGCGCAATACACCTTTAAGAGAATGTGACCAGATTGAACATGTGACTGTTTTACCCAATGGCTGTGTAGCACAGGCTACAGGGGCGGTGTGGTGTAGTGGTACTGTCGCTGGGCTAGTAAACCACAAACTCAGAGGAATGCTCTGGGGACCCAGATTCAAATCCTGCCCATGGCAGATGGTGGAATTTGAGTTCAATTAAAAATTTGGAATTAAAAGTCTAATGATGACCATGGAACAATTGTTGATTGTTGTAAAAACCCATCTGGTTCACTAATGTCCTTCCCTTTAGGGGAAGGTAATCTGCTGTCCTGACCTGGTCTGGCCTACATGTGATTCCAGACCCACAGAAATGTGGTTGGCTCTTAAATGGCCTAGCAAGCCACTTAATTGTATCAAAGCCTCAAAAAAGGAATGAAACCGGATGGATCACCCGGCATTGAAGTAGGCACCGGAAATGACAACCTATCGACCATGCAAAGTCTTCCTTACTAACATCTAGGGGTTAGTACCAAAAGTGGGAGAGCTGCCTCACAGACTAGTCAAGCAACAGCCTGACATAGTCATCCTCACGTAATCATATCTTACAGATAATGTCCCAGACACTATCCATCCCTGGGTATGTCCTGTCCCACTGACAGGACATACCCAGTAGAGGTGGTGGCACAGTGGTAAACAGTCAGGGGGGAGTTTCCCTGGGAGTCCTCAACATCAACTCTGGACCCATGAAGTCTCATGGCACCAGGTCAAACATGGACAAGGAGACCTCCTGCTGATTACCATGTACCACCCTCCCTCAGCTGATGAATCAGTGCTCCTCCATGTTGAACACCACTTGGAGGAAGCACTGAGGGTGGCAACGGCACAGAATGTACTCTGGGTGTCCATCACCAACAGTGGCTCGGTAGTACCACTACTGACGGAGCTGGCCAAGTCCTAAAGGACACAGCTGCTAGACTGGGTCTGTGGCAAACATACTCGACCTCATCCTCACCAACCTGGCTGCCACAGATGCATCTGTCCATGACAGTATCGGTAGGAATGGCAACCGCACAGTCTTTGTGGAGACGAAGTCCCGCCTTCATATACCCTCCATTGTGTTGTGTGGCACGACCACCGTGCTAAATGAGATAGATTTCGAACAGATTTAGCAACTCAAGGCTGGGCATCCATGAGGTGCTGTGGGCCATCAGCAGCAGCAGAATTGTACACGAGCACAATCTGTAACCTCATAGCCTGGCATAACCCCCACTCTACCATTACCATCAAGCCTGGTTCAATGAAGAGTACAGGAGGACATGCCAGTAGCAACAGGAGGCATACCTAAAAATGAGGTGTCAACCTGGTGAAGATATAACACTTGCATGCTAAGCAACTTAAGCAGCAAGTAATAGACAGAGCTGACCTGTCCCACAACCAACGGACCAGATCTAAGCTCTGCAGTCCTGCCACATCCAGTCATGAATGGTGGTGGACAATCAAACAACTCACTGGAGGAGGAGGCTCCACAAATATCCCCATTCTCAATGATGGGCGAGCCCAGCACATCTGTGCAAAAGATAAGGTTGAAGCATTTGCTACAATCTTCAGCCAGAAGTGCCGAGCAGATGATCCATTTCGGCCTCCTCTGGAGGTCCCCAGCATCACAGATGCCAGTCTTCAGCCAATTCAATTCATTCCACGTGATATCAAGAAATGGCTGAAGGCACTGGATAGTGCAAAGGCTATGAGGCCTGAAAATATTTCGGCAGTAGTACTTGTTCTTCAGAACTTGTCGCGCCCCTCATCAAGCTGTTCCAGTACAGCTACAACTCTCGCATCTATCCAGCAATGTGGAAAATTGACCTGTACACAAAAAGTAGGATAAATCTAACCCAGCTAATTACCACTCCATCAGTCTACTCTTGATCATCAATAAAGTAATGGAAGGGGTCATCAACAGTGCTATCAAGCAGCACTTGCTTAGCAATAACCTGCTCACTGACGCCCAGTTTGGATTCCGACAGGGCCACTCAGCTCCTGACTTCATTACAGCCTTGGTTCAAACATGGACAATACGGCTGAACTCCTGAGGTGAGGTGAGAGTGACTGCCCCTGACATCAAGACCACATTTGACTGAGTGTGGCATCAAGGAGCTCTGGCAAAACTGGAGTTAATGGGAATCAGGGGGAAAATTCTCCACTGGTTGGAGTCATACCTAGCACAAAAGAAGATGGTTGTGGTTGTTGGAGGTCAGTCATCTCAGCTCTGGAACATCACTACAGGAGTGCTTTAGGGTAGTATCCTCGGCCCAACCGTCTTCAGTTGCTTTATCAATGACCTTCCTTCCATCATAAGATCAGAAGTAGGGATGTTTGCTGATGATTGCACAATGTTCAGCATCATTTGCTACTCCTCAGATACTGAAGCAGTCCATGTCCAAATGCAGCAAGACCTAGACAATATCCAGGCTTGGGCTGACAAGTGGCAAGTAACATTCGTTGATGTTGACCATCTCCAACAAGAGAGAATCTAACCATCGACCCTTGACATTCAATGGCATTACCATCACTGAATCCCCCACTATCAACATCTGGGGGGGTTACCATTGACCAGAAACTGAACTGGACTAGCCAAATAAATACTGTGGCTACAAGTGCAGGTCAGAGGCTAGGAATCCTGCGATGAGTAACTCACCTCCTGACTCCCCAACGGCTGTTCATCATCTACAAGGCACAAGTCAGGAGTGTGATGGAATACTCCCCATCTGCCTGGATGAGTGCCGCTCCCACAATACTCAAGAAGCTTGACACCATCCAGGACGAAGCAGCCCACTTGATTGGCACCCCATCCACAAACATTCACTCCCTCCACCATTGACACACAGTAGCAGCAGTGTGTACCATCTACAAGATGCACTGCAAGGATTCATCAAGGTTCCTTAGACAACGCCTTCCAAACCCATGACCACTACCATCTAGAAGGACAAGGGCAGCAGATTAATGGGAACACCACCACCTGGAAGTTCCCCTCCCAGTCACTCACCATCCTGACTTGGAAACATATCACCATTCCTTCACTATCGCTGGGTCAAAATCCTGGAACTCCCTCCCTAATCACACTGTATATGTACCTACAGTGGTGTTCTGTGGTGAACTGCAGCGGTTCAAGAAGGCAGCTCACCACCACCTTCTCCAGGGTAACTAGGGATGGGCAATAAATGCTGGCCCAGCCAGCGAAGCCCACATCCCATGAATGAATAAAAAAACAGCTGTATTCCCCAATGGCTGTGTATCGCAGACTACAATCTTAATCAGTAGTTTAGAATAGGGTCTGGTTGGAGAAGCACATATTGTGTTAGTGCTCCATGACTTGTGTTAATAAACAGCATGTGCTTCATCTTGTATTGGTCTCTGCATCTGCAGTATATTGTTTGCCATCTCACCCACCAGTAGATAGGTGTGCAACCGTGTTCACAAGCAAAGCGACCCAACAGAAGGAACATAACAATTCCAGTCCCACTTTCTAACCAATCTGGTTCTGACAAGTTCTAATAACACCTTTCAGATTATCTGATTCATTGATGCTGGCAACCTCAATTGCAAGTGAAAAAGGCTGATTCTTCAAATAAAACTTTAACAAATTGACAAGAGTTGAAAAGTTGGCTGTCAGCTTAAAATCTTTGCCAGCCAGGAAGCATACTACTCACTCTCCTTATCTATTCTACCAGAAGCGCATTTAGTCTTGCGGATTTGTTCCTTATCCATTCTATTCTCTTTGGCTGGGTTTCAGTAGTTCCTGCAATACCTACTCACTCTCTCTCATCCATTGTTTTTCTTATGCTCCAAGCATTCATGGCTACCGGTCAGCCCTTGCCCCCCTTATAGTCATATGATTCCGTCCCAATAACTGATCCATAATGTTATTCATGCATTCCCTCCATTTCCCCAGCTCCAATCTTTTCCAATTGCTTTATTCATTCTATCAGCCAAGTTGAATTTGTCTCCAATTTAGTAAGGGCTGTTCTGATGGTACAGCTTTTGCTTCTCCCAATAGTGGTTAGAGTGAAGCAAGGCTTTGAGCTCCTCCCTCCTACACAATGTGCTGATTGAACTGCTTAATCAGATGCGTAAAGAAAAACTCAGAAACAACTGAGAGAAAGATCAGTTCGCTATGTTATGATCCCAGCTGATGTTATTACTGGACAGGTCTGGAACCTGGATTGATACACCATAATTTTAAAAAAAATTTAAAACCCGTGGAGGATACTTACTGAAACAGATTCACAGGTGTCTGTTGTTGACTTTTTAATGATAAGATAAAACATTTATTAATGAAGAAACATTAATATTAACACTAGACAACAAAAAGGTTGTAAAGATTTCCACGCAGACTGCAAGAAAAAAAATGGCATAATTTCCAGCCGGACAGAGTCTTAGGCTGGGATTTTCTGTGCCTGCTGGCGGCGTGAGTGGACAATATGGCGGGATCTGTTTCCTGACAACGTGAAACCAGTTCGTGATCGTCCACAAGGGCCGGGTTGCGTTCTCCACCATTGGACATTGGGAACCTCATTGGAATACATCAGCATATCATTATTAGGCCTCCCCACGGAATAATCCCCCTGCCCCTTGCTGGATCATCTGCCCACGTCAGCAGGAAAACACGCCGGTATAGAACACGTGTTGACAAGTGTGACATGCAGAAGTCAGGACTTACCACCAGGGCCTGCCTCACATCACAGGCATTCGAGGAGCAGATGCTGGAGCCCGACACCAATGGCCCACTGGAGGAACATCCATGCTGGGTAGATTCCCATGGACAAGGCTCTGCTGCGAAGCAGCTCACGGAAGCTGGATAGTCACCATTGATGCGAACAACAGATGATGGTTGAGAGGGTAGGAGAGGAAGGGCTAGGATCGGCTGCGAGAGGAGGACTTGTCGGGGAGGGGGCGGTGAGGTTGGGGGACGAATGAAGGTGTCGGGGGGGTGAGGTTGGGAGCAGGGAAATTAAGATGTTGAGGGGTTGAGGTTGGCAGGGAGGGAGAACAGGGGGGAGGGTGTAACAGGGGAGAAGATGGCAACTAGGGAGGTAGGTGTAAGGGGAGGCTGGATAGGTGTAAAGGAAGGAGGGCGGTGAGGGGAAGGAATGCAGAGAGAGGATGGTGTCTAGGGGGAGGAAGGAATGCGGACAGTGGAAGGTGTCCGGGGGAAAGAAGGATTGCGGAAAGGGGAGGGAGTAAGGCCAGAGGAAGAAGGAAGAGTGGAGGAAGGAGTCAGGAATGGGGTAGGAGTAAAGCCAAAGGAAGAAGTGAGGCTGGAGGGAGAGGTAAGGCTAGAGGAAGGAGTAAGGTGGGAGGAGGGACTAAGGGTGGCGGAAGAGGTAAGGGTGGAGGTAGGAGTCAGGAAGAGGGAAGGGCTAAGCTGGGGGGAGTCTGGGGATGGGGGGGACAGGAGGACGGGGCAGGGGAAAGGGTACCGGGGGGAGGGGGAAGGGGTGCCGCGGGGTAGGGATTCTTGGGGAGAAGGGCTTCCAGGGGGTAGGGGGTGCAAAGGGGAGAAGGGGTGCTGGTGTGAAGGAGGTAAGAAGTGCGGAGGGGGGAAGGGGTGCAGAGGGGTGAAAGGGTGCAGAGGGGGGAAGGGGTGCGGGAGGCGGATGTGCAGGTGAACGTTCACAGGAGGGGTCGGACAGGTCCATGTCTGTCTCCTGGGGAACGGATTGAGGGTGGGCATGATATGGAAGAAGGGTGGAAATGACCGAAGCAGAGTGAGGCGCTAGGGTGGGAGGGTGAGGGCTCAATGGTAGCGATGAAAGGGACGGCGAGGGTGGTTGGTGGGGACCTGGAGGCAGACACGGACCCTGGGGGTGGGAAGGAGGAAGTCAGGTAGGTGAATGTGGATGAAGGTGGGATTTTTGAGAAGGAAGGGAACATTCACGTTCACCTGGGCATCCCTGAAGGAAAAGTGTTGTGGCTGGTAGGTAACGGAGTGGGGTCAACTGTGATGGGGGAGAGGAAATGGGTGACTGGGGGAGGGGAAAAGATGGGTGAGTGCACAATGCAGTGAAACCAGGCCATTCTTGCTAAATCGAAAGTGAAATGAATGTCGTGTTGGGCGAGATAAGGTGCTGCATGGGAGTGTGATCAGTGGGTGGGCGGAGACGCAGGTCAGCTCAGATGGACAACTGAAAGCAAACCCCAGCAGGCAGCATTCAGAATGCTCAGGACAGTGAGGTGAGTGTGAAACGTGAAGGATCCACATGCATGGGAGAGTGCTTGCACGAGGCTCTGAAAGGCCTTGCCACACACACACTTTTCCCTCCAGAATCACTTGTGGACCGGCTGCTAGCTCTGCGGTGACAGAGGGTGAGGTTGAGGGGGTCACAGGCAAAGGGGACTCAGAGGGAGAGGACAGCCTCTGAGATTCCAGTTGCCGCTCCTCCTCCCTTCAGGTGCCCGAGGGCCCGGGCCTGACTCCTATAGTTGAAGGAGCACCTGGAAGGGTGTTGAGGTGCCCTGTTTCCCTCTCACGTTGCCACTGCAGGAACTCACCCATGACTATTATGATGGAGTGCAGGTCTACATGCACCTCTGCATTCTGCTGGACCAAGGTCTCCATGGCATTAGCCATCCACCACATGGAGACCTCCATACACGCACATGTGAGCACAACTTCATCTGAGAGCGGGCAGTCACACTCCTCTGACTTGCATGCCACTCTGTTGAGGGCTTCCAACAGCTCTGTGTGATGTTCCCACGCCTTCTGCTGACTCTCCAGGATGAGTTGGAAGGTCAAATCCAGAGGTTCGTCATCTCACTCGGGCCTCAGAGATGCCTCATCCCCAGCAGTCCTCCAAGTGCCGGGGAGCTCAGCTGAACCTGCCTCCTACTGCTGCAGACAAGTGTCCATTTGGTGGCCACCAGGTTGTGAACCCGAGCCTGCTCTAGATCTAGGTCCCACCAAGGTGTGTGTCTCTGCGCTGATAGAGGGTGTGGGTAAGCGCTGTGATGGATTTTCCAGGCTGTTCATTTCCAGCTCTTCAATGGAGAAGGAGGCGTCTTGGCTGCAGATGAGGACATGGATGGAGCTGAGGGACTGGCTGGCTAAGGGCGTCAGTCATTTGGCAGAGCTCCCTGTGAACCACAGTAGTGATAATTAGTGCATGATAGCAGAGTCAAAAGCAGGAGAATGAGCTTTTGAGAGAGGGATGATGTGGTGCAGGATCCTCACGTGGGTGTTCACTGCCGACCTCACCGTTGTTGTAGGCACGGTCCACGTCCTCAGCAGTCAACACAATGGCACGCTCCTCAAAGTGAGTAAGGGGCCTAATGGTCTGCGACCTCTCCCTGCTGCTGTGAGCTAGCTTTTCTTGCATGGGAACAGATGGAGAGAGTGTGAGCAGGACACATGGCACCGTGTGGGATGTTTGTGTGGTGAGTGGAGCCATGGACAGGATGAGGACTTGAGCTCCAGAGGATATGAGCCTAATGGAGATGTGAGGGTGTGTGTGAGAGTTAGTGGTGTTGTCCCTTGAGGTGTGAGATCCCTGTGGATGTGTGATGGGTTTGTGAGTGTGTGAGTTGAGAGTGGTGAGAAGAGTGAGTTGCCCTGGCAGAATGGATAAGACCATTCAGCCTGTAGCGGCATTGGGTGGCTTGTCCTCTTTTGCAGCGCTTGGCGCTGACCATTGCTGCCACCGCCTGCCATGCTGGGATGGTGATATAGCTGCCCCTCCTGTGGCCAGAGCGGGGTTAGAGGACATTACGGTGGGCCTCCATGGTGTCCAAGTGGCATTCCAGTGATACGTCACTAAACTTGGGGGCTGCAGTCTTTTTGCTTTTGTGGACATCTTCCCTACAGTAGTTGTGGGCTGGAAGCACTGAGATGTGTGTGCATGGCTGGACTTTAAATATGGCGCCCAGCGTGATGAAGCGGCGAGGTGATGGCATGGCGGGCGAATGAGACCCTGCCCACCATGAAAACAGCGTGTTTCCTGGGAATGCATAAGTAATACGGCAGGTTTGGGACGATACGGCATGAAAACCCGTCATCTTGGCCGGCATTTTACCCGCCTGTTACCGCACTTAGTGCAAATCTGGGACAATTCCACCCTTAGACCTTTTCTGTCTTCATTCTGTGGCATACATGTTCCCACTGCAACTAAAAACTGCTTTTCTTGTCTCTCCCGGTATCTCTGTGGGTCTCTCTCTGATTCCCTGTTGCTAGGCAACAGCACAGTTTTTTTCTGTTTTGTTGCTTTTTGTTTCAGCTTTCCTAAACTACTAACCCCTTGGTAATCCATCTCTTCAATTTAAGAACCATACAATCTCATTATAAATGCGTGTATACAAACGGCCCCCAGACTTGCCGGCTCCATCTCACAAAAACTCTAAACTGAAACCAAACCCAGGTTTCACCTTTTTTAACACACAAATAAAAACAAACATAAATTAAACTTAAAGCTACATCTTGTGCCTAACACCCAGAAATACAAATATAAGTTAATTAAAGCTATCTCTAGTTCCTAACACTTAATGTCTTAACTACCCATTGCACCACAAGACCTCTGCAATAACTATAGGGTGGTAAAATAGGTGACTTTAAATGACCCAAATATTGATTGGGGTGTTAGAGTAAAGGGTAAGGAGGGGAAGTCCATAACAAGAGTATTGCATCCAATTCTGTTCACCGCAATTTAGGAAGGATATGAGGGTCCTTGGGAGGGTGAGTGGAGATTTACAAGAATGGTTCCAGGAACGAGGGATCTTATCTGCAGGGTTAGGTTGGAGAAGCTGGGGTTATGATCTTGGAACAAAAGATTGAGGGGAGATTTGATGGAGGTATATATTGGCGGGATTTTCCGCACCTGCCCACCTCCGCGATCTTCCAATCCCGCCGCAAGTCAATGGACGTCTGGCTGGGGTGCTGCCTCGCCCGCAGCGGGTCCCACCCATAACGGGGCTGGAAAATCCCGGCCTATGAGTTTGACATGTTTAGATGAGGTAGCCAAAGAAATGCTGTTCCTATTACCTATTTAATTTCCTGTTTAATTACCCGTTCCTATTTACAGATTTAAAATTTTGGGCAGGAGATACAGGTATGTTGTGAGGAAGAACTTTTCATGCAGTGTACAGTAATCACTTGGAACTCACTGCCTACAAGGGCGGTGGAAGTGGAGACAATCAATGATTTCTAAAGGAAATTGGATGGGTGTTTGAAGGAAGTAAATTTGCAGAGTGGTGGGGACAGAGCCAGAGAATGGGACTGATTGAAATGCTCTACAGAGAGCCAACATGAACTTGATGGGCTGAATGGCCTTCTTCTGTGCTGTCATAGCTCTTATGTATGGAATATGAGTATGCATGATAAACATTGAAAGACATGTAAGATTGTGTGATGGCTTGGCATGGTGCTATAGTAAATGTTTGCAGGTTGACAAGCAACACTTGTGGTGGCAGGTATATTTGGGCCATCTACCTAACCCCAGCTGCCTCCCTTTGTAAGGTGTACTACACTATTGTCATCTGCGAAAAGTGCCCTGGTTCCCAGATAGAGTAGCTCTCCTTCCACTCGTCTCCTTGCATTAGCATTAGCACTTTCACTTAACCAGCCTTCAAAAAGGCATTTGGGTGCAGTGCCTCTTTATTTGTTTTTCTCACCTAGCGACTTCGGCTAGCTGCTTCTTTTGCCTCTTACAGTCTTTCAAAATGCTGAAAAGGAATTTATCCTTTCGTGTGGTCGCTTACATTTAAAATGACACATCCCTTTAATTATGTTGTGTAGCCCTTTAAGACCCGCTGAGTTGCACTGCTTCCTGCTCACGTCACCTCCACCTTTTACAAATCCTGACCAAAATGCTCACTCCAGATTGAGGGCCACCTCAATCTAGCATGTTTGCCCTTCAGCGATTCTGGTCGGTGACTCACAGCACAATGTTCCCACTTTTTCAGAACTGGGAGTGGAAAATATAGGGCCTAACCTGTTTCTCATCACCAGCCCAATCACCATTTAAGTAAAGCTGAACTAAAACTATAGGAATGCAATGGAATTTAGCACATGGATTATCAATACTGCATTACTTTATCTTGCAAAACTGATACAATATAAGAAGTTCACATAACCAAGACAGTACTGTTCAAACAGTAGTTCCCTGAATCATATAATTTTGTTACTGATTGGCCTATACAATTGTCCCAGTTAGTTATAATTTGAAATATTTATAAACGTGTTATTCCCATCTCTTTTCACGACTACCTCCATCAAATTTCATGTTTTAGTTAGTTTCTTTCACTACTGCCCTCGGGTATTGTAATTTAAGCTCAACCACAGAAAGCTGTCACAACAGCGTTACATGGCAGGAAGAAAGGATGAGAGACAATTGATCCTAGTGTGTTTGTAAAATATCAGTTTCATTCAATACAGTGTGTAAAAGTTATCCTTCACAATTAGGGCTTGTTTAAGATTAGCTCTGTGGCACAGTCATCTGTTAGCTATTTTACGTTGGTATAATTGTCATCAAATTCCTAGCAATAAAAGCTGAGACATACTACTTGGTTACAGAATGTAATTATCTCTTCTGCTTAAAATATTCAGCCAAGAATTTTGATAATGACAGCTATAAGGAGCAATGTGACTTCCACCAACAATTACTCAATGTTGTCTTGCTTTTTTCAGAGATGCAACAATAAAGTGCAAAAATGAGGGAATGGTGCAAATTGAACAAGAATAAAATATTTAGACTCTGTGGAGAAATGGATTATTCTGATATGTGGGTTGGGGACTGACCAAATGTCTTGCATTCACCACCACTTATTGGGAATAGCCCCAGCGAATTGGTCCCTAATTCTTCACTGGCTAACATTTATACACTACTAGTTTTAGTATTTTTTAATTCATTCACGGGATGTGGGCTTCGCTGGCTGGGCCAGCATTTATTGCCCATCCCTAGTTGCCCTTGAGAAGGTGGTGGTAAGCTGCCTTCTTGAACCACTGCAGTCCATGAGGTGTAGGTAAACCCACAGTGCTGGTAATAAGGCTGATTAGCACTACACAAATCAAGCTACATATCTCTACGTGGTAACTCCCTTCCTCCATTAATAACACCTTTGAAATATCGAATCACTTATCCACTGAAAAGAGTTGATTTGGAGGTACGGATAAAGTAATTGAATTTTGCTTTTTTACATAGCACAGACTTAGTATCAGTTTCAGGGATATCTCCACCTGAAAATATTGCTATACTGCCAGAGCATTCATATATTGGTCAAAGTTTATTTCCAGTTTATTAAATTCATGACCTGCTTTTGGCCTGTTGTTTTAACGCGATAAATCTGGGGAAAGTAAAATGAACATCAATGGAGAATGGCCTAGTTCCCATCAGTAATCCCTGTAGTTACTTCTCTGCTCTTCCTAGGCATTGTCAGCAGTAAACTCTGCCACGAAGGAATTAGGTAAAAGGTGGGATTGTCTAACAAGTGAACAATTGGGATTGAGGTGCCTGACCAAGGGACGAGTCCAGGAGTGTTCGGGAATGTGTGCATTGCTGGTCTAAATATATTTTATATCTTAATAAGCTTTAACTGGGCATTGACAATCTAATGCAGTACCGAGGGAGTGCTGCACTCTCAAAATACCATCTTTGTAAATCAAGGCTCTATCTAAACTCCCTAAGAATAGGGGTCTTATCCTCGGCAAGCTGGCCAATATTTATACCTCAACATCATAAGAGCAAATTATCTGGCCATTATCACATTGATGCTTGAGGGAGATTGCTGTGTGTCTCCAAAAATTAAAACAGTAGCTAAAGAAAAACCAGTTTGAACCAGTACTCTTACTTTCCAGCTTTTACTGGTGTTCCATTTTAAGGTATACAAGACCAGTTCAGACCAATATTCTGATTTCCCAGTTTTTACTGTTTTTTTTCCTTCTGGGACTTCAAAAGTCCTCTGTTGATTGTAAAGTGCTTTGGGGCACCCTGAGGTCATGTAAGATGTTACATAAATGCAAGTCTTTTTCTTCTTTCATGGTAGGAAAGTTAAATTATGTACTCAACGGTTCAAAATTTGGTAGAATAGGGAAGCTGAAATTGTGAATTTTAGTCAGAATTGTAAAAGGATGCATTCGCTACTGTGGCCTCACACCAACTCGTAATATAAACAAAAGCAGACTCAGGGCTTAAGGCATTCTGATGAAAGTCCACAGACCTGAAACCTGTTCCTCTCTCCACAGATGCTGCCTGACTACTGAGAATTTCTAGCGTTTTCTGTTTTTGTTTCAGATTTCCAGCATCGGCAGTATTTCAGTTGTTTTTGTAAAGTGTTAATGTGACAGTGTCACATGAGGGGAAATGTCAGGGAAATGTTATTTTTGTCCATTGACCATTTTTGAATTTGGCGCCGATCTCCTTGAGGTAGCGCTTAGCCTCAGGGAGATGAGTGCGCTCTTTCACACGCATGCGCGAAAGAGCACACTCCCGGCTTAGGGAACACCCCACTGCCCGGACAGGGAGCACATAGTGCTTCCTGGCGGACATTGTGCTGGGAGGGCCTTAATTGGCCTGGCCATGTAAAATGGGGTCATGCCCCCGATCGAGGGCGCTGGTTGGAGGCACGCCTGCACGCACCTGCTCCTGCACTTCCCCCCCAACAGGGGGAAGATTCTTCCCATAGAGTCATAGAGGTCTACAGCACAGAAAAAGGCCCTTTGGTCCATCGAGTCTGCACCAGCCAAACAAGCGCTTAACTATTCTAATCCCATTTTCCAGCCCATAGCCTTGTATGCCATGGCATTGCAAGTGCACATCCAAATACTTCTTAAATGTTATGAGGGTTTCTGCCTCTAACACCCTTTCAGTCAGTGAGTTCCAGATTCCCACCACCCTCTGAGTGAAAAAATTCTTCCTCACATCCCCTCTAAACCTCCTGCCCCTTACTTTAAATCTATGCCCCCTGGTTATTGATCCCTCCACCAAGGAGAAAAGTTCCTTCCTATCTACCCTATCTATGCCCCTCATAATTTTATACACCTCAATCATGTCCCCCCTCAATCTCCTCTGCTCCAGGGAAAATAACCCCAGTCTATCAAATCTCCCCTCATAGCTAAAACTCTCCAGTCCAGGCAACATCCTGGTAACTCTCCTCTGTACTCTCTCTAGTGCAATCACATCCTTCCTATAATGCGGATTCCAGAACTACTCTAGCTGTGGCCTAACCAGCGTTTTATATAGTTCCAGCATAACCTCCCTGCTCTTATATTCTATGCCTCGGCTAATAAAGGCAAGTATTCCATATGCCTTCTTAACCACCTTATCTACCTGTCCTGCTACCTTAAGGGACCGGTGGACATGCACACCAAGGTCCCTCTGATCCTCGGTACTTCCCAGGGTCCTACCATTCATCGTGTATTCCTGTGCATTGTTTGTCCTGCCCAAGTGCAACACTTCACACTTATTCGGATTAAATTCCATTTGCCACTGATCAGCCCATCTGACCAGCCCGTCTCTATCCTCCTGTAATCTAAGGCTATCCTCCTCACTATTTACCACCCCACCAATTTTCGTGTCATCTGCGAACTTACTGATCAACTGGCTGTCCTTCAGTCCTCTGGCACCTCTCCTGTGGCCAGAGAGGTATTGAAAATTATTGCCAGCGCCCCTGCTATCTCAACCCTTGCCTCACTCAACAGCTGAGGATACATTTCATCCGGGCCTGGAGATTTATCTATTTTTAAGCCTGCCAGAACCTCTTCCCTTTCAATGCTAATTTCTTTCATTGTATCACAGTCCTTCTGCCTGATTTCCATACCCACGTTTTCCGTCTCACTTGTGAACACCGGCACAAAGTATTCATTTAGAACCCTACCTACATCTTCCGGCTCCACACACAAATTACCACTATGGTCCTTAATGGGCCCCACTCTTTCCCTAGTTGTCCTCTTACTCTTAATGTACTTGTAAAATAACTTTGAATTTTCCTTTATTTTACCTGCCAATGTTTTTTCATGCCTGTTTTTTGCTCTCCTAATTTCCTTTTTAAGTTCCCCCCTACACATTCTATACTCCTCTAGGGCTTCCGCTATTTTGAGTCCTCGGTACCTGCCATAAGCCTCCCTTTTTCTCTTTATCCAATCCTGTATATCCCTCGACATCCTGGGTTCCCTGGATTTGTTGGTCCCACCCTTTAATTTTACTGGAATATGTTGGCCCTGTACTCTCCCTATTTCCTTCTTGAATGAGTCCCACTGCTCTGACACAGATTTACCTAAAAGTAGCTGCTTTTCAGAAAATCAAAGAGTAGAGATTAGGCAAGAGAGAAAAGTATTAATGTGGAAAATTATAAACAGACCGTGACTAGAAGGTACAGAGAATAAAAATTTAAGAGTAAATCAGCAGATAAGGCTAGAAGTTACAAAAATAATAAAAGGACAAAACTAAAGTCTCTGCATCTGAATGCATGTAGCATTCAAAACAAAACAGATGAACTGAGAGCGTGAACAGAAATAAATAATTATGATCTGATAGCCATTGAGAGACATGGCTGCAGAATGAGATAGATTGGGACCTGAATATTTAAGGGCAGGTGACTTCCAGGAAGGACAGGGAGCAAGGAAATGGTGGAAGGGTGGCTTTGTTAATTAATGATGGTATTAGAGAGGCATGATCTAATTTTAGGAAACCAGGATGTAGAAATGGTTTGGGTAGAGATGAAAAATGATAAAGGCAAGTCACTTCTGGGAATGGTGTACAGGCCCCCTGACAGTAACCATACAGTAGGGCGGGGTACAAAGGAAGATATAATGGGTGCTTTTCAGAAAGGTATGCTGATAGTCATAGAGAATTTTAATCTGCATATAGACTGGGAAAATCAGATGGGCAAAGGTAGCCTAGATGAGGAATTCATAGAATGTTTTCCGGATAGTTTCTTAGAATAGCACGTTCTGGCACCAACCAGAGAGCAGGCTAAACTGGACCTGGTATTGTGCAATGAAATAGGATTACTTAATGACCTCATACTGAAGGCAGCTCTAGGTAGCAGCAAGCATAATAAGATTGAATTTTACATTCAGTTTGAGGGAGAGAAGAGTAGATCCAAGACCAGTATTTTAAACTTAAATAAAGACAATTATGAGGGCATGAAAGCACAGCTAGCTAAAGTGAACTGGCAAATTAGGTTAAGGGATAGACCAATAGAGATGCAGTGGTGGACATTTAAGGCAATACTTCAGAATACACAGAATAGATACATTCCAACAAGAAAAAAAATTCCAAGGCAAGGACTATCTGTGGTGAACTAAAAAAGTTAAAGATAGTATCAAACTTAAAGTGAAGATGCAGAAAATTTGGATTTATTTCAAAGTGCCAGCCAGGACCAGCAGCTAGGGTGCCAAAGCATACACAGACAATAAAAGCCTTACATGAAAGCTAAAAACTTGCACAAAGGGCTCAGCTGTAAATTTGCAAATTAGGAAATGGGAGACACACATGGGCGGGGACACGGGATGACTCAATCAAGGAATGGTAAAGGCCATTTAACACCGTCTGATAGCCTTGAACCACATCCAGTAAGCACCCGTAAACCTTTTGTTTAGAACAAACATACATTCTTTGCTGTCTACAAAAGGACAACGCCCAGTCTCTGCACTGCAATTACTGTACAAGTACACAATTATCAGCCCACCAGGGGGTCATTGTGCTGTGGCCTTTGTCTAACTGATACCATTAAATTGTAACTGACAGTAAAAAATATATAAACTGTGCTCATTTGAACCTCGGTGGAGAAGCACCTGGATTGCCCAGCGTTTGCTCCCCACATGCATAATAAAGGAACCACTTGAATATTGCATCTGGACTCCGAGAGCTGAAATTTTGTACCACAGTATTCCTCGGACCTTTCAAAAGAGAAAGCATATAATTGCACAGATAGGTGGCAAATCAGAAGATTGGACAGAATATAAAAAACAGCAAAGATGACTAAAAGATTGATAAGGAAAGAAACATTAGAGTACAAGAGAAGGCTAGTTAGAAATATAAAGACAGATAGTAAGAGTTTCTATAGATATTTTTAAAAGAAAAGTTAACAAAATGAGCGCTGGCCCTATAGAAAGTGAGTCTGGGGAATTAATAAAGGAAAATAAAGAGAAGGCAGATGAATTGAACTAGTATTTTTCATTGGTCTTCACTATGTAGGATGCAAATATCATCCCAGAAATAGCTGTAAATAAGGAAATGGAAGGGAGGAACTTGAGAAAATTATAATCACCAGGGAAGTGGGATTGAGAAAATTGTTGGGGCTGCGGGCTAACAAGTCCTTGGATCCTGATGGACTTCATCCTAGGATCTTAAAAGAAGTGGCTAGTGAGATAGTTGACGTGTTGGTTTTAATTTTCCAAAATTCACTAGAAGGTATGGTTGCTAATTTGCTGATGACACAAAGATAGGTAGAATAGTAAGATGTGAAAAGGACATAAGGAAGCCACAAAGTGATATGGATAGGTTAAATGAGTGAGAAAAGATCTAGCAAATGGAGTATAATATGGGAATATGTGAAATTGTCCATTTTGGCAGGAAAAAGGAAAAATAAGCATACTATCTACATGGTGAGAGATTGTCAAGTTCTGAGATTCAGAGGAATCTAGCTGTCCTAGTGCATGAATCACAAAAGGTTAGTATGCAGGTACAGCAAGGAAAGCTAATAGAATGTTATCATTTATTGCAAGGGGAACTGAATATAAAAGTAGGGAGGTTATGCTTCAATTATACAGGGCATTGGTGAGACCACATCTGGAGTATTGTGTACAGTATTGGTTTCCTTATTTAAGGAAGGATGTAAATGCTTTGGAAGCAGTTCAGAGAAGGTTTACTGAACAAATACCTGGATTGGGCCGGTTTCTTGTGAGGAAAGGTTGGACAGGCTAGGCTTGTACCCGCTGGAGTTTAGAAGTGTAAGAAGTGACTATATTGAAACATATAAGATCCTGAGGGGTCTTGACAAGGTCGATGTGGAGAGGATGTTTCCTTTTGCGGGAGAATCTCATACTAGGAGCCACTGTTTAAAAATAAGGAGCCACCCATTTAGGTCAGAGATGAGGAGAATTTATTTTCTCCCAGAGGGTTGTGGTTTTTTGGAACTCTCTTCCTCAAAAGGACGTGGAAGCAGAGTCTTTGAATGTTTTAAAGGCAGAGGTAGATAGATTCTTGATGAGCAAAGGGGTGAAAGGTTATCAGAGGTAGGCAGGAATGTGGAGCTGAGGTTACAATCAGATCAGCCATTGTCATGAAGAGGTATTAATGTCTATAATGTTATTGGAAATTATTTTTTAAATTGCAATTGTAGTAGGGTCTGTGTTTGTGTATGTGTCTGTGTGTGTCTTAATTGGATTAAAGCCAGCTAGTCTGGGTGCTTTGATGTATGATAGTTTGAGATGTTAATTGGATAAACGTAAGGAGTAGAAGGTAAAGTGCAATTTGCATTTGTTGAATAAACCATTCAAAAGAGTGGGTAAAATCTTGCACCTAGCTAGGAAACACCAAGCAATGTTACTAATATTACTATTATGAATTATATTGGTGGAATGAAAGGATTATTGTTAGGAGAGGTAAAATTAAGAAAACCTAGGGGAGAACTTCCTCCCTGTTGGTGAGGCTGAGTGGGCGCAGGCGCATGCGGGCATTAAGCCAATCGCCGCCCGCGATCAGCTGCATGCTGCCATTTTATGTGGGCGGGCCAATTAAGGCCTGCCCAGCGTGACACACACCCAGAAGCACTGAGCGCTCCCTGTGCGGGCGGGGGAGGAGGCTGAGTCGGGGCCTGCGCTCTTTCACGCATACGCGCAAAAGAGCACAGGAATCTGCCTGAGGCACAGAGCTGCCTCAGAGGGTTTAATTTCATTGTCAAAAAGTTAATAAAAGATTTTAGAAAATTATTCGGACATGTCCCCTCATGTGACAGTGACATGAGCTGGGACATGTCTATGAATTTTATTTAAAAATGTTATTAAAGTTTCAAAACCTTCATGAAACCTCATCCCGCCCGTCGATGAGGTTTCATGATAAATGCGAAGGCCGCCTGGGCTCTTCGCCTGCCCGCCAACCTTAAAGTTGGACGGGCAGCTCTGTTAATTCTTTTAATTGATATTTAAATGGCCTTAATAGACCTCTAACAGTTCAGTGCAGCCAACTCCAGTGTGCCCCCGGTGAACCGAAGATCTGAATGATGTGCAATGATGTCAGAATGCACACCCGGCGTCACCGTGCGTCATTTTACACTTTGGCGAGCGGGACCCACCCCCGCATGCTGACCAGAAGATTCAGGCCCTAGTAGTACAATGGAAAATTTACACCTCAAACATATCAATTGCAAATACAGGTTATGATATTTGTTCAAGTTTCCCCCTGGTATTTAAACAACTCAGTCTTTACCAACTGCTGTGTCATAACAGCTATGTTCTTATTGAATGGCGGAGCAGGCTCAAGGAGTTGTATGGTCTTCTTCTGCTCCTAATTCATATGGTTGTACATTTGTGTATAAGAAAAAAATTTATTATCTACACTCCTGTACCTGGGGCCTGGCTCACTTCACTGTTATATTTTCTATATCTCATTTCTAAAGCATACCACTTGGAAGAGATAGTAAACTGATGTTTGATACATTAGCTATAGTATGGGATCTGCCGTGTAGTGGCTTATAAAATGACTGCTTAGCAAGGAAATGGGGTAGAACTGTGACTAGTTGATGTGAATATACCAGACAGATTAACTTTTAATTCATTCACGGGATGTGGGCTTCGCTGGCTGGGCCACTATTTATTGCGCATCCCTAGATGCCCTTGAGAAGGTGGTGGTGAGCTGCCTTCTTGAATCGCTGCAGCCTATGTGGCGTAGGTGCACCCACTGTGCTGTTAGGGAGGGGGTTCCAGGATATTGACCTAGCGACAGTGAAGGAACGGCGATATATTTCCAAGTCAGGATGGTGAGTGACTTGGAGGGAAACTTCCAGGTGGTGGTGTTCCCATCTATCTGCTGCCCTTGTCCTTCTAGATGGTAGTGGTCGTGGGTTTGGAAGGTGCTGTCAAAGGAGCCTTGGTGAATTCCTGAAGTGCATCTTGTAGATGGTACACACTGCTGCTACTGTGTGTCAGTGGTGGAGGGAGTGAATGTTTGTGGATGTGGTGCCAATCAAGTAGACTGCTTTGTCCTGGATGGTGGCCAGCTTCTTGAGTATTGTGGGAGCTGTATTCATCCAGGCAAGTGGAGAGTATTCCATCACACTCCTGACTTGTGCCTTGTAGATGATGAACAGGCTTTGGGGAGTCAGGAGGTGAGTTACTCACCGCAGGATTCCTAGCCTCTGACCTGCTTTTGTAGCCACAGTATTTATATGGCTAGTCGAGTTCAGTTTTTGGTCAATGGTAACCCCCAAGATGTTGATAGTGGGGGATTCAGTAATGCTTATGTCATTGAACATCAAGGGGCGATGGTTGGATTCTCTCTTGTTGGAGATGGTCATTGCCTGACCCTTGTGTGTTCCGAATGTTACTTGCCACTTGTCAGCCCAAACCTGGATATTGTTCAGGTCTTGCTGCATGGACTACTTCAGTATCTGAGGAGTCACGAATGGTGCTGAACATTGTGCAATCATCAGCAAACATCCCCACTTCTGACGTTATGATGGAGAGACGGTCATTGATGAAACAACTGAAAATGGTTGGGCCTAGGACACTACCCTGAGGAACTCCTGCAGTGATGCCCTGGAGCTCAGATGACTGACCTCCAACAACCACAACCATCTTCCTTTGTGCTAGTTATGACTCCAACCAGCGGAGAGTTTCCCCCTGATTCCCATTGACTCCAGTTTTGCTAGGGCTCCTTGATGCTACACTCTGTCAAATGCGGCCTTGATGTCAAGGGCAGTCACTCTCACCTCACCTCTGCAGTTCAGCTCTTTTGTCCATGTTTGAACCAAGGCTGTAATGAGGTATGGAGCTGAGTGGCCCTGGCAGAACCCAAAATGGGCATCAGTGAGCAGGTTATTGTTAAGCAAGTGCCGCTTGATAGCACTGATGATGACCCCTTCCATTATTTTACTGATGATCGAGAGTAGACTGATGGGGTGGTAATTGGATTTGTCCTGCTTTTTGTATACAAGACATATCTAGGCAATTTTCCACATAGCTGGGTAGATGCCAGTGTTGTAGCTTCTGCAGCAGGCAGGTTGGTGAGGATGAAGTCAAGCATGTTTTTCCCTCTTGCTGGTTCTCTCACCACCTGCCGCAGACCCAGTCTAGCAGCTGTATCATTTAGGACTTGGCCAGCTCGGTCAGTCGTGATGCTACCGAGCCACTCTTGGTGATGGCCATTGAAGTCCCCCACCCAGAGTACATTCTGCGCCCTTGCCACCCTCAGTGTTTCCTCCAAGTGATGTTCAACATGGAGGAGCACTGATTTTAGGATCTTTCCTCCCATATAATAAAAATAAAAGCAAAACACTGCGGATGCTGGAAATCCAAAACAAAAACAAAAATACCCATGTTTAGCGAGTGAGGCATTGCTAAGAAAGAATAAAGAATCCAGCAAAATAACATGCTTAAAAGCATTTTTACTATTTTGCCACAAAAAAATTATAGTAGATGTTGACCATTATAGAAGGCTTTTCACAGATAAGCGTGGATGAAGACAAAAAGGTCTGTAAATGTTTTTGTGACAAGGAATCATGTACACATTATAATGCAGAACAGTTCAGTCACTGCAACGAGGGGCCTGATAATTATGGTATTTTTAATGATCTGTAGTGAAATGCAAATTCTTCCAGGCCACTTCAAATAGGTGGAATTATGAGACTTCAAGTGGGTAGAAACATTGGCTTTCCCTTTGTTTACCTTCTATTACTGTCAAGACTGTGGTGAATGCATTTGTATAAAATCACCAAAGTGACCTCTGCAATTAAGCATTCAATACAGTTGGCGCATGTAATACAGGAAAAAATGGCGTGAAACAAAAACGTTCTAAACAAAAATCGCTTTCCCTTAATAAAACATGTAATAAGGTGGGTTAAGTTCCTGATCTGAAATTTTTACATTATAAAACTACTGGCTGCCTTGAACCCAACTTGAAGGCAAAAATGCTCTTACTAACTCTTAATGACTTGCTCTTAATAATTCACTAACTCTTAGGCCCAAATCTTCAATTCTCCGGATTGTCAGGGACTGGAAGTATGACTGAAGTTATATGCCAGGACCCTGTGGAAATCCTGACACATGGACCTACATGGGAATTGCCCGGGAACCTTATACTTCCAATGGGCAATTCCTCTGATTTCCAGGACCCTCCACAAGTGTCTCTGACCGTTAGATTTATGCTTTCATGGGATGTGGATGTCACTGGCTCAGCCAGCATTTATTGCCCATCGCTAAGTATCCTTGAGGAGGTGGTGATGAGCTGCCTTCTTGAACTGATGCAGCCCATGTGTTGTAGAACATCCACAGTGCTGTTAGGGAGTTCCAGGATGTTGACCCAGCAACAGTGAGGAATGAAAGTGAAGGAACAGCGATATTGTTCCAAGTCAGGATGGTGTGTGGCTTGGAAGGGAACTTGCAGGTGGTGACGTTCCCATGCATCTGCCACCCTTTTCCATTAGGTCAGCGGGGGGGGGGAATCTGTTTCTTATCAAGGGCCACTCACACATAGGCAAAATCAGTCACGGGCCACACACACATAGGCAAAATCAGTCACGGGACGCACACACATAGGCAAAATCTGTCACGGGCCACGCACACATAAAAAATTTTTTTTTAGAGAGAATACAGAAATGTTCAACTCAGCCGCTGCTTTAATGTGATGACTGAGTTTGCTTTTCCTTAATGAGCCTTGTTATGTCTGCTGGCAATGCTACTCGCAACTGGTTTTCCAAATTCACGTCTGTTAATCTGGCACGCAGATGGTTCTTTGTGAGAGAAAGTTTAGAAATAAACTGCTCACAGCAGTATGTAGTTCCAAAGAGCAATGCAATTTCCAGCGTGGCTCCTCAAGTTTGGAAATTCATCGGCACCTACACAGAGTCTGTAGAATTCCAGCAGACACAGGTTATTGTATTTAGCCTTAAGTTCGATATCGCTTTACAGTTATATAACTTCGTGTTGAAGGTCTTCAGTCACATCAACTGCTTCAATATTGGGCGGTTTGGCAAAAATGTTTAATTCCAGTTCCTTCACTTTTAGGTCTTGAGTTCACTCACAAAAGTTCTGAAGTAAATTTGCTCACTCCCTGGGGCACTCCATTGTTGCAGCAGGTTTTTGTTTCTAAAGAGTAGGAAAATGCACCGTGTGCCCTTCACCAGTTGCATTTGCCACAGCTTTAATTTGGCTTCAAATGATTTCACATTTGAAAGAAGAGAAGTAAGAAGCTGGTTAGGCCCTTGCAATTTGACATTGAGCTCAGGCAGATACTGTGTAATGTCAGCCATGAAAGCCACTTGTTGTCACTCAGCTCAGCCATATCATTAATTTGATCTGACACGGTCCTGCAAGTGTGGTAATGTGGAGTGCTATGTACCTTTAGGAGAATGTAGTTAGTTGACCATGTGACTGTATTGATGAATCACTACACAGCGTGGGCTTCTTGGGTAACTCTAGAGCTGGAGGTGATTGAAGAAGCACACATGGTGTTAGTGCTCTGTTCTTAGTTCCAATAAACTACCAGTGCTTGTTCAGTTGATCGGTCTCTGTGGCTCTATTGTTTCAAGCACCAACTAATGTGTTAATATCAAAGGCACAGCTCATGTTCGCTGGACAAAGCGAACCTGATAACCAAAAACATAAAAGTGAGATAAGCTCACATTCTCAAATAATTTGATTTTCTCTGGAGCCAGTGAAGCTGCGGTTGTAACGATGCACTCCATTACAAACTCTCCTTCTGAATGAGACATAAGTATTTTTGCAACACTCACCATATATCTGGTTTTGTAACACTGCCCATCACCTTCACATTCTTTTTAAGTTTTTTAATTTTGCCGCTCGTATTTGTCCTTGAAATTCTTCATATTTGATGTGCTTCGTACTGTAGTGTCTTCCTACATTGACTTTTTTCATGACAGAAATCGTTTCCCCACAAGTCAGGCACAGGGGTTTGCCTTTCACCTCCAGAAAAAAATAATTGTTTGTCCATTTCTCATTAAAGATGCAAACAAACTTCTTTTGTTTGCGGTAGCCATGTTTTTAAAAAAACTGAGAACACCATGTGCAACATAACCCCAAGCACGTGTATCATGTGAGAACAAAGGATTCCAGAAAAATGTCAGGTCAAAATAGCTGGAAGGAAGCAGAGGGATATTTAAGAAATTCCACCTAAAAAAAAATACCTTCTGTAATGAGGATTGCCCAACACTCCTGGCAGGCTACTCTCACACTCCCTGAGGGATTTGCACTAATCTCGATTCTGCCGACTTTTGCTTTGTCAAAGGGAGAATACAGCAAGTTGCCTGCCCTCCACAATTATGCAGAAATCAACCATCCAAGATCAATAGTGCTGTTCAAGAGAAGCACAGCCAGAAAATGAACTCAGTCCCCACGAGGCTGAGCTTTGTTGTGTCTGGCGAGTGGGAGCTGCTTCTAAAATGGTGCGAATGGTGTGCGCGGAATGGGGAAAGTCCTCACTGGCCAGGGCTTGTCACTGTGTTCCTTCAATCCACTCAAAGGCTGGAGCTCCAGCAGCCTCTTCCCATTCGGACTTTCATGTTCTGGTTCTCCTTGGTTTCCAAGATTTGAAGTGGATGGACTGGATTTCGACAGCTCTTGGGAAATGGGCTGGGAAGTGTGAGGCCTAAAGTGGTGGAGACATATGCATCATATGCTCACGATTTTTTTTTTCAAATCTCACCACGGGCCAGACGATAAAGTGCAACAGGCCAGATCCAGCTCCTGGACCGGGGGGATCCCCACCCCTGGCCTAGATGTTGCGGGTTTGGCAGGTGCTGTCGAAGGAGCTTTGGTAAGTTACTACAGTGCGTCTTGTAGATGGTACACACTGCTGCTACTGTGTGCTGGTGATGCAGAGAATGAATGTTTAAAGAAGTGGTTGGGGTGCTAATCAAGTGGATCGTTTTCTGCCGGACGGTGTTGAATTTCTTGATTGTTGATAGAGCTGCACTTATCCAGGCAAGTGGAGAGTATTCCATCACACTGTTGACTTGTGTCCAGTTAGAGTCGGACACTTCAGACAGTTCCATGCAACTTTCCTGAATAGTTACCCAGGAAATGTTCGACAGATTCGAACCTTGTCTGACACCTTATTAACTCCACAACCGACTCCTGCAATCACCGCTTCTCTGGCCACTCCCCTGAAACCTGACAACCCTAGAACTGACTACATCTCCGATCTGACTACCCAACTATCCCTCAGATCCAACTATCCCAAACCACCTGACTCCCGCCCCCAAAGACTCAACCCAACTATCCCCCCTGACCACCCAACTAACCCCCCAACCCAACCACCCGACTACCCACCCCCGCCCTCAACCGAACCCAACTACTCACCAATTGAACTCAACTACCCCGCCCCCTGACCACCCAATTAACCAGTCCCCATCCTCTTGACCTTACCCCACTACCTGCCTGACTACCCGGCTATTCACTTACCTACCCACTCACCCACCTACCCACCTCACCCGCCCACTCACCAATCTATCTACTTACCAACCTACTCAACTCACCCATCAACCCACCCACTTACTAACCTACTCACCTCACCAACCTACCCACCTTATCCACCAACCTACCAACCACACCCACCAACCTACCAACCACACCCACCAACTCATCCACTTACCAATCTACCCTCCTCACCCATCCACTGACCCACATTCAACAACTGGATGTTTAAACTTAAGATACAAAATATGGCAGCTAGTGCCATTAAAAAGGGGCCATGTCCCACCTTCCCCAGACTCTAATCCACTCCAACAGAGTTTCCAAGGGGACACTGTGCTGCGCTTTTCTGTGACAGCTGAGATCAGAAGATCCCAGAAGAAATACACAGCAGCATTTCCAGTTACATCCAATTGCCACTTCCACACTCGCCACTTCCCTCCCGCTCACTCATTCTCTCTCTGAACCTCCCATTCACAATTTCCCTCTCCTGAACCCTCAGGGTTGAGAGAGGTGGGCGAGAGGGAGAAAGTGAGCAAAAGACCAAGAGGAAGGGAGGGATTGGGGCAGCGCGTGGGAAGCGGCGAGTGGGAGGGTCAGGGGGAGGGAACATGGCGAGAGGGAGGGTCGGGGAGGGAAGCGGCAAGAGGGTGGGTCGGGGGAGGGAAGTGCCGAGAGGGAGTGTCAGGGGGAGGGATGCAGCAAGTGAGAGGGTTCAGGAAAGGGAAATGGTGAGGGGGAGGGTCGGGGAGGGAAGTGGTGAGGGTGAGGATCAGGGAGGGAAGTGGCGACAGAGGGGGAACCAGCAAGGGGGAGGGTCGAGGAGGGAAGCAGCGAGGGGGAGGGTCGGGAGGGAAGCAGCGAGGGGGAGGGTCGGGAGGGAAGCAGCGAGGGGGAGGGTCGGGAGGGAAGCAGCGAGGGGGAGAGTCGAGGAGGGAAGCAGCGAGGGGGAGGGTCGGGAGAGGTGTACAAGATCTAGGCTTAATAAATAGGAGCATAGAATACAAAAGTAAGGATGTGATGATGAATCTTTAGAAAATAAACTTGTTCGGCCTCAAATGGAGTAAAGTGTCCAATTCTAGGCACTCCACTTTAGGAAGGATGCAAAGACTTTGGAGTGGTGCAGAAAAGGTTTACAAGAATGGGTCCAGATATGAGGGACTTCAGTTACATGGTCAGATTGGAGAAACTTGGACTGTACTGATTAGGGAAGGTTTAGAAGAGATTTGATAAAGATGTTCAAAATCATCAGGGGTCTGGGCATAGTAGATAGGGAGAAACTGTTTCCATTTGGCATAGGATCAAGAGCTGGAGGACACAGATTCAAGGTGACTGGCAAAAGAACCAAAGGCAACATGAGGGAAAATCTTTTTTAAGCAGTGAATAGTTACAATCTGGTATATACTGCCTGAGGGTGAGGTGCTGTAGGCAGATTGTATTGTGACTTTCAAAAGGATATTGAATAAACACCTGAAGGAGGAAAAATTGCAGGGCAATGAGGAAAGTACGGAGTAGTGAGACTAACGAAATTGCTCTTTTAGAGAGCTGGCACAGGTACGATGGGCTGAATGGCCCCCTTCTGTGCTGTAGCCAATCTATGATTGTACGATTCCCTGACTCAAGTGATGAAAACCTTTCATAGTTTTAGAAACCTCTTTTAATCTCAGCTTTCTTCGATTCAATGGGTATAGTCCCAGTAACTCAAGTCTTTCCTTATAGTTATAATTTCTCATCCCTGGCATCATCCTGGCGAGTCTACATTGGGCACCATGACCAGAATTTCCTTTCAGAAAAAAGGACAGTGAGGCACATCAGTCTTAGGAATGTGACAGTGTGGATGGAGCTTTGCTATGCATAGAGCATGGCATCATCAAGTCCTGTTTCTAACAGAATTAGTGTTAACACCATCCTTTTTCTGTCTACAGTTATCTCATTGCACATTTTTTTCTATTTGAAGTGGTAAATGTTGATAGATTAGAGTTACTCAAGCAGCTGCGAGGGAAGTGAATTATTCCAAGTGGAGACCCAGGGAGGACATGTGACAGTCATAAACCCTAGGATGATTAAGCAGTAACCATGTATATCCATTCAGATCACCTGAACTGTTGGGTTACCTGTGAAGCCAGTACCCCATTAATTAACAATTAAATCACCATTTAGATATTTCAATCGCCAGAGAAATTGGCAGAGAAAATTGATGTTCTTTTCTCATTGTTCTAAATTCACTTGTGATGCCTCAGCGTTTTACTAAACTATTTACAATGGTCCTGAAATTCCTTGTTACTATTAGCACTTACACCATTATACTGTGATTGCATTAAACAAGATCGAGAAAGCTCAGATTTGGCACTTTATACAGCTTGAGTACTGTTATTATGAGTCATGGGCCTCAAATTTCGTTATTGAGGTGGGAAGGAGGAGGTCGGGAAAATTATGGGCTTGGGAAAAAGTGCCTGCAAAGGCAGGATCTTCATTGCTGGGGGGCAGGTACAGGCTGGAGCTGGGCCAGCTGACCTGGGAAGAAGTATGGAGGCAGCTACAGGAGCTGCTGGGTGCTGAGGCAGGCTGTTTAAAAGGCCCACCTCTGCGCCATGCGACTTTGTCCCAGTTAAAATAAAAACAGAAAGATCCTCCATCTCTGACATCCCTCCACATATCCAATTCATGCTCCCACCCACCCTCCATGGCCCCTCAAGCCCCCATGTCAAGCTCTGCTCTTTCACCTATCTGCCCATGTCCCCTCATGGTCCCTATGCCAAGCTCTGCCCTTCCATCCATCCCCCATGTCCCCTCATGCTCCTTTTGCTAAGCTAATGCACTTGCATGCCCAATGATCCACCGTACAATTCTTGAACCAATGCGTCCTATAGTATAAAGTGGAACGTGTTTAGAAAAAAACACCAATGAAATGAAGTCACTCATTGAGAACTTTCTCCTTTTTGAAAAAAAAGTCTGAAGTACAAACTATTGTCAATCATCCAGGCCCTTTGAAGTTTCAAAAACCACAAACCCTTGAAACCACTTAACTTGTGTAAACAAATATTGTGAAATTGGCAGTAGAAATCAGACAGCCTGAGCTGCCAATCAAACAATGTGTCCTCTGAGGAGCAGGTATTCTATTATGGGCTAATAATAGAACACCATGGGGCCATGGATGGAAGGGCAGAGCTTGGCATAGGGGTCATAAGGGGACATGGGGTGGGGGGCATAGCTTGGCATAGGGGGCATGAGGGGACCTTTTGAACTTACCTGTTAAACAGTCCCCTCATGCAGACTAGGGTTCACGACTCCTCTGCAGAGCTGTAAACAATGACCCTTTAAAAATCTAGCCTGATTTCATGAAAACTGCAGAAAAGATTCATGAGAATGGCTCCTGGGATGAGGAACTTCAGTTATGAAGATAGATTGAAGCAGTTAAGCCTGTTTTTCTTTGAGAAAAGAAGGCTGAGAGGAGAATTAATAGAGGAATTCAAAATCACGAGGGTTCTGAACAGAGTAGATGGGGAGAAACTGTTTCCACTTGTGAAAGGATCAAGAACGAGATGGCACAGATTTAAAATAATTGGCAAAAAAAGCAAAGTGACTGAGGAAAAGTTTTTTTATGGTCTGCATGCTGACACCTGGATTGGACTGCACCTTCTGCCACCTGGAACTCATGAGCAATTTCTATGAACAATCAATAATACCAATGAATGGTTGCCCATAGGTAATGAGTCTACTAAACCTTCACCCATCTTGCCCACCACAAGAAAGGAACTTTTAGGTTTTTGGGACTAGAGATATGAAGTGGAAGAGCAGGTTTTTCCAGAAATTACAGTACATGTTTCTCATCCATCTCATCCCCTTGCAGTCTCTATGGTGCATCATTTTTTTTTAGCAAGCTAGATTGTGTAACCCTCCTTTTTCTACTGAAAGTGACATATAAATTGAGCTCCATGACAACTCATTCTAACCTCTCTTCCTCTTTACCTCCTCTAGATTCATGTCATGAGTTGTCACAGACAAGGCAGGAGCAAGAAGAAGGTCTATCTGCAGCAAAAAGAGGGAGAAATCTGTATCCAACCCTGTTAACGTATCAGAGCATTTGCCATCATTCACTCTTTCTCATTCAAATACCAGTCCAAGAATTTTGTACTCCAGTAGGGGGAAATTAGATAGTGAAACAGATTTGATTGCACAGGGTGAATATGAAAGAATGATGGGGCAGGAAGATCTAAGTTTGGTAATTGAAGAGGAAAACAATGCTGAAAAGACACATTATCCCTTGAATGAGCAGAACAAGCTTTTAAAAGGAGGATTTTCATTAGATATTAATCTATGCCCAGGTAGTGAGGATAACCTTGAAGAATGTCTGGCAGATGGGGAAATTGGAAGAGTCCACAAATTGCAGGTGTAATATGGTGATAGATGGGCTTCATAGCAGTGCATTGAGTATATGGCTCCAGGGCAATTTATGGCAATGCAAAACATGGCACATCTGCTCAGACTGTTGCCATAGATAGGTTTGGGTGAGACTGTCTTTTTCACCCTCGACAATCATCGCTCAGGACTTTGACCATTATGTTTGACTTTCTGCGGATCGATGGCCATGCAAAAAGACTGCAGCAATTTTTCCTCAAAGCTGCACATATGCACAGCCACACACCAACCCAGAAGTCACCACATTGGCCAGTCACAAGTTGGCCCCTTTAAGATACAGCACATGTCTGGATCCGCAAAAACATTTAAAGGTACTGTGCACTTAAATGAACAGTACTAGTGACATGGCAGCAATGCAGTTGCTATCTCTCAGGATAGCAGTGTCTGTGTGTCCTCCAGCCAGCCTCTCAGATGCTAGCATGTCTGGCAGAAAGGAGATAAGGCCAGACTGACCATGTAACAACACAAAGATATGGTCCAGCACTATGTTCACCACAGGACATAGCTGCCATGAGATAATCAAGAGGCTTATTTGGACTGAGGAAGTTGTGTGGGAAAAAAAGCAGTAAAAACTGGGAAATAAGAGTACTGGTCCGAACTGGCATTCCATTTTAAGGTATACAATACCAGTTCGGGCCAGTACCCTTATTTAGCAATTTTTACTGTTTTTCCCTTCTGGCAGATTTGTTAAAGGCAAATCACATTTAACTAATTTGATTGCTTTTTTTTTTGGAGGGCTGATAAGGCTAATACAGTTTGTGTGCTGTGCACGGACTTCCAAAAGGCCTTTGACAAAGTGCCACAAAGCCAGCTTGCCAGCAAAGTTAAAGCCGATGGAATAAAATGAAAAGTGATAGCATGGATACAAAGTTGGCTGAGTGAGAGAAAATGGAGAGTAGTGGTGGACAGTTATTTTTCAGACTGGAGGAAGTTTATTCAGTGGGGTTCCAAGAAGATTGGGACTAGGACCACTACTTTTTTTCGATCAAATTGAATGACTTGGAATTGGCTGTACAGTGCATAATTTCAAAATTTGCAGATGCTACAAAACTTGGAAGTGCCATGCACAGTGACAAGAATAGTAATAGGCTTCAAGTGGATGTAGACAGGCTGGTGGAATGGGTGGACATGTGACAGATGAAATTTAATGCAGAGAAGTGTGAAGTAGCACATTTTAGTAGGAAGAATGAGGAGGGGCAATATAAAATAAAGGGTACAACTCTAAAGAAGGTGTGAAAACAGAGAAATCTAGGGTATATCTACACAAATCATTCAAGGTGGCAGGGCAGGTTGAGAAAGTGGTTGAAAAAGCATACAGGATCCTGAGCATTATAAATAAAGGCATACAATGCAAAAGCAAGGAAGTTATGATAAATCTTTATAAAACACTGGGTTCGGCTATAATTGGAGTGCTGTGTTCAGTTCTGGCCACCACCACTTTAGGGAGAATGTGAAGGCCTTGGGTCCGTTTAGGAAGAGTGGTACAGTGCAGTTTTTACATGCGTGATACCATTGAGGTTGATAAACCGTTGAAACTCAGCACTTGTAAATGCCGTGCCATTATTGGAAGCGACTACTTCTGGTAGACCGTGGATGACAAAACTCTGACGTAGGTTCTCAGTTGTAACGTCCAACGTCGGTGACTTCACCTCATATATGTCCAACCATTTTGAATGGGCGTCAACAATGAGCAGAGACACTGTTTCCAGGGAACGGTCCAATGTAGTCAATGTGTAACCGTACCCAGGGTCTACCTGGCCACTCCCATGGGTGTAATGGAGCTGTCAATGGCAACTTTTGCAGCTGCTGATATTGCACACAATTCTTTACCATACTCTCTATTTCGCCATCCATCCCTAGCCACCATAAATAGCTGTGTGCTATGGTCTTCATTTGGGAAATTCCTGGATGTGAACTGTGTAGTTCAATTAAAAGTGGCTCCCTCTCTTTGGAGGAACTATCATTTGTGCACCCCACAATAGGATACCATTCTGGTTGGTTATTTCATGTCTTCAGTTGAAGTACGGCTTCATTTCATCAGGTACGGGCTCCTGTGACCAACCATGTTCTCGTAATTGAGATAGGACTGGGTCCCAACTTGTCTAGTCCCTGATCTGTCGAGCACATACCAGCGAGGAATCTAAGAAATTTAACAGTAAAACAAGTTCCTATGGAACTGGGATGTGCTCATCATTTTCTTGTAAAGGCAAATGACTAAGGGCATCGGCGTTTGCGATTTGATTGCCAGGCCTATGTACGAAAGTGTATTCGTAGGCTGGCGGAATTAAGGCCCTATTAGTATTTCCGTATCGTCTTTCTATATGCTTTCTTCTTTCTAGCACAGATTTTAATCTTGGCCTTCTTTTTGACTTCTCTATTGGCCAGGCTTCTCTCAGATGCAAGCTCAACTTGTCTGAGTTCAGTGGCTGAGTCTCCCAAAATTTTATTATTTGTCTGCTTCTTGGAAAATTCTGCGACTTTTGCTTCCAAGCCTCTTTGGCTTCAGTAAGCTGATTCTTCAGCTCTTCTGTCTCTTTTTTGTATTTGTTTGCTGCCTCCTGGAAAATTGAGCATTGTTGTGTCTTCTCTGCCAACTCATCCTTCAGTTTGTTCAGATAAGTGTTGAATTCTTTCTGTTTCTCTTCATACTTTTCCAGAGTTACAAACTTTGACCTGAGGGAATCTTGTATTGTGTGAAGGTCTTTCAACAGGTTTTCTTTTTCCTGTGAAGGTTGCTCACCAGCTCTTGAACTCTGCCATCAAGCAGGGTCTCTTCAAGTTTCTTTTGCTGTTCTTCCAGATTTTGGCTTAAGACAGCCTACATTTCTTCAGGTTGTTGAGTCCTTATATACTCCTTTTTCAAAACAGGAACACTTCCAACTTCCTTTTGGAATCTCAGTGGCCAATCAAGGTTGATTTCCCTTAGCCAATTTCGCCCTAGAAGGCTTGGTCCTCTGCCTGTCAATACCAACACTGGTAGCTTTGCTGATTGGTTTCCATAATAGACAGTTACTTTGCTTATGCCTTTTATCTGAATGTCTTCACCCATGTATGTTTTTAGCTTTCAGCTATTTGTTCTAAACTTAATTGATGTTCACCATTATTCAAATATCTGAAGGCATGTTCCCCAATTACTGTAGTGGAAGCTCCCATGTCCACTTCCATTCTAATAAGTTTGCTATTGACTTACACTGTGACAAATATTGGTTCTGTCTTTCCAACTTTCAGATTAAACAATGATGAAATGTCAGAATTTGTTGTTTCAGGCTCTTCTACATTGTAGATTTCATTGGGCTTCTTCTTTTGTTTACAAGCCTGCTTGAATCTTTCCTTGCACTGCCCCATTATATGTCCATTTCTGTGACAATAGTAGTTTTTGATTTTTTTAAACTGCCAATCGCTAAAAGACTGATTGTTTCCACCTCTATTAACATCATTCTTCGATCTTGTTGCTAAGTTATTTTTCTTTATTCTTCGGCACAGGGGGGCTGTTTCCTGCTTCTCGGCAGAGTCTTGCTTTTTCCTGCCACTTTCGCTTGAGGTTTCCCAACCAATGTGGAGGATGGCGCCATTTTGTGCACCTCTGTATTGCTTTTGAATCTCTTACTGCTCTTTCCATAGCCAGTGCTATCTCTAGCATCTTCTTGAAATCCAGATTCACTTCGGAGAATAATCTTTTCTGAATAGTGTCCTCTTTCACACCACACACTAAACAATCTCTGAGCATGTCGTTCAGAGTCGTGCTGAACTCACAATGTTCCGTTAGCTGCTTCAAATGTGCCATGTAGCATGTAATTGTCTCACCTGTGGCTCTATTTCACGTATTAAACCTGAACCTCTGCATGATGACTGTGGGCTTAGGTTGAAAGCGACATTTCACGAGATCCACCAATTCATTGAATTTCCTTGAATCTGGGGCACTGGGTGTTGTCAAACTTCGAATCAAACATAGCTTTTGCTCCCACAAGTACTCAAGGGGATCGCTTGCCTCTTCTCTTCCCCTGTAATCTCGTTCATTTGAAAAAAGAACGTGAGGCACTCTATGTATTGAGACCAATAATCTGTGGCTGGTTCAAAAGGATCAATTCTCCCAAACTGTGGCATTTTGAGAGAGGATAACTTCTTAAATTCTAACGGAACTTGCTACTTACAATCACTGGGCGAGGTACACAGATTTGCACTAAGTGTGGTAGTGGGGGGGAAAAAGGACATTTTACCCGCTGGCAGCAATGGCGGCTTTTCACACCGTATTGACCCAATCCTGCCTCATTAATCATGCATACCCGGGAAACACGCCGGGCCTTTTATTCGTCCACCCCGCCGTCACATCAGGCCTTCAGTAAACCGAGCGCCATATTTAACCTGCAAAGAGCCAGCACTTTGCAAGGGATCGGAAGCTGCTGCAAAGTCATGGCTGCCAAAGGGAGGAAACATGCTGCCCCCAGATTTACTGACACCTTCCTCGAGCGCCTACTGGATGCATCGGAGGCTCTCTGCGAAATCCTCTACCCCCTCTCAGGATGAAGAGCAGCAAGCAAGGTGACATACTATTAGCTTTCCTAATTACATGCTGTACCTGCATATTTGCCTTTAGTGATTCATGCACTAGGACAGAGCTCTGCATCTCAGAACTCTGCAATCTCTCACCATTTAGATAACATGTTTCTTTTTTATCTTCCTGCCAAAATGGACAATTTCACATTTTCCCACATTATACTCCATTTGCCAGATCTATGCCCACTCACAACCTATCTATGTCCTGTTGTAGCCTGCTTACATTGTCTTCACAACTTACTTTCCTACCTATCTTTAAATCATCAGCAAATTTAGCAACCATACCTTCTGTCCCTTCATCCAAGTCATTTATATAAATTGTTAAAAGTTGAGGTCCCAGCACTGATCCCTGTGACACCACTTGTTACATCCCATCAACCAGAATGGCTACCCTGTTTCCTGTTAGCTAGTCAATCTTTTATCCATGCCAATATGTTACCCCCTACACTATGAGCTTTTATTTTCTGTAATAATAATAATAATAATAATAATAATAATGTGGCACCTTATCAAATATCTTCCGGAAGTCTAAGAACAGTACATTCACTGGTTCCCCTTTATCTACAGCACATGGGGCTCCTTCAAAGAACTCCAATAAATTGGTTAAACATGATTGCTCTTTCACAAAACCATGTTGATTCTGCCTAATTGCCTTGAATTTTTCCAAGTGCCCTGCTATAACATCTTTAATAATAGTGTTGGAACCAGTGCCCTTGGTTTGTAGGGGCGAAAGGATCCGGGTTCATGCTTGTTTTGAGGTGACCAACTTGTATGACCAAGTCGGTACAGAGACAGAGAACATCCGGAGATTGTTATTAGAATAAACATACACTGTTTATTTACAAAATAAACTGTACAACTATACTTGTGTGCTCATTAAATAAAACCCTGTCTTCACTCATCAGTAACTAACTCAAGAATCTGCACATAGAGATAGTCTGCGTTACTCTGCTATTGGATATTAAGATCATGTGACCTTACATTACAATGCTTGTCTTAAAGGTATCTAAAGATTGCTACATCCCTCCCCCTTTACTGAAAAATACATTTTACAATTATTCAACATACCAAGTTGTTTACACAGATCAGTTATTTACAAAGTCAGTCTCTCTGGGGGTTTCCTTATGTGTGGAACATCTCAGCTCTACAGCTTCTGAAGTTTGCTTTGGAGTCTCCCGAACTGAAGTTGTCTGAGCATCTGGTGCTTCAGCAGGTACCTGTAAATTTGTTTCTTTGACTCGTTCAGGTACAAATACATTTGTACGTGGCTGAGTTCTCTCCACAAGAAACGTTGATTCAGTCTCGAGCACTGGTGGAATCACTTCTGGGTTTTTGGTTTCTCCACTTCGTATGTGATCCAAATGTCTTCTTATTGTTTGATCTCCAGCTTTCACGTGGTAGGATAGAGGTCCTGTTACAGCACTTATTTCACCGAACATGCTGGTCCTTCTCTAAAATTTTTCACAAATACCTTCTCTCCTACATTAAGTGTTCTGCCCGAAAGTGACTATCATGTCACATTTTGTGACTTTCCTGCATTCTCTCTGCCTTCCGCCCCCAATTTTGACATGATTAGGCTCAGTCTCGACTGGAGACAACACTTCATCAACAATTCAGCAGGTGTGACACCTGTTGTGGAGTGAGGGGTGGTTCTATAATGGAAAGGAATCATGCTAATTTAGTCACAATCGAATCTCCACTTAATTTCTTCATACCAGATTTGAATGTCTGACCTGTTCTCTCAGAGAGTCTGTTTGAAGAAGGCTGGTAAGGAGATCTTTTCACATGAACAATACCATTGGGGCTTGTAAATCGGTTAAATTCAGCACTTGTGAATACTGCTCCATTATCTGATACTAGCACTTCAGGTAATCCATTTGTAGCGAAGCTTTGTCGTAGCTTGTCTATTGTCTTTGAAGATGTGGGTGACCTTACTTCGTATATGTCCATTCATTTTGAATGAGAGCCTATAATAAGGAGAAACATTGCTCCCATAGAAAGTCCCACATAGTCGATGTGTACACGTACCCATGTCCTTCCTTGCCATTCTTAGGGGTGTAATGGGGCTGTTGCAAGTAATTTTTGCACTTGACACTGCATACAACTTCTCACTAAGTTTTCTATTTCTCCATCCATTCCCAGCCACCACAAAAAGCTATTGCCTTCATTTTGGAAATTCCAGGATGTGCACTGTGAAGTTCAGATAACAGTGGCTTTCGTCCTTTCGGAGGAACAATTACACCAGCTCCACACAATAAAATACCTTCTTGATTGGTTATTTCGTATCTTCTCTGGAAATACGGTTTCATGTCATCAGATTCTTGTGTTTGTGACCAACCAGAAAGAACTTGATTCCTCACTTTGGATAAGACTGGGGGCAGAATTTTCTGCCTACCGGGCGGGCGGGCCCGACCCAATCTCCGCCGGGTGGGGAGCCAATCCCCGCCGGAGAAGCGGGCCCCGCCGCCATTTTAAGTGGGCGGGCCAATTTAGGCCTGCCCAGTGTGACGTCCGGCGGGAAGCGCTATGCACTCCCTGTGCGGGCGGGGGGGATCCCCAAATGCGGGAGTGTGCACTTTCACGCATGCGCACGAAAGAGCGCACATCTCCCTGAGGCTAAGTGCTGCCTCAGGGAGATCGCTGACAGTTGTACAAACATTAAAAATAGAAAAAAAAAATCCTTAACATGCCCCCCCTCATGTGGCAATGTCACACAAGATGGGACATGTTAATAAATTTCACAAAAACTTTATTACACTTTTTTAAACCCTATATGAAACCTCATCCCGCCAGTAAATGAGGTTTCATGTTTTTTCTATTCCCCGCCGGGGCTCCTGGCCTGCCCGCCAACCTTAAGGTTGGATGGGCAGGTCCTTTAATTGTTTTAATGATCCTGTCAATGGCCTCAATAGGCCATTGACAGGTCAGCAGGCCTGCAGCTGATTTGGCTGTGCCCCCACCTACCTGAAAATTGATATGGGGTGGGGGTGACATCGGGGGGGACCCCCAACGTCATCCCATGTCATTTTGTGCGTCGGCGAGTGGGCCCCACCCCCTGCTCGCCAACGGCAAAATTCAGCCTTGGGTCTCTGTTCGTCCAATCTTTAATTTGTTTTGCACATATTGGTGATGAGTCCAGGAAGTTCAATAACAATACTTATTCCTGAGAAATTGGAACATCCTCATCCTTTACTTGCAAGGGTAACCAACTGAGTGCATCTACATTTGCAATTTGACTTCCGGGTCTGTGAATAAAAGTATACTCATACATTGCCAAGAACAACGTCCATCTTTGTACTCTTGGTGAAGCTATAGGAGGTATAGCCTTGTCTTCACTGAATTGTTCTAATAATGGTTTGTGATCTGTTATAATAGCAAAATGACAACCATGTACATATTGATGAAACTTTTTAACTCCAAAAATGATTGCCAGGGCTTCTGTTTCAATTTGTGAACACTTTCTCTCTGCAGTACCAAGTGTTCTTGACACATATCCTATAGGTCATTCTGATCCATCATCCATTCGATGGGAAAACACTGCTCCCACTCCATAAGGTGATGCATCGTATGTTAATGTCAACTCCTTCTTTGGATCAAAATGTACTGTAAGTGTAGATAACTGTAGCAACTTTTTCACTTCTGTGAAAACCTCTTCTTGAGGTGTTTGCCATGACCATCTCTGCTTATTCTTGAGCAAGTAATACAGTGGTGCCAGAAACGTCCATAGTAATTGATCAAGAATAATTTCAATTCAGATGTATTCCTTGGTGTTGGGGTTTCTTCAATAGTTTTCACTTTTTCTTCAACTGGGTGTAGGCCTTGTGAATCTGCCTTGTGACCTAGGTAAGCTACCTCTTTTGCCTGGAATGTGCACTTTTCCTTTTTCAACCTCACTCCAACCTGTGAAAAATGTTTCAGAACTTCTTTCAAGTTCATCAAATGTTCCTTTTCAGTGAGTCCAGTCACAAGAACGTCATCCAAATGAACTACAACATGGGACAGTTCCTGTAGTAATTTTTCCATGGTTCCTTGGAATATGGTGCAAGCAGAAGATAAGCCAAATGGTAAATGGGTTTATTGGTACAATCCCTTACGTATATTTATGGTGACAAATTTCCAGGATGCCTTCTCTAATTCAAATTGTTGGTAGGCATGGCTCAAATCTAACTTCGTGTAGGCATTTCCACCTGCTAGTCTCGCATATAAATTTTCAATTTTAGATATGGGGTGTTTATCCAATGTTGCCACTTCATTAACTGTTAGCTTGTAGTCCCCGCATATTCAAATACTTCAGTCAGGGTTGAGAACAGGTACGATTGGAGCTGCCCGCTCTGAAAATTGTGCTGGTTGTATCATTCCCAGTTTTTCTAATCTGTCCAGTTTGGTGTCTAACTTATCCCTCATTGCATAAGGTACTGGTCTTGCCTTCATGAATCATGGGGTTGCCTCTGGATCTACATGAACTTTTGCTTGTAGCCCCTCAATTTTTCCAAGTTCTTCCTTGAAAAGTGGAGCATATTTTTGTAATAGCTGTGAAAGCCCATTGGTTCTCAGTTGGATGATTTCCGTCCATTCCAGTTTAATTTCTTTCAGCCAGTTTCATCCAAGGAGACTAGGTCCCTCACTTGCTACTACCATCAAGGGTAATCTCACTGTTTGAGTTCCATAATGTACTGTGACTTTACATACATCCTTGACTTGTATGTCTTCTCTTGTGTACGTTCTTAATTTTTCATCAGTTCCTTCTAAATTAAACTTACATTCTCCATGATTCAGGTATTTGAACATATGCTCACCAATCACCGTAGTGGCTGCACCAGTATCCACCTCCATTCTGATAGGCTTCTCATTCACTGTCATGGCTACACTGTCATGAAGCGCTAATAATATATATAACATTTTGGAAAATATTTTTCTTTTAAAACAGAGGTTTACTCTGCAGGGGTGTCTTAATTGGATAAAAGCCAGCTAGTTTGGGTGTTTTGATATGTACTAGTTCTGATATGTAAGAGAAATAGCATGCATTTACATTTTTTGAATAGACCATTCAAGAAGTGGGGTGAAAACTTGACGCCTTTCTAGCAGCTACCAAGCCATATGTTTAAATTACTAATAAAATTGGTACTATGAAAGGGATTTCATTGTTAAAAGGTGAAGTTCAAAGAGGTTGTTGATACAAAGAGAATTAACATTCAATGGAGGTATAACTTCAATAGTTTTTGGGTGTGCAGCCAGAGGCAATGTAAGATCAAAAGGCAATTGCAAGCCTCCAACTGGCTCCACAGTAAAAAATAACCTAATTTTGAATTTGTAAGGTGAAAATACTTTGCCTGGTGTTTGGTTAAGTCTATGGGTTGCTGTTGCCTTAATGGAGCTTATTTTGGGAATTTGTTAAATGTTATGATAGTAGTAATTTGTAGCCATGTGTACATATATTTTAACCTGTGTAAATTAATAAAGTGTTTCATTTAGTTTAGTGTAAAATCTCGAGAACTACTGGTCTGATTCCTGAGTTTAGAGTTGCATCTCAAACATAACACTTAAAATTATTGGTTATGACAGTTGTTTAAATTTTCCCTCTGGGATTTTTAAGTTGCTCCACTTTACCAACTGCATCAGTCATAACAATTGGGGGCTGTGCCAAGATAAATTATATTTCGAATTCCTCGATTGGTTAGGAATTGGTGGATCTTAAGCTTACGAGTACGACAGGCACTTTGAATTCAGGAGTTGGTGAGGTATTTTAGAAGTGGTGAGGCTACAAGATGGTTTTGGCAATTGCTAAGAATTATCTGGGAGCAGAAGAGATAACTCAAGTCGGGGTGGAGAAAATAACCAAAAGTAAGTTCACAGAGTTGGTGGATAAGTTACAATTGGAGTTACCTGCAGTAACTAGGAAATCTGAAATAGTTAAAAATATAGCGCAGCATCCACAGTTGGAAGTGAAACCTGACATTAGAGTGAGTCACAGCTGGAGGTAGTGAGACTTCAGTTGCAAATAAAAAAGCTTGAATTTGAAGCAAAGGGCAGAGAAATGGCTTTTAAAAGGGAATTAGAAATTGCAAAGATGAAGAAGGAGGGAAGAGGAAGAGAGAGAGAGAGAATTCCAACTGAAAATGTTGGCGGTTAGAAAAGAGATGCCAGTAGGTGAGGAAGGATTTATCTCTAGAGTAGAACCCAGTGGGGATATGTTTAAATTTGTACAAGCTCTTCCAAAGTTTGAGGAGAAAGATTTTGAAGCATTCTTTATTTTATTTGAGAAACTAGCTAAACAGATGAAATAGCCACAGGAAAACTGGACATTATTAATACAGTCTAAGTTATTAAGTAGGGGGCTTGAGGTATATGCTTCGCTTTCAGACGAGATGTCAATGAATTATGGTGTGGTGATAAAAGTTATTTTGAGTGCATATGAGTTGGTTCCTGAAGTATATTTGCAGAAATTTAGGAATATGAGAAAACAGCCTGGGCAAACTTATATTGAATTTGAAAGAGTAAAACAAAGTCGTTTTGATCGGTGGATATAGGTGTTAAAAATAGAGACAATCTATGCAGCGGTTAAGGAAGTCATTCTTTTGGAAGAATTTAAAGACTCAATCCCTTCAGTAGTGAAAACTTATGCGGAGGAACAGAGGGTTGATTCAGTAAGACAAGCAGCAGAGATAGCTGATGGTTATGAGTTAGCTCATAGAGCTAAAACTTTTTTTCTGTCATCCTTTCAAATTGGAAAAGGATAAAAGTGGGAAGGTGAAAGGAAGGCAGGTAGTCAGGGAAGAGAAGGAGTAGCTGCAAGTTCCCGGGAAGTTTTTTCTCAGAATAAAAAAAAGGTGCTGAAAGTAGAAGTGACATTCAAAAATTGAGGTGTTTTCATTGTAATAAAGTGGGGCAAACACAGTCAGTGTGTTGGAGATTGCAGGAAAAATCTGTAGGAATTGTAGGGGTTCAGAAAAGCTCTGGAAGTAAAAGTACTGTGGGTTCTGAGGTTCGGGCACAGGAGAAACCAGTGGTTTGTGTACAGGTGAAACAGGGAGAATCAGTGAAAGGTAAAGAAGTGGGAATGTGTTCACAGTTTACTCAAGAGAATTCTGAGGAGCAGGTTGCAGAAATGTTTGAAGACTTTGTATGTGAAGGGGAAGTATTTCCAAGTGTACAGGGTGGAGTAAAGATGTTAAAATCTTAAGAGACACAGGGGCTAGTCAATCCTTAGTGTTGTGGGATAGAGATATTTGTTGTTCAGGGTGTTGCAAGAGAAGGTAATAATAAGTGGGGTTCATGGAGATGCTAAATCTATTCCGTTGTGGAAGGTAAATTTAAAGAGCAGATGGAAGAATGGTAAAGTTATAGTCGGAGTGGTGGAAAAATTGCCCATTGCAGGGGTTCAATTTATTCTGGGTATAGTTGGATCGCAAATGTGGGTGATGCCTGTAGAAGTGTTTTCAATGGAAGTGCTACAGAAAGAACATCCTGGATTGTTTACTGATTGTGTTATAATGAGATCAAAAGCCCATCGAGAAGAACAAAATAAACAAGATAAGCAGGCAGTTCAAAGGCAAGAAGGAGGTATCGAAATCCAATTAGCTGGCATTGTATTTCATAACATTGTTCAGGAGGAAGGAATGCAGGACAGTTCAGCTGACGTGTTTAACTCAAAGAGATTAGTGGAGTTACAGAAAAATGATTTGCAATTAAAACAGTTATATCAGAAAGCTTATTCAGAAACCGAAGCAAAATGTATTCCAGTATGTTATTATCTCTGAGGGAATATATTAATCAGAAAATGGTGATCGGATCATGTCTCAGCAAATGAAAGCTGGAGGAAGTGCATCAGATTGTTATCCCATTAGAGTATAGAAATGAGATTCTGAAGATTGCTCAGGGGGTACATTTAGGAATTAGGAAAAAACAGGAAAAGATATAGAGGTTTTTTTTTGGCCAGGATTGCATAGGGATGTAGTCAAATTCAACAAAGCCTGTCATATATGTCAAATAACAGGAAAAGCACAACAGTTATTAAGCCTGTGACTTTAATTCCAATACCAGCATTTGAAGAGCCTTTTACCAGGGTCATGATTGATTGTGTAGGACCACTCCCTAAGACTAAAAGTGGAAATCAGTATTTATTAATAATAATGGATGCGTCTACTAGGTTTCCTGAAGCGATACCTCTGAGAAATGTTATAACTAAGAAGGTTGTGGGGGAGTTAATTAAATTTTTCACAAAATATGTTTTACAAAAGGAAATACAATCAGATCAGGGGTCAAATTTCATATCACAGCTGTTTATGGAAGTAATGAACAGTTTGGGGATAAAAGAGTTTGGTCAACAGCTTTTCATCTGGAGTCACAAGGAACTTTGGAAAGATGGCATCAAACTTTAAAAACTATGATAAGAGCATACTGTCAGTATTATGCACAAGATTAGGATACAGGAATTTCATTTTTGTTATTTGCTATTAGAGATGCTCCTAATGCATAGACTGGTTTTAGCCCATTTGAACTAATTTATGGCCATGAGATAAGGGGACGACTGAAATTGATTCATGAGAAATTGGTGGGTCAAATTTCAGAAACTACGCTCCTGGATTACATATCAAATTTCAGAGAAAGATTGAACAGAGCATGTGAGTTGGCTAGGGAACATTTAAAGATCTCACAGCAAGTGATGAAAGTGAAAGCAGATAAGAGGGCTAAAATTCACAGTTTTGTTTCTGGAGAGAAAGTATTAGTTTTGTAAGCAGTACGAGGGGATTCATTAAATTCAAGATTTAGTGGGCCTTACAGGATTGAAAAGAAATTGAGTGAAATAAATTATTTAATAAATACTCCAGATAGAAGAAAGAAGCAGAGGGTGTGTCATGTAAATATGCTTAAAAAGTACTTTGATGCAGAAGAGGACCAAAAAGAGGTATTAGTGATGGTGGATGATGAGAAAGAGGTAGAAGTGCAGGACTCTGAAATTGATTTTCCTCGAATCAAATTGGATAATGAGAGGATGCTTGAAAATTTAAACCTTCCAAGCAAAAGTCAAAGTGATTTGGAAAAGCTATTGCAGTCACACAAACCTATTTGTGGAAATAAGATGGGAAAGACACATTTAGCTTTACATGATGTATGTATAGAAATATCATCTTCAGTGAGGCAACAATCTTATAGGTTAAGTCCAGCAAAGTTACCCAAAAGTACAAAAAGTAATTGATGTCATGCTTCTAAATGATATCATTGAGTCTAGCTGCAGTAACTGGAGTTCGCCAATTGTACTGGTACCAAAACTAGATAGAACACAAAGACTGTGTGTGGACTATCGAAAACTGAATGCGATGAAAAAAGTGGCTTCATTTCCCATACCACGGTTGGAAGATTATATTGAGAAAATGGGACAATTGAAATTTATCACAAAGATTGACTTGCTAAAAGGATACTAGCAGCTACCATTGTTGGAGGGGACAAAAGAAATATCAGCTTTCGTAACGCCAACTGGACTATATTAGTTTAAAGTCATGGAATTTGGTATGAAGAATGTACCTGCGACATTACAAAGACTGACAAACAAAGTAATCATGGGTCTAAGCAATTGTGCGGTTTATACTGATGATCTAATTATTTTCAGTCAGACGCATTTACAGCATCTGGAAGAATTATTTACTCGACTACAAGAAGCTAATTTGGTGATGAACTTGGCTAAAAGTGAATTTGCAAAAGTGCAAGTTACGTATCTAGGCCATACCATTGGACATGGTAAGGTGGCTCCAAGAGATGCGAAAGTCAGGGCTATCATGAATTTCCCAGTGCCTACAACAAAACAAGAAGTTTTGAGATTCCTGGGCATGAGTGGGTTTTACCGGAAATTTGTACCAAACTTTAGCCAAGTGGTTGCTCCACTGACAGAACTATTAAAAAAGAACAAGAGGCTTCAATGGACACTAGAATGTCAGAAGTCATTCGGTAGTTTGAAAACTTAACTATGACACCAGTGTTGGCAGTACTCAATTATGCCAAGCAATTCAAGTTGGCCATTGACACAAGCGATATCGGCATTGGAGCCGCACTGTTACAAGATGACGACACAGGAATTGAAAAACCGATAGGGTATTTTTCACGGAAACAGAGAAGATATTCAACAATCGAAGAAGAGACTTTGAGTTTGGAGTAGCCAAACTGCAGCATTTTGAAATATATGTTGCAAACAATTCATCAGAAATAATTGTTTATACAGATCATCATTCTTTGAAGTTTTTGGACAAATTTTGTGACAAAAGTGCAAGGCTTTTCAGATGGAGTCTATTGTTACAGCCATTTAATCTACACATTATACATATTGCTGGAAGAGAAAATCTGTTCGTAAATGTGTTATCAAGAGTTTGAAGCTTAAAGGAAAATGGGACATTTGAAAAAAAACCTGGGGAAGTATTGTCCCCCCGTCGGTAGGAGGGAGGTGCAGGAGCGGACGCATGCAGGCGAGCCTTCATCTTACGTGGGCGGGCCATATAAGGCCCGCCCAGCGTGATGTCCGCCAGGAAGCGTTATGTGCTCCCTGTGCGGGCGGGGGGTGGGGGGGTCCCTAAGCCGGCTGTACGCTCATTCATGCATGCGCATAAAAGAGTGCACTCATCTGGGCTTATTTTCCCTGGAGCAGAGGAAATTGAGGGGGGACATGATTGAGGTGTATAAAGTTATGAGGGGCATAGATAGGGTAGACAGGAAGGAACTTTTCCCCTTGGTGGAGGGTCAATAACCAGGGGGCATAGGTTTAAGGTAAGGGGCAGGAGGTTTAAAGGGGACGTGAGGAAGAATTTTTTCACCCAGAGGATGGTGGGAATCTGGAACTCACTGCCCGAAAGGGTGGTAGAGGCAGAAACCTCATAACATTTAAGAAGTATTTGGATGTGCATTTGCGATGCCATGGCATACAAGGCTATGGGCCTAGTGCTGGAAAATGGGATTAGAATAGTTAGGTACTTGTTTGACCAGTGCAGACCCGATGGGCCGAAGGGCCTTTTTCTGTGCTGTAAACCTCTATAACTCTATAACTCTATAACCCCTGCAATGGGCAACTAAGCTTGGGGTGGGCCGGTCGCCAGGAGATTGACGGTACAAGTATCACTTATCAATGCTATTTTTTCATTTCCATGAGAAGAATTCTGATAACAGCGCCAAGCAGCTGAGGACTGACGGTGGGCCAGGCCTGATTTTGCTGCTTAGCCATTTTGAGCAGGAAGCCCCCAGCCTGGAGAGGCGGCATGCGCCCAGGTCCACTGGAGCCGGAGAGGCTGGGGTTCCATGGGCAGGTATGTATGGCCAGCACGCACATCACCAGTAGTCTTCCAACATCCATGCCATTGCTGATTGTTCAGTAAGTGTCGTTACCAACAAGGTTTGCCCAGTGCGTGTGGAATGATGAGTGTTTGATGAGCCGGGGGACAGGCATGTACATTGACATTGCCCGCAGGCTAACTGATCCAATGTCCTTACTCTTCCTTTCAGCATCATCAACGCATGGCCGGGAGCAGGAGCAGCAGGGGCCCCCTCTGACATCTGAGGGCCATGAAGTTTCACCATCAGAAGCATCACACCATCTCTGCCAGGCAGGCACCAGCGCAGATACTGGCACCTCGTGGGCATCATATCTTTGGCTAGTGTTCCGGGTCACAGCAGTGAGGGCACTTCACAGTCGCTGGAGCAGCTGGCAGAGACAGAGAGTGCCCATGGCGCCCGCAGTCGGAGGACTGAAGTGGCCTAAGCACATGCTCAGTCTGATGCTGATGATGAGCCTCTCGAGTCGTCTGTGATGCAGCCAACTGATGAGATGCTGCTGGGTGTGCGGGACCATCTGGTAGAGATACATGAGGCTCTGCTTGGCTTGGTGTCAGTAGTGGAGGAGTTTACGTGGATCATGGCCGATGCATTGAGCATCATGGCTGAGTGCCAAGCTTCCTCCATGGAGAGAGTGGCGACTCTCATGGAGAGGCAGCTCCAGGGATTGGATCAGGGGTTCCTGGGGTTGTGCTCGGGCCTACGCGCCCTCAGAGGGGCATTGATCTCATCCCCAGGTATCCCACCTCGGTGCCCATCCATCTACAGTGAGCAGGGAGGGCCAAATGGACCTCACGTCGGCGGAGCAGCTGCCTGTCGTCTCTGCTGGTGCCTCTCAGGTCGCTCCGGATGAGGGTGGCAGCTCCTCTGCCCCTCTGCCAGTGACCACAGCACCCAATGAGGCTGCGCCGACTGGGGAGATGCCAGCTGTGAAGCTGGCAGCTCCCTCCTAGGTGGGGCCAGCACAGGCTCGACGGGCCAGAGGACATCCGCCAAGGTCATCGAGGCCAACAGGACATCAGAGAGAGCAGGCTGTCTCAGATGCCACTGCCAGCGACGGGGCACCACAAAGACGTAGCACACGTAAATGTAAAATGGAGGCACCTTAGGCACACCCCGGGTTCATCACTGGTGATTTTTTGTTGGCCCCCCTATGAGTTCCTTCTGATTGTGTGTGAAGTGCAACACCATTTTATTTCTGTTATGTCAAGAGACTTTTGTTACAGCATTAAATTTATGTCGTCTAGGATGGCTGGGGATGCCTCTTTTCTTGGGCAGGTGCATGGATTCCTGAGATTTGATGAGTGATTTGTGCGTAATTTACATTTATTGACTGGGCCCATTGTCAATGCTCCTATCCAGACAGATTTTGCACTAAGGTCTCCAGGATGGAGGCATCAGGCCAGGCTTGTGTTGGAGATCCATATGTGCCGTGCTAGCTAAAGGTTCCTTGGATTAAAGCCTCCCAGGTGTCTCTGCCTCCCTGGAGTATGCCCGGGTCAGCGTCTACCCCCTCAGCATTTCCCTGTGCGTTCTCATCCTCGGACTCACTGCTGGACTCATCGTGTGCAGCCGCAGCCACTCCATCGACATCTTCTTCGTCCACAGCGTTCCCCCCTTTGCAGCGCAAGATTGTGGAGAGTGCAGCATGCAACCACTATCTGCGACAATCGATCTGGGGGGTACTGGAGTGCGCCCCCTGGGCGGTCCAGACATCAGAAGCGCATTTTGAGAAGATTGATGGCTTTCTCCACCACAGCCCTTGTGGAGGTGTGGCTCCCATTGTACCGCTGCTCAGCTTCCGTTCTTGGTTGGCGGAGAGGCGTCATGAGCCACCTTCTGAGGGGATAGCCCTTGTCACCCAGCAGCCATCCATCCAGCCGGGCTGGAGCACTGAAGAGCCCCGGCACCTGGGAGTGTCTGCGGATGTAGGCGTCATGGGAGCTGCCTGGGTCCCTTGCACAGACTTGTAGAATCGGCATTCTGTGATCACACACTATCTGTACGTTCATGGAGTGAAAGCCCTTCCTGTTGACAAAGACACCAGCTGGGTTCACCTGTTGGCGCCTTGATGACCACATGTGTACAGTCTATTGCACCCTGGACACGGGGGAAGCCAGCAATGGCCGTGAAGCCACTGGCTCACTGTGTCTGGCTGGCTTCGTCCCAGCGGTAGCGGATGATGGTCAATGCATGCCTGAACAGAGCGTCTGTAACCTGCTGGACACAAGTGTGGACAGCTGATTGGGAGACACCGCAAAGATCACCCACCGAGCCCTGGAAAGAGCCAGAGGCATAGAAGTTGAGGGCAGCTGTGACCTTTAGAGCCACTGGCATGGGGTGTCCACCCACACAGTTAGCTGAGATCTCAGGCCCAATCATCTGACAGATATAGTTGACTGTCTCCGTTGAGAGATGGAGCCTCCTTCGGCACTGCACCTCAGACATATTGAGGTAGCTGCTTCGTCGCCTGTAAACCCTGGCAGCAGGATAGTGCCATCTTCTGCGCCTTGGACTACCTCTTGGCCCTGCACCCCTTGTGGCTGCGCCTCTCCTCCCAAAGGTGGCTCCCTTGCAGGCTATATGTGCACTCCTGGCCTCCACCCCTTCTAGCCCTCCCTTCCTCCTCAGATGAGTTGTCTCCAGTGGAGAGATCATCTCCCATTCCCAGGCTCAGGGAGGCTTGCTGAAACCTACAGGCCCCAAAACAAATCTTCACTGAAAAGTGCTGACTTGAAGATTATGAGTCCACTCCAAGCAGCTGCTCTGCGTTTGCAACTTTTCCACCTCACACAGGCAAGTTTCACTAACTTCTGAGCAGTAGCTCTTAAATGTCTGGATTCGCGAACCCACTGAGCCCTCTCCTCCCACCCGTGGATGAGCTTCATGCAAATTTCTAATACCCGCTTGCTCGTTGCGCCCGTGATACGAGCCGAAGATCGCACGGGTGCCCTTAAAATCCAGGTCAATTGGAGCCTCAAGGGCCTTAAGTGGCTCATTAATTAGTGGCGGTTGCGCAATGGACATCATCACGCGCCCACCCACTGAAATATTGCGATGGCGCGTGGTGACATCAGGATGCGTGCCCGAAGTCACCACGCGTCACATTACGCATCGGCGTGCAGGTCCCGCCCCCCCCGCATGATGGCAGAAAAATTCTGCCCTGAGTTTAGAGTCACATCTCAAACATAACACTTAAAATTATTGGTTATGACAGTTGTTTAAAGTTTCCCCCTGGGATTTTTTTAATAGCTCCGCTTTACCAACTGCATCGGTCATAACAACATAGATAGGCTCTGTTCTTCCCACCTTTAGATTATACAGCGAATAGATATCAGCATCTATTACTTCAGGCTTTTCAACACTGTTTATCTTATTGTTTTTTGGCTTTTGTCTAAAAGTCTGCCTGATTCTATCTTTACAGTGTCTCATGAGGTGTCCATTACGATGACAGAAGAAACATTCAATCTTTTTAAACTGTTTTTCATTACAGGGCTGTCTGCCTCCACCTCTGTCACTATTATGCCATGTTTTTGCTGCAAAGTTTTTCTTTTTAATTTGCCCATGAGTGGTGGCTGCTTCCCGCATCAGAACAAAGCTCTGCACTTTCACGTTCTTTTTGGTTGAGGCTCCCCGCCCAACATGGAGGATTTTGTGCTCCTCGAATGGCCTCTGAGTCTCGCACTGCACTTTCCATTGCAAGAGCGATTTCCAATGCCTTCTGAAAATCTAGATTTGATTCAGCCAACAATCTCTTCTGAATCGCGTTTTCGTTTATACCACACACCAAACGGTCTCTAGGCATATCATTAATAGAAGTACCAAACTCGCAATATTCAGTTAATTGCTTCAGACTTGCCACATAACAAGCGACTGTCTCCCCCTCAGCTCTACTTCTTGAGTTAAATTTAAACCGTTGCATCGTCACCGACAACTTGGGCTGGTAATGATTCTTTACAAGGTTCACTCAGTCATCAAAACTTTGAGTCTGGGGCACTGGGCGCCAACAGATTCCAAATTAATCCGTATGTCTTACTCCCACACGTGGACAGAAAGGTTGCACGCCTCTTTTCCTCCCTCGCAATGTCGTGCGCCTGGAAGAAGAACGCGAGGCATTCAACACAGTGAAAGCAGTTGTCTGAGGCTGGATCGAAACACTCCACTCTTCCAAATTGCGGCAAGCTCTGAGGAAATCACTTCGACGCTCAGAAGGAAATTTTCTTTTACTTCCGGCTGCTGTGCGAGGTACAGCCGATTTCGGTTCTTCTGGATTCCTTCCTTTTTTCCATGCTTTTTACCTTGTTCTTTCCATGATTTTTTTTGCTTTTGCTCTCGTCAACAGTTTGTTGGATCCAGTGCCCTTGGTTTATTAGGGCTAAAGGATTCGGGTTGCACGCTTGTTTCGGGGTGACCGATTTGGTACAGAGACAGAGAACATCTGGAGATCATTATTAGAATAAACACATGCTGTTTATTTATAAACTAAGCCCTACAACTATACTTGTGTGCTCACAACATAAAACTCTGTTTTCACTCATCAGTGACTAACTCAAGACTCTGCACATAGAGATAGCACGCGCTACTCTGCTATTGGATATTAAGATAATGTGACCTTACATTACAATGCTTGCCTTAAAGGTATATTACATGCCAGATTACTACAAACAGCTTCTAATATTTTCCTTATGACAGATGTTAAGCTAACTGGTCTGTAGGTTCCTGCTTTCTGTCTCTCCCCCTTTATGAATGAAGGAGTTACATTTGCTACTTTCCAAACTAATGGCACCTTGCCTGAATCCAGAGAATTTTGTAAAATTAAAACCAATGCATCAGCTATTTCACTAGCCACTTCTTTTAAGACCTAGGATGAAGTCCATCGGGACCTGGGAATTTGTTAGCCTGCAGCTCCAACAAGTTGCTAAGTACCACTTCCCTGGTGCTTGTAATTTTCCTGAGTTCCTCCCTCCTTTCCAATTCCTGATGTACAGCTATTTCTGGGATGTTGCTTATATTCTCTATAATTAAGTTTGGCACAGAAAATGTGTTAAAATGGCGTTAGGGTCTGAGTGACATCATAAGACCCCAAAATCTGAATTTCAATTAGACTCGCGTTTGCCTGGTTTTAAGTTAGTTGCGAAAGGACATCTCGTTATACCATCCATTAAGGTAACTCTTCTTCAGTGTAACTGACAAGCCTTATGGAGAGCAAATAAGGTAAAAGTCTCAACATTCATGGAAGTGTCTATGTTACAGATCCCTCTCCCTCACTGACTATAACACTGTATATGTTGTTATTCCATTTCATCATTTCTGATTTTAGTATTATTTACCCTCTAATCTGCTAAACATTATTAGAATTTGTGTGCCTGTGACCTGTGAAGATGTGCTACACTGGGAAATATGTGCAGATAATTGCAATTATATTTATATACATATATCTATTATTCCCTATTTCTTCTGCACCAATAGATGCAAATATAACCATGTTCAGAAGAGAGCAGTGCAGACTGATTTCTTAATTCAAGCTCCAGGTCCGCTGTGCAACTAAAGCAAGCTAAGTCCAGTCAAACTGTGCCACAGTTAATTCATATTGGCTCAGAGAGTATGTTACATGTTAATGTCAAAGGCTAGGGCTCAGAAATAAAAAATGGCAATAAAGAAATCATGACACTGGGCTGCAAAAAATCAGGAGTTGTAATCTTGAGCAATCATCAAAAGCTTTAATATTGATTTAGAATGAGCAATGGGGTACTAGTTGGTGACAGCTCATGGAGGACAAATAAATAAAAAGTTAATCCTTTGAAATGAGTTTGGTAAAGAAGCAATTTTATGCTCATTACTAGCGCAGTCATATATTGGTTCTTCTGACGGAATCCTACCATCAGTATCTTTATACTAATTCAGTTCAAAATGACTATTTCTAAAGGCATGCCTTCAAATGCCACCACTGATCCAGGCACTATCAGTTGCAATGTCTGCTGATTACAAAAGTTCTTTCTTTCACTCTGAGGGAGCGTTGCGCATCAGAGATCCCCCTTTTTCAATCAGATATTAAACCTACCCTCTCAGGTGGATAAAAATGATTCCCATGCTATTATTTCAAAGAAGAGCGGGGAGGTCTTCCTGGTGTCATGGACAATATTTATCCCCCAATCAACATCACTAAAAACAGAATATCTAGTCATTCTGACTTTGCTATTCATGTTACTTTGCTGTGTGCCTATTGGCTGCCGCATGTCTTAGGTTACAATATCTCAAAGGTACCTAAAGGTAAAGCACTTTAGGACATTCAGAGGTCATGGATGACCTTATATAAATGCAAGTCTTTTTATTCATCACTCCGCCAGTGTAACTTGGGCAGCCTAACAGTGAAAAACAAGCATAAATGGGATTCCTGTTGCACTTTTGCCAAAGCTACAGTGACTGAGTGAGAGGAGCTCTTGGAAAAATCAGCCCAGGAAGGTCCACAGTTCAATTCCCAATCTGTACTGAGGTGGCTCATCTTGGCGAGCGACATGTCAAGTGCTCTTGAACTGGCCATGGGGAAACAAAATTGTCTCAGACAGCTGTCACCAATTTTCTAGCTGTTCAACCTGTTTACTAGACATGCTATCCAATTTTCATGCATGCATCATAGTTTTTGACTTGTTTCCTAAGCCAAGCAGTGTTCTAGCAGAACTCCATTGAAAGAAGAACTCCTGTCAGCCCTGCCTGTTCAATCAGTAACAAGTGTACTAGTCATGTCAGGCCTTATTGAATCAATCAATCAATCTGGGTGCATCATGGGGCAAGTGACTGAAACAATCTAAATCCAATGGAAGACTGGTTGGAGTATTTGAACAATAGGGAACTGCATTCCTTCATGCATTCACTGGAAAAGAAATCTGCATTCAAGACTTTTAATATATTACATAACTGTTATCAAAGCTGTACAAAAATCTGTGAAATACTTGGTTTTGTTCTACCTCAACACCAACTTTCTCAATCCCTCTGCTGCCTCTGATTTATCAGACTCCTCGTCCACATGGTATTGAATAAGGAGAAATTTCCACCAATTAAATATTGGAAAGACTAAAGCGATTATCTTTGGTATCTACCACAAACTCCATTCCTTAGCCATTGACTTCATCCCCATTCTTGGTCACAGTCTGAGGGTGAACCAGACTATTCAGAACCTCAAACATCTTATTTGAGTCTGAACTGAGCATCTGACACTTTATCCCTTCCATCATTACAGCTGCCTATTTCCGCCTCCATAATATCCCATCTCCACCCATGCCTCAGCTCATCTGCTGTTGAAACCCTCCTCTGCGCCTTTGTTAAATCTAGACTTGATTGTTCCAATGCTCTTCTGGTTGACCTCAGTTTTTCAACCTTTCATAAACTTGAGCTCATCGAAAACTCTGTTGCCAGTACTAACTCGCGCCAAGTCCTGTTCGCCCCTCACCCCTCTGATTGTTGATCTACATTGGTTCCTGGGCAGTCAACACCTCAATTTTAAAATGTTCATCCGTGTGTTGAAATCCATCCATGAGTTCACTGCTCCCACCTCTGTAACCTCCTCCAATCCTACAATTTTCTGGTATCTTGATGTTCCTCCAATTCTGGCCTCTTGCGCATTCCTGACTTCCTTCGCCACACATTGGTGGCCATACCTTCAGGTATCTGGACCCTGAGGGCTCGCTATCTCACATTCCTTCTTTAAGCTGCTCCTTCAAATCAAACTTTGACCACCTTTTCTAATATCTCTTTGCATGACTGGCATCAAATTTTGTCTGATAATGCTTCTGTGAAATGCCATGGATCATTTTTACTATGTTAAAGGCACTATGTAAATGTGAATTGTTGTTAGAACAAAATTGAAGGCTACAGTGGAAGTGCACAAAGATGTTAAAACTCTACAGAGCCCAGTGATTAATATAAAACATAATTATTCTTGTGCTGCTGGAAGCATTGAACATCATTTGTACTTTTTCTCGATTAACGTGATGAGGAAGAGATTTGGGGGTAACTTGTAGATTTTCTATCTTTAAAGAAGCTTTAACTAAGATTGCTCACCCTCATTGGGGGATTAGATGCATTGGGTAGAGTCCATGACAGCGCAAATTGCTGTTAGAAGGAGTAAGTTGGCCCCCTTTTACTCTGTATTTTACAGTCTTTCTTTTTGTATTTACATTTGTTGCTAAACATATATATATATATATATATATATGTGTGTGTGTGTGTGTGTGTTACTTGAAGAAAACTGGAGGTATAAGGATTAAGCAGCAAATTCTTTGTTTAGCAAAATAAGAGTTAAGCTCAATACAAGTGTAAGCATAACAAAAGAGCATCTCCCCCCTACAGCAATGATATGGACCTCTATGCAATATGTATGTGTCTTGCTTACATAATACCACAACATGAAACAGTGTCTTACTCCTACAGCACTCACCTTTCAGTGTGGCCTTCTTTAGTACCTTCATAGCATAGAGCTGCCCAGCATCAGAGCCTTTTATTTTCTTAACAAGAAATACCTTAGATGAAGAAGATAGAATAACACATCATTGAAGATTCTTTCATGGAGTGAATAGTGAAAGATTAATCCTTATGTGTGAAATGCCTCACACAAATCAATCTTTTCCACTTACAAGGAAAAACAGTATATCATTTATGCCCTCATGCTTGTCCTTCCATTCAGTTAGATCATGGCTGAACAGTATCTCAATTCCATTTTCCTGTCTTTACTCTATATTTCTCCATGCCTAACAAAAATCTATGGACCTCAGTCTTGATCATTTCAATTGGCCTGTAAAGATGAGGATTGTTTTGTGTTCAATTTAACTTTTGAGTCTGTGGCTAACGAAAAGGACCCAGTCTGTAAGTTATTCAACAGATGTTTGTCATTAACCATAACCACAGATTTATGTCTAAGAAAAATACCAGGAAACAAGCATAGAGCATCAAAAAGGTCATGACTTTAGATACTGCAACAAATGACCGAAAAGTCCCCTTTTATGGTAGTCAGGTGACATAAGACTAAGGGCCAGGTTTTCGTGCAGTCTTGGACCTTTAAAAGTGGTGGATGGGACCCAGATGTGGAAGTCCCACCTCATTTCTGAAAGATCCATTTTTTGTCAGCAGAGGCAGGGCAGTGCATGGTAGTGTGGGAATCACAAATTGATGCAGTAAGCATATATGCACTTGAAGGTCAGATAAAATCTGAGTGTCATTATCCAAAGATTTTTAAATAGCCTGTTCTTCAAACATTAGAAAAACAGGTTTAAATTGTCATGAGTTAAAGTAAAACACTGCTGGACTGCTTTGATTGACAAGCTGTAAGTCAGAAAAAAATTATTAACATCTGTTCATGTAGTTTCAATAGAGCTCTGTATTGAAATTTTCCCAGGGCCATTATTATGCCACTATGAATGCCTGGCTGAATTTCAAAATCTAGAATTATCTCAGCAGGGGGTTCTTAGTTCACAATTTGACAGTTTAAAGGGGGTCTGAATAGAAGTTTGTTTTTATAAGAGATTAACCACTTGAGATTTAAATCTTTGGATGGAATTCATGAATGGGAGTATTTTTCACTATCAAGTGTGTAGTTTTGCCCTTGGTGGATACTGGTTGAGTGGCTATGGAGGTTGCATGGAGGTTATGAAAGGGCATGTAGGGTGGGTGAGTGGCATGAGTTGGCATGGAGTGTGGGTGGAGGTTGAGGAGATGTGAGAACTGAGCTGGGGCTTCTAACCAGCCCACCGTGGTACTCACTTGACCCCGTGGCTTCCGCACTGTTTCCGGGGTCGGTGGGTCCGAATCTGTCCTGCCCTAAACACCCACGCCCCGCTCCCCCCCACAGCACTGGAGTGAAAGTTGTACGTATCGAGGCACTTTTACCAAGGCACTTCCAGTGAGTTGGAAAATGTCCTCACCTGAGCTGCCTGCCTCAGTAGTGAAAATCTGGCCCTAAACCTCAGAATTGTTTAAAATGGAAAACTATCTGTGCAATCATCAGAAATGGTAACAAAATGAAGACAAGGTAGAATCATTTCAATGGGCACTCCTGGCCCACCCAAAATTAACGATTTGGTCAATCCATGTTCTGAACTGTATTCCACAAGCAGTATTACATAAAACTATTCTTCAGGAATTGAATAAAGTGCCTTCTAATCTTGGTACCAGCTCACGTGGTTTTGTGTCTGATGAAGGTTAGAATTATGAATCGAATTTAATAATAGTCCCACAGACCAGGCATTCATAGACCTTCGAGGAGCAAACTCCAGATTCAACCGTGCTTTGTGTGAAAAACTCCATCCCAGCTGGAATCTTCTGTTCTGGAGTCCGAGTTCGGTAGCTGGCAAGGCAGTGGTAGTGATGTCCATTGGGGGCGAGGGGGCATGGGAAGGCTGACCACATGCAATCTTGCACTGATCAGCTCATTACATATGCATCGGCAAGGTGCTTGCTGAATCTCGTGGCAGGGGCAGGCAGGAAGCTGCCATCCCTGCCATTACCTCAAGGGGTCCATGGTCCAGGCGCTGTATTTAAAGGGCACCCGGAAAACTTGCACTGTCGTTTCCACCTTTGCCTGTCCACTGCTCCACCCTTCCCCGCTAACCCTTCCTCCCTTCCTTGGTCACCTTCCACGCAACTTGCACTGCCACCACCTGGTCTCAAGCATAGGCTGGCATTTACAGGTGCTTGCCAAAGAGGACAATGCAGCATCAACTCACCGTTAATCATGGAAGAAGTCTACCTCACCAGGTGCATACCACTTATGAGTAGTCGTGAATGTGAACATTCTACATTTTCGCTGGTGGGGAACTTAATTTGAAGAGGGAACTTAATTCCGGTGAGGTGGCCTTTTAATGTGCGTGTATGACATGCTAATGCATGCAAAAGGGCTTCCCGACATTGTTCGTCGGGAAGCTCAGCCCACATTTAAAGTTCCTAGGACTCAATTGCTAAAGCTCATCCTCCCATTAGGAAACTGATTTTTAGCCTCCTGCCAAATTAAGTTCCCTCGCCTGCCAAGCCTCCCACTGCTAGCGGGACTGGAAGATTCCACCCCTTGATTTCACTCCTTAATGCTCTAAATCTAATTTTAAGATTGTGCTCCTTGATCCGGATTCCTTCACTAGAGCAAATAGCTTCACTGTATTTATCCTATTAAATCCATCTATTATTTAGCAGCCCTTGATTAGATCACTCCTCAGCCTTCTAAACTCAGCAGAATACAAGACAAATTTTAATATAACCCTTTACCCTGGTGTAATTCTGGTGAATCTGTACAATGCCTCCAACGTTAATATATCCTTCTTGAGGTACAATACCCAAAACTGAATGCACTACCTCAGATTGGATCTGAAAAAGGTTCTATGCAATTGTAGCATAGTTTTCTCCTCTTTGTATTCCAACCCTTTTTAAATTAAATTCAACATGACATTAACCTTTTTAATAATTTACATGCGTACATATGAATTAGGAGCAGGAGTAGGCCACTTGGCCCCTCGAGCCTGCTCCTGCCTTCAATAAGATCATGGCTGATCTGATCTTAACCTCAAATTCCTGCCTACCCCTGATAACCTTTCACCTCCTTGCCTATCAAGAATCTATCTGCTTCTGCCTAAAAAATATTCAAGGACTCTGCCTCAACCACCTTTTGAGGAAGAGAATTCCAAAGTCTCACACCACTGAGAGAAAAATTATTCCTCATCTCTGTCCTAAATGGGCGACCCCTTATTTTGAAACAGTGACCCCGAGTTCTAAATTCTCCCACAAGAGGAAACATCCTTTCCACGTTCACCCTGTCAAGTCCCTTCAGGATCTTATATGTTTCAATCAAGTCACCTCTTATTCTTCTAAACTCCAGCAGATACAAGCCTAGCCTGTCCAACCTTTCCTCATAAGACAACCCGCCCGTTCCAGGTATTAATCTAGTAAACCTTCTCTGAACTGCTTCTGACGCATTTACGTCTTTCCTTAAATAAGGAGACTAATATTGTACACAACACTCCAGATGTGGCCTCACCAATGCCCTGTATAACTGAAGCATAATCTCCCTACTCTTGTATTCTATTCCCACTGCAATAAATGATAACATTCTGTTAGCTTTGCTAATTACTTGCTGCACTTGCATCAAAACCTTTTGTAATTCATGCACTAGGACACCCAGGTCCCTCTGCATCCCAGACCTCTGCAATCTCTCACCATTTAGATAATATGCTTCATCTTTATTCGTCCTGTCAAAATGGACAACCTCACATTTTCCTACATTATACTCCATTTGCCAGATCTTTACCCACTCACCTCACCTAGTTATATCCTTTTGTAGCCTCCTTATGTACTCTTCACAATGTATTTTCCTGCCCATCTTTGTGTCACCAGCAAATTTAGCAACCACACCATCGGTCCCTTCATCCAAATCATTTATATAAATTGTAAAGAGTTGAGGCTGCAGAACTTATCCCTGTAGCACATGACTCATCACATCCTGCCAACCAGAAAATCACTCATTCATGCCAAGGCTCTGCTTCCTGTTAGCTAGCCAATTTTCTATCCATGCTAATATGTTACCCCCTACACCATGAGCTCTTATTTTCCACAACAATCTTTGATAAGGCACCTTACCAAATGCCTTCTGAGAATATAATACAGCACATCCACCAGTTCCCCTTTATCCACAGCACCCGTTACTCCAATAAATTGGTTAAACATGATTTCCCTTTCACAAAACCATGTTGACTCTACCTGATTACATTGAAATTATCTAAGTGCCCTGTTATAAAGTCTTTAATAATAGCTTTAACATTTTCCCTAAGATGTTAAGCTAATTGGCCTATAGTTTCCTGCTTTCTGTCTCCCTTCCTTTTTGAATGAAGGAGTTATATTGCTACTTTCCAATCTAATGGAACATTCCCCGAATCTAGGGAATTTTGGAAAATCAAAACCAATGCATCAACTATCTCACTAGCCATTTCTAGGAATTAAATCTATCAGGATCCAGGGACTTGTCAACCCGCAGTTCCAACAATTTACTCAGCTGGTAATCACTGGTGATTGTAATTATCTTGAGTTCCTCTCTCCGTTCCAATTCCTGATTTATAGCTTTTTCTGGGATTTTACTTGTATCCTCTATAATGAAGAATGATGCAAAATACCTATTCAATTCATCTATCATCTCCTTATTTTCCATTATTAATTCCACAGACTCACTTTCTATAGGACCAATTCTCACTTTGTTACCTCTTTTGTTTGTTAAATATCCATAGAAACCCTTACTGTCTTTATATTTCTAGCTAGCTATCTCTTGTACTATAATTTTTCTCTTCTTATTTATCCTTGAGTCATTCTTTGCTGACCGGGGCCAGGCTGGGCGCGGGCAGGCACGCAGCCGATCGTCGCCTGCGATCAGCTGCACGCTGCTATTTTACGTGGGCAGGCCAATTATGACCCGCCCAGTGTGACGCACACCTGGAAGCGCTAAGCGCTCCCTGTGCGGTTAGGGGGAGGAGGCTGAGTCGGGGCCTCCCTGAGAAATCTTCCTGAGGCACAGAGCTGCCTCAGGGAGTTAATTTCATCATTAAAAATTTAAATAAAGAAAAAAAAAATTTCAGGTATGTCCCCTTATGTGAGTGTTTCAATGAAAAAATTTAATGAAAAAATTTATTTGCTTTGTAAATCCTTCATGAAACCTCAACCTGAGGTTTCATCATAAATCAACCTGAGGTTTCATCATAAATGTGAAGGCCGCCTCAGCTTTTCGCCTGTCCACCAATCTTAAGGTTGGACAGGCAGTCTTGTTAACCCTTTTAATTAGTTTATAAATGGCCTTTGGCAGTTTGGCGGGCATGCAGCCAACTCCAGTGCGCACCCGCCAAACTGAAGATTGGAATGATGCGTGGTGACGTCAAGACACACACCTGACGTCACCGCGCATCATTTTACATGTTGGTGAGCGGGGCCCACCTCCGCACGCTGACCCGAAGATTCTGGCCCAGGGATTTATGGCCACAAACTCATTCAGTTGTCTCTCCTAGCGAAATTGTTGCCAGAAAACTTCACTGTACAAAAAAAAAGCTCTAATTGAAAGCAGCTCTGTGAAAAAACATCACACTGCTATTGGGGAATTAAACCTTTATCTCCCACCTGACAAAAGGAATACACATAACTACACTAACAAGGACATTACCTGTTACTGGGGATTTTACTTAGCACTGGCATGATCATTAAGTCATGGGACCACTTTAAATAACTAGCTCAGATCAGATAATTTTCTTTAAATCATACCTGAAGTTATTTTATTCAAACTCTTAATTCTTTAAGATTCATTAACTTATTCTTTGGCAGAGCCAAGAATAGGTGATCTTCAATCCAAAAGAGCCCAAACTGGCAAAATAAATCAGTGTTTACATCCTACAAAAGTCAAATGATGAACTGGAAGACTGAGAGTTAAAAGGACTGTAACCCTGAATGACATGGTCACACCAGTCACACCCACCAGAGTCACACCAAACAAGGAACTACCTAGCACTGATCCCTCAGTCAGTAGGGTCAGCAGCAGGGCACTTTATCACCTTATTGGAACTAGACAAGCAGAATAACAGACCTGCAGAATAGTCCATTTCTCAGTGAAGCGTTCACTTCCTAAATTCTGACCCTCTTGCATCCCAAATGACATTAAAGTGCAGGGAAGGAATACCTTCTCTTTGTTATTTTCCTTACTACTTCTAATTGCTCTTTTCATGGTGTTGTATCATCTTCCTCGTTTATTTCCATTTCGCGAAGCAGCTTTAGGTACTTTTTAGTTAAAGACATTTGAAAAGGCAATTTGCTGTTGTCACTACTGCTGTAATTATAGAAGTATCACTAAATAGGAAGGCACCTTGGCTCAGATTTTGTGGTGTTAATGATGGCAAAATTGTTTGCACTTGTTACTACTCCACTGAACCTGACACCAACTTCTGTGGTGGGGTGGGGTGGGGGGGGGGGGGTTGGGATTTTCATCTCCTGATGGGGTTGGGAAAATAACAAAAATAGGCTTTTTGGCTTCCAATTCTAATTTTCAGCGTCTTCCTGGCCCATGCTATTTTTGTGTGGCTTTTTCACTGGTCAAGAAGGCCTTGAGTACGAATCTTGCATGCTCCTCTTCTGAGGTGGATCATTATTGTGAGTACCATAGGAGATGTGAATTTCCTTCCCCATGCTATTTTCATGTGGGTTTTGAAAGCCTAAAAATAAAACTGCCATGCTTGAGAGTTTGTGACCAGTGGGGAAAGCCTGTTGAGGAGTCTGGAACATTCTGACAGATAAGTGTTAAATGTTTTGACACCTTTAAAAAGCACTATTCAATGTTATATTGCAATGCAAATGTGTTTTTAATGCAGTGATCATAGCGCTCTGTTCTGCAAAGGTAAGTTGACCATTACATTGACTACTCGTGTTAACATGCATTACAGTACTTTTCCCAATGGAGAAAGTGCCATAATGCACTCAAAACTGTAGAAAAATCTGCTGAGAAACTCTGCTGTCATGCTTTGGAATGAGATTTAAATGTCCAGAGATCTTTAGCTTTGAAACAAATAGTTCTGCTGTTGAACATTAAAAAATCTAAGCACCTGCTCCACTCCATTGATGGACAGGCAACTTACTTGGAAATGGAAATGAAATACTATTCTGCAGCTTTAAAAAATGCCAGCTACTTTTCAGTTTCAATGGACTCCATTGTTTACATTTTTCTGGGCTTATTTTGATAGCTGGGGCTAATATGAACAGTCTGGCTGAGTTTCAAAATCTCTAGAACCATTTATCTTAGCAAGGGGCTGAGTTCACATTTTCAATGACAATTTTAAGAGCTTATTAAATGATTATCCATCTTTGATGTAGTGAGCAGATAAGTGTTTGCTTTTACAACAGATTGACCACTAGAGGGGAATTACATTTTTTGAACTGCTTTTTTGGAAGAGTTCTTTCCAGTATGAAATGCCTTTGAATATGACAGCTCTGTTAGATTATTAGAAGTTATTTTTTTTTAAATGTCCATTTCAAAGACATCCTGAAGTTTGCCCATAGTGGATACTTTGTGAGTGGCCATGGTGGATACATGGGGTGGTGCATGGAGGGGGCATAAGGGTTATAAGGGATCATGCGGTTGCATGAGCTATACGAGGGGGAAAGGGACATATGAAGGGGCATGGAGGGGCATAGTGAATATGAGGGGCATGGAGGGGTCATGGGGAGTATAAGGGGGAATGGATGAGACATGGGGAGTGTAGGGAGGCATGGAGGGGTATGAGGCATATGAATGGGCATGGGGTAGCATGGGAGCATAAGAGGGCATGGGGGTATAGCGACATGGAGAATATGAGGGACATGGCCTGGGTTGCATGGGGATAAAAGGGGTTGTGCAGGGGACATGGGGGTGAGGGATGAAGGTTAGGGGGCTTAAGAACTATGTTGGAGAGCTGGGCTGATGTCCCAGCAAATGGAGGTGGACTTTCTAACTAGCCCGCCTTGGCACCCGCATTCCTCTAACACTGCCTCAGGATTCAGAAAACCTGAACTCTACCTGTCCATGGCTCCAAGAGATGAAGAAGTGGAAGTTATGTGCAGAGGCGATGGGCTCACATTTCCAAACTAGGGAAAAGGCCCAATTCACATTTCGCAAATCCAACATAAAAATATGATGTCTGCATATATATGAATGTTGCAGAAATCCTGAAGCTGTTGGCAGGTAACCTTCTCCAGAGGGTGTGCTGTTGAGGATATCATCCCTCCCCTGAAGATTGCAATCAATGGAAATCAATTGAATTCGCAAGAACTTCCACTATTATGCTGTTAGTCTCATGGCAAAGTTGAACAAGTTGGACCTTTGGCAGATGTAACTGGGTTTTTAAACAACTCAATTATTGCTAATTTCTCTCACTGGTCAGAAAAACTAATTTTATTTTTGCGGAACGTCAAATTCCTCCATAATGATGAATTCTACAATTTTGTTAAAAAAAAAGTCTTGTTTTTAAAATTTGTTTTTATTTTAGCTTGGGCCTTAATGACAGAAGTCTTATAGCAGTGGGTAGCATCTCTCCCTCTGAGCCAGAATCTCCAGGTTCACTCCAGGACTTGGTGACCACAGAAGGGATGTTCATAATGCGGCCAAACAAGTTGATTGTCAACCTGAAAATCCTTCCAACACACCTATGGCAGGGGGTAGGGTGGGAGAGACTCTTTGCCAGCCATGCTTGATGCAGAGTTGCAGCCCTCAAACTACAGCCTTTGGCTTTAGGCTCATGCCCTGTTCCAGGAAAAACAAGCTATGGAAAACAGACAAGCATTTGTCTGCCTCATGTGTCTTTAGATGCAGGATGTGTTCTAAGTCTTCTATCTTAATCTAATTGTTTATTTCACTATCTGAAAATTTAAATGAAAAGTGAAGGGTATGAAGTGCTTTTAACTTCCTGGTTTGCTGTTTACGAATACTTCAATGTGATTGGTTGCTTGCCTGCTTTTTGACATCATTGGTGCTGCATGCTATGACACCTGCCCCTTGATTTAGCACCAGGTTTAAACTGCCGCAGGGAAAGGAGAAAACCCCAGCAGAGAGATCACAAGTTCTTTGTGGGCCTCTTTCTTTGAGGTCAGTAGCAGGTGCAATTGTTTGGTCACTGATGGTAAAATCCAGACCCTTGTGTCCCATAATAGTAGTGGTATTAGGTTGATAACTGGAGATATGAACTCCAACAATTAAGGTGCAGCAGGCAAACTTCCAAAAGGTTGGCAGAACTGTACTTTTTGCACAGAATGCTGCCAATTTCCAGAGACAGTTGAGATTGCTGATTTCAGTCTTACACTGTCAATGAGAATTAGCTTTAAATAATGCTGTTGAGGAGATCTCACTCTCAGACTCAGTTTGATAGGCATATTAAGATGCAACTGGGTGCATATAGAAGATTACTGAAAGAGTAATAAATCAAAAGACTGAGAATAGGCAGACCTATTACAAAAGAAATAAAAATATATATGTGCAGGGTAATGGTGATGTAGTAATTGGGGGAGGTGAAAATGAGTGTTATAGAATTATCTTTAAATGCAGGTCTATTCTCATGGTAATGCTTCCTGAGACGAATTAAGCAGTAATGAATATGAAGACACCCACATGTTTGCTTTTTTGACATTTTTATTTGTGTAACAGGAGCTCATGATTCACAATTGTTATGAATTCAATTCTTTATGTCTGTGTGCACTATGTTAAATTTGCAGTCTATGAACATTGTGACGTTTAAAGTACAGGATGGTTCAATGCTGTTACAGTGGTTCCTGCCTAGTAACAAGGGTGAGACCCTCTGGGAATGTTTTGATAGGTCTCCCAGATCAATTCAAGGGTCAGTGAAGAGCAGTTCAAGGGTCAGCCAATTTGAGCTGGTCAGAGAGTCAGTTTGAGGTGGTCTGGTAGCCAAGAAGTGTCACGGACACAGGGATAGGATTAAGTCCTGTTAAGTTAAAAGAAGGGAGCAATGAAATAGGCTCTGAATTAAAGAAAAAGCTGCAATTAGCAGACTGACTTCATACTGTGGGCTGTGAGGCAAAGTTACCCATTTGGATCAGTGGTGTTCTGCTTGGCACAGCCATAGGTTTGAAAGTGTGTCTGTGAGCTAGTGTTGAGTCATTTGGGAATCCTGAGAGAAGAAATCTCGGATTGAAACCCTGCAAGGTGGGCTGTTGTTAAAGCTGTCCAAGTGGGAGAGATGTTTGGAGAGAATTCCAAGGCAGGGTCTTCAAAGGGGGAGATTGGAAACCCTCATGAGAAAGGCGAAGTTTCAGTGAGATTGGTTGACCCACAGTGGGACTAATGTCTGGGTGATCTCTTGAGTGATCTATGGACTCTGTCTTGTTGCATCTGTCATTTACTCTGTACTGTGGTGTGTTCGACCATAGTTTGTCTGTTAATTCACATGTGTCTCATACTTACCCTGAATGTTAGAGTATAAGATACATATTGTAAATTGTTTTATCTTTCTGAACTTTCATATAGTAAATGTTGTTTTGTTTGTCCAAAACCCATGGAATCTTGTAGCTTTACTCCAAAAGCAGATGTCTTGAATCTCGACCTTTAACTACTTTAAATAAAACGTTACAGGTCCCTGACCGGAACCTGCCCCCACTGACACCAGCACCCACCCACCCCCCAAAGCCCCATGTCATGGAGTCTGGCCATGGATCGCAAGATAAATTGGGGGCTCTTGAGGGATCTCAGATCTGCAGATACTTGCTGAGATTAAGATTTATAAGATTTCCAAGGTGAATTTTACTATACAGATTGTAAAGTATGATGTCTTTGTCAATTGCTGCAACTTTTCTGGAGAGGGAGGATGTATCCTTGAGTGATTTGTAACAATTAACCAAAGATAGGTTAATCACATTAACAGAAAAGTTGAGTTAGAATTAAAAGCAAGGGCTAAGAAAGCATAAATAATTGAGGTAATAGCACAGTATCAGGGATTGGAAGAAGCAAAAATGAATACAGATAACAATTCAGCTGAATTGGCTAGAATTCAGTTGCAGATGAAGCAACTGGAAAAAGAATGGAAATGCAAAAGCTTGAGCTCGAGTTTCAAAGGGAGAAAGAAATCAGACAGCATGAACTGGCTAGAGAAAAGCTTAGGTTACAGAGTGAAAGAGGGTCTAGTAGTTTGGATGAAGAATCAAGTCCCATTCCAAGCTTTGATATAACAAAGAATCTTGGCCAATTGCCTAAATTCACTGAAGACGGGGTTGAGAGATATTTTATCTAATTTGACAAGGCAGCTAACCAACTAAAGTGTTCAAAGAACACACGGACTCTCATTTTGCAAAGTGTGTTGGTTCAGAAGGCTATGGATGTCTATTCTAGTCTTTCAGAAGAACAATCTTCAGATTATGATATAGTTAAAGCTGCAGTACTTAATACTTACAAACTTGTCCCTGAAGCATATCAATCGACATTTCGGACTTTAAGGAAAAGACCGAATGAGACATTTATAGAATTTTCTAGGGAAAAAGAAATACTGTGGGACTGGTGGTTTTGACCCCTGAAGTTAGAACAAAATTTTGAGAATGTGAGGGGGCTAACAATAATGGAAGAATTCCAACCAGCATCCCAACACCTATTAGGTTACACCTGAAAGACTAAAAGATTTCTAAGGGATAAGAAGGCAGAAGCATTCACAACAATCTTCAGCCAACGGTGCTGAGTGGATGATCTATCTCAGCTTCCTCCAGAGGTCCCCAGCATCACAGACGCCAGTCTCAGCAAATTCGATTCACTCCATGTGTTACCAAGAAATGGCAGAAGGCAGTGGACACTGCAAAGGCAGTGGGCCCGGACAATATTCTGGCAATAGTACTGAAGAATTGTGCTCCAGAACTTGCTGCACCCTTAGCTAAGCTGTTCCAGTACAGCTACAACTCTTGCATCTACCCAGCAATGTGGAAAATTGACCATGTATGTCCTGTACACAAAAAGCAGGACAAATCCAACCCGGCTAATTACCGCTCCATCAGTCTACTCTCCATCAACAGTAAAGTGATGGAAGAGGTCATGAACAGTGCTTTCAAGAGGCATTTGCTTATCAATAATAGGTTCACTGCTGCTCAGTTTGGGTTCTGCCAGGGCCACTCAGCTCCTGACCACATTACAGCCTTGGTTTAAACATGGGCAAAAGAGTTGAACTCCAGAGGTGAGGTAAGAGTGACTGCCCTTGACATCAAGGCAGCATTTGACTGAGTGTGGCATACAGGTACCCTAGCAAAACTGGTATCAATGGGAATCGGGGGAAAACTCTTCGCTGGTTGAAGTCACACCTAGCACAAAGGAAGATGGTTGTGGTTGTTCGAGGCATTTTATCATGTTCTCAGGAGGTTCCAAAGTGTTTAACAGCCAATAAGTTATCTTTGAAGTGCAGTCATTGTTTATACTGGGGCCTAGTGAGTTAAATTATGAGGATAGGCTGCATAAACTTGGTTTGTATTCCTTTATATATAGCAGATTGCATGGTGATCTGATCAAGGTTTTTAAAATGTTAAAAGGATTTGATAGGGTGGATACAGAGAAACTATTCCCTCTGGTGGGGAAATCAAGAACAAAGAGATAAAATCTCAAAATCAGAGCTAAGCCTTTCAAGAGTGCAATCAGTAAGCCTTAGGGTTGCCAACCCCTCCAGTTGGCCGGGAGACTACCAGAATCGACATCTACCTCCCAGTGGCTATTGAAGGCAATCTTGGAGATTTTACATATATTTTAAGCAAATAACTTAATACAATGCACATACTTTGTACAGAAGTTCAACATTCATTGAAAAACAGTGATCTGATTACATACTTGGCAGTGTGATGACATAAAATGTAAATTGGTACAGATGCGCACACATACTTCTAAGCCACTGCTGGACCAACCAGTCATCAGTAGCAGCCACCAAGGAGGAGAAGAAACTACAATTCCTATCATAAGGCATTGCCATGCAGTGACATCATATCTGGCAAAGTGCCACCCAATCAAATTCAAACCATAAAAAGCCAGGAGGACTCCAGTTGCTGGGATTTTGGCAGGCTGCAATGGGATTGGTGGGGTTTGAATGTCATTGAGGGAGTGGGTGCAAGCAATGAGCATTAGCCCAAGAGCAGCTGGTGCAAGCAAGGGTTTGGATCATTTCACCTTCGATATTTTCATTAAAAACAGAGGTAGAGAGAGAAAAAACCTTTATTTTCTGCTCAATTTTAGCAGCTTTTAATATCCCTTTTTGAACATGACATCAGATCTTGCATTATGTTCATTAAAAGTGAGTAAAGCTTTTTTTATCTGTAAACATTAATCGTTAGTCAACCTGGCTGCAAATTCATCCCGTTTGCCTGATTAAAGTTGGCGTGTTTTCCTCTCTTGCACTCCCTTAGTACCCAGTTGTGCCAGGCTGCCGGCTTTCTGTGATGGCTTTCCACTGACATCTCCTAAAATATGTCCAGCCAGAGCTGACAACTCCAGCAAGCACTTATTTACACAAAAGGTAGTGGAAACCTGGAACTCTCTCTCCCACAAAATGCTGGGACAATTGGAGCTTTCAAAACTGAGATTGATAGATTGTTGTTAGGTAAGGGCATCAAGGAATATGGAGCAAAGGTCCAAAAATGGACTTCAGATACGAATCAGCATGGTCTAATTGAATGGTATGTCAGGCTTTATAGGTGAATGGCTTACTTCTGTTCCTATGTAACATTCTTGTTAGTGGGAAAGGTTGATTTATGAAAGACATTCTACACTTTAGGATTAATCTTCACTACTCACCTGAAATGAATTTGCATTAACACCTTCCCCAAAGTGGGTAGATAGGCTCTTATCAATTATGAAGTAATTAAATGTGGGAACAAAAGAGACTGATGGCCCATACATACATGGTTAATTTGTACACCATAAGTGGAATCTTGTGCCCTCCCCCATGGCGAGTTTGACATGTGGGACTTCCAGCTCCGGGTCCTGATCCTGGGGAAAGGCCCACCGGTGACCTGTCAAGTGCCTGACTGGCATGTAATACTGGCGAGCCAGGACTCCCGTCACCAACACAAGATTCCACCCCGTAAGGTCCTACAAACAGCAAATTAGGTAAGTAACCAAGCCATCTGCTTTTGGAATTGTTCCTTGAGAAAGGAATGTGATCTGGAACACTTGGAGGATTTCACTGTTCTTCTTCAAATGTGCCATGGGCCATTTACTCCACCTGAGAAAGCAAGTGGGGCTTAATTTAGCCACTCATCTGAAAGGTGGCATTATCAACACGGCAACACTCCCTCCACACTGCATTGGGTTACCAGCTGAGATTATGTGCTCAAGTCCTCATGTATGCTTGAACTCACAGCTCCTTGACTGAGGTGAGTGTACTGCCCAGCACACAATGCCTTTAGGGCTCATCTCTGTAAGTCAGACTTGGCACTGGATAATTTTCAATATGTCTTTTGGTCTGTGATAGGCCTAGTTATTGGAGTGGATAGCCTACCCCGCAGGGTTACCCTGGAGTTTCTGGAAATTAAATGTTAATCACCTGGATAGTGCTACAAGCAACTCATAAGAAAAATCGGCATTCAAAACTATGGAGTGGAATTATCCGGGCCACTGGGTGCCCCCCTACCCCTGGGTGCGCCCCCTACACCCCACCGCCCCCCAACGCCTCCAGTTAATTAACTGTTAATAGACTGGAGACGAGATTTCTGCCCCTCAGGGATAGGAAGTCCCTCCTCAGAGAGCTGCCAGACAATTAGAGACCAGCAGCTCTCCAGCACTTTGTGTCTGCAGCACTGGGTCATTTAGGTACGGTTGGGACCTTTTCTGGTGCCAAGCTAGCAGGCCTGGAAAGGCCAGGGTAAAACCTTAGGGGGCCCTCCAATGAGCCCAGGGGAACTGGGCTGCCGCTTGGCATAGTCCTCTCCCACCATTGGTTAAATCCTGGTGGCGGCAGAATGAGACCATTAAGTGGGCTTTAATTGTCCACTTAAGGGCCTCAATTGGGCCATGGAAGGTGGGCCACCCAACGCTACCCCCATTGCTGGTACAATTACCAGAAGTTGATGCGCAGGCCACCAACTGGATTGAACGAGTCCTCACGCCTTCAAACCCAGCATGGCAGGGGGATGTTTTTTCTCAACCTTCAAACACTTTTCTTTGTGATTCATGAAATATATTGGAGCTGGAAATTTTACATGGTGGGAGGTCATGTGATGAAACCATAGGGAATATTTCCAACCAGAATTGACAACAAACCTAAAGTGGAGTTGAAGGTGAGTAACAGGAGTAAAAGTTCTAAATTGGCGAAAGATAAACTTTACGAAGCTGAGAGGTGATCTGGCGAAAGTGGACTGGTTACAGCTACTTGAAGGGAAATCAGTGACAAACCAACAATTCAGAAGCGAGATTCTACAAGTACTGCCAAATCTAGAGCCTCCGGTTATCTAGAAGCATATAGGGTATGACAAAGCAGAAAAAGAAAGCTTATGACAGTCACAAAAAAAAAATTAGAAAGCTTAATGAAGTATAGAATATACATGGGTGAAGTAAAAAAGGAAATCAGGAAAGCAAAGAGAGGATATGAAAAAATATTGGCAGGTAAAATCAAGGAAAACCCAAAGATGTTTTATCAGTACATTAAGAGCAAGAGGATAACTAAGGAAAGGGTAGAGCCTATCAGGGAAGTACAAGGTACCTTACATGTTAATGCAGAAAATGAGGGCAGGGTTGTTAGTGAGTACTTTGTCTCTGTCTTCACTAACGAGAGGGATGACTCAGACATTCTAGTTAATAAGCAGGAGTATGAAATATTAGACACAATAAGCATAGTGAGAGAAGAAATAATGGAGGGACTGACATATGGAATGCTTTCCTTCATTGGATGAGGTATAGAATATAAAAGCAGGGATATAATGCTGGAACTGCATAGACATTGGTTAAGCCACAACTAGAGTTGCGTACAGTTCTGGTCACCACATTACAGGCAGGATGTAATGGCTCTGGAGACAGTACAGCGGAGATTTACAAGAATGTTGCTAGGGCTCTAAAATTGCAGCTATGAGGAGAGATTGGGTAGATTAGGATTGTTTTCTTAGGACAGAGGAGGCTGAGGGGTGGTTTGATTGAGGTGTACAAAATTACGAGGGGCCTAGATAAGGTAGACAGGAAAGACCTGTTTCCCTAACAGAGAGGTCAATTACCAGGAGGCACAGATTTGAGACGATTGATAGAAGGATTAGAGGGGATATTAGGAAAAACATTTTCACCCAGAGGGTGGTAGGTGTCTGGAGTGCACTGCCCAAATTGATGATTCAGGCAAAAACCCTCAACTCATTTAAAAGGTACCTGGATCTACACCCACAGTTCTATAACCTACAAGGCTACGGACCGAATGCTAGAAGATGGCATTAGAATAGGCAGCTAGTTTTTTCAGCCGGTGCAGACATGATGGGCTGAATGGCCTCTTTTTGTGCTGTAACTTTTCTATAGTTTCAATGATTTCTATGGTGAGTGCATGGAGACATTGTCGCCATCAGATCAGATGGCTGGTGGCTTTAGCCAAGCACCAGAGAACAGGGATAGTGAGAGCATGGCCAATTTTAATAAGGCACTATCAATATGCACATTTCTTCCTTTTTAGGTGCTCACTGCTAATGTGTAAGAAGACAGGAATTCACTTTTTCATTGAAACTGAAGGCCTTTGACCAATAAGTGGGAGAGTTTCCTGGTCAGCCATACTGCAGAAGGTAGTGACAAACCACCACTGTACTTTGTCAAGATAGTCATGGACCAATCCAATGTAAGCCCATGGATGCCAATGCCTTCTAAGGGCATGGTACCTGAAGGAGGAGGAGGAGGCGTATAGTTGAGTATTCAATGTGGAGAAGATTAGCAACATTCCAAATAAATAAAACCTGAATCAGATGCCAAAAAGGTATGTTTTTGTATGTAACATTTATGTGGGAAATATCTTAAGCCATTTAATTTTCAGTATAGTTTTTTAATAGAAAGAAAACCAAACAATTCTAGTAATTCACTTACTTTTCCATAGGATCCTTGACCCAGCACTTTAAGCAATTCAAACTGAGAGGGATCTGCTTTTTCAAAACCTTCCTTCACATGGTTGCTGATGTCTATTTCCTTTACGATACCCTCATCCTGGAGGGAAATAATTACACAGAAGATTACATTGGACAGAGACCGCATGCAAATGCAATAAACCACACATTCAGTACACAATACTTGTAACCAACATTGACCCATTGGACACTGGAGCAATGTTTTTCATATACGTGCTTGGGAATCAACTAGGTGCTATAGTAATTTTTCCTCTGCTTAAAGTACCTTACACTGTAAACTTTGGTTTTAAAGACACTAATTAAATTAAATTAACCAAAAATCATGTCCAGTAAATATTTATCAGTAAAAATTAAATGTTTGCTTGAAGATCAGTTTATATTGTCAATTTACATACAAGGATTCACAAGTGATTGTGACCTCAACCTTTTGATAGTTATAAACTAAACAAAGTTACATGATTGGCCACCTAGCAACCCATGAATGTAGTGAACAGCATCTATTGAGTTCACATGCTGCCTTAGGTTATGGAATTTTACAGGTTAGAATACATGGCACTTTCATACAGTGAGGGCTGTAAAATATTAGTATATTTTGTGAGTGGGTACTAGAAGTTGACAGTCAGAGTTCTATAAATTGGATCATACCTGAATTTGGGTGTAATTGACTGCAACACAGCTGCCTGATGAGGCCAGCACAGGATAACACCAAATTGATAACACAGAGTTCTCAAGAAGGGCCATACAGACTCAAAACATTATCTCTGTTTCTCTCTCCACGGATGCTGTCAGACCTGCTGAGTTTTTCCAGCATTTTCGGTTATTATAATGCCAAACTGGTTTCCCAGCTCATTACTGGCAATCATTGGACACCAACCATGGCCCCACAGGCAACTTGTTGGTCACAGGAGGACAGCAAATTGGCCTGTCTCCTGCTAGCTGAGCACCTAAGGTCAGTTTGGAGGGTGTTATGATCTCAGTAGAGACAGATAACTTTAAAAAGAGATATGAATTTCCCAGAGACTGATGGCAAAAAAATCACACAAGATTTCACATTTTAAGACTTCTACTGTAACAAACAAACAAAATTAACTCAAACTAAACATTACTTCATAAGCAACTAATACATCAAACTATGGAAGAGGTACTTCTCATTAACTAACACAATCAAAAATATATTACGCCACATTCCCAGTAGATATGTAGCCTTGTAGATTCAGTTCCAAACTGGCATTCCAGTTATCCCTGCCATATCAGGGTGAGTCTTCCAGTGTCCTTTGAAAGTCACTTCACTCAGTCTTCTGAATATCCCCAAACCGACTTCCAGCGGAAAGGCCCATTCCAGTGACTCCTGGGTACTTAAGCCTCCCCAAGTCCCATCTCTTCAAACAGAAAATCAGTTCTTCTTGGCATCTTGTGAAAGAACCTAGAATTAGGGGTCACTGTTTAAAAATAAGGGGTCGCCCATTTACAACAGAAATGGGGCAAAATCTTCTCACTCAGAGGGTTGTGAGTCTTTGGAAAGTTACCTGGATACTTTATTCCAGGAGGAGGTCACACCCTTAGGGTAGATTCTTGAGGCAGGTAAGGAGTGCAGAAGCTTCAGCCCTTGCAATTGTCCAGAAGGTTTGAGGTTTCTTCAGCTTGTTTGGATGAGAGTGGGCCTGCAGGGTAGATGAGCTAACTAGCTATGGCACCATGGTACAGGAAGCCATTTAAGCAGGGGGAGTTACAAGGAATGTACTGGTAGTAAGGGACAGTATAGGCAGAGGGATTGACACCGTTCTATACAGCAAAGAGCGGGGGTCCAGACAGCTATATCACTTGCCCGTTGCCAGGGTTCGGGACACCTGCTCAGGGGTGGAGAGGAACTTGCAGTGGGAAGGGGATGACCCAGTCATCGTGGTCCATGTTGGTACGAATGACATAGGCAGGACAAAGGTTTTGCTTATTCAGGTTGAGGAACTTGGCACCAAGTTAAGAAGCAGAACCTCAAAGGTGATAATCTCTGGATTATTACCTGAGCCATGTGCAAATTGGTAAGGGCAAATAAGATTAGGAGGTGAATGTGTGGCTCAAAGCCTGGTGTGGGAGAAGCAGGTTCTGGTTCATGGAGCACTGGCACCAACACTGGGGAAAGTGGGATCAGTACCGTTGGGACAGTCTAACCTGAACCATGCTGGGACTGGTTTTCTTTCGAGCCACATAACTAGGGAAGCAGAGAGGGTTTAAACCTAAGTAGTGGGGGCAAGATGTACAAATTTGGGAAGATGTGGTAAATCAAAGAGTAGAGAAAAGGCAAAAGGAAAAAGTATTATTCCTGGAAATGAAAAACAGACCATGACAGGAAGAGGATAAATCCAGCAATATATCAACAGGACAGACTAAAGGTTATAAAAAGAGCAAAAGGATAAAACTAAAGGTTCTGTATTTGAATGTACAAAGCATTGGAAGCAAAACATTTGAACTGAGAGTTCACATAGAAATAAATAATTATGATTTGATAGCCATTACAGAGACATGGCTGCAGGGCGACATGGATTGGGACCTGAATATTAGAGGGTAATGGGACATTTAGGAAGGACAGGAAATGAGGAAAAAAGTGGAAGGGTGGCTCTGTCAGTTAATGATGGTATTAGCACAATAGAGATGGATGACCTAAATTCAGGAAACCAGAATGTGGAAATGGTTTGGGTGGAGATGTGAAATGATAAAGGCAAGTCTTCACTTGTATGAGTTGTGCACAGGCCCCATAATAGTAATCACATGGTAAAATGGAGCATAAAGGGATAAATAAAGGGAGCTTGTCAAAAAGTCACAGTGATAATCATGGGAGATTTTAATCTACATCTAGACTGGAAAAGTCAGATGGGCAAAGGTAGTCTAGATGAGTTCATAGAATGTTTCCGGGATTGTTTCTAAGAACAGCATGTTCTGGAGCCAACCAGAGAGCAGGCTGTAATAGACCTGGTATTGTGCAATAAGATGGGATTAATTATTGACCTCATTGTGAAGGTGCTCCTAGGTAGCAGCAATCATAATATGATTGAAATTTACATTCAGTTTGAGGGAGAGATTCCGAGACTATGGTTTTAAACTTAAATAAGGGCAATTGTAAAGGCATGAAACCAAAACTGGCTAAAGTGATTTGACAAATTATGTTAAGGGATAGGTCAATAGAGATGTAGTGGCAAACATTAAAGGGGATATTTCAGAATACACAGAATAGATACATTCCAATGAGTAAGAAAAAGTCTAAGGGATGGGCACACCATCTGTAGTTAATTAGAAAGGTTAAAGATAGTATCAAACTTAAAGAAAAAGTATATAACTGTGCAAAGATAGGTGGAAGGTCAGAGATTGGACAGAATATAAAGAACAGCAAAGGATGACAAAATGATTAATAAGGAAGGAAAAATTACAGTATGAGAGAAAGCTAGCCAGAAGTATAAAAATAGATAGTAAGAGTTTCTATAAATATTTTAAAAAGAAATTAGTTAACACAGTGAGTGTTGGTCCCATGGAAAGTAAGCCTGGAGAATTGATGCTGGAAAACGAGGAAATGGCAGACGAATTAAACAGGTATTTTGCATCAGTTTTCACTATAGAGCATACAAGAAACATGCCAGAAGCAGCTATAAATCAGGAAATGGAAGGTAGGGAAAAACTCAGGAAAATTACAATCACCAGAGAAGTGGTACTGAGTAAATTGTTGGAGCTGCGGGCTAACAAGTGCCTGGGTCCTGATGGACTTCATCCTAGGGTCTTAAAAGAAGTGGCTAGTGAGATAGTTGATGCATTGGTTTTAATTTTCTGAAACTCCCTAGATTCAGGGAAGGTCCGATTAGATTGGAAGATAGCAAATGCAACTCCATTATTCAAAAGGGGAAGGAGGCAGAAAGCGGGAAACCACAGGCCAGTTCACTTAACATCTGTCATAGAGGAAAATGTTAGAAGCTATTATTAAAGAAGCTATAGCATGGCACTTGGATAAGTTTAAGGTAATCAGGCAGAGTCAACATGGTTTTGTGAAAGGGAAATCATGTTTAACCAACTTATTGGAGTTCTTTGAGGGAGTAACATGTGCTGCCAGTGGATGTACTGTACTTAGATTTTCAGAAAGCATTTGATAAAGTGCGAGATCAAAGGCTATTAAGGAAAATAAAAGTTCATGGTATGGGAGTAACATATTGGCATGGATAGAAGATTGGCTGGCAAACAGGAAGCAGAGAGTAGGCATAAATGGGTCTTTTTTTTAGGTTGGCAAGATATAATGAGTTGTGTGCCACAGGGGTCAGTGCTGGGACCTCAACTGTTTACAATTTATATAAATGACTTGGATGAAAGGATGGATGGGATGGTTGCCAAATTTGCTGATGACACAAAGATAGGTAGGAAAGTAAGTTGTGGAGAGGATTTAAGGAGGCTACAAAAAGACATAAATAGGTTAATTGAGTAGGCAAGGATCTGGCAAATGGAGTATAATGCAGGAAAATGCGAAATTGTCCATTTTGGCAGAAAGAATAAAAGAGAAGCATGTTATCTAAATGGTGAGAGATTTCAGAGCTCTGAGATGCAGAAGGATCTGGGTGCCTTAGTGCATGAATCGCAAAAGGCTAGTATGCAGGTACAGCAAGTAATTAGGAAAGCTAATAGAATGTTATCATCTATTGCAAGGGGAAATGAGTACAAAAGTAGGGAGATTATATTTCAGTTATACAAAGCACTAGTGAGACCACATCTGGAGTAATGTGTACAGTATTGGTCACCTTATTTAAGGAAGGATATAAATGCATACGACGCAATTCAGAGAAGGTTTCCAGACTAATAACTGGAATGGGCGGGCTGTCTTATGAAGGAAGATTGGACAGGCTAGGCTTATATCTGCTGGGGTTTAGAAGAGTAAGAGGCAATTTGATTGAAACACATAAGATCCTGAGGGGTCTTGAAAGGGTGGATTTGGAGAGGATGTTTCCTCATGAGGAAGAAAGTAGAACTAGGGGTCACTGTTTAAAAAAGGGATTGCCCATTTAAAACGGAGATTAAGCGAAATTTTTCTCTCAGAGGGTCGTGAGTCTTTGAAACTCTCTTCCTGAAAAGGTGGTAGAAGCAGAGTGTTGGAATATTTTTAAGGCAGAGGGGGATACATTCTTGGTAATCAAGGGGGTGATAGGTAATCGGGGGTAGGTGGGATGCAGATTTGAGGTTACTATCAGATCAGCCATGATTTTATTAAATGGTGGAGCAGGCTTAAGGTGCCGAATGGCCTACTCCTGCTACCTGTTCGTATGACAGCTCCCTTTTACAGGTGCATTTGACAGTTTCTCTTGACACTTTTGGAGGTCCACTTGACAGGTCCTCTGGAAAGTTTTGACAGTTGATTTTGAACAGGTCTCCTTGATAGGTCCTACTGACTCTTTTGACAGGTCTTCTTGACATTTGCTTTCGACAGTTTTGACACTTTATTTTAACAGGACTGTTGACAATTCCATTGAGCTTGACAGTTAATGAGGTTATGCACTTTTTTACATTCATTTCTGCCTACTTTTAACAATTTTGAAGGCACCTGACCTGCCTCAAAGGCGTCCTGGGACCATATCCAAATAGGTACCTTACCTCTCCAAAGGGGTATTCTGGCTATCCAAATGAATCCACAAAGTTCAAACCTGTTCTGTCAAGGTCTACTGTGCACACTTTCGGGTTTCACATTCACAGGATACAAAAATCTGGCATCAGTAGTGGCAACTGATGATTTAAATGGCCAGCTGCCTCCGTGAATCGCTCATATGTGAAACACAAACCAACTCCATTCATGCCCCCACGAAAATTGAGGGGCCATGTTCGGGGGTGGGACTAATGAGCTCTCTTGTGGCAAAAATCCAGGCCATAGCTGTTTACATGCATGGCATTGGACAACATTACCTTTGTCATTTTAAGTTATTTTTTAATACTCAATGTGGTGATCCCACAAACCTACATTCATGGGGAATAGAGATTGATAAGTGGTGGGGTGAGGGAGAGCAGTTATCCCAGGGATAACATTTGAGAAAATCACATGGGCCAGAATATTACTGTCAGCATGCAGAGGCGGGCCCGACACGCTGATGCACAAAATGACGCAAGATGATGTCAGGCATGCGTCCCGACGTCATTGCGCGTCATTCCGATATTGCGTTCGGCGGTAGCGTGCCGAACTGTCAAATACCTATTAAGGCCATTAAGAACATCATTAACATTATTAACAATGCTGCCCGTCCAACCTTAAGGTTGGCGGCCAGGCGAACGGCCCAAACGGCCTTCACGTTTTCCAGGAAACCTCATCCATGGGTGGGATGAAGTTTCCAGAAGGTTTTATAAAATTAATAAATAAATTTGGTGAATTTGACAACATGTCCCAGCTCATGTGACACAGTCACATGAGGGGACATGTTTAAATAATTTTTTACTTGAATTTTAAAAAACATTTATTGCCCTTCAATCTCCCTGAGTCAGCTCCATGCCTCAGGGAGATTGCTATGCCCTTTCACGCACATGGGCGAAAGAGCGCAGGCCCCAGCTCTCCCTCCTACCCCCGCTCACACAGGTAGTGCTGAGCGCTACCGGCAGCGCGTTATGCTGGACGGGCCTTAATTGGCCCGCCCACATAAAATGGCGGTGTGTGGGCGGTGATCGGCTCTGCACCAGCCCCCACCCGCTCCCCAGCCTACCCGACATAGGTAAGATGCAGCCTATGCATCTATTTGTGGATTAGTTTTTCTCTCCTTCCATTTTTCTGCCCTTTCTCCAATCTCCAATTGCTAACACATAGGCGAGATTTTGCTGCAACTCTTTCGAGTTATCAACAGATCGCATGTAAATCTTTCAAGTACATTCACAGTTCTTGGTTTCCGGGAGTGGGACATGAACCCACAACCTTCTGATTCAAAGGTGAGGGTGCTATGAACTAAGCCACAGCTGACACCTCTAGATTTTGCTGTAGCAGGACATCTAATGGCAACTGCCTAATGGTCGGGGTCTAGGACCTGAGCGAGCAGGGCAATTAGCTGTGTATTTCCTTTAACCTATCAGATCAAAGGATTGTGAACTTAAAAGCACAAGTACTGAGAAGGGAGAATAAATTTAGAGTGTGTGAACTCAGTATCAAAACAGGTACAGAACGCAATAGAAGGTTTGGATTAAGAGAGGAAAAAGATAAAAAGTTAAAAAAATCTTTAAAAAATTAAATTTCCCATATTTAAAATCTCCAACAATTACTACCAGAAGGAATGCGATTCCACACTTGTAATAGTTAATTTTCTGTGCTAGAAAGATTGACTGGCAGTAATTAACACATCACATTGTTAAACGGGTTCTTAGATTGAAATTACAAAGTTATTGTGGTGAGTTTAGATCGTAGCTAATGCATAAATGCAGCAACTTCATCACATTCAATTCATTTCAATGGTGAAGCACTCAGGGAAGTGCAATTTTCACAAAGCTAATAGCAGAATGCTGCAAATAGGGCAGCAACTGTCGGGTATATGCAATTAACTGTGCATCCGCCCTAGCCAGAAGTTGCTATACCATTTGCACCTAATAACAGTGAGCGTCATTAGCCTCAACGTTATTTTGGGAGTAAAATCTGGCCATATAAACCAGAGCACATCTCTTTGTTATGTTTATGTCGCTAACACAAAGATTAAAAGGACAGGCAAATTTAAAGGTGCCATATGTGTGATGTATGCATGAGATGATTTCTGAGCTGAAATTAGAAAAAAAAACCTCAATTTATAAAGCCTATTGCATTTTCTTGTACCAAAGGCACCTGTGTATTATCAGTTTCCAACTTTGCTTTGCTTCATTATGAAGCCATTTAATTTAGCTTATAAGAGCATAAGAAATAGTACAGGTAGTAGGCTATTCAGCCATTCAAGCCTGCCCTATTATTTAATACTATCATGGCAAAAATTGGACTTCAAATCCACCTTCCTGCACTAACCTATTGGCCTCTGTCTTGAATATGTTCAATGATTGAGCACCCACTGCCTACTTGGATAGAGAATTTCAAAGATCCTTTGAGTGAAAAGTTTTCTCCTCATCTCAGTCCTAAATGGCCAACCTCTTATTCTGAGATTGTGACTCCTAGTTCTAGGCTTCGGAGTCAGGGGAGACATCCTTCCAGCATCTACCCTAACAAGCCTTTAAAAGTTCGATATAGTTAAGTGAGGTCATCTCTCATTCTTCTAAATTCCAAGGAACATTGCCCAATTGTATTCAATCTCTGTTTGGACAATCCCCTCATCCCAGCAATCATCCTAGTAAATCTTCACTCCCTCCAAGGCAAGCATATCCTTCCTTTGGTAAGGAGGCCGAAACTATATGTATTACTCCAGCTGCAGTCTCACCAAGAGAATTGCAATAAGAGCTCTTCACTAATATACTCTAACCCCTTTGCCATAAAAGCTAACACACCAAATGTTTTCCTAATTGCTTGCTGTCCTGTATGTTAACTTTCTGTGACTCATATACAATGACACCCAGTTTTCCTCCTGAATACCATTCCCCAGCTTCTCAACATTTAAAAAATATTCTACTTCTCTATTTTTCCTATCAAAGTGGATAACTTCACACTTCTTCATATTGTATTCCATGTGCGATGTTCTTACCCATTCATTCAACCTGTCTTTGCACATTTACAGCTTCTTTTGCATCCTCCTCACCATTTACTGACATTGTATCAACAGCAAACTTGGACACATTATATTCTGTCCCTCATCAAAATCATTGATAAAAATATTGTAAATAGCTGAGACCCAAGTACTGATCCTTGTGGTACCCCACCAATTATAGCCTGAAGCTCAAAAGTAATCTGTTTATTCCTACACTTTGCTTCCTATCCATTAACCCAATTCTCAATCCATGTTAATATAACCCATGACCTCTAATCTAATAGCCTTTTGTATGACACCCTATCAAATGATTTTTGAAGATCCAAATACATTACATCCACTGGTTCCCCTTTATTTACACTATTCATCACGACCACAAAAAAACTAGTAGATTTGTCAAACATGATTTCCCTTTCATAAATCCATGGAGACTCTTCCCAATCATGTTGTTATTTTCTAAGCATACTTACCACACTGCAAAAATAGATTCCAGCATTTTCCCTACAATTGACATCAGGCTAATTGATCTATAGGTCCCTCTTTGTGCTCTCCCTCCTTTCTTGAATAATAATAGGGTTACATTTGCTACCTTCCAATCATTGAACCATAGTATCTAGGGATTTCTAGAAGATCAAAACTAATGCATCCACTATCTTTGTAGCCACCTCTTTTAAAACTCTAGGATATAGGGCACCAGGTCTAGGGGCTTTTTCAACTTTAAATCCCATTAATTTGCCTAGCACTATTCCTTTACTCATAAAATTCCTGCAATCCTCATTTCCACTTGACCTTTTGTTCCCCACTGTTTCTGTGATGTATTCTTTGTCTTCTACAATGAAGACAGATACATAGCATTTGTTCAATGTCTCTGCCATTTCCTTATTCCTCATTACAATTTCCCCTATCTCTGCCTGTAAGGGATCTATGTTTACTTTCACTTATCTCTTACTCTATATACTTATAAAAATGTTTACATTAATTTGCTAATTAACATTCATATCCTATTTTTCTCTCTTCATCAATATTTTGGTCATCCTTTAACTCAAGGACTATCAACTCTTCAGTTTTACAACCTGACTGAGGAAACTACTCTTGAGGTTGATGCATCCCAAAAAGGACTTGGAGCATGCCTTCTCCAGAAAGGGAAGTCTACTGCTTTTGCCTCCAAGAGTCTTTTCACTGCCCACGCTGATTATTTAAATAAAGAATGAGAAACTTTAGCACTGGTATTCAGCATCCAGCAGTTCCACACTTACTTGTTTGGAAAGAGGTTTGTCGTGAAAACTGACCGTAAGCTGCATAAAATGATCTGGCAAAAACCCCTAACTTGTGCACCACCAAGATTATAGCGCCTACTGGTCAAAATACAGGGCTATGATTTTGACATACACTAGCAGCTGGATAATTTCACAGACACATCCCACACTCTCAAGGCATCTACCTAACCCGTCAAAAACTTCAGACACTTCGCTAGATCTGCAAGTAGGTTTTGTAGACATTGAAATAGAAATGTTTTGTAGTTGACCTTATGCATTTTGGTGAATCTAATTACCAAGCATTGTAGCAGGAAATTTGCAATGATCCTGTAACACAGCAACCATGGAAGACAGTGATTGGCAGATGACCAGAGTCCTTCCAAGTTGTTCCAGAGGCTGCAAGACCATTTTGGTCCTATAGAGATAAACTCGGAAAATCTCAAAGAGTCATCTTTAAGGGAAAGCAAGTCATTATTGCAGGGTCCATGCAACCTGATATCCTCCAACAGTTGCAGCAGGCACACATGGGAATTGTTCAAACTAGGAGATTGGCCAGAGAGGTGGCATATTGGCCAGGATTTCACCAAGAGATCAAAAGGGCTGTGAGGAAATGCGGAGAATGTCAAACCTTAATGCCTAGGAACCAGAATTAACCATTATTGCCTCACGAGGTTCCCATACATCCATGGACTAGACTCACACTGACCTCATCAGTGTCCATGGAGATGACTTCTTGGTTGTGAAGGATTACTTTCTAAATTTCCCATTATCCATCAATTACACAAAATACATCGGGCACAATTTTCCGACCCCGCCTGCCGTCAGGATCATCTGGTCCCACCGAACGTCAATGAGCTTTTGGCTGGGCCGCCAAATCTCCCATGGCGGGTCCCACCATGACAGGGCCAGAAAATCCTGGCCACCTAGTGCAACCATTGCAGACACATTTAACTTCGATCTTCAGTCTATTCGGGGAACTGACAATGGACAGCAATATGCTGGATGACCCTTTAAGGTGATGTGTGAGAAGTAGGGAGTCAACCATACATTCCACTTCATCATCGCATTGCCCCAGATCCAACGGAATGCCAGATTGTATGGCTCAAATTGTAAAATCCTTAATCATGCAGTACTATCAAACAAAATATGATCCACATGTAGTCATGTTGCATCTTAGAGTGACACTGCTAAAAGCTACTTTTCCCTCATCTGTAGAATCACTATTCAGCAAACAAGTGCGGACAACCTTCCCCAATCATCACTCATCGACACTCCCAGGAGTATGTGATGCCTTGTTCGAGTAACAGGGAAGATGAAAGATGCCCACAGCTGGCATGTGGGTAACGAATTACCCAACCTGAATGTCAGAAAAAAAGTTTGAGTACAACACCCAACAGATGGTACATGGAATCTAGCAGAAATCATCAGCATATGCCGAGAACTAAGATGGTATCAAGTGTGTACACCAAATGGTATGACAATGCAATGAAATGGATACCAAATCAGAATACCATACCCAGAAACATCACCTAATCCTATTGCAGATAGAACACAGTCTAGATGCAACACCAACACAGACAGCACTCCTAACCGGTGTTCATAAAACACATAGCACCTTCCAAGATCACCATAATCAAGTCTGGGTGAATAAGCAAATTGCTGTACATTTCTGGGACTTGTAAATTTATTGCTTTGTATAATGGTTTATTCAGACACAATGTTATTTTTCTTTGCTGTCACGTAAATATTTTGAGTCCCTGAGGATAAACTCTAGTTTAGAGAAAAGGGGGATCTTATGATATGATGTACCTTTAAGAGGGCATATTTTAAACTGCTGTCAATAATACCACCAAGACAGGACGTGATATAGGAGCCCCACGACTCTGGCCTTAGTATACAGCAGCAACTTGTAGAAGTCAGATGTGCATGCTCAGCCTCCCAATTATCATTGTCTATATATAGTCTTATCTTCAAATAAAAAACACACATTATCGTTTTACCAATCCGTGTCGTATGATTGGTATGTTTGCAATCCAGGTTCAGACACAAAGCATGGTCACTTCAGTAATGTACCAGAAAGTGGCTGCCAAATGTAACAGTATATCCCAACATGGGTCAACACCTTTAGAGGAGGACAGGGAGACTGGAGGGGTCCCTTTCTTTTAAAGAAAACTGCAGCATTGAAATAAAGACCAGCCATTCCAAGGCAAGAATATGTTATTAAAAATATACACTGTAAAACCAAAAAATCCCTTATTTTGTTAAGGAGTATTCACAGATGTAATCACTGTCAAACTATCTTGGATTATTTCTATAATGTGTTCCTGTTAAAAGTCAGTTGAGTTCAACTCTTGCTTTTTGATCAAGCCCCACTCCAGGACACAAATACATAATCTAGCCTGACATTTCAGTCCAATATTGACTTTCAGATGATATCTTAAGTCAAAGATCAGCCCACTATTCAGGTGGATGTAAAAAACCCCATGCACTGTTTTAAGATGAGGATGGAGTTCTACTAAAGTTTTAGCCAATATTAATCTTTTAACCAACATCATCAAAGTAGATTAACTCATTAGTTATCTCATTTGCTATTTGTCAGAGATTTTTGTATGCAAACTGGCTGTTGTATTTACCTACAGAATCATGAATACACTTCAAGAACTTCATTGGATGTGAAGCAATTTGGAAAAGCACTCTACAAATATAGATTCTTTAGTTACTTAATCAATAGATCTCTGTCCCATATTTCATTATAAAAGCTAAAAGAGTAATTTTTTGTGCTATATTGTAAAATATGTGATAAAAGGTCAGCATCTCTCCTGATTTTTATGTCAACTAATTTTAAAGGCTGCCGATTCACAATCAGTCATTTTACACTACTGCAGTGAAAGTGACCCGTGTTGGCACACTGGGAAGCTACATTTTATGTTTTTGGTTATCAGGTTCGCTTTGCCCAGCGAACGTGAGCTGTGGCCTTGATACTAATTGGTGCTTGAAACAATGCAGCAAGAGAGACCGGTTAACTGAACAAACACTGGTGGTTTATTGAAACTAAGAACAGAGCACTAACACCATGTGTGCTTCTTCAATCACCTCCAGCTCTAGGCTTACAGTTACCAAAGTAGCCCACGCTGTATAGCGATAGGTTGATACAGTCAAGTGGTCAATTAACTACATTCTCTTAACGGTACATAGCATTCCATTTTACCACATCCCTCCCCCTTTACTTGAAAGTACAATTGACAAGCTTCACAACATCCCAATTATTTACATGAATAACTATTTACAAGTCAAGTCTCTTAAGAGGCTTCCTTGGACGTGTCGAGCGTTGTAGCTCAACGACCTTGGCTGATTTTTCTGAGACCCCCTTCTCAGGGGTCAACTGTCCACCAGGCTCTTTGATGGAAGTGGGCAAGTTTGTGTCTTCGACCATTTTGGGTCCAACAGGCCCCACCGGTATTTCCAAATCATGTGACATTTCTTCCACGTATGCTGCAGACTCAAACTCAAGTGATGACTGCATTCCTTCTTGTGGGACTCCCTCTCTTCTCTGGAGATGATCCATGTGTCATCTAATTATTTGGCCATTTACCGATACATTATGGGTCCTGTCACTGCACTCACTTCGCTTAATAGCCAATTGGGCCCATCTCCAAAGTTCTTCACGAGAACTGTCTCTCCCACCGTGAAATTTCTTTCATGGTTATGGCCATCATGTCTGGGCTTCTGGGTTCTCTCCACCCTCCTGCCTAAATTCAGCTTGACAAGAGTAAGACGGGTGCGAAGATGTCCCTTCATTAGTAATCCAGCGGGGGCAAAACCGATGGTCGTGTGTGGCATCGTCCGGTATGTGGACAGGAACAATAACAATCTGGTGCTGTTGGAATCCCCGTCCAGTTTTTTCATCCTGGACTAAAAAGTTTGGACCGCCCGCTCAGCCACACCGTTAGAAGCGGGGTGGTAAGGCAAGGTTTTGATATGAGTTGAGGGTTATAAACCTGTGAAAATCCCCGCTGGTTAATGCAGTCCTGTTACCTGACGCGAGTACCTCCGTTAACCCGTGCACTGCAAAATTCTGTCGCAAACGGTCTATGGTGGCAGCAGACATGGGTGACCGGACTTCGTAGACATCAATCCACTTGGAGTTGGCATCTATTAGTTAAAGGAACATGTAGCTGACATGGAGGCACACCCATGGCCGCCCCAGCCTTTCCCATGGGTGCAATGGAGCTAAGGGGGAGGGGGGGTGGGGTAGCTTTTGTACCTGCTGGCATTGAAGTCAACTTTTGACTAGGCTTTCAATGTCTGCGCCCATCCCTGGCTACCGCAAGTAGCTGTGCGTGAGCATCTTCATTCTACTAATGCCAGGCTAAGCGCTATGTAATTTGGCCAATAATGGCCTTCGCCCTCTTGGAAGCATGATAACCCTTGCTCCCCAGAGCAATAGGCCATCCTGGCAGGTGAGATCATATCTGCAATTGAAGTTGGTCTTCAGGTCAACAGACTTTGGCTCCCCTGACCATCCATTCAAGACTTGCTCCTGGATGTGAGCATCTCGGCTTGTCCACTCATGGGTTTGTTTGGCCTGGACAGGGGAGGAATCCAAAAAAATTTAGTACTAAGATAAGTTCCTGGGGAATTGGAACCTTCACATTGTTATCTGGCAGGGGGAGACGGCTTAGTGCATCAACATGTGTGATCTAGCTTCCCGATCGATGAATAAAAGTGTATTTGTAAGCAGCCAATATCAGTGCCCACCTCTGGATGCGAGTAGATGCAATGGGGAGGTATCACCTTATCCTCTCCAGATAATCCCAGCAGAGGTTTTTAGTCAGATATAATGTGAAAATGGTGACTGTGGAGGCATTGATGGGATTTCTGAACACCAAACACAACAGACAAGCCTCCTTCTCAATTTGAGAATATTGTTGCTCTGCAGCACAGAGCGTCCGGAACCATCCACCATCCGATGTGAAAGTACAGCCCCTACTCCATAAGGAAATGCATCGCAAGTTAAAATCAATTCTTTCTTTGGGTCAAAGTGGACCAATAGGGCCAAAGATCTTAATAACTGCTTTACCTTCAGAAACACAACCTGGTGTGGACCTTGCCAAATCCATTTATGGTTTTTCTAAAGCAATACGTAAAATGGAGCCAGTATGGTTATTAGATTTTGGGAGAAATAGCCCATAGTGCTTCATCATGCCTAAGAAGGCCTTTAGATCTGTAGTGTTTTTAGGTGCAGGTCCCTCACGAATAGCCTTTTCTTCCATGGGATGCAGGCCCTGCGTGTCGACCTTATGGCCCAAGTAAATTACCTCCTTGGCTTGGGAAATATATTTCTCTCGTTTCAAGTGTACCCCCACTTGTGAGAAGTGTTTCAGCACCTCCTCCAAATTAGCTAAGTGTTCTTCGTCAGTTAACCAAATAAACAACGACATGGGGCAGTCCCTGAAGTAGGTTTTCCATGGTACACTGGAAAATAGCACACATCGATGAGACCCCAAAGGGTAGTCGAGTATATTGTTACAATCCTCGATGTGTATTAATGGTCACGAATTCCCTAGAACCTTCTTCCAACTCTACCTGCTGGTAGGCTTGACTCATGTCGAGTTTTGAATATGTGCTGCCCCCTGCCAATTTCAAATATAATTCATCAATCTTTGGTATTTGTTGTCTGTGAAGTTTGGCCACTTTGTTAAGTTAACTTATCATCAATGCATAAGTGAATACTTTGGTCTGGCTTCAGCACGGGTATTATGGGTGCCACCCACTCAGAAAATTGCACCGGTTGTAAGATGGGCAACTTTCCAGCCCGTTTAGCTTAGTCTCGACCGTGTCCCATACAGCATAAGGGGCTGGTCTGGCTCTGATAAATACGGGCATCGCATTAGGGTCTACATGGATTTTGGCTTGTAGCCCACGAATCCTTCCTAGCTCGTCACTGAAAATGGAAGCGTACTTTTGTAACAGTTCCTGTAAGTTTTTTGTTCTGATTTGAAAAAGCTCAGCCCATTGCAATTTAATCTTTTTGAGCCAGTTGTGATCAATTAAACTGGATCCCACCCCAGCAACTACTATAAGGGGTGAATTTGCAGACTGATCCCCATACTGCACCAGGACTTAATATATTCCTTTCACTCTTATTTCTTCACCCGTATATGTTTTTAATTTATTGTCCGATTCTTCCAGACTTAAAGGATGGACTCCTTTATTCAAGTATCTGAACATATGTTCTCCTATGACAGGCATTGATGACCCAGTATCGACCTCCATGCCGAATGGTTGTTCATTGACTCTAATGGCTACCTGGATTGGCTCAATTCTACCCACTTTCAGGTTGTATGATGAATAGATGTCAGATTCTGCTTCCTCTGGTTCTTCAACGAGACAGATTTCACGATATCTACCTTTGTTTTTAAAATGCTGTCTCAGCCTATTTTTACAGTGTCGCATTATGTGACCATTGTGGTGGCAGAAAAAGCATTCGATATTTCTGAACTGTCGATCGCCTGCAGGCTGCCTGGATGCATTTCTCTCATTAATGTTGTGGGTTTTCCCTGTGGTACTGTTGTTCTTCAATGGTCTGTACATAGTGGGTGTTTTCCGCCTTTCTGCGAAGTCCAATGTTCTCGTGCAATTTGTTACCGGCCCTTCCCGCTCTACAAGATGGACAGCGCCATTTTGTGTACCTTTTATTGCCTCCGAGTCTCTAACAGTGCTCTCCATGGCTGTTGCCAATTCTGATGCCTTACTGAAGTCTAGGTTAGTTTCAGATAGCAATCGCTTTTGAACAGCATCGACCCCGATTCCGCATATCAAACATTCTCTCAACATGTCATTAATTGAAGTTCCAAACTCACAATGTTCCATTAATTCCTTTAAAGCAGCTACATAGCCTGTGATTATCTCTCCTGGAAGCCTATTCCTCGAATTGAATTTAAAACACTGCATAGTGACTGAGGGCTTTGGCTTCAGGTGGTTTTTGACAATATTTACTAACTCGTCGAAAGTCTTCGTATCAGGGGTGTTCGGTGAAGTGAGGCTGCGGATTAGCCCATGTGTTTTGCTCCCACGTGGTCAAAAGAATCGCCCCCTTCTTGTCCTCCCCCGCGGTGTCGTTAGCGGTAAAGAGGAACACTAGGCGTTCAATGTAATGAGGCCAGTCATTGGAAACGTGGTCGAATGATTCAAGATGCCCAAACCACAGCTTACTTGATGACTAAGGAGACTGCGCTTTCAAACAGCTTTCAAAGTAGTGATGAAGTAACGTAGCTGGCTTACCGCGGCTTCCTTGATTGCCGTCAATTGATCCAGTTTATCCTCATCGCCAGTTATATCTTTTTGGTTATCAGGTTTGCCTTGTGCAGCAAACGTGAGCTGTGTCCTTGATATTAACACGTTAGTTGGTGCTTGAAAAAATATAGGCAGAGACCCCGATTGACGGAACAAACACTGGTGGTTTATTGGAACTAAGAACAGAGCACTAACACCATGTGTGCTTCTTCAATCACTGCCAACCCTGGACTTACAGTTACCCAAGTAGCCCACGCTGTGTAGCAATTGGTTGATACAGTCACGTGGTCAATTATCTACATTCTCTTAAAGGTACATAGCACTCCACTTTACCACACTACAGTATGACTCAGCTTATTGTAATATATGAAACTGAACTTGATGAACCATTTGAGGTAATTTCAAATGCATAACGATTATTTTGTATAATTTATTAGGTCACAGGTATCTTAATTTATTACGTGTGGTGTGATGTTGGCAGTGAATTTCACACTTTGATTCATGTAGGAATTAATACACTGTAACCTGTTTACTATATACATTATTCACTTTAAGTCAAACCAAGTCCGCTATCAATAATTGTAATATGTTCTTAACATCAGATAGAAGTTTGTGGCTGCAGTAATTGGGCATCAGTTGACTGCTTATTAATTTCTCTACCTCATGTATGCAGGATAAGACCTGAACACCCAGGGGATATGATTTCAGTTTCTATCAGTCAGATATAACACACACCTCTTTACCTAATTACAGTTAATTATAAAGATTTTAATTGTAATTAGCTTATGGCATGTGTGGCTATTAATGATGTAGTTTGTTATGCTGCTGATTGGGTTAGTTAATATACTGCACTGTAATGAGTGATATAATGGTACAATTTTAAAGGGAGTGCAGGAACAGATATATGCAGGTCCATATACACAAATCTTTGAAGGTCTTCCTCTGCATCCTTTCCAATTGGAAAAGGAGATCAAACTGGGATATAGTATTCTAGTTGAGATCAAACCAAGGTCTAGCACAAGATACTGATCAACTTGCCCTACATGTCTACCTTTTGCTGTTTTAAGATTTAGATAACTTTTTGATTCTAATGCCACAAAATGTGGTTACATAGCATATGTACTTTTGGTGATACGGGTGTTATTTCAGGTCCAAATGGCATCTGAGCAGCGTGCGAGCCATTTTGGGTAGAATATGTGGTCAATGGGAGAGTGCGCCAGGTGTATTGAGAGATAAAGCAGCTTGTAACACTGATTTAATTCTAGCTCTCCGAACATCGCCCAGATTAACCTGAGCTGAGCAGCAGGAAGGACCGATGCTATTTAAATGGATCGTCAACTACTTTCAGGCTAGTTGCAGATTAATTTCTACTGGCTGTTGCTGTGTTAGTAGGAGTATTTGGAGGTTTGTACTGTTAATTGAAGTTGCTGAAATCTAAAGGAAGTGACATGGGAAGTGGTAAAAGCATTAGTTCTGGCTTCAAGGTTTTTCTGCTTAGGCCACTTGCTCTCAGCACATTATTAGAATTCCGTTCCATTGCCCATACAGGCTAGTACCACCATGAGTCTTGTCTTCTCATGTGCTATGGTTTTCATTAAGACTGTTTTCAAACCTTGCCACTCCACAGTTTGGTTGCTGGGCAAACTGAAATTGATGGGTGTTTCATCCATGTTGTCGATGTGACATTACGGATATTTGTGTTTTTGCCACCATCTGAAGAAAAATCACGAGAAACTGGTCATTTTGGCATCAAGGTCTTTCGGTGGCCTCCCAGTGATCTTGGTCTTTTGAACAACGCTAGAAATTTTTGGTCTATAAAACAGCTACACCAACAAGCTGATGTTTGGAAATCTTTGCTGGATTCAGTGTTTTGGTCCACTTAAGTATATATATACGCATTATATTTCTGGTGACAATGAAACCGTTCTGATGATTTTTCAGAACCATTCTAATCCATGCTTCATCAGGCCAGGGGCTGGTCTCTGTTCCCTTTACACATTTGGTCTTGGGCATTTTCTTCAGGGTGGATTTCATTTTCTTCCATTCTCGCACCAGTTTTTCACCAATGCCAACTTCCCTCATTGCAGCACAATAAGATAACAAGTTAGAAAATGTTATGACTTTTAGTTTGGAAGTAGCTTCACATTCATTTGTTTTGTTGGAAGACTCATTTCTCTTCATTATTCGCCATGCAGGGTCTGTTGTGTCGGTGTGTCGTAAGCTCCCGTGCATCTTTGCAACACATCCTGTATCCCCTGCTTGATCCTTTGTGTAAGGTAAGTAAAAAAGGAATTTATGAGGTGAAAAATTGAGGCTGATAACTAATACAAGTATAGCATGTTGTGGCTAATATACCAACTTATTCACTGCATATATGCAAAAACAAGGAAAGATGGGGTTGTATGATAAGCCAGTCGGCTTGTAAACCATGGTCTATGGTATCTAATGCATGAATCTCCCTGATTCCTTTAGGGAGATAGTATCCCAAACGATCTGTGGAAAATCCGACAATAAGATGAACCTAGAGTTTCAAAAAACCTAGGGAAATCTTCTACATAAATTTAAAGCATTTGGCATTCAACATATGGAAATAAACAACAAATCAGGTGAAAGTTAAGAAGCCCAAACTCATTGAAACAGCCCAGACTCACTGACACGTCGCAGACTCACTCACATACCCAAACTCACCGAGACAGCGCAAACTCACCGACACGGCCCAAACTCACCGACACGGCCCAAACTCACTGTCAAAGACCAGATTCACTGACACAGCCCAGACTCACTGACACAGCACAGACTCACTGACACAGAACAAATTCATTGACACAGAACAAATTCATTGACACAGCCCATACTCACCGGCACAGCCAAAACTCACTAAGAAAACCCAAATTCACCGACACGGCCCACACACACCGACACGGCCCAAACTCACTGACACAGCCCAGACTCAATGAAACAGCCCAATCTCGCAGAAACAGAACAAACTCACTGAAACAGCCCAATCTCGCAGACACAGAACAAACTCACTGACACAGAACAAACTCACTGACACAGAACAAATTCACTGACACATCCCAAACTCATTGAAACAGCCCAAGCTCGCTAACACAGAATAAATTCACTGACACAGAACAAACTGACTGATACAGTCCAAACCAACTAACACAGCCGAAACTCACTGAAACAGCCCAAACTCACTGAAACAGCCTAATCTCACTGAAACAGCCCAAACTCACGGAAACAGCTCAAACTCACTGATAAAGAACAATCTCACTGACACAGAACAGACTCACTGATACAGCCCAAACCCACTAACCCAGCCGAAACTCACTGAAACAGCCGAAACTCACTCACACAGCCCAAAGTCACTCACACAGCCCAAAGTAACTCACACAGCCAAAAGTCACTCACACAACCAAAAGTCACTCACACAGCCAAAAGTCACTCACACAGAACAAACTCACTGACACAGCCCAAACTCACTGACACTGAACAAACTCACTGACACTGAACAAACTCACTGACACAGTCCAAACTCACTGACACAGCCCAAACTCACTGACACAGCCCAAACTCACTGACACATCCCAGACTCACTGACAACAGCCCAGACTCAGTGAGACAGCCCAAACTCACTGACACTGAACAAACTCACTGACACTGAACAAACTCATTGACACAGAACAAACTCACTGACACAGCCCAAACTCACTGACACATCCCAGACTCACTGACACATGGCAGACTCAGTGAGACAGCCCAAACTCACTGACACTGAACAAACTCAATGACACAGCCTAACTTCACTAAGAAACCCCAAACTCACTGACACAGCCCAAACCCACTAACACGGCCCAAACTCACTGACACAGCCCAAACTCACTGAAACAGCCCAAACTTACGGAAACAGCCCAAACTCACTGACATGGTCCAAACTCACTGACGTGTTCCAAACTCACTGACATGGTCCAAACTCACTGACACGGTCCAAACTCACTGACGAAGCCCAAACTCTCTGACACAGAACAAACTCACTCACACAGCCCAACTCAATGACACAGAAGAAACTCACTGACACAGCCCAAACTCATTGACACAGAACAAACTCACTGACACAGCCCAGACTCACTGACTCAGAACAAAATCACTGACACAGCCCGAACTCACAGACACAGCCAAACTTACTGACACAGCCCAAACTCACTGACACAGAACAAACTCACCGTCACAGCACAAACTCACTGGCACAGCCCAAACTCACTGGCACAGCCCAAACTCACTGACACAGCCCAAACTCACTGGCATAGCCCAAACTCACTGACATAGTCCAAACTCACTGACACAACCCAAACTGACTGACACAGAACAAACTCACTGACACAGCCCAGACTCACTGACACAGCCCAGACTCACTGACTCAGAACAAAATCACTGACACAGAACAAACTAACAGTCACAGCTAAACTCACTGACACAGAACAAACTCACTGACACAGAACAAACTCACTGACACAGCCCAAACTCATTGACACAGAACAAACTCATTGACACAGAACAAACACAGTGACACAGAACAAACTCACTCACACAGCCCAACTCACTGCCACAGAAGAAACTCACTGACACAGCCCAAATTCACAGACACAGCCAAACTTACTGACACAGCCCAAACTCACTGACACAGCCCAAACTCACCGTCACAGCCCAAACTCACTGACACAGCTCAAACTCACTGACACAGCTCAAACTCACTGACACAGCCCAAACTCACTGACACAGCTCAAACACACTGACACAGCTCAAACTCACTGACACGGCCCAAACTCACTGATACGGCCGAAACTCACTGACACAGAACAGACTAACTGACACAGCCCAAACTCACTAACACAGCCGAAATACACTGACACGGTCCAAAATCACCGACATAGCCCAAACTCAATGACTCAGACCAAACTCACTGACACAGAACAAACTCACTGACACAGAACAAACTCACTGACACAGCCCAGACTCACTGACACAGCCCAGACTCACTGACTCAGAACAAAATCACTGACACAGCCCAAACTAACAGTCACAGCTAAACTCACTGACACAGAACAAACTCACTGACACAGAACAAACTCACTGACACAGAACAAACTCACTGACACAGCCCAAACTCATTGACACAGAACAAACTCATTGACACAGAACAAACTCACTGAAACAGCCCAATCTCGCAGACACAGAACAAACTCACTGACACAGAACAAACTCACTGACACAGAACAAACTCACTAAAACAGCCCAAACTCACTGAAACAGCCCAAACTCACTGACACAGCCCAAACTCACTGACACAGCCCAAACTCACTGACACAGAACAAACTCACTGACACTGCCGAAACTCACTGGCACAGCACATACTCACTGGCACAGTCCCAACTCACTGACACAGAACAAACTCACTGACAAAGAAAAAAGTCACTGACACAGCCCAAATCACTGACACAGCCCAAACTCACTGACACAGCCCAAACTCATTGACACAGCCCAAACGCACTGACACAGAACAAACTCACTGACACAGAACAAACTCACTGACACAGCCCAACTCACTGACACAGCCCAACTCACTGACACAGCCCAACTCACTGACACAGAACAAACTCACTGGAACAGCCCAAACTCACTGGCACAGCCCAAACTCACTGACACAGCCCAAACTCAATGACACAGCCCAAACTCAATGACACAGCCCAAACTCACTGACACAGAACAAACTCACTGACACAGAACAAACTCACTGCCCCAGCCCATCTTACTGACACAGAAGAAACTCACTGACACAGCCCAAACTCACTGACAAAAAACAAACTCACTGACACAGCCCAAACTAACTGACACAGAACAAAATCACTGACACAGCCCAAACACACTGAAACAGCCCAAACTCACTGACATAGCCCACCAAACTGACACAGTACAAACTCACTGACACAGAACAAACTCACTGACACAGAACAAACTCACTGGCACAGACCAAACTTATTGACACAGCCCATCTCACTGACACAGCCCAAACTCACTGACACAGCCCAAACTCACTGGCATAGCCCAAACTCACTGACATAGTCCAAACTCACTGACACAACCCAAACTGACTGACACAGAACAAACTCACTGACACAGCCCAGACTCACTGACACAGCCCAGACTCACTGACTCAGAACAAACTCACTGACACAGCCCAAACTCACTGACAAAGAAAAAAGTCACTGACACAGCCCAAATCACTGACACAGCCCAAACTCACTGACACAGTCCAAACTCACTGACACAGCCCAAACGCACTGACACAGAACAAACTCACTCACACAGCCCAACTCACTGCCACAGAAGAAACTCACTGACACAGCCCAAATTCACAGACACAGCCAAACTTACTGACACAGCCCAAACTCACTGACACAGCCCAAACTCACCGTCACAGCACAAACTCACTGGCACAGCCCAAACTCACTGGCACAGCCCAAACTCACTGACACAGCCCAAACTCACTGGCATAGCCCAAACTCACTGACATAGTCCAAACTCACTGACACAACCCAAACTGACTGACACAGAACAAACTCACTGACACAGCCCAGACTCACTGACACAGCCCAGACTCACTGACTCAGAACAAAATCACTGACACAGCCCAAACTAACAGTCACAGCTAAACTCACTGACACAGAACAAACTCACTGACACAGAACAAACTCACTGACACAGAACAAACTCACTGACACAGCCCAAACTCATTGACACAGAACAAACTCATTGACACAGAACAAACTCATTGACACAGAACAAACACAGTGACACAGAACAAACTCACTCACACAGCCCAACTCACTGCCACAGAAGAAACTCACTGACACAGCCCAAATTCACAGACACAGCCAAACTTACTGACACAGCCCAAACTCACTGACACAGCCCAAACTCACTGACAAAGAAAAAAGTGACTGACACAGCCCAAATCACTGACACAGCCCAAACTCACTGACACAGCCCAAACTCACTGACACAGCCCAAACACACTGACACAGAACAAACTCACTGACATAGTCCAAACTCACTGACACAGCCCAAACTCACTGACACAGCCCAGACTCACTGACACAGCCCAGACTCACTGACTCAGAACAAACTCACTGACACAGCCCAAACTCACTGACAAAGAAAAAAGTCACTGACACAGCCCAAATCACTGACACAGCCCAAACTCACTGACACAGCCCAAACTCACTGACACAGCCCAAACACACTGACACAGAACAAACTCACTGACACAGAACAAACTCACCGACACAGCCCAACTCACTGACACAGCCCAACTCACTGACACAGCCCAACTCACTGACACAGAACAAACTCACTGGCACAGCCCAAACTCACTGGAACAGCCCAAACTCACTGACACAGCCCAAACTCACTGACACAGCCCAAACTCACTGACAGAGAACAAACTCACTGACACAGAACAAACTCACTGCCCCAGCCCATCTTACTGACACAGAAGAAACTCACTGACACAGCCCAAACTCACTGACAAAAAACAAACTCACTGACACAGCCCAGACTAACTGACACAGAACAAAATCACTGACACAGCCCAAACACACTGAAACAGCCCAAACTCACTGACATAGCCCACCAAACTGACACAGTACAAACTCACTGACACAGAACAAACTCACTGACACAGAACAAACTCACTGGCACAGAACAAACTCACTGACCAATCCCAAACTCATTGAAACAGCCCATCTCACTGACACAGCCCAAACTCACTGACACAGCCCAAACTCACTGGCATAGCCCAAACTCACTGACATAGTCCAAACTCACTGACACAACCCAAACTGACTGACACAGAACAAACTCACTGACACAGCCCAGACTCACTGACACAGCCCAGACTCACTGACTCAGAAGAAAATCACTGACACAGCCCAAACTAACAGTCACAGCTAAACTCACTGACACAGAACAAACTCACTGACACAGAACAAACTCACTGACACAGAACAAACTCACTGACACAGCCCAAACTCATTGACACAGAACAAACTCATTGACACAGAACAAACTCATTGACACAGAACAAACACAGTGACACAGAACAAACTCACTCACACAGCCCAACTCACTGCCACAGAAGAAACTCACTGACACAGCCCAAATTCACAGACACAGCCAAACTTACTGACACAGCCCAAACTCACTGACACAGCCCAAACTCACCGTCACAGCCCAAACTCACTGACACAGCTCAAACTCACTGACACAGCTCAAACTCACCGACACAGCCCAAACTCACTGACACAGCTCAAACACACTGACACAGCTCAAACTCACTGACACGGCCCAAACTCACTGATACGGCCGAAACTCACTGACACAGAACAGACTAACTGACACAGCCCAAACTCACTAACACAGCCGAAATACACTGACACGGTCCAAAATCACCGACATAGCCCAAACTCAATGACTCAGACCAAACTCACTGACACAGAACAAACTCACTGACACAGAACAAACTCACTGACACAGAACAAACTCACTGACCAATCCCAAACTCATTGAAACAGCCCAATCTCGCAGAAACAGAACAAACTCACTGAAACAGCCCAATCTCGCAGACACAGAACAAACTCACTGACACAGAACAAACTCACTGACACAGAACAAACTCACTAAAACAGCCCAAACTCACTGAAACAGCCCAAACTCACTGACACAGCCCAAACTCACTGACACAGCCCAAACTCACTGACACAGCCCAAACTCACTGACACAGCCCAAACTCACTGACACAGCTAAAACTCACTGACACAGCCCAAACTCACTGACACAGCCCAAACTCACTGACACAGCCCAAACTCACTGACACAGCCCAAACGCACTGACACAGAACAAACTCACTGACACAGCCCAACTCACTGACACAGCCCACACTCACTGACACAGCCCAAACGCACTGGCACAGCCCCAACTCACTGACACAAAGCAAACTCACTGACACAGCCGAACTCACGGACACAGAACAAACTCACTGACACAGAACAAACTCACTGACACGGCCCAACGCACTGACACAGCCCAAACCCACTAACACAGCCCATACTCACTGACACAGCCCAAACTCACTGACACAGCACAAACTCACTGACACGGCCCAAATCACTGACACAGCCCAAACCCACTAACACAGCCCATACTCACTGACACAGCCCAAACTCACTGACACAGCCCAAACCCACTTACACAGCCCAAACCCACTTACACAGCCCAAACGCACTGACACAGCCCAAACTCACTAACACAGCCCAAACTCACTGACACAGCAAAAACTCACCGACAAAGCCCCAGTCTGAGCGGACAGTACAAACTCATTCAGAAACCCTAAACTCTCCACCACAACCCAAACTCACTGACTCCGCCCAAACTCATTGACAACCGCCCAACCTCACTGACACAGCCCAAACTCACTGGCAGAGCCCAAACTCTCTGACACAGAACAAACTCACAGACACAGCCAAAACTAACTGGCACAGCCCAAACTCACTGGCACAGCGCAAACTCACTGACACAGTCCAAACTCACTGGCACAGCCCAAACTCAGTGACATAGCCCACACTCACAGGCACAGCACAAACTCACAGACACAGCCCAAACTCACTGACACGGCCCAAACTCACTGACACAGACCAAACTCACTGACACAGAACAAACTCACTGACACAGCCCAAACTCACTAACACAGAACAAACTCACTGACACAGTCAAAACTCACTGGCACAGCACAAACTCACTGGCACAGCCCAAACTCACTGACACAGCCCAATCTCGCTGACACGGCCCAAACTCACTGGCATAGCCCAAAATCTCTGACACAGCACAAACTCACTGGCACAGCCCAAACTCACTGGCACTGCCCAAACTCAGTGACACAGACCAACTCACTGACACAGAAGAAACTCACTGACACAGCCCAAACTCATTGACACAGAACAAACTCACTGACACAGCCCAGAGTCACTGACACAGCCCAAACTCACTGCAACAGTCCAAACTCACTGTCACAGAACAAGATCAGTGACACAGCCCAAACTCACTGACACAGCCCAAACCCACTAGCACAGCCAAAACTCACTGAAACAGCCCAGACTGACGGAAACAGCCCAAACTCACCGACACAGCCCAAACTCACCGACACAGCCCCAGACTGACCGGAACAGCACAAACTCATTCAGAAACCACAAACTCACCGACACAGCCTAAACTCACTGGCACAGCACAAACTCACTGACATGGACCAAACTCACAGGCACAGCCCAAACTCACAGGCAGAGCCCAAACTCACTGACACAGCCCAGCGCACTGACACAGCCCAAACTCACTGACACAGCACAAAATCACTGACACAGAACAAACTCACTGACACAGCCCAACTCACTGACACAGAAGAAACTCACTGACACAGAAGAAACTCACTGACACAGCTCAAACTCACTGACACAGCCCAAACTCACTGACACAGCTCAAACACACTGACACAGCTCAAACTCACTGACACGGCCCAAACTCACTGATACGGCCGAAACTCACTGACACAGAACAGACTAACTGACACAGCCCAAACTCACTAACACAGCCGAAATACACTGACACGGTCCAAAATCACCGACATAGCCCAAACTCAATGACTCAGACCAAACTCACTGACACAGAACAAACTCACTGACACAGAACAAACTCACTGACACAGAACAAACTCACTGACCAATCCCAAACTCATTGAAACAGCCCAATCTCGCAGAAACAGAACAAACTCACTGAAACAGCCCAATCTCGCAGACACAGAACAAACTCACTGACACAGAACAAACTCACTAAAACAGCCCAAACTCACTGAAACAGCCCAAACTCACTGACACAGCCCAAACTCACTGACACAGCCCAAACTCACTGACACAGCTAAAACTCACTGACACAGCCCAAACTCACTGACACAGCCCAAACTCACTGACACAGCCCAAACTCACTGACACAGCCCAAACGCACTGACACAGAACAAACTCACTGACACAGAACAAACTCACTGACACAGCCCAACTCACTGACACAGCCCACACTCACTGACACAGAACAAACTCACTGACATAGCCCAAACTCACTGACACGGCACAAACTCACTGACACAGCCCAAACCCACTTACACAGCCCAAACGCACTGACACAGCCCAAACTCACTAACACAGCCCAAACTCACTGACACAGCAAAAACTCACCGACAAAGCCCCAGTCTGAGCGGACAGTACAAACTCATTCAGAAACCCTAAACTCTCCACCACAACCCAAACTCACTGACTCCGCCCAAACTCATTGACAACCGCCCAACCTCACTGACACAGAACAAACTCACTGGCAGAGCCCAAACTCTCTGACACAGAACAAACTCACAGACACAGCCAAAACTAACTGGCACAGCCCAAACTCACTGGCACAGCGCAAACTCACTGACACAGCCCAAACACACTGACACAGAACAAACTCACTGACACAGAACAAACTCACTGACACAGCCCAACTCACTGACACAGCCCAACTCACTGACACAGCCCAACTCACTGACACAGAACAAACTCACTGGCACAGCCCAAACTCACTGGCAAAGCCCAAACTCACTGACACAGCCCAAACTCACTGACACAGCCCAAACTCACTGACACAGAACAAACTCACTGACACAGAACAAACTCACTGCCCCAGCCCATCTTACTGACACAGAAGAAACTCACTGACACAGCCCAAACTCACTGACAAAAAACAAACTCACTGACACAGCCCAGGCTAACTGACACAGAGCAAAATCACTGACACAGCCCAAACACACTGAAACAGCCCAAACTCACTGACATAGCCCACCAAACTGACACAGTACAAACTCACTGACACAGAACAAACTCACTGACACAGAACAAACTCACTGGCACAGACCAAACTTATTGACACAGCCCATCTCACTGACACAGCCCAAACTCACTGACACAGCCCAAACTCACTGGCATAGCCCAAACTCACTGACATAGTCCAAACTCACTGACACAACCCAAACTGACTGACACAGAACAAACTCACTGACACAGCCCAGACTCACTGACACAGCCCAGACTCACTGACTCAGAACAAAATCACTGACACAGCCCAAACTAACAGTCACAGCTAAACTCACTGACACAGAACAAACTCACTGACACAGAACAAACTCACTGACACAGCCCAAACTCATTGACACAGAACAAACTCATTGACACAGAACAAACTCATTGACACAGAACAAACACAGTGACACAGAACAAACTCACTCACACAGCCCAACTCACTGCCACAGAAGAAACTCACTGACACAGCCCAAATTCACAGACACAGCCAAACTTACTGACACAGCCCAAACTCACTGACACAGCCCAAACTCACCGTCACAGCCCAAACTCACTGACACAGCTCAAACTCACTGACACAGCTCAAACTCACTGACACAGCCCAAACTCACTGACACAGCTCAAACACACTGACACAGCTCAAACTCACTGACACGGCCCAAACTCACTGATACGGCCGAAACTCACTGACACAGAACAGACTAACTGACACAGCCCAAACTCACTAACACAGCCGAAATACACTGACACGGTCCAAAATCACCGACATAGCCCAAACTCAATGACTCAGACCAAACTCACTGACACAGAACAAACTCACTGACACAGAACAAACTCACTGACACAGAACAAACTCACTGACCAATCCCAAACTCATTGAAACAGCCCAATCTCGCAGAAACAGAACAAACTCACTGAAACAGCCCAATCTCGCAGACACAGAACAAACTCACTGACACAGAACAAACTCACTGACACAGAACAAACTCACTAAAACAGCCCAAACTCACTGAAACAGCCCAAACTCACTGACACAGCCCAAACTCACTGACACAGCCCAAACTCACTGACACAGCTAAAACTCACTGACACAGCCCAAACTCACTGACACAGCCCAAACTCACTGACACAGCCCAAACTCACTGACACAGCCCAAACGCACTGACACAGAACAAACTCACTGACACAGCCCAACTCACTGACACAGCCCACACTCACTGACACAGAACAAACTCACTGACATAGCCCAAACTCACTGACACAGCCCAAACGCACTGGCACAGCCCCAACTCACTGACACAAAGCAAACTCACTGACACAGCCGAACTCACGGACACAGAACAAACTCACTGACACAGAACAAACTCACTGACACGGCCCAACGCACTGACACAGCCCAAACCCACTAACACAGCCCATACTCACTGACACAGCCCAAACTCACTGACACAGCACAAACTCACTGACACGGCCCAAATCACTGACACAGCCCAAACCCACTAACACAGCGCATACTCACTGACACAGCCCAAACTCACTGACACAGCCCAAACCCACTTACACAGCCCAAACCCACTTACACAGCCCAAACGCACTGACACAGCCCAAACTCACTAACACAGCCCAAACTCACTGACACAGCAAAAACTCACCGACAAAGCCCCAGTCTGAGCGGACAGTACAAACTCATTCAGAAACCCTAAACTCTCCACCACAACCCAAACTCACTGACTCCGCCCAAACTCGATGACAACCGCCCAACCTCACTGACACAGCCCAAACTCACTGGCAGAGCCCAAACTCTCTGACACAGAACAAACTCACAGACACAGCCAAAACTAACTGGCACAGCCCAAACTCACTGGCACAGCGCAAACTCACTGACACAGTCCAAACTCACTGGCACAGCCCAAACTCAGTGACATAGCCCACACTCACAGGCACAGCACAAACTCACAGACACAGCCCAAACTCACTGACACGGCCCAAACTCACTGACACAGACCAAACTCACTGACACAGAACAAACTCACTGACACAGCCCAAACTCACTAACACAGAACAAACTCACTGACACAGTCAAAACTCACTGGCACAGCACAAACTCACTGGCACAGCCCAAACTCACTGACACAGCCCAATCTCGCTGACACGGCCCAAACTCACTGGCATAGCCCAAAATCTATGACACAGCACAAACTCACTGGCACAGCCCAAACTCACTGGCACTGCCCAAACTCACTGACACAGACCAACTCACTGACACAGAAGAAACTCACTGACACAGCCCAAACTCATTGACACAGAACAAACTCACTGACACAGCCCAGCGTCACTGACACAGCCCAAACTCACTGCAACAGTCCAAACTCACTGTCACAGAACAAGATCAGTGACACAGCCCAAACTCACTGACACAGCCCAAACCCACTAGCACAGCCAAAACTCACTGAAACAGCCCAGACTGACGGAAACAGCCCAAACTCACCGACACAGCCCAAACTCACCGTCACAGCCCAAACTCACTGACACAGCTCAAACTCACTGACACAGCTCAAACTCACTGACACAGCCCAAACTCACTGACACAGCTCAAACACACTGACACAGCTCAAACTCACTGACACGGCCCAAACTCACTGATACGGCCCAAACTCACTGACACAGAACAGACTAACTGACACAGCCCAAACTCACTAACACAGCCGAAATACACTGACACGGTCCAAAATCACCGACATAGCCCAAACTCAATGACTCAGACCAAACTCACTGACACAGAACAAACTCACTGACACAGAACAAACTCACTGACACAGAACAAACTCACTGACCAATCCCAAACTCATTGAAACAGCCCAATCTCGCAGAAACAGAACAAACTCACTGAAACAGCCCAATCTCGCAGACACAGAACAAACTCACTGACACAGAACAAACTCACTGACACAGAACAAACTCACTAAAACAGCCCAAACTCACTGAAACAGCCCAAACTCACTGACACAGCCCAAACTCACTGACACAGCCCAAACTCACTGACACAGCTAAAACTCACTGACACAGCCCAAACTCACTGACACAGCCCAAACTCACTGACACAGCCCAAACTCACTGACACAGCCCAAACGCACTGACACAGAACAAACTCACTGACACAGCCCAACTCACTGACACAGCCCACACTCACTGACACAGAACAAACTCACTGACATAGCCCAAACTCACTGACACAGCCCAAACGCACTGGCACAGCCCCAACTCACTGACACAAAGCAAACTCACTGACACAGCCGAACTCACGGACACAGAACAAACTCACTGACACAGAACAAACTCACTGACACGGCCCAACGCACTGACACAGCCCAAACCCACTAACACAGCCCATACTCACTGACACAGCCCAAACTCACTGACACAGCACAAACTCACTGACACGGCCCAAATCTCTGACACAGCCCAAACCCACTAACACAGCGCATACTCACTGACACAGCCCAAACTCACTGACACAGCCCAAACCCACTTACACAGCCCAAACCCACTTACACAGCCCAAACGCACTGACACAGCCCAAACTCACTAACACAGCCCAAACTCACTGACACAGCAAAAACTCACCGACAAAGCCCCAGTCTGAGCGGACAGTACAAACTCATTCAGAAACCCTAAACTCTCCACCACAACCCAAACTCACTGACTCCGCCCAAACTCGTTGACAACCGCCCAACCTCACTGACACAGCCCAAACTCACTGGCAGAGCCCAAACTCTCTGACACAGAACAAACTCACAGACACAGCCAAAACTAACTGGCACAGCCCAAACTCACTGGCACAGCGCAAACTCACTGACACAGTCCAAACTCACTGGCACAGCCCAAACTCAGTGACATAGCCCACACTCACAGGCACAGCACAAACTCACAGACACAGCCCAAACTCACTGACACGGCCCAAACTCACTGACACAGACCAAACTCACTGACACAGAACAAACTCACTGACACAGCCCAAACTCACTAACACAGAACAAACTCACTGACACAGTCAAAACTCACTGGCACAGCACAAACTCACTGGCACAGCCCAAACTCACTGACACAGCCCAATCTCGCTGACACGGCCCAAACTCACTGGCATAGCCCAAAATCTCTGACACAGCCCAAAATCTCTGACACAGCACAAACTCACTGGCACAGCCCAAACTCACTGGCACTGCCCAAACTCACTGACACAGACCAACTCACTGACACAGAAGAAACTCACTGACACAGCCCAAACTCATTGACACAGAACAAACTCACTGACACAGCCCAGCGTCACTGACACAGCCCAAACTCACTGCAACAGTCCAAACTCACTGTCACAGAACAAGATCAGTGACACAGCCCAAACTCACTGACACAGCCCAAACCCACTAGCACAGCCAAAACTCACTGAAACAGCCCAGACTGACGGAAACAGCCCAAACTCACCGACACAGCCCAAACTCACCGTCACAGCCCAAACTCACTGACACAGCTCAAACTCACTGACACAGCTCAAACTCACTGACACAGCCCAAACTCACTGACACAGCTCAAACACACTGACACAGCTCAAACTCACTGACACGGCCCAAACTCACTGATACGGCCGAAACTCACTGACACAGAACAGACTAACTGACACAGCCCAAACTCACTAACACAGCCGAAATACACTGACACGGTCCAAAATCACCGACATAGCCCAAACTCAATGACTCAGACCAAACTCACTGACACAGAACAAACTCACTGACACAGAACAAACTCACTGACACAGAACAAACTCACTGACCAATCCCAAACTCATTGAAACAGCCCAATCTCGCAGAAACAGAACAAACTCACTGAAACAGCCCAATCTCGCAGACACAGAACAAACTCACTGACACAGAACAAACTCACTGACACAGAACAAACTCACTAAAACAGCCCAAACTCACTGAAACAGCCCAAACTCACTGACACAGCCCAAACTCACTGACACAGCCCAAACTCACTGACACAGCTAAAACTCACTGACACAGCCCAAACTCACTGACACAGCCCAAACTCACTGACACAGCCCAAACTCACTGACACAGCCCAAACGCACTGACACAGAACAAACTCACTGACACAGCCCAACTCACTGACACAGCCCACACTCACTGACACAGAACAAACTCACTGACATAGCCCAAACTCACTGACACAGCCCAAACGCACTGGCACAGCCCCAACTCACTGACACAAAGCAAACTCACTGACACAGCCGAACTCACGGACACAGAACAAACTCACTGACACAGAACAAACTCACTGACACGGCCCAACGCACTGACACAGCCCAAACCCACTAACACAGCCCATACTCACTGACACAGCCCAAACTCACTGACACAGCACAAACTCACTGACACGGCCCAAATCACTGACACAGCCCAAACCCACTAACACAGCGCATACTCACTGACACAGCCCAAACTCACTGACACAGCCCAAACCCACTTACACAGCCCAAACCCACTTACACAGCCCAAACGCACTGACACAGCCCAAACTCACTAACACAGCCCAAACTCACTGACACAGCAAAAACTCACCGACAAAGCCCCAGTCTGAGCGGACAGTACAAACTCATTCAGAAACCCTAAACTCTCCACCACAACCCAAACTCACTGACTCCGCCCAAACTTGTTGACAACCGCCCAACCTCACTGACACAGCCCAAACTCACTGGCAGAGCCCAAACTCTCTGACACAGAACAAACTCACAGACACAGCCAAAACTAACTGGCACAGCCCAAACTCACTGGCACAGCGCAAACTCACTGACACAGTCCAAACTCACTGGCACAGCCCAAACTCAGTGACATAGCCCACACTCACAGGCACAGCACAAACTCACAGACACAGCCCAAACTCACTGACACGGCCCAAACTCACTGACACAGACCAAACTCACTGACACAGAACAAACTCACTGACACAGCCCAAACTCACTAACACAGAACAAACTCACTGACACAGTCAAAACTCACTGGCACAGCACAAACTCACTGGCACAGCCCAAACTCACTGACACAGCCCAATCTCGCTGACACGGCCCAAACTCACTGGCATAGCCCAAAATCTCTGACACAGCACAAACTCACTGGCACAGCCCAAACTCACTGGCACTGCCCAAACTCACTGACACAGACCAACTCACTGACACAGAAGAAACTCACTGACACAGCCCAAACTCATTGACACAGAACAAACTCACTGACACAGCCCAGCGTCACTGACACAGCCCAAACTCACTGCAACAGTCCAAACTCACTGTCACAGAACAAGATCAGTGACACAGCCCAAACTCACTGACACAGCCCAAACCCACTAGCACAGCCAAAACTCACTGAAACAGCCCAGACTGACGGAAACAGCCCAAACTCACCGACACAGCCCAAACTCACCGACACAGCACCAGACTGACCGGAACAGCACAAACTCATTCAGAAACCACAAACTCACCGACACAGCCTAAACTCACTGGCACAGCCCAAACTCACTGACATGGACCAAACTCACAGGCACAGCCCAAACTCACAGGCAGAGCCCAAACTCACTGACACAGCCCAGCGCACTGACACAGCCCAAACTCACTGACACAGCACAAAATCACTGACACAGAACAAACTCACTGACACAGCCCAACTCACTGACACAGAAGAAACTCACTGACACAGAAGAAACTCACTGACATAGCCCAAACTCATTGACACAGAAAAAACTCACTGACACAGCCCAGACTAACTGACAGAGAACAAAATCACTGACACAGCCCAAACTCACTGACACAGCCCAAACTCAGTGACATAGCCCAACTCACTGACAGAGAACAAACTCAATGACACAGGACAAACTCATCGACACAGAACAAACTCACTGACACAGAACAAACTCACTGACACAGATCAAACTCACTGACACAGAACAAACTCACTGAGACATCCCAAGCTCATTGACACAGAACAAACTCACTGACACAGAAGAAACTCACTGACACAGAACAAACTCACTGACACAGAACAAACTCACTGACACAGATCAAACTCACTGACACAGAACAAACTCACTGACACATCCCAAACTCATTGACAGAGAACAAACTCACTGACACAGCCCAAACTCACTGGCACAGACCAAACCCACTGACACAGAACAAACTCACTGACACAGAAGAAACTCACTGACACAGACCAAACCCACTGACACAGAACAAACTCACTGACACAGAAGAAACTCACTGACACAGAACAAACTCACTGACACAGAACAAACTCACTGATACAGAAGAAACTCACTGACACAGAACAAACTCACTGGCACAGAACAAACTCACTGACACAGAACAAACTCACTGACACATCCCAAACTCATTGACACAGAACAAACTCACTGACACATCCCAAACTCACTGACACAGAACAAACTCACTGAAACATCCCAAACTCACTGACACAGCCCAAACTCACTGACACAGCCCAAACTCACTAACACAGCCCAAACGCACTGGCACAGCCCCAACTCACTGACACAAAGCAAACTCACTGACACAGCCCAACTCACTGACACAGAACAAACTCACTGACACAGCCAAGACTCACTGACACAGCACAGACTCATTAAGAAAGCAGAAACTGACCGACACAACACAAACTCACTGACACGGCCCAACTCACTGACACAGCCCAAACCCACTTACACAGCCCAAACCCACTTACACAGCCCAAACTCACTGACACAGCCCAAACTCACTGACACAGCTCAAACTCACTGACACAGCAAAAACTCACCGACAAAGCCCCAGTCTGAGCGGACAGTACAAACTCATTCAGAAACCCTAAACTCTCCACCACAACCCAAACTCACTGACTCCGCCCAAACTCATTGACAACTGCCCAACCTCACTGACACAGCCCAAACTCACTGGCAGAGCCCAAACTCTCTGACACAGAACAAACTCACAGACACAGCCAAAACTAACGGGCACAGCAGAAACTCACTGGCACAGCGCAAACTCACTGACACAGTCCAAACTCACTGGCACAGCCCAAACTCAGTGACATAGCCCACACTCACAGGCACAGCACAAACTCACAGACACAGCCAAAACTCACTGACACAGCCCAAACTCACTGACACAGACCAAACTCACTGACACAGAACAAACTCACTGACACAGCCCAAACTCACTAACACAGAACAAACTCACTGACACAGTCATAACTCACTGGCACAGCACAAACTCACTGGCACAGCCCAAACTCAATGACACAGCCCAATCTCGCTGACACGGTCCAAACGCACTGACACAGCCAAAACTCACTGGCATAGCCCAAAATCTCTGACACAGCCCAAACTCACTGGCACAGCCCAAACTCACTGGCACTGCCCAACCTCACTGACACAGGCCGACTCACTGACACAGAAGAAACTCACTGACACAGAAGAAACTCACTGACACAGCCCAAACTCATTGACACAGAACAAACTCAATGACACAGCCCAGAGTCACTGACACAGCCCAAACTCACTGCAACAGTCCAAACTCATTGTCACAGAACAAGATCAGTGACACAGCCCAAACTCACTGACACAGCCCAAACCCACTAACACAGCCAAAACTCACTGAAACACCCCAGACTGACGGAAACAGCCCAAACTCACCGACACAGCCCATACTCACCGACACAGCCCCAGACTGACCGGAACAGCACAAACTCATTCAGAAACCACAAACTCACCGACACAGCCTAAACTCACTGGCACAGCCCAAACTCACTGACATGGACCAAACTCACAGGCACAGCCCAAACTCACAGTCAGAGCCCAAACTCACTGACACAGCCCAGCGCACTGACACAGAACAAACCCACTGACACAGCCCAACTCAGTGACACAGCACAAACTCACTGACACAGTCCAAACTCACTGACACAGCCCAAACGCACTGACAACGCCCAAATGCACTGAAACAAATCAAAGTCACTGACACAGCCCAACTCACTGACACAGCCCAAACTCACAGACTCAGCCCAAACGCACTGACACATAACAATCTCACTGACACAGCACAAACTCACTGACACAGCCCAACTCACTGACACAGCCCAACTCACTGACACAGCCCAAACTCACTGGAACAGCACAAACTCACTGGCACAGCCCAAACTCACTGACACAGCACAAAATCACTGACACAGAACAAACTCACTGACACAGCCCAACTCACTGACACAGAAGAAACTCACTGACACAGAAGAAACTCACTGACATAGCCCAAACTCATTGACACAGAAAAAACTCACTGACACAGCCCAGACTAACTGGCAGAGAACAAAATCACTGACACAGCCCAAACTCACTGACACAGCCCAAACTCAGTGACATAGACCAAATCACTGACAGAGAACAAACTCAATGACACAGGACAAACTCATCGACACAGAACAAACTCACTGACACAGAACAAACTCACTGACACAGAACAAACTCACTGACACAAAACAAACTCACTGACACAGCCAAACTCACTGACACAGAACAAACTCACTGACACAGAAGAAACTCACTGACACAGAACAAACTCACTGACACAGAACAAACACACTGACACAGAAGAAACTCACTGACACAAATAAAACTCACTGACACAGAACAAACTCACTGACACATCCCAAACTCATTGACACAGAACAAACTCACTGACACAGCCCAAACTCACTGACACAGACCAAACCCAGTGACACAGAACAAACTCACTGACACAGAAGAAACTCACTGACACAGAAGAAACTCACTGACACAGAACAAACTCACTGACACAGAAGAAACTCACTGACACAGAACAAACTCACTGGCACAGAACAAACTCACTGACACAGAACAAACTCACTGACACAGAACAAACTCACTGACACAGCCCAAACTCACTGGCACATCCCAAACTCACTGACACAGAACAAACTCACTGAAACAGCCCAAACTCACTGACACAGCCCAAACTCACTGACACAGCCCAAACTCACTGACACAGAACAAACTCACTGATACAGAACAAACTCACTGACACAGCCCAGAATCACTGACTCAGAACAAAATCACTGACACAGCCCAAACTCACAGACACAGCCAAACTCACTGACACAGAACAAACTCACTGACACAGCCCAAACTCATTGACACAGAACAAACTCACTGACACAGAACAAACTCACTGACACAGAACAAACTCACTGACACAGCCCAGACTCACTGACACAGAACCAAATCACTGACACAGCCCAAACTCACTGCCACATCCCAAACTCACTGAAACAACCCAAACTCACTGACACAGCCCAAACTCACTGACACAGAACAAACTCACTCACACAGCCCAACTCACTGCCACAGAAGAAACTCACTGACACAGCCCAAATTCACAGACACAGCCAAACTCACTGACACAGCCCAAACTCACTGACACAGCCCAAACTCACCGTCACAGCCCAAACTCACTGACACAGCTCAAACTCACTGACACAGCTCAAACTCACTGACACAGCCCAAACTCACTGACACAGCTCAAACACACTGACACAGCTCAAACTCACTGACACGGCCCAAACTCACTGACACAGAACAGACTAACTGACACAGCCCAAACTCACTAACACAGCCGAAATACACTGACACGGTCCAAAATCACCGACATAGCCCAAACTCAATGACTCAGACCAAACTCACTGACACAGAACAAACTCACTGACACAGAACAAACTCACTGACACAGAACAAACTCACTGACACATAACAAACTCACTGACCAATCCCAAACTCATTGAAACAGCCCAATCTCGCAAAATACAGAACAAACTCACTGAAACAGCCCAATCTCGCAGACACAGAACAAACTCACTGACACAGAACAAACTCACTGGCACAGAACAAACTCACTGACACAGAACAAACTCACTGACACAGAACAAACTCACTGACACAGCCCAAACTCACTGACACATCCCAAACTCACTGACACAGAACAAACTCACTGAAACAGCCCAAACTCACTGACACAGCCCAAACTCACTGACACAGCCCAAACTCACTGACACAGAACAAACTCACTGATACAGAACAAACTCACTGACACAGCCCAGAATCACTGACTCAGAACAAAATCACTGACACAGCCCAAACTCACAGACACAGCCAAACTCACTGACACAGAACAAACTCACTGACACAGCCCAAACTCATTGACACAGAACAAACTCACTGACACAGAACAAACTCACTGACACAGAACAAACTCACTGACACAGCCCAGACTCACTGACACAGAACCAAATCACTGACACAGCCCAAACTCACTGCCACATCCCAAACTCACTGAAACAACCCAAACTCACTGACACAGCCCAAACTCACTGACACAGAACAAACTCACTCACACAGCCCAACTCACTGCCACAGAAGAAACTCACTGACACAGCCCAAATTCACAGACACAGCCAAACTCACTGACACAGCCCAAACTCACTGACACAGCCCAAACTCACCGTCACAGCCCAAACTCACTGACACAGCTCAAACTCACTGACACAGCTCAAACTCACTGACACAGCCCAAACTCACTGACACAGCTCAAACACACTGACACAGCTCAAACTCACTGACACGGCCCAACCTCACTGATACGGCCGAAACTCACTGACACAGAACAGACTAACTGACACAGCCCAAACTCACTAACACAGCCGAAATACACTGACACGGTCCAAAATCACCGACATAGCCCAAACTCAATGACTCAGACCAAACTCACTGACACAGAACAAACTCACTGACACAGAACAAACTCACTGACACAGAACAAACTCACTGACACATAACAAACTCACTGACCAATCCCAAACTCATTGAAACAGCCCAATCTCGCAGAAACAGAAAAAACTCACTGAAACAGCCCAATCTCGCAGACACAGAACAAACTCACTGACACAGAACAAACTCACTGACACAGAACAAACTCACTGAAATAGCCCAAACTCACTGAAACAGCCCAAACTCACTGACACAGCCCAAACTCACTGACACAGCCCAAACTCACTGACACAGCCCAAACTCACTGACACAGCTAAAACTCACTGACACAGCCCAAACTCACTGGCACAGCCAAACTCACTGACACAGCCCAAACTCACTGACACAGCCCAAACTCACTGACAAAGAAAAAAGTCACTGACACAGCCCAAATCACTGACACAGCCCAAACTCACTGACACAGCCCAAACTCACTGACACAGCCCAAACGCACTGACACAGAACAAACTCACTGACACAGAACAAACTCACTGACACAGCCCAACTCACTGACACAGCCCAACTCACTGACACAGCCCAACTCACTGACACAGAACAAACTCACTGGAACAGCCCAAATTCACTGGCACAGCCCAAACTCACTGGCACAGCCCAAACTCACTGACACAGCCCAAACTCACTGACACAGAACAAACTCACTGACACAGAACAAACTCACTGCCCCAGCCCATCTTACTAACGCAGAAGAAACTCACTGACACAGCCCAAACTCACTGACAAAAAACAAACTCACTGACACAGCCCAGACTAACTGACACAGAACAAAATCACTGACACAGCACAAACACACTGAAACAGCCCAAACTCACTGACATAGCCCACCAAACTGACACAGTACAAACTCACTGACACAGAACAAACTCACTGACACAGAACAAACTCACTGGCACAGACCAAACTTATTGACACAGCCCATCTCACTGACACAGCCCAAACTCACTGACACAGCCCAAACTCACTGGCATAGCCCAAACTCACTGACATAGTCCAAACTCACTGACACAACCCAAACTGACTGACACAGAACAAACTCACTGACACAGCCCAGACTCACTGACACAGCCCAGACTCACTGACTCAGAACAAAATCACTGACACAGCCCAAACTAACAGTCACAGCTAAACTCACTGACACAGAACAAACTCACTGACACAGAACAAACTCACTGGCACAGCCCAAACTCACTGGCACAGCCAAACTCACTGACACAGCCCAAACTCACTGACACAGCCCAAACTCACTGACACAGAACAAACTCACTGACACAGAACAAACTCACTGACACAGCCCAAACTCACTAACACAGAACAAACTCACTGACACAGTCAAAACTCACTGGCACAGCACAAACTCACTGGCACAGCCCAAACTCAATGACACAGCCCAATCTCGCTGACACGGTCCAAACTCACTGACACAGCCAAACCTCACTGGCATAGCCCAAAATCTCTGACACAGCCCAAACTCACTGGCACAGCCCAAACTCACTGGCACTGCCCAAACTCACTGACACAGACCGACTCACTGACACAGAAGAAACTCACTGACACAGAAGAAACTCACTGACACAGCCCAAACTCATTGACACAGAACAAACTCACTGACACAGCCCAGAGTCACTGACACATCCCAAACTCACTGCAACAGTCCAAACTCACTGTCACAGAACAAGATCAGTGACACAGCCCAAACTCACTGACACAGCCCAAACCCACTAACACAGCCAAAACTCACTGAAACACCCCAGACTGACGGAAACAGCCCAAACTTACCGACACAGCCCATACTCACCGACACAGCCCCAGACTGACCGGAACAGTACAAACTCATTCAGAAACTACAAACTCACCGACACAGCCTAAACTCACTGGCACAGCCCAAACTCACTGACATGGACCAAACTCACAGGCACAGCCCAAACTCACAGGCAGAGCCCAAACTCACTGACACAGCCCAGCGCACTGACACAGAACAAACCCACTGACACAGCCCAACTCAGTGACACAGCACAAACTCACTGACACAGTCCAAACTCACTGACACAGCCCAAACGCACTGACAACGCCCAAATGCACTGAAACAAATCAAAGTCACTGACACAGCCCAACTCACTGACACAGCCCAAACTCACAGACTCAGCCCAAACGCACTGACACATAACAAACTCACTGACACAGCACAAACTCACTGACACAGCCCAACTCACTGACACAGCCCAACTCACTGACACAGCCCAAACTCACTGGAACAGCACAAACTCACTGGCACAGCCCAAACTCACTGACACAGCACAAAATCACTGACACAGAACAAACTCACTGACACAGCCCAACTCACTGACACAGAAGAAACTCACTGACACATAAGAAACTCACTGACATAGCCCAAACTCATTGACACAGAAAAAACTCACTGACACAGCCCAGACTAACTGGCAGAGAACAAAATCACTGACACAGCCCAAACTCATTGACACAGACCAAACTCAGTGACATAAACCAACTCACTGACAGAGAACAAACTCAATGACACAGGACAAACTCACTGACACAGAACAAACTCACTGACACAGAACAAACTCACTGACACAACCCAAACTCACTGACACAGCCCAAACTCGCTGACACAGCCCAAACTCGCTGCCACAGCCCAAACTCACTGGCACAGCCCAAAGTACCTGACACAGCCCAAACTCACTGACACAGAACAAACTCACTGACACAGCCCAACTCACTGACACAGAAGAAATTCACTGACACAAAACAAACTCACTGACACAGCCAAACTCACTGACACAGAACAAACTCACTGACACAGAAGAAACTCACTGACACAGATAAAACTCACTGACACAGAACAAACTCACTGACACATCCCAAACTCATTGACACAGAACAAACTCACTGACACAGCCCAAACTCACTGACACAGACCAAACCCACTGACACAGAACAAACTCACTGACAGAGAACAAACTCAATGACACAGGACAAACTCATCGACACAGAACAAACTCTCTGACACAGAACAAACTCACTGACACAAAACAAACTCACTGACACAGCCAAACTCACTGACACAGAACAAACTCACTGACACAGAAGAAACTCACTGACACAGAACAAACTCACTGACACAGAACAAACTCACTGACACAGAAGAAACTCACTGACACAGATAAAACTCACTGACACAGAACAAACTGACTGACACATCCCAAACTCATTGACACAGAACAAACTCACTGACACAGAACAAACTCACTGACACAGAAGAAACTCACTGAAACAGCCCAAACTCACTGACACGGCCCAAACTCACTGACACAGCCCAAACTCACTGACACAGAACAAACTCACTGAAACAGCCCAAACTCACTGACACAGCCCAAACTCACTAACCCAGCCCAGACTCATTAAGAAAGCACAAACTGACCGACACAACCCAAACTCACTGACACAGCCCAGACTCAGTGAGACAGCACAAACTCACAGAGAGCACAAACTCACTGACACAGCCTAACTTCACTAAGAATCCCCAAACTCAGCGAGAGAGCCCAAACTCACTGACACAGCCTAAACTCACTGACACAGCCGAAACCAAATAACACAGCCCAAACTCACTGACATGGCCGAAAATCACTTACATGGCCCAAACTCACTGACACAGACCAAACTCACTGACACAGAACAAACTCACTGACACAGCCCAAACTCACTAACACAGCCCAAACTCACTGACACAGAACAAACTCACTGACACGGCCAAAACTCACTGGCACAGCACATACTCACTGGCACAGCCCAAACTCACTGACACAGCCCAATAACGCTGACACGGTCCAAACTCACTGACACAGCCAAAACTCACTGGCATAGCCCAAAATCTCTGACACAGCCCAAACTCACTGGCACAGCCCAAACTCACTGGCACTGCCCAAACTCACTGACACAGACCAACTCACTGACACAGAAGAAACTCACTGACACAGCCCAAACTCATTGACACAGAACAAACTCACTGACACAGCCCAGAGTCACTGACACAGCCCAAACTCAATGCAACAGCCCAAACTCACTGTCACGGAACAAAATCAGTGACACAGCCCAAACTCACTGACACAGCCCAAACCCACTAACACAGCCAAAACTCACTGAAACACCCCAAACTGACGGAAACAGCCCAAACTCACCGACACAGCCCAAACTCACCGACACAGCCCCAGACTGACCGGAACAGCACAAACTCATTCAGAAACCACAAACTCACCGACACAGACTGAACTCACTGGCACGGCCCAAACTCACTGGCACAGCCCAAACTCACTGACACAGCCCAAACTCATTGACACAGAACAAACTCACTGACACAGCCCAGAGTCACTGACACAGCCCAAACTCAATGCAACAGCCCAAACTCACTGTCACGGAACAAAATCAGTGACACAGCCCAAACTCACTGACACAGCCCAAACCCACTAACACAGCCAAAACTCACTGAAACACCCCAAACTGACGGAAACAGCCCAAACTCACCGACACAGCCCAAACTCACCGACACAGCCCCAGACTGACCGGAACAGCACAAACTCATTCAGAAACCACAAACTCACCGACACAGACTGAACTCACTGGCACGGCCCAAACTCACTGGCACAGCCCAAACTCACTGACACGGCCCAAACTCACTGGCACAGCCCAAACTCACTGACACAGCTCAGCGCACTGACACAGCCCAAACTCACTGACACAGCCCAGACTCACTGACAAAGCCCTAACGGACTGACAACGCCCAAATGCAGTGGCACAAATCAAAGTCACTGACACAGCCCAACTCACTGACACAGCCCAAACTCTCTGACACAGCCCAAACGCACTGACACGTAACAAACTCACTGACACAGCACAAACTCACTGACACAGCCCAAGTCACTGACACAGAACAACTCACTGACACAGCCCAAACTCACTGGAACAGCCCAAACTCACTGGAACAGCACAAACTCACTGGCACATCCCAAACTCACTGACACAGCACAAACTCACTGACACAGAAGAAACTCACTGACACAGCCCAGAGACACTGACACAGCCCAAACTCACTGAAACAGCCCAAACTCACTGACACAGAACAAACTCACTGACACAGAACAAACTCACTGACACATCCCGTACTCAATGACACAGCCCAAACTCACTGACACAGCCTGACTGACACAGAACAAACTCACTGACACAGCCCAAACTCACTGACACACAACAAACTCACTAACACAACACAAACTCACTGACACAGCCCAAACACACTGACACAGAACAAAATCACTGACACAGCCCAACTCACCGACACGGCACAAACTCAACAACACAGCCCAAACTCTCTGACACAGCCCAATTCACTGACACAGAACAATTGACGGACACAGAACAAACTTACTGACACAGAACAAGCTCACTGCCACAGCCCAAACTCACTGACACAGATCATACTCACTGACACAACCCAAACTCACTGAGACAGCCCATACTCACCGACACAGAACAAACTCACTGACACAAACCAACTCACCGACATGGCACAAGCTCACCGACACAGCCCAAACTCACTGACACAGCCCTACTCACTGACACAGAACAAACTCACTGACACAGCCCAGAGTCACTGACACAGCCTGAACTCACTGACACAGCCAAAACTCACTGACACAGAACAATCTCACTGAAAGAGCCCAAACTCACTGACACACAACAAACTCACTGACACAGAACAAACTCACTGACACAGCCCAACTCACCGACATGGCACAAACTCACCGAAACAGCCCAAACTCACTGACACAGCCCAACACACTGACACAGAACAAACTCACTGACACGGCCCAAACTCACGGAAATAGCCCAAACTCATGGAAACAGCCCAAACTAACGGTAAAACAGCCCAAACTAACGGAAACAGCCCAAACTCACTGACACAGCCCAAACTCACTGACACAGTCCAGCGCACTGACACAGAACAAACTCACTGACACAGCCCAACTCACTGACACAGCCCAAACTCATTGACACAGCCCAAACCCACTGACACAGCCCAAATGCACTGATACCGTGCAAATGCACTGACACCGCCCAAACACACTGACACAGAACAAACTCACTGACACAGCCCAAACTCACTGACACAGCCCAAACTCACTGACATAGCCCAACTCACTGACACAGCCCAAACTCACTGGAACAGCCCAAACTCACTGGAACAGCCCAAACTCACTGGCACAGCCCAAACTCACTGACACAGCCCAACTCACTGACACAGAAGAAACTCACTGACACAGCCGAAACTCATTGACACAGAACAAACTCACTGACACAACCCAGACTAACTGACACAGAACAAAATCACTGAAACAGCCCAAACTCAGTGACACAGCCCAAACTCACTGACACAGTCCAAACTCACTGACACACCCAAATCTCATTGGCACAGCCTAAAATCACTGACACAGCCCAAACTCACTGGCACAGTCCAAACTCACTGACACAGCCCAAACTCACTGACACAGAACAAACTCACTGACACAGACAAACTCACTGACACAGAAGAAACTCACTGACACAGCCCAAACTCATTGACACAGAACAAACTCACTGACCCAGCCCAGCGTCACTGACACAGCTCAAAATCACTGAAACAGCCCAATCTCACTGAGACAGTCAAACTCACGGACACAGCCCAAACTCACTGACACAGCCCAAACTCACTGACACTGAACAAACTCACTGACACAGCCCAACTCACCGACATGGCACAAACTCACCGACACAGCCCAAACTCACCGACACAGCCCAAACTCACTGACACAACCCAGACTAACTGACACAGAACAAAATCACTGAAACAGCCCAAACTCAGTGACACAGCCCAAACTCACTGACACAGTCCAAACTCACTGACACACCCAAATCTCATTGGCACAGCCTAAAATCACTGACACAGCCCAAACTCACTGGCACAGTCCAAACTCACTGACACAGCCCAAACTCACTGACACAGAACAAACTCACTGACACAGACAAACTCACTGACACAGAAGAAACTCACTGACACAGCCCAAACTCATTGACACAGAACAAACTCACTGACCCAGCCCAGCGTCACTGACACAGCTCAAAATCACTGAAACAGCCCAAACTCACTGAGACAGTCAAACTCACTGACACAGCCCAAACTCACTGACACAGCCCAAACTCACTGACACAGAACAAACTCACTGACACAGCCCAACTCACCGACATGGCACAAACTCACCGACACAGCCCAAACTCACTGACACAGCCCAACTCACTGACATAGCCCAAACTCACTGGAACAGCCCAAACTCACTGGCTCAGCCCAAACTCACTGACACAGCCCAACTCACTGACACAGAAGAAACTCACTGACACAGCCCAAACTCATTGACACGGAACAAACTCACTGACATAGCCCAACTCACTGACACAGAACAAACTCACTGACACAGCCCAAACTCAAAAACACTGAAGAAACTCACTGACACAGCCCAAACTCATTGACACAGAACAAACTCACTGACACAGCCCAGAGACACTGACACAGCCCAAACTCACTTAAACAGCCCAAACTCACTGACACAGAACAAACTCACTGACACATCCCGTACTCAATGACACAGCCCAAACTCACTGACACAGCCTGACTGACACAGAAGAAACTCACTGACACAGCCCAAACTCATTGACACAGAACATACTCACTGACACAGCCCAGAGTCACTGACACAGCTCAGCGCACTGACACAGAACAAACTCACTGACACAGCCCAAACACACTGACAACGCCCAAATGCACTGGCACAAATCAAAGTCACTGACACAGCCCAACTCACTGACACAGCCCAAACTCACTGACACAGCCCAAACGCACTGACACATAACAAACTCACTGACACAGCATAAACTCACTGACACAGCCCAACTCACTGACACAGAACAACTCACTGACACAGCCCAAACTCACTGGAACAGCACAAACTCACTGGCACATCCCAAACTCACTGACACAGCACAAACTCACTGACACAGAACAAACTCACTGACACAGCCCAACTCAATGACACAGAAGAAACTCACTGACACAGCCCAAACTCATTGACACAGAAAAACTCACTGAAACACCCCAAACTGACGGAAACAGCCCAAACTCACCGACACAGCCCAAACTCACCGACACAGCCCCAGACTGACCGGAACCGCACAAACTCATTCAGAAACCACAAACTCACCGACACAGACTGAACTCACTGGCACGGCCCAAACTCACTGGCACAGCCCAAACTCACTGACACGGCCCAAACTCACTGACACGGCCCAAACTCACTCACACAGCCCAAACTCACTGGCACAGCCCAAACTCACTGACACAGCTCAGCGCACTGACACAGCCCAAACTCACTGACACAGCCCAGACTCACTGACACAGCCCAAACGGACTGACAACGCCCAAATGCAGTGGCACAAATCAAAGTCACTGACACAGCCCAACTCACTGACACAGCCCAAACTCACTGACACAGCCCAAACGCACTGACACGTAACAAACTCACTGACACAGCACAAACTCACTGACACAGCCCAACTCACTGACACAGAACAACTCACTGACACAGCCCAAACTCACTGGAACAGCACAAACTCACTGGCACATCCCAAACTCACTGACACAGCACAAACTCACTGACACAGAACAAACTCACTGACACAGCCCAACTCACTGACACAGAAGAAACTCACTGACACAGCCCAAACTCATTGACACAGAAAAACTCACTGACACAGCCCAGACTAACTGACAGAGAACAAAATCACTGACACAGCCCAAACTCACTGACACAGCCCAAACACAGTGACATAAACCAACTCACTGACAGAGAACAAACTCAATGACACAGGACAAACTCACTGACACAGAACAAACTCACTGACACAGAACAAACTCACTGACACAACCCAAACTCACTGACACAGCCCAAACTCACTGACACAGCCCAAACTCACTAACCCAGCCCAGACTCATTAAGAAAGCACAAACTGACCGACACAACCCAAACTCACTGACACAGCCCAGACTCAGTGAGACAGCACAAACTCACAGAGAGCACAAACTCACTGACACAGCCTAACTTCACTAAGAATCCCCAAACTCAGCGAGAGAGCCCAAACTCACTGACACAGCCTAAACTCACTGACACAGCCGAAACCAAATAACACAGCCCAAACTCACTGACATGGCCGAAAATCACTTACATGGCCCAAACTCACTGACACAGACCAAACTCACTGACACAGAACAAACTCACTGACACAGCCCAAACTCACTAACACAGCCCAAACTCACTGACACAGAACAAACTCACTGACACGGCCAAAACTCACTGGCACAGCACATACTCACTGGCACAGCCCAAACTCACTGACACAGCCCAATAACGCTGACACGGTCCAAACTCACTGACACAGCCAAAACTCACTGGCATAGCCCAAAATCTCTGACACAGCCCAAACTCACTGGCACAGCCCAAACTCACTGGCACTGCCCAAACTCACTGACACAGACCAACTCACTGACACAGAAGAAACTCACTGACACAGCCCAAACTCATTGACACAGAACAAACTCACTGACACAGCCCAGAGTCACTGACACAGCCCAAACTCAATGCAACAGCCCAAACTCACTGTCACGGAACAAAATCAGTGACACAGCCCAAACTCACTGACACAGCCCAAACCCACTAACACAGCCAAAACTCACTGAAACACCCCAAACTGACGGAAACAGCCCAAACTCACCGACACAGCCCAAACTCACCGACACAGCCCCAGACTGACCGGAACAGCACAAACTCATTCAGAAACCACAAACTCACCGACACAGACTGAACTCACTGGCACGGCCCAAACTCACTGGCACAGCCCAAACTCACTGACACGGCCCAAACTCACTGGCACAGCCCAAACTCACTGACACAGCTCAGCGCACTGACACAGCCCAAACTCACTGACACAGCCCAGACTCACTGACAAAGCCCTAACGGACTGACAACGCCCAAATGCAGTGGCACAAATCAAAGTCACTGACACAGCCCAACTCACTGACACAGCCCAAACTCTCTGACACAGCCCAAACGCACTGACACGTAACAAACTCACTGACACAGCACAAACTCACTGACACAGCCCAAGTCACTGACACAGAACAACTCACTGACACAGCCCAAACTCACTGGAACAGCCCAAACTCACTGGAACAGCACAAACTCACTGGCACATCCCAAACTCACTGACACAGCACAAACTCACTGACACAGAAGAAACTCACTGACACAGCCCAGAGACACTGACACAGCCCAAACTCACTGAAACAGCCCAAACTCACTGACACAGAACAAACTCACTGACACAGAACAAACTCACTGACACATCCCGTACTCAATGACACAGCCCAAACTCACTGACACAGCCTGACTGACACAGAACAAACTCACTGACACAGCCCAAACTCACTGACACACAACAAACTCACTAACACAACACAAACTCACTGACACAGCCCAAACACACTGACACAGAACAAAATCACTGACACAGCCCAACTCACCGACACGGCACAAACTCAACAACACAGCCCAAACTCTCTGACACAGCCCAATTCACTGACACAGAACAATTGACGGACACAGAACAAACTTACTGACACAGAACAAGCTCACTGCCACAGCCCAAACTCACTGACACAGATCATACTCACTGACACAACCCAAACTCACTGAGACAGCCCATACTCACCGACACAGAACAAACTCACTGACACAAACCAACTCACCGACATGGCACAAGCTCACCGACACAGCCCAAACTCACTGACACAGCCCTACTCACTGACACAGAACAAACTCACTGACACAGCCCAGAGTCACTGACACAGCCTGAACTCACTGACACAGCCAAAACTCACTGACACAGAACAATCTCACTGAAAGAGCCCAAACTCACTGACACACAACAAACTCACTGACACAGAACAAACTCACTGACACAGCCCAACTCACCGACATGGCACAAACTCACCGAAACAGCCCAAACTCACTGACACAGCCCAACACACTGACACAGAACAAACTCACTGACACGGCCCAAACTCACGGAAATAGCCCAAACTCATGGAAACAGCCCAAACTAACGGTAAAACAGCCCAAACTAACGGAAACAGCCCAAACTCACTGACACAGCCCAAACTCACTGACACAGTCCAGCGCACTGACACAGAACAAACTCACTGACACAGCCCAACTCACTGACACAGCCCAAACTCATTGACACAGCCCAAACCCACTGACACAGCCCAAATGCAATGATACCGTGCAAATGCACTGACACCGCCCAAACACACTGACACAGAACAAACTCACTGACACAGCCCAAACTCACTGACACAGCCCAAACTCACTGGAACAGCCCAAACTCACTGGCACAGCCCAAACTCACTGACACAGCCCAACTCACTGACACAGAAGAAACTCACTGACACAGCCGAAACTCATTGACACAGAACAAACTCACTGACACAACCCAGACTAACTGACACAGAACAAAATCACTGAAACAGCCCAAACTCAGTGACACAGCCCAAACTCACTGACACAGTCCAAACTCACTGACACACCCAAATCTCATTGGCACAGCCTAAAATCACTGACACAGCCCAAACTCACTGGCACAGTCCAAACTCACTGACACAGCCCAAACTCACTGACACAGAACAAACTCACTGACACAGACAAACTCACTGACACAGAAGAAACTCACTGACACAGCCCAAACTCATTGACACAGAACAAACTCACTGACCCAGCCCAGCGTCACTGACACAGCTCAAAATCACTGAAACAGCCCAATCTCACTGAGACAGTCAAACTCACGGACACAGCCCAAACTCACTGACACAGCCCAAACTCACTGACACAGAACAAACTCACTGACACAGCCCAACTCACCGACATGGCACAAACTCACCGACACAGCCCAAACTCACCGACACAGCCCAAACTCACTGACACAACCCAGACTAACTGACACAGAACAAAATCACTGAAACAGCCCAAACTCAGTGACACAGCCCAAACTCACTGACACAGTCCAAACTCACTGACACACCCAAATCTCATTGGCACAGCCTAAAATCACTGACACAGCCCAAACTCACTGGCACAGTCCAAACTCACTGACACAGCCCAAACTCACTGACACAGAACAAACTCACTGACACAGACAAACTCACTGACACAGAAGAAACTCACTGACACAGCCCAAACTCATTGACACAGAACAAACTCACTGACCCAGCCCAGCGTCACTGACACAGCTCAAAATCACTGAAACAGCCCAAACTCACTGAGACAGTCAAACTCACTGACACAGCCCAAACTCACTGACACAGCCCAAACTCACTGACACAGAACAAACTCACTGACACAGCCCAACTCACCGACATGGCACAAACTCACCGACACAGCCCAAACTCACTGACACAGCCCAACTCACTGACATAGCCCAAACTCACTGGAACAGCCCAAACTCACTGGCTCAGCCCAAACTCACTGACACAGCCCAACTCACTGACACAGAAGAAACTCACTGACACAGCCCAAACTCATTGACACGGAACAAACTCACTGACATAGCCCAACTCACTGACACAGAACAAACTCACTGACACAGCCCAAACTCAAAAACACTGAAGAAACTCACTGACACAGCCCAAACTCATTGACACAGAACAAACTCACTGACACAGCCCAGAGACACTGACACAGCCCAAACTCACTTAAACAGCCCAAACTCACTGACACAGAACAAACTCACTGACACATCCCGTACTCAATGACACAGCCCAAACTCACTGACACAGCCTGACTGACACAGAACAAACTCACTGACACAGCCCAAACTCACTGACACACAACAAACTCACTAACACAACACAAACTCACTGACACAGCCCAAGTCACTGACACAGAACAACTCACTGACACAGCCCAAACTCACTGGAACAGCACAAACTCACTGGAACAGCACAAACTCACTGACACAGCCCAACTCACTGACACAGAAGAAACTCACTGACACAGCCCAAACTCATTGACACGGAACAAACTCACTGACACAGCCCAACTCACTGACACAGAAGAAACTCACTGACACAGCCCAAACTCATTGACACGGAACAAACTCACTGACATAGCCCAACTCACTGACACAGAACAAACTCACTGACACAGCCCAAACTCAAAAACACTGAAGAAACTCACTGACACAGCCCAAACTCATTGACACAGAACAAACTCACTGACACAGCCCAGAGACACTGACACAGCCCAAACTCACTGAAACAGCCCAAACTCACTGACACAGAACAAACTCACTGACACATCCCGTACTCACTGACACAGCCCAAACTCACTGACACAGCCTGACTGACACAGAACAAACTCACTGACACAGCCCAAACTCACTGACACACAACAAACTCACTAACACAACACAAACTCACTGACACAGCCCAAGTCACTGACACAGAACAACTCACTGACACAGCCCAAACTCACTGGAACAGTCCAAACTCACTGGAACAGCACAAACTCACTGGCACATCCCAAACTCACTGACACAGCACAAACTCACTGACACAGAACAAACTCACTGACACAGCCCAACTCACTGACAGAGAAGAAACTCACTTACACAGCCCAAACTCATTGACACAGAAAAACTCAATGACACAGCCCAGACTAACTGACAGAGAACAAAATCACTGACACAGCCCAAACTCACTGACACAGCCCAAACTCAGTGACATAAACCAACTCACTGACAGAGAACAAACTCAATGACACAGGACAAACTCACTGACACAGAACAAACTCACTGACACAGCCCAAACTCACTGACACAGCCCAAACTCGCTGCCACAGCCCAAACTCACTGGCACAACCCAAAGTACCTGACACAGCCCAAACTCACTGACACAGAACAAACTCACTGACACAGCCCAACTCACTGACACAGAAGAAATTCACTGACACAGACCAAATTCACTGACACAGCCCAACTCACTGACACAGAACAAACTCACTGACACAGAACAAACTCACTGACACAGAAGAAACTCACTGACACAGAACAAACTCACTGACACAGAACAAACTCACTGACACAGAACAAACACACTGACACAGAAGAAACTCACTGACACAGAACAAACTCACTGACACAGAACAAACTCACTGACACATCCCAAACTCATTGACACAGAACAAACTCACTGACACAGCCCAAACTCACTGACACATCCCAAACTCACTGACACAGAACAAACTCACTGAAACAGCCCAAACTCACTGACACAGCCCAAACTCACTAACCCAGCCCAGACTCATTAAGAAAGCACAAACTGACCGACACAACCCAAACTCACTGACACAGCCCAGACTCAGGGAGACAGCACAAACTCACAGAGAGCACAAACTCACTGACACAGCCTAACTTCACTAAGAATCCCCAAACTCAGCGAGAGAGCCCAAACTCACTGACACAACCTAAACTCACTGACACAGCCGAAACCAAATAACACAGCCCAAACTCACTGACATGGCCCAAACTCACTGACATGGTCCAAACTCACTGACACAGAACAAACTCACTGACACAGAACAAACTCACTGACACAGCCCAAACTCACTGACACAGAACAAACTCACTGACACGGCCAAAACTCACTGGCACAGCACATACTCACTGGCACAGCCCAAACTCACTGACACAGCCCAATATCGCTGACACGGTCCAAACTATCTGACACAGCCAAAACTCACTGGCATAGCCCAAAATCTCTGACACAGCCCAAACTCACTGGCACAGCCCAAACTCACTGGCACTGCCCAAACTCACTGACACAGACCAACTCACTGACACAGAAGAAACTCACTGACACAGCCCAAACTCATTGACACAGAACATACTCACTGACACAGCCCAGAGTCACTGACACAGCCCAAACTCAATGCAACAGCCCAAACTCACTGTCACGGAACAAAATCAGTGACACAGCCCAAACTCACTGACACAGCCCAAACCCACTAACACAGCCAAAGCTCACTGAAACACCCCAAACTGACGGAAACAGCCCAAACTCACCGACACAGCCCAAACTCACCGACACAGCCCCAGACTGACCGGAATAGCACAAACTCATTCAGAAACCACAAACTCACCAACACAGCCTAAACTCACTGGCACGGCCCAAACTCACTGGCACGGCCCAAACTCACTGGCACAGCCCAAACTCACTGACACGGCCCAAACTCACTGACACAGCCCAAACTCACTCACATAGCCCAAACTCACTGGCACAGCCCAAACTCACTGACACAGCTCAGCGCACTGACACAGAACAAACTCACTGACACAGCCCAAACACACTGACAACGCCCAAATGCACTGGCACAAATCAAAGTCACTGACACAGCCCAACTCACTGACACAGCCCAAACTCACTGACACAGCCCAAACGCACTGACACATAACAAACTCACTGACACAGCATAAACTCACTGACACAGCCCAACTCACTGACACAGAACAACTCACTGACACAGCCCAAACTCACTGGAACAGCACAAACTCACTGGCACATCCCAAACTCACTGACACAGCACAAACTCACTGACACAGAACAAACTCACTGACACAGCCCAACTCAATGACACAGAAGAAACTCACTGACACAGCCCAAACTCATTGACACAGAAAAACTCACTGAAACACCCCAAACTGACGGAAACAGCCCAAACTCACCGACACAGCCCAAACTCACCGACACAGCCCCAGACTGACCGGAACCGCACAAACTCATTCAGAAACCACAAACTCACCGACACAGACTGAACTCACTGGCACGGCCCAAACTCACTGGCACAGCCCAAACTCACTGACACGGCCCAAACTCACTGACACGGCCCAAACTCACTCACACAGCCCAAACTCACTGGCACAGCCCAAACTCACTGACACAGCTCAGCGCACTGACACAGCCCAAACTCACTGACACAGCCCAGACTCACTGACACAGCCCAAACGGACTGACAACGCCCAAATGCAGTGGCACAAATCAAAGTCACTGACACAGCCCAACTCACTGACACAGCCCAAACTCACTGACACAGCCCAAACGCACTGACACGTAACAAACTCACTGACACAGCACAAACTCACTGACACAGCCCAACTCACTGACACAGAACAACTCACTGACACAGCCCAAACTCACTGGAACAGCACAAACTCACTGGCACATCCCAAACTCACTGACACAGCACAAACTCACTGACACAGAACAAACTCACTGACACAGCCCAACTCACTGACACAGAAGAAACTCACTGACACAGCCCAAACTCATTGACACAGAAAAACTCACTGACACAGCCCAGACTAACTGACAGAGAACAAAATCACTGACACAGCCCAAACTCACTGACACAGCCCAAACTCAGTGACATAAACCAACTCACTGACACAGAACAAACTCAATGACACAGGACAAACTCACTGACACAGAACAAACTCACTGACACAGAACAAACTCACTGACACAACCCAAACTCACTGACACAGCCCAAACTCACTGACACAGCCCAAACTCGCTGCCACAGCCCAAACTCACTGACACAGCCCAAACTCACTAACCCAGCCCAGACTCATTAAGAAAGCACAAACTGACCGACACAACCCAAACTCACTGACACAGCCCAGACTCAGTGAGACAGCACAAACTCACAGAGAGCACAAACTCACTGACACAGACTAACTTCATTAAGAATCCCCAAACTCAGCGAGAGAGCCCAAACTCACTGACACAGCCTAAACTCACTGACACAGCCGAAACCAAATAACACAGCCCAAACTCACTGACATGGCCGAAAATCACTTACATGGCCCAAACTCACTGACACAGACCAAACTCACTGACACAGAACAAACTCACTGACACAGAACAAACTCACTAACACAGCCCAAACTCACTGACACAGAACAAACTCACTGACACGGCCAAAACTCACTGGCACAGCACATACTCACTGGCACAGCCCAAACTCACTGACACAGCCCAATATCGCTGACACGGTCCAAACTCACTGACACAGCCAAAACTCACTGGCATAGCCCAAAATCTCTGACACAGCCCAAACTCACTGGCACAGCCCAAACTCACTGGCACTGCCCAAACTCACTGACACAGACCAACTCACTGACACAGAAGAAACTCACTGACACAGCCCAAACTCATTGACACAGAACAAACTCACTGACACAGCCCAGAGTCACTGACACAGCCCAAACTCAATGCAACAGCCCAAACTCACTGTCACGGAACAAAATCAGTGACACAGCCCAAACTCACTGACACAGCCCAAACCCACTAACACAGCCAAAACTCACTGAAACACCCCAAACTGACGGAAACAGCCCAAACTCACCGACACAGCCCAAACTCACCGACACAGCCCCAGACTGACCGGAACAGCAGAAACTCATTCAGAAACCACAAACTCACCGACACAGATTGAACTCACTGGCACGGCCCAAACTCACTGGCACAGCCCAAACTCACTGACACGGCCCAAACTCACTGACACGGCCCAAACTCACTCACACAGCCCAAACTCACTGGCACAGCCCAAACTCACTGACACAGCTCAGCGCACTGACACAGCCCAAACTCACTGACACAGCCCAGACTCACTGACAAAGCCCTAACGGACTGACAACGCCCAAATGCAGTGGCACAAATCAAAGTCACTGACACAGCCCAACTCACTGACACAGCCCAAACTCTCTGACACAGCCCAAACGCACTGACACGTAACAAACTCACTGACACAGCACAAACTCACTGACACAGCCCAAGTCACTGACACAGAACAACTCACTGACACAGCCCAAACTCACTGGAACAGCCCAAACTCACTGGAACAGCACAAACTCACTGGCACATCCCAAACTCACTGACACAGCACAAACTCACTGACACAGAAGAAACTCACTGACACAGCCCAGAGACACTGACACAGCCCAAACTCACTGAAACAGCCCAAACTCACTGACACAGAACAAACTCACTGACACAGAACAAACTCACTGACACATCCCGTACTCAATGACACAGCCCAAACTCACTGACACAGCCTGACTGACACAGAACAAACTCACTGACACAGCCCAAACTCACTGACACACAACAAACTCACTAACACAACACAAACTCACTGACACAGCCCAAACACACTGACACAGAACAAAATCACTGACACAGCCCAACTCACCGACACGGCACAAACTCAACAACACAGCCCAAACTCTCTGACACAGCCCAATTCACTGACACAGAACAATTGACGGACACAGAACAAACTTACTGACACAGAACAAGCTCACTGCCACAGCCCAAACTCACTGACACAGATCATACTCACTGACACAACCCAAACTCACTGAGACAGCCCATACTCACCGACACAGAACAAACTCACTGACACAAACCAACTCACCGACATGGCACAAGCTCACCGACACAGCCCAAACTCACTGACACAGCCCTACTCACTGACACAGAACAAACTCACTGACACAGCCCAGAGTCACTGACACAGCCTGAACTCACTGACACAGCCAAAACTCACTGACACAGAACAATCTCACTGAAAGAGCCCAAACTCACTGACACACAACAAACTCACTGACACAGAACAAACTCACTGACACAGCCCAACTCACCGACATGGCACAAACTCACCGAAACAGCCCAAACTCACTGACACAGCCCAACACACTGACACAGAACAAACTCACTGACACGGCCCAAACTCACGGAAATAGCCCAAACTCATGGAAACAGCCCAAACTAACGGTAAAACAGCCCAAACTAACGGAAACAGCCCAAACTCACTGACACAGCCCAAACTCACTGACACAGTCCAGCGCACTGACACAGAACAAACTCACTGACACAGCCCAACTCACTGACACAGCCCAAACTCATTGACACAGCCCAAACCCACTGACACAGCCCAAATGCACTGATACCGTGCAAATGCACTGACACCGCCCAAACACACTGACACAGAACAAACTCACTGACACAGCCCAAACTCACTAACACAGCCCAAACTCACTGACATAGCCCAACTCACTGACATAGCCCAAACTCACTGGAACAGCCCAAACTCACTGGAACAGCCCAAACTCACTGGCACAGCCCAAACTCACTGACACAGCCCAACTCACTGACACAGAAGAAACTCACTGACACAGCCGAAACTCATTGACACAGAACAAACTCACTGACACAACCCAGACTAACTGACACAGAACAAAATCACTGAAACAGCCCAAACTCAGTGACACAGCCCAAACTTACTGACACAGTCCAAACTCACTGACACACCCAAATCTCATTGGCACAGCCTAAAATCACTGACACAGCCCAAACTCACTGGCACAGTCCAAACTCACTGACACAGCCCAAACTCACTGACACAGAACAAACTCACTGACACAGACAAACTCACTGACACAGAAGAAACTCACTGACACAGCCCAAACTCATTGACACAGAACAAACTCACTGACCCAGCCCAGCGTCACTGACACAGCTCAAAATCACTGAAACAGCCCAATCTCACTGAGACAGTCAAACTCACGGACACAGCCCAAACTCACTGACACAGCCCAAACTCACTGACACAGAACAAACTCACTGACACAGCCCAACTCACCGACATGGCACAAACTCACCGACACAGCCCAAACTCACCGACACAGCCCAAACTCACTGACACAACCCAGACTAACTGACACAGAACAAAATCACTGAAACAGCCCAAACTCAGTGACACAGCCCAAACTCACTGACACAGTCCAAACTCACTGACACACCCAAATCTCATTGGCACAGCCTAAAATCACTGACACAGCCCAAACTCACTGGCACAGTCCAAACTCACTGACACAGCCCAAACTCACTGACACAGAACAAACTCACTGACACAGACAAACTCACTGACACAGAAGAAACTCACTGACACAGCCCAAACTCATTGACACAGAACAAACTCACTGACCCAGCCCAGCGTCACTGACACAGCTCAAAATCACTGAAACAGCCCAAACTCACTGAGACAGTCAAACTCACTGACACAGCCCAAACTCACTGACACAGCCCAAACTCACTGACACAGAACAAACTCACTGACACAGCCCAACTCACCGACATGGCACAAACTCACCGACACAGCCCAAACTCACTGACACAGCCCAACTCACTGACATAGCCCAAACTCACTGGAACAGCCCAAACTCACTGGCTCAGCCCAAACTCACTGACACAGCCCAACTCACTGACACAGAAGAAACTCACTGACACAGCCCAAACTCATTGACACGGAACAAACTCACTGACATAGCCCAACTCACTGACACAGAACAAACTCACTGACACAGCCCAAACTCAAAAACACTGAAGAAACTCACTGACACAGCCCAAACTCATTGACACAGAACAAACTCACTGACACAGCCCAGAGACACTGACACAGCCCAAACTCACTGAAACAGCCCAAACTCACTGACACAGAACAAACTCACTGACACATCCCGTACTCAATGACACAGCCCAAACTCACTGACACAGCCTGACTGACACAGAACAAACTCACTGACACAGCCCAAACTCACTGACACACAACAAACTCACTAACACATCACAAACTCACTGACACAGCCCAAGTCACTGACACAGAACAACTCACTGACACAGCCCAAACTCACTGGAACAGCACAAACTCACTGGAACAGCACAAACTCACTGACACAGCCCAACTCACTGACACAGAAGAAACTCACTGACACAGCCCAAACTCATTGACACGGAACAAACTCACTGACACAGCCCAACTCACTGACACAGAAGAAACTCACTGACACAGCCCAAACTCATTGACACGGAACAAACTCACTGACATAGCCCAACTCACTGACACAGAACAAACTCACTGACACAGCCCAAACTCAAAAACACTGAAGAAACTCACTGACACAGCCCAAACTCATTGACACAGAACAAACTCACTGACACAGCCCAGAGACACTGACACAGCCCAAACTCACTGAAACAGCCCAAACTGACTGACACAGAACAAACTCACTGACACATCCCGTACTCAATGACACAGCCCAAACTCACTGACACAGCCTGACTGACACAGAACAAACTCACTGACACAGCCCATACTCACTGACACACAACAAACTCACTAACACAACACAAACTCACTGACACAGCCCAAGTCACTGACACAGAACAACTCACTGACACAGCCCAAACTCACTGGAACAGTCCAAACTCACTGGAACAGCACAAACTCACTGGCACATCCCAAACTCACTGACACAGCACAAACTCACTGACACAGAAGAAACTCACTGACACAGCCCAACTCACTGACAGAGAAGAAACTCACTTACACAGCCCAAACTCATTGACACAGAAAAACTCAATGACACAGCCCAGACTAACTGACAGAGAACAAAATCACTGACACAGCCCAAACTCACTGACACAGCCCAAACTCAGTGACATAAACCAACTCACTGACAGAGAACAAACTCAATGACACAGGACAAACTCACTGACACAGAACAAACTCACTGACACAGCCCAAACTCACTGACACAGCCCAAACTCGCTGCCACAGCCCAAACTCACTGGCACAGCCCAAAGTACCTGACACAGCCCAAACTCACTGACACAGAACAAACTCACTGACACAGCCCAACTCACTGACACAGAAGAAATTCACTGACACAGACCAAATTCACTGACACAGCCCAACTCACTGACACAGAACAAACTCACTGACACAGAACAAACTCACTGACACAGAAGAAACTCACTGACACAGAACAAACTCACTGACACAGAACAAACTCACTGACACAGAACAAACACACTGACACAGAAGAAACTCACTGACACAGAACAAACTCACTGACACAGAACAAACTCACTGACACATCCCAAACTCATTGACACAGAACAAACTCACTGACACAGCCCAAACTCACTGACACATCCCAAACTCACTGACACAGAACAAACTCACTGAAACAGCCCAAACTCACTGACACAGCCCAAACTCACTAACCCAGCCCAGACTCATTAAGAAAGCACAAACTGACCGACACAACCCAAACTCACTGACACAGCCCAGACTCAGGGAGACAGCACAAACTCACAGAGAGCACAAACTCACTGACACAGCCTAACTTCACTAAGAATCCCCAAACTCAGCGAGAGAGCCCAAACTCACTGACACAACCTAAACTCACTGACACAGCCGAAACCAAATAACACAGCCCAAACTCACTGACATGGCCCAAACTCACTGACATGGTCCAAACTCACTGACACAGAACAAACTCACTGACACAGAACAAACTCACTGACACAGCCCAAACTCACTGACACAGAACAAACTCACTGACACGGCCAAAACTCACTGGCACAGCACATACTCACTGGCACAGCCCAAACTCACTGACACAGCCCAATATCGCTGACACGGTCCAAACTATCTGACACAGCCAAAACTCACTGGCATAGCCCAAAATCTCTGACACAGCCCAAACTCACTGGCACAGCCCAAACTCACTGGCACTGCCCAAACTCACTGACACAGACCAACTCACTGACACAGAAGAAACTCACTGACACAGCCCAAACTCATTGACACAGAACATACTCACTGACACAGCCCAGAGTCACTGACACAGCCCAAACTCAATGCAACAGCCCAAACTCACTGTCACGGAACAAAATCAGTGACACAGCCCAAACTCACTGACACAGCCCAAACCCACTAACACAGCCAAAGCTCACTGAAACACCCAAACTGACGGAAACAGCCCAAACTCACCGACACAGCCCAAACTCACCGACACAGCCGCAGGCTGACCGGAATAGCACAAACTCATTCAGAAACCACAAACTCACCGACACAGCCTAAACTCACTGGCACGGCCCAAACTCACTGGCACGGCCCAAACTCACTGGCACAGCCCAAACTCACTGGCACAGCCCAAACTCACTGACACGGCCCAAACTCACTGACACAGCCCAAACTCACTCACATAGCCCAAACTCACTGGCACAGCCCAAACTCACTGACACAGCTCAGCGCACTGACACAGAACAAACTCACTGACACAGCCCAGAGACACTGACACAGCCCAAACTCAATGAAACAGCCCAAACTCACTGACACAGAACAAACTCACTGACACATCCCGTACTCAATGACACAGCCCAAACTCACTGACACAGCCCAACACACTGACACAGAACAAACTCACTGACACGGCCCAAACTCACGGAAATAGCCCAAACTCATGGAAACAGCCCAAACTAACGGTAAAACAGCCCAAACTAACGGAAACAGCCCAAACTCACTGACACAGCCCAAACTCACTGACACAGTCCAGCGCACTGACACAGAACAAACTCACTGACACAGCCCAACTCACTGACACAGCCCAAACTCATTGACACAGCCCAAACCCACTGACACAGCCCAAATGCACTGATACCGTGCAAATGCACTGACACCGCCCAAACACACTGACACAGAACAAACTCACTGACACAGCCCAAACTCACTGACACAGCCCAAACTCACTGACATAGCGCAACTCACTGACACAGCCCAAACTCACTGGAACAGCCCAAACTCACTGGAACAGCCCAAACTCACTGGCACAGCCCAAACTCACTGACACAGCCCAACTCACTGACACAGAAGAAACTCACTGACACAGCCGAAACTCATTGACACAGAACAAACTCACTGACACAACCCAGACTAACTGACACAGAACAAAATCACTGAAACAGCCCAAACTCAGTGACACAGCCCAAACTCACTGACACAGTCCAAACTCACTGACACACCCAAATCTCATTGGCACAGCCTAAAATCACTGACACAGCCCAAACTCACTGGCACAGTCCAAACTCACTGACACAGCCCAAACTCACTGACACAGAACAAACTCACTGACACAGACAAACTCACTGACACAGAAGAAACTCACTGACACAGCCCAACTCACTGACACAGAAGAAACTCACTGACACAGCCCAAACTCATTGACACGGAACAAACTCACTGACATAGCCCAACTCACTGACACAGAACAAACTCACTGACACAGCCCAAACTCAAAAACACTGAAGAAACTCACTGACACAGCCCAAACTCATTGACACAGAACAAACTCACTGACACAGCCCAGAGACACTGACACAGCCCAAACTCACTGAAACAGCCCAAACTCACTGACACAGAACAAACTCACTGACACATCCCGTACTCAATGACACAGCCCAAACTCACTGACACAGCCTGACTGACACAGAACAAACTCACTGACACAGCCCAAACTCACTGACACACAACAAACTCACTAACACAACACAAACTCACTGACACAGCCCAAGTCACTGACACAGAACAACTCACTGACACAGCCCAAACTCACTGGAACAGTCCAAACTCACTGGAACAGCACAAACTCACTGGCACATCCCAAACTCACTGACACAGCACAAACTCACTGACACAGAACAAACTCACTGACACAGCCCAACTCACTGACAGAGAAGAAACTCACTTACACAGCCCAAACTCATTGACACAGAAAAACTCAATGACACAGCCCAGACTAACTGACAGAGAACAAAATCACTGACACAGCCCAAACTCACTGACACAGCCCAAACTCAGTGACATAAACCAACTCACTGACAGAGAACAAACTCAATGACACAGGACAAACTCACTGACACAGAACAAACTCACTGACACAGCCCAAACTCACTGACACAGCCCAAACTCGCTGCCACAGCCCAAACTCACTGGCACAGCCCAAAGTACCTGACACAGCCCAAACTCACTGACACAGAACAAACTCACTGACACAGCCCAACTCACTGACACAGACCAAATTCACTGACACAGAAGAAACTCACTGACACAGAACAAACTCACTGACACAGAACAAACTCACTGACACAGAAGAAACTCACTGACACAGAACAAACTCACGGACACAGAACAAACTCACTGACACAGAACAAACACACTGACACAGAAGAAACTCACTGACACAGAACAAACTCACTGACACAGAACAAACTCACTGACACATCCCAAACTCATTGACACAGAACAAACTCACTGACACAGCCCAAACTCACTGACACATCCCAAACTCACTGACACAGAACAAACTCACTGAAACAGCCCAAACTCACTGACACAGCCCAAACTCACTAACCCAGCCCAGACTCATTAAGAAAGCACAAACTGACCGACACAACCCAAACTCACTGACACAGCCCAGACTCAGGGAGACAGCACAAACTCACAGAGAGCACAAACTCACTGACACAGCCTAACTTCACTAAGAATCCCCAAACTCAGCGAGAGAGCCCAAACTCACTGACACAACCTAAACTCACTGACACAGCCGAAACCAAATAACACAGCCCAAACTCACTGACATGGCCCAAACTCACTGACATGGTCCAAACTCACTGACACAGAACAAACTCACTGACACAGAACAAACTCACTGACACAGCCCAAACTCACTGACACAGAACAAACTCACTGACACGGCCAAAACTCACTGGCACAGCACATACTCACTGGCACAGCCCAAACTCACTGACACAGCCCAATATCGCTGACACGGTCCAAACTATCTGACACAGCCAAAACTCACTGGCATAGCCCAAAATCTCTGACACAGCCCAAACTCACTGACACAGCCCGTACTCACTGACACAGCCCAACTGACTGACACAGAACAAAATCACTGACACAGCCCAGAGTCACTGACACAGATCAAACTCTCTGACACAACACAAACTCACTGACACAGCCCAAACTCACTGACACTGCCCAAACTCACTGACACAGAACAAACTCACTGACACGGCCCAAACTAACTAACACAGACGAAACTCACTGAAACAGCCCAAACTCACGGAAACAGCAAAAACTCACGGAAACAGACCAAACTCACTGAAATAGCCCAAACTCACTGACACAGACAAATCCCACTAACACCGGCAAAACTCACTGAAACAGCCCAAACTGACGGAAACATCCCAAACTCACCGACACAGCCCCAGACTGACCGGCTCAGCACAAACTCATTCAGAAACCACAAACGCACCTACAGAGCCCAAACTCACTGCCACAGCCCAAAATCACTGACACGGCCCAAACTCACTGACACAGCCCAACTCACTGACACAGAACAAACTCACTGACACGGCCCAAACTCACTAACGCAGCCAAAACTCACTGAAACAGCACAAACTCACGGAAATAGCCCAAACTCACAGAAACAGCCCAAACTCACGGAAACAGCCCAAACTCAGTGAGACAGCCGAAACTCACTGACACATCCCAAACACACTAACACAGCCAAAACTCACTGAAACAGCCCAAACTAAAGGAAACAGCAAAAACTCACTGGCACAGCCCAAACTCACTGGAACAGCCAAAACTCACTGACACAGCCCAAACGCACTGACACAGCCCAACCTCACTGACACAGCCCATACTCACGGAAATAGCCCAAACTCACGGAAACAGCCCAAACTCACAGAAACAGCCCAAACTCAAGGAAACAGCCCAAACTCACGGAAACAGCCCAAACTCACTGACACAGCCCAAACCCACTCACACAGCCAGAACTCACTGAAACAGCCCAAACTAAAGGAAACAGCCCAAACTCACTGGCACAGCCCAAACTCACTGACACAGCCCGAACTCACTGACATAGCCCAAACTCACCGACACAGAACAAACTCACTGACACAGACCAACTCACTGACACAGACGAAACTCACTGACACAGAACAAACTCACTGACACAGAACAAATTCACTGACACAGCCCAAACTCACTGACACAGCCCAAACTCACTGACACAGAATAAACTCACTGACACAGCCCAAACTCACTGACAGAACAAACTCACTGACACAGAACAAACTCACTGACACAGACCAACTCACCGACACGGCTCAAAATCACCGCCCCAGCCCAAACTCAATGACACAGCCCAACTCACTGACACAGCCCAAACTCACTGACACAGCACAAACTCACTGACACAGCCCAAACTCACTGACACAGCCCGTACTCACTGACACAGCCCAACTGACTGACACAGAACAAACTCACTGACACAGCCCAAACTCACTGACACAGCCCAAACTCACTGACACAGAATAAACTCACTGACACAGCCCAAACTCACTGACACAGAATAAACTCACTGACACAGAACAAACTCACTGACACAGACCAACTCACCGACACGACTCAAAATCACCGCCCCAGCCCAAACTCACTGACACAGCCCAACTCACTGACACAGCCCAAACTCACTGACACAGCACAAACTCACTGACACAGCCCAAACTCACTGACACAGCCCGTACTCACTGACACAGCCCAACTGACTGACACAGAACAAACTCACTGACACAGCCCAAACTCACTGACACAGCCCAAACTCACTGACACAGCCCAACTAACCGACACGGCACAAACTCACCGACACAGCCCAAACTCACTGACACAGCCCAACTAACTGACACAGCCCGACTGACTGACACAGAACAAACTCACTGACACAGCCCAAGCTCACTGACACAGCCCAAACTCACTGACACAGATCAAACACCCTGTCACAACCCAAACTCACTGAGACAGCCCAAACTCACTGACACAGAACAAACTCACTGACACAGCCCAACTCACCGACACGGCACAAACTCACCGACACAGCCCAAACTCACTGACACAGCACAACTCACTGACACAGAACAAACTCACTGACACGGCCCAAACTCACTAACACAGCCAAAACTCACTGAAACAGCCCAAACTCACGGAAATAGACCAAACTCACAGAAACAGCCCAAACTCATGGAAACAGCCCAAACTCAGTGAAACAGCCCAAACTCACTGACACAGCCCAAACCCACTAACACAGCCAAAACTCGCAGAAACAGCCCAAACTAAAGGAAACAGCCCAAACTCACTGGCACAGCCCAAACTCACTGACACGGCCCAAACTCACTGACACAGCCCAAACTCACTGGAACAGCCAAAACTCACTGACACAGCCCAGCGCACTGACACAGAACAAACTCACTGACACAGCCCAACTCACTGACACAGCCCAATCTCATTGACACAGCATAAACTCACTGACACAGCCCAAACGCACTGACACAGCCCAAACGCACTGACACAGCCCAAACTCACTGATACAGAACTAACTCACTGACACAGCCCAAACTCACTGACACAGCCCAACTCACTTACATAGCCCAACTCACTGACACAGCCCAAACTCACTGGAACAGCCCACACTCACTGGCACAGCCCAAACTCACTGACACAGCCCAATTCACTGACACAGAACAAACTCACAGACAAAGCCCAACTCACCGACACGGCACAAACTCAGCGACACAGCCCAAATTCACTGACACAGCCCAACTCACTGACACAGAACAAACTCACTGACACGGCCCAAACTCACGAACACAGCCGAAACTCACTGAAACAGCCCATACTCACGGAAATAGCCCAAACTCACGGAAACAGCCCAAACTCACGGAAACAGCCCAAACTCAAGGAAACAGCCCAAACTCAAGGAAACAGCCCAAACTCACGGAAACAGCCCAAACTCACTAACACAGCCCAAACCCACTCACACAGCCAGAACTCACTGAAACAGCCCAAACCAAAGGAAACAGCCCAAACTCACTGGCACAGCCCAAACTCACTGACACAGCCCGAACTCACTGACACAGCCCGAACTCACTGACATAGCCCAAACTCTCCGACACGGCCCAAACTCACTGACACAGAACAAACTCACTGACACAGACGAACTCACTGACACAGCCCAACTCACTTACATAACACAACTCACTGACACAGCCTAAACTCACTGGAACAACCCAAACTCACTGGCACAGCCCAAACTCACTGACACAGCCCAACTCACTGAAACAGAAGAAACTCACTGACACAGCCCAAACTCATTGACACAAAATAAACTCACTGACACAGCCCACACTAACTTACACAGAACAAAATCACTGACACAGCCCAAACTCAGTGACACAGCACAAACTCACTGACACAGCCAAAACTCATTGGCATAACCCAAAATCACTGACACAGCCCAAACTCACTGGCACAGCCCATACTCACTGACACAACCCAAACTCACTGACACAGAACAAACTCACTGACACAGACCAACTCACTGACACAGAAGAAAATCACTGACACAGAACAAACTCCCTGACACAGCCCAATTCACCGACATGGCACAAATTCACCGACACAGCCCAAACTCATTGACACAGCCCAACTCACTGACATATCCCAACTCACTGACACAACCCAAACTCACTGGAACAGCCCAAACTCACTGGCACAGCCCAAACTCACTGACACAGCCCAACTCACTGACACAGAAGAAACTCACTGGCACAGCCCAAACTCACTGACACAGAACAAACTCACTGAAACAGCCCAGACAAACTGACGCAGAACAAAATCACTGACACAGCCCAAACTCACTCACACAGCCCAAACTCACTGACAAAGAACAAACTCACTGTCACAGAACAAACTCACTTACACAGAACAAACTCACTGACACAAAAGAAACTCACTGACACAGCCAAAACTCATTGGCATAGCCCAAAATCACTGACACAGCCCAAACTCACTGGCACAGCCCAAACTCATTAACACAGCCGAAACTCATTGACACAGAACAAACTCACTGACACAGCCCAGAGTCACTGACACAACCCAAACTCACTGAAACAGCCCAAAATCACTGACACAGCCCAAACTCACTGGCACAGCCCAAACTCACTAACACAGCCGAAACTCATTGACACAGAACAAACTCACTGACACAGCCCAGAGTCACTGACACAGCCCAAACTGACTGAAACAGCCCAAACTCACTGACACAGAACAAACTCACTGGCACAGCCCAAACTCACTGACACAGCCCGTAATCACTGGCACAGCCCAAACTCACTGACACAGCTCCAACTCACTGACTCAGTCCAATTGACTGACACAGTACAAACTCACTGACACAGAACAAACTCACTGACACAGCCCAACTCACCGACATGGCACAAACTCACCGAAACAGCCCAAACTCACTGACACAGCCCAACACACTGACACAGAACAAACTCACTGACACGGCCCAAACTCACGGAAATAGCCCAAACTCATGGAAACAGCTCAAACTAACGGAAACAGCCAAAACTCACGGAAACAGCCCAAACTCAGTGAAACAGACCAAACTCACTGACACAGCCCAAACTCACTGACACAGAACAAACTCACTGACACAGCCGAACTCACCAACATGACACAAACTCACCGACACAGCCCAAACTCACTGACACAGCCCAACTCACTGACACAGAACAAACTCACTGACACAGCCCAAACTCACTAACACAGCCGAAACTCACTGAAACAGACCAAACTCACGGAAATAGCCCAAAGTCACAGAAACAGCCCAAACTCACGGAAACAGCCCAAACTCACGGAAACAGCCCAAACTCAGTGAAACAGCCCAAACTCACTGACACGGCCCAAACCCACTAACAGAGCCAAAACTCACTGAAACAGCCCAAACTGACGAAACAGCCCAAACTCATTGACACAGCCCAAACTCACTGACACAGCCCAAACGCACTGACATAGCACAAACGCACTGAAACAGCCCAACTCACTGGCACAGAAGAAACTCACTGACACAGCCCAAATTCATTGACACAGAACAAACTCACTGGCACAGCCCAGACTAACTGACACAGAACAAAATCACTGACATAGCCTAAACTCACTGACACAGCCCAAACTCACTGACAGAGCCCAAACTCACTGACACAGTCCAAACTCACTGACACAGCCAAAACTCAATGGCATAGCCCAAAATCACTGACACAGCCCAAACTCATTGACACAGAACAAACTCACTGACACAGCCCAGAGTAACTGACACAGCCCAAACTCACTGAAACAGCCCAAACTCAATGAAACAGAACACACTCACTGACACAGCCCAAACTCACTGATACAGCCCAAACTCACTGACGCAGCCCAAACTCACTGACGCAGCCCAACTGACTGACACAGAACAAACTCACTGACACAGAACAAACTCATTGACACAGCACAAACTCACTGACACAGCCCAAACTCACTGACACTGCCCAAACTCACTGACACTGCCCAGACTCACTGGCACAGAATAAACTCACCAACACAGCCCAAACTCACTGAGACAGCCCAACTCACTGACACAGCCCAACTCACTGACACAGCCCAACTCACTTACATAACCCAACTCACTGACACAGCCTAAACTCACTGGAACAACCCAAACTCCCTGGCACAGCCCAAACTCACTGACACAGCCCAACTCACTGAAACAGAAGAAACTCACTGACACAGCCCAAACTCATTGACACAAAATAAACTCACTGACACAGCCCACACTAACTTACACAGAACAAAATCACTGACACAGCCCAAACTCAGTGACACAGCACAAACTCACTGACACAGCCAAAACTCATTGGCATAACCCAAAATCACTGACACAGCCCAAACTCACTGGCACAGCCCATACTCACTGACACAACCCAAACTCACTGACACAGAACAAACTCACTGACACACAACAAACTCACTAACACAACACAAACTCACTGACACAGCCCAAGTCACTGACACAGAACAACTCACTGACACAGCCCAAACTCACTGGAACAGCACAAACTCACTGGAACAGCACAAACTCACTGACACAGCCCAACTCACTGACACAGAAGAAACTCACTGACACAGCCCAAACTCATTGACACGGAACAAACTCACTGACACAGCCCAACTCACTGACACAGAAGAAACTCACTGACACAGCCCAACCTCATTGACACGGAACAAACTCACTGACATAGCCCAACTCACTGACACAGAACAAACTCACTGACACAGCCCAAACTCAAAAACACTGAAGAAACTCACTGACACAGCCCAAACTCATTGACACAGAACAAACTCACTGACACAGCCCAGAGACACTGACACAGCCCAAACTCACTGAAACAGCCCAAACTCACTGACACAGAACAAACTCACTGACACATCCCGTACTCACTGACACAGCCCAAACTCACTGACACAGCCTGACTGACACAGAACAAACTCACTGACACAGCCCAAACTCACTGACACACAACAAACTCACTAACACAACACAAACTCACTGACACAGCCCAAGTCACTGACACAGAACAACTCACTGACACAGCCCAAACTCACTGGAACAGTCCAAACTCACTGGAACAGCACAAACTCACTGGCACATCCCAAACTCACTGACACAGCACAAACTCACTGACACAGAACAAACTCACTGACACAGCCCAACTCACTGACAGAGAAGAAACTCACTTACACAGCCCAAACTCATTGACACAGAAAAACTCAATGACACAGCCCAGACTAACTGACAGAGAACAAAATCACTGACACAGCCCAAACTCACTGACACAGCCCAAACTCAGTGACATAAACCAACTCACTGACAGAGAACAAACTCAATGACACAGGACAAACTCACTGACACAGAACAAACTCACTGACACAGCCCAAACTCACTGACACAGCCCAAACTCGCTGCCACAGCCCAAACTCACTGGCACAACCCAAAGTACCTGACACAGCCCAAACTCACTGACACAGAACAAACTCACTGACACAGCCCAACTCACTGACACAGAAGAAATTCACTGACACAGACCAAATTCACTGACACAGCCCAACTCACTGACACAGAACAAACTCACTGACACAGAACAAACTCACTGACACAGAAGAAACTCACTGACACAGAACAAACTCACTGACACAGAACAAACTCACTGACACAGAACAAACACACTGACACAGAAGAAACTCACTGACACAGAACAAACTCACTGACACAGAACAAACTCACTGACACATCCCAAACTCATTGACACAGAACAAACTCACTGACACAGCCCAAACTCACTGACACATCCCAAACTCACTGACACAGAACAAACTCACTGAAACAGCCCAAACTCACTGACACAGCCCAAACTCACTAACCCAGCCCAGACTCATTAAGAAAGCACAAACTGACCGACACAACCCAAACTCACTGACACAGCCCAGACTCAGGGAGACAGCACAAACTCACAGAGAGCACAAACTCACTGACACAGCCTAACTTCACTAAGAATCCCCAAACTCAGCGAGAGAGCCCAAACTCACTGACACAACCTAAACTCACTGACACAGCCGAAACCAAATAACACAGCCCAAACTCACTGACATGGCCCAAACTCACTGACATGGTCCAAACTCACTGACACAGAACAAACTCACTGACACAGAACAAACTCACTGACACAGCCCAAACTCACTGACACAGAACAAACTCACTGACACGGCCAAAACTCACTGGCACAGCACATACTCACTGGCACAGCCCAAACTCACTGACACAGCCCAATATCGCTGACACGGTCCAAACTATCTGACACAGCCAAAACTCACTGGCATAGCCCAAAATCTCTGACACAGCCCAAACTCACTGGCACAGCCCAAACTCACTGGCACTGCCCAAACTCACTGACACAGACCAACTCACTGACACAGAAGAAACTCACTGACACAGCCCAAACTCATTGACACAGAACATACTCACTGACACAGCCCAGAGTCACTGACACAGCCCAAACTCAATGCAACAGCCCAAACTCACTGTCACGGAACAAAATCAGTGACACAGCCCAAACTCACTGACACAGCCCAAACCCACTAACACAGCCAAAGCTCACTGAAACACCCCAAACTGACGGAAACAGCCCAAACTCACCGACACAGCCCAAACTCACCGACACAGCCCCAGACTGACCGGAATAGCACAAACTCATTCAGAAACCACAAACTCACCAACACAGCCTAAACTCACTGGCACGGCCCAAACTCACTGGCACGGCCCAAACTCACTGGCACAGCCCAAACTCACTGACACGGCCCAAACTCACTGACACAGCCCAAACTCACTCACATAGCCCAAACTCACTGGCACAGCCCAAACTCACTGACACAGCTCAGCGCACTGACACAGAACAAACTCACTGACACAGCCCAAACACACTGACAACGCCCAAATGCACTGGCACAAATCAAAGTCACTGACACAGCCCAACTCACTGACACAGCCCAAACTCACTGACACAGCCCAAACGCACTGACACATAACAAACTCACTGACACAGCATAAACTCACTGACACAGCCCAACTCACTGACACAGAACAACTCACTGACACAGCCCAAACTCACTGGAACAGCACAAACTCACTGGCACATCCCAAACTCACTGACACAGCACAAACTCACTGACACAGAACAAACTCACTGACACAGCCCAACTCAATGACACAGAAGAAACTCACTGACACAGCCCAAACTCATTGACACAGAAAAACTCACTGAAACACCCCAAACTGACGGAAACAGCCCAAACTCACCGACACAGCCTAAACTCACCGACACAGCCCCAGACTGACCGGAACCGCACAAACTCATTCAGAAACCACAAACTCACCGACACAGACTGAACTCACTGGCACGGCCCAAACTCACTGGCACAGCCCAAACTCACTGACACGGCCCAAACTCACTGACACGGCCCAAACTCACTCACACAGCCCAAACTCACTGGCACAGCCCAAACTCACTGACACAGCTCAGCGCACTGACACAGCCCAAACTCACTGACACAGCCCAGACTCACTGACACAGCCCAAACGGACTGACAACGCCCAAATGCAGTGGCACAAATCAAAGTCACTGACACAGCCCAACTCACTGACACAGCCCAAACTCACTGACACAGCCCAAACGCACTGACACGTAACAAACTCACTGACACAGCACAAACTCACTGACACAGCCCAACTCACTGACACAGAACAACTCACTGACACAGCCCAAACTCACTGGAACAGCACAAACTCACTGGCACATCCCAAACTCACTGACACAGCACAAACTCACTGACACAGAACAAACTCACTGACACAGCCCAACTCACTGACACAGAAGAAACTCACTGACACAGCCCAAACTCATTGACACAGAAAAACTCACTGACACAGCCCAGACTAACTGACAGAGAACAAAATCACTGACACAGCCCAAACTCACTGACACAGCCCAAACTCAGTGACATAAACCAACTCACTGACACAGAACAAACTCAATGACACAGGACAAACTCACTGACACAGAACAAACTCACTGACACAGAACAAACTCACTGACACAACCCAAACTCACTGACACAGCCCAAACTCACTGACACAGCCCAAACTCGCTGCCACAGCCCAAACTCACTGACACAGCCCAAACTCACTAACCCAGCCCAGACTCATTAAGAAAGCACAAACTGACCGACACAACCCAAACTCACTGACACAGCCCAGACTCAGTGAGACAGCACAAACTCACAGAGAGCACAAACTCACTGACACAGACTAACTTCATTAAGAATCCCCAAACTCAGCGAGAGAGCCCAAACTCACTGACACAGCCTAAACTCACTGACACAGCCGAAACCAAATAACACAGCCCAAACTCACTGACATGGCCGAAAATCACTTACATGGCCCAAACTCACTGACACAGACCAAACTCACTGACACAGAACAAACTCACTGACACAGAACAAACTCACTAACACAGCCCAAACTCACTGACACAGAACAAACTCACTGACACGGCCAAAACTCACTGGCACAGCACATACTCACTGGCACAGCCCAAACTCACTGACACAGCCCAATATCGCTGACACGGTCCAAACTCACTGACACAGCCAAAACTCACTGGCATAGCCCAAAATCTCTGACACAGCCCAAACTCACTGGCACAGCCCAAACTCACTGGCACTGCCCAAACTCACTGACACAGACCAACTCACTGACACAGAAGAAACTCACTGACACAGCCCAAACTCATTGACACAGAACAAACTCACTGACACAGCCCAGAGTCACTGACACAGCCCAAACTCAATGCAACAGCCCAAACTCACTGTCACGGAACAAAATCAGTGACACAGCCCAAACTCACTGACACAGCCCAAACCCACTAACACAGCCAAAACTCACTGAAACACCCCAAACTGACGGAAACAGCCCAAACTCACCGACACAGCCCAAACTCACCGACACAGCCCCAGACTGACCGGAACAGCAGAAACTCATTCAGAAACCACAAACTCACCGACACAGATTGAACTCACTGGCACGGCCCAAACTCACTGGCACAGCCCAAACTCACTGACACGGCCCAAACTCACTGACACGGCCCAAACTCACTCACACAGCCCAAACTCACTGGCACAGCCCAAACTCACTGACACAGCTCAGCGCACTGACACAGCCCAAACTCACTGACACAGCCCAGACTCACTGACAAAGCCCTAACGGACTGACAACGCCCAAATGCAGTGGCACAAATCAAAGTCACTGACACAGCCCAACTCACTGACACAGCCCAAACTCTCTGACACAGCCCAAACGCACTGACACGTAACAAACTCACTGACACAGCACAAACTCACTGACACAGCCCAAGTCACTGACACAGAACAACTCACTGACACAGCCCAAACTCACTGGAACAGCCCAAACTCACTGGAACAGCACAAACTCACTGGCACATCCCAAACTCACTGACACAGCACAAACTCACTGACACAGAAGAAACTCACTGACACAGCCCAGAGACACTGACACAGCCCAAACTCACTGAAACAGCCCAAACTCACTGACACAGAACAAACTCACTGACACAGAACAAACTCACTGACACATCCCGTACTCAATGACACAGCCCAAACTCACTGACACAGCCTGACTGACACAGAACAAACTCACTGACACAGCCCAAACTCACTGACACACAACAAACTCACTAACACAACACAAACTCACTGACACAGCCCAAACACACTGACACAGAACAAAATCACTGACACAGCCCAACTCACCGACACGGCACAAACTCAACAACACAGCCCAAACTCTCTGACACAGCCCAATTCACTGACACAGAACAATTGACGGACACAGAACAAACTTACTGACACAGAACAAGCTCACTGCCACAGCCCAAACTCACTGACACAGATCATACTCACTGACACAACCCAAACTCACTGAGACAGCCCATACTCACCGACACAGAACAAACTCACTGACACAAACCAACTCACCGACATGGCACAAGCTCACCGACACAGCCCAAACTCACTGACACAGCCCTACTCACTGACACAGAACAAACTCACTGACACAGCCCAGAGTCACTGACACAGCCTGAACTCACTGACACAGCCAAAACTCACTGACACAGAACAATCTCACTGAAAGAGCCCAAACTCACTGACACACAACAAACTCACTGACACAGAACAAACTCACTGACACAGCCCAACTCACCGACATGGCACAAACTCACCGAAACAGCCCAAACTCACTGACACAGCCCAACACACTGACACAGAACAAACTCACTGACACGGCCCAAACTCACGGAAATAGCCCAAACTCATGGAAACAGCCCAAACTAACGGTAAAACAGCCCAAACTAACGGAAACAGCCCAAACTCACTGACACAGCCCAAACTCACTGACACAGTCCAGCGCACTGACACAGAACAAACTCACTGACACAGCCCAACTCACTGACACAGCCCAAACTCATTGACACAGCCCAAACCCACTGACACAGCCCAAATGCACTGATACCGTGCAAATGCACTGACACCGCCCAAACACACTGACACAGAACAAACTCACTGACACAGCCCAAACTCACTAACACAGCCCAAACTCACTGACATAGCCCAACTCACTGACATAGCCCAAACTCACTGGAACAGCCCAAACTCACTGGAACAGCCCAAACTCACTGGCACAGCCCAAACTCACTGACACAGCCCAACTCACTGACACAGAAGAAACTCACTGACACAGCCGAAACTCATTGACACAGAACAAACTCACTGACACAACCCAGACTAACTGACACAGAACAAAATCACTGAAACAGCCCAAACTCAGTGACACAGCCCAAACTTACTGACACAGTCCAAACTCACTGACACACCCAAATCTCATTGGCACAGCCTAAAATCACTGACACAGCCCAAACTCACTGGCACAGTCCAAACTCACTGACACAGCCCAAACTCACTGACACAGAACAAACTCACTGACACAGACAAACTCACTGACACAGAAGAAACTCACTGACACAGCCCAAACTCATTGACACAGAACAAACTCACTGACCCAGCCCAGCGTCACTGACACAGCTCAAAATCACTGAAACAGCCCAATCTCACTGAGACAGTCAAACTCACGGACACAGCCCAAACTCACTGACACAGCCCAAACTCACTGACACAGAACAAACTCACTGACACAGCCCAACTCACCGACATGGCACAAACTCACCGACACAGCCCAAACTCACCGACACAGCCCAAACTCACTGACACAACCCAGACTAACTGACACAGAACAAAATCACTGAAACAGCCCAAACTCAGTGACACAGCCCAAACTCACTGACACAGTCCAAACTCACTGACACACCCAAATCTCATTGGCACAGCCTAAAATCACTGACACAGCCCAAACTCACTGGCACAGTCCAAACTCACTGACACAGCCCAAACTCACTGACACAGAACAAACTCACTGACACAGACAAACTCACTGACACAGAAGAAACTCACTGACACAGCCCAAACTCATTGACACAGAACAAACTCACTGACCCAGCCCAGCGTCACTGACACAGCTCAAAATCACTGAAACAGCCCAAACTCACTGAGACAGTCAAACTCACTGACACAGCCCAAACTCACTGACACAGCCCAAACTCACTGACACAGAACAAACTCACTGACACAGCCCAACTCACCGACATGGCACAAACTCACCGACACAGCCCAAACTCACTGACACAGCCCAACTCACTGACATAGCCCAAACTCACTGGAACAGCCCAAACTCACTGGCTCAGCCCAAACTCACTGACACAGCCCAACTCACTGACACAGAAGAAACTCACTGACACAGCCCAAACTCATTGACACGGAACAAACTCACTGACATAGCCCAACTCACTGACACAGAACAAACTCACTGACACAGCCCAAACTCAAAAACACTGAAGAAACTCACTGACACAGCCCAAACTCATTGACACAGAACAAACTCACTGACACAGCCCAGAGACACTGACACAGCCCAAACTCACTGAAACAGCCCAAACTCACTGACACAGAACAAACTCACTGACACATCCCGTACTCAATGACACAGCCCAAACTCACTGACACAGCCTGACTGACACAGAACAAACTCACTGACACAGCCCAAACTCACTGACACACAACAAACTCACTAACACATCACAAACTCACTGACACAGCCCAAGTCACTGACACAGAACAACTCACTGACACAGCCCAAACTCACTGGAACAGCACAAACTCACTGGAACAGCACAAACTCACTGACACAGCCCAACTCACTGACACAGAAGAAACTCACTGACACAGCCCAAACTCATTGACACGGAACAAACTCACTGACACAGCCCAACTCACTGACACAGAAGAAACTCACTGACACAGCCCAAACTCATTGACACGGAACAAACTCACTGACATAGCCCAACTCACTGACACAGAACAAACTCACTGACACAGCCCAAACTCAAAAACACTGAAGAAACTCACTGACACAGCCCAAACTCATTGACACAGAACAAACTCACTGACACAGCCCAGAGACACTGACACAGCCCAAACTCACTGAAACAGCCCAAACTGACTGACACAGAACAAACTCACTGACACATCCCGTACTCAATGACACAGCCCAAACTCACTGACACAGCCTGACTGACACAGAACAAACTCACTGACACAGCCCATACTCACTGACACACAACAAACTCACTAACACAACACAAACTCACTGACACAGCCCAAGTCACTGACACAGAACAACTCACTGACACAGCCCAAACTCACTGGAACAGTCCAAACTCACTGGAACAGCACAAACTCACTGGCACATCCCAAACTCACTGACACAGCACAAACTCACTGACACAGAAGAAACTCACTGACACAGCCCAACTCACTGACAGAGAAGAAACTCACTTACACAGCCCAAACTCATTGACACAGAAAAACTCAATGACACAGCCCAGACTAACTGACAGAGAACAAAATCACTGACACAGCCCAAACTCACTGACACAGCCCAAACTCAGTGACATAAACCAACTCACTGACAGAGAACAAACTCAATGACACAGGACAAACTCACTGACACAGAACAAACTCACTGACACAGCCCAAACTCACTGACACAGCCCAAACTCGCTGCCACAGCCCAAACTCACTGGCACAGCCCAAAGTACCTGACACAGCCCAAACTCACTGACACAGAACAAACTCACTGACACAGCCCAACTCACTGACACAGAAGAAATTCACTGACACAGACCAAATTCACTGACACAGCCCAACTCACTGACACAGAACAAACTCACTGACACAGAACAAACTCACTGACACAGAAGAAACTCACTGACACAGAACAAACTCACTGACACAGAACAAACTCACTGACACAGAACAAACACACTGACACAGAAGAAACTCACTGACACAGAACAAACTCACTGACACAGAACAAACTCACTGACACATCCCAAACTCATTGACACAGAACAAACTCACTGACACAGCCCAAACTCACTGACACATCCCAAACTCACTGACACAGAACAAACTCACTGAAACAGCCCAAACTCACTGACACAGCCCAAACTCACTAACCCAGCCCAGACTCATTAAGAAAGCACAAACTGACCGACACAACCCAAACTCACTGACACAGCCCAGACTCAGGGAGACAGCACAAACTCACAGAGAGCACAAACTCACTGACACAGCCTAACTTCACTAAGAATCCCCAAACTCAGCGAGAGAGCCCAAACTCACTGACACAACCTAAACTCACTGACACAGCCGAAACCAAATAACACAGCCCAAACTCACTGACATGGCCCAAACTCACTGACATGGTCCAAACTCACTGACACAGAACAAACTCACTGACACAGAACAAACTCACTGACACAGCCCAAACTCACTGACACAGAACAAACTCACTGACACGGCCAAAACTCACTGGCACAGCACATACTCACTGGCACAGCCCAAACTCACTGACACAGCCCAATATCGCTGACACGGTCCAAACTATCTGACACAGCCAAAACTCACTGGCATAGCCCAAAATCTCTGACACAGCCCAAACTCACTGGCACAGCCCAAACTCACTGGCACTGCCCAAACTCACTGACACAGACCAACTCACTGACACAGAAGAAACTCACTGACACAGCCCAAACTCATTGACACAGAACATACTCACTGACACAGCCCAGAGTCACTGACACAGCCCAAACTCAATGCAACAGCCCAAACTCACTGTCACGGAACAAAATCAGTGACACAGCCCAAACTCACTGACACAGCCCAAACCCACTAACACAGCCAAAGCTCACTGAAACACCCAAACTGACGGAAACAGCCCAAACTCACCGACACAGCCCAAACTCACCGACACAGCCGCAGGCTGACCGGAATAGCACAAACTCATTCAGAAACCACAAACTCACCGACACAGCCTAAACTCACTGGCACGGCCCAAACTCACTGGCACGGCCCAAACTCACTGGCACAGCCCAAACTCACTGACACGGCCCAAACTCACTGACACAGCCCAAACTCACTCACATAGCCCAAACTCACTGGCACAGCCCAAACTCACTGACACGGCCCAAACTCACTGACACAGCCCAAACTCACTCACATAGCCCAAACTCACTGGCACAGCCCAAACTCACTGACACAGCTCAGCGCACTGACACAGAACAAACTCACTGACACAGCCCAGAGACACTGACACAGCCCAAACTCAATGAAACAGCCCAAACTCACTGACACAGAACAAACTCACTGACACATCCCGTACTCAATGACACAGCCCAAACTCACTGACACAGCCCAACACACTGACACAGAACAAACTCACTGACACGGCCCAAACTCACGGAAATAGCCCAAACTCATGGAAACAGCCCAAACTAACGGTAAAACAGCCCAAACTAACGGAAACAGCCCAAACTCACTGACACAGCCCAAACTCACTGACACAGTCCAGCGCACTGACACAGAACAAACTCACTGACACAGCCCAACTCACTGACACAGCCCAAACTCATTGACACAGCCCAAACCCACTGACACAGCCCAAATGCACTGATACCGTGCAAATGCACTGACACCGCCCAAACACACTGACACAGAACAAACTCACTGACACAGCCCAAACTCACTGACACAGCCCAAACTCACTGACATAGCGCAACTCACTGACACAGCCCAAACTCACTGGAACAGCCCAAACTCACTGGAACAGCCCAAACTCACTGGCACAGCCCAAACTCACTGACACAGCCCAACTCACTGACACAGAAGAAACTCACTGACACAGCCGAAACTCATTGACACAGAACAAACTCACTGACACAACCCAGACTAACTGACACAGAACAAAATCACTGAAACAGCCCAAACTCAGTGACACAGCCCAAACTCACTGACACAGTCCAAACTCACTGACACACCCAAATCTCATTGGCACAGCCTAAAATCACTGACACAGCCCAAACTCACTGGCACAGTCCAAACTCACTGACACAGCCCAAACTCACTGACACAGAACAAACTCACTGACACAGACAAACTCACTGACACAGAAGAAACTCACTGACACAGCCCAACTCACTGACACAGAAGAAACTCACTGACACAGCCCAAACTCATTGACACGGAACAAACTCACTGACATAGCCCAACTCACTGACACAGAACAAACTCACTGACACAGCCCAAACTCAAAAACACTGAAGAAACTCACTGACACAGCCCAAACTCATTGACACAGAACAAACTCACTGACACAGCCCAGAGACACTGACACAGCCCAAACTCACTGAAACAGCCCAAACTCACTGACACAGAACAAACTCACTGACACATCCCGTACTCAATGACACAGCCCAAACTCACTGACACAGCCTGACTGACACAGAACAAACTCACTGACACAGCCCAAACTCACTGACACACAACAAACTCACTAACACAACACAAACTCACTGACACAGCCCAAGTCACTGACACAGAACAACTCACTGACACAGCCCAAACTCACTGGAACAGTCCAAACTCACTGGAACAGCACAAACTCACTGGCACATCCCAAACTCACTGACACAGCACAAACTCACTGACACAGAACAAACTCACTGACACAGCCCAACTCACTGACAGAGAAGAAACTCACTTACACAGCCCAAACTCATTGACACAGAAAAACTCAATGACACAGCCCAGACTAACTGACAGAGAACAAAATCACTGACACAGCCCAAACTCACTGACACAGCCCAAACTCAGTGACATAAACCAACTCACTGACAGAGAACAAACTCAATGACACAGGACAAACTCACTGACACAGAACAAACTCACTGACACAGCCCAAACTCACTGACACAGCCCAAACTCGCTGCCACAGCCCAAACTCACTGGCACAGCCCAAAGTACCTGACACAGCCCAAACTCACTGACACAGAACAAACTCACTGACACAGCCCAACTCACTGACACAGACCAAATTCACTGACACAGAAGAAACTCACTGACACAGAACAAACTCACTGACACAGAACAAACTCACTGACACAGAAGAAACTCACTGACACAGAACAAACTCACGGACACAGAACAAACTCACTGACACAGAACAAACACACTGACACAGAAGAAACTCACTGACACAGAACAAACTCACTGACACAGAACAAACTCACTGACACATCCCAAACTCATTGACACAGAACAAACTCACTGACACAGCCCAAACTCACTGACACATCCCAAACTCACTGACACAGAACAAACTCACTGAAACAGCCCAAACTCACTGACACAGCCCAAACTCACTAACCCAGCCCAGACTCATTAAGAAAGCACAAACTGACCGACACAACCCAAACTCACTGACACAGCCCAGACTCAGGGAGACAGCACAAACTCACAGAGAGCACAAACTCACTGACACAGCCTAACTTCACTAAGAATCCCCAAACTCAGCGAGAGAGCCCAAACTCACTGACACAACCTAAACTCACTGACACAGCCGAAACCAAATAACACAGCCCAAACTCACTGACATGGCCCAAACTCACTGACATGGTCCAAACTCACTGACACAGAACAAACTCACTGACACAGAACAAACTCACTGACACAGCCCAAACTCACTGACACAGAACAAACTCACTGACACGGCCAAAACTCACTGGCACAGCACATACTCACTGGCACAGCCCAAACTCACTGACACAGCCCAATATCGCTGACACGGTCCAAACTATCTGACACAGCCAAAACTCACTGGCATAGCCCAAAATCTCTGACACAGCCCAAACTCACTGACACAGCCCGTACTCACTGACACAGCCCAACTGACTGACACAGAACAAAATCACTGACACAGCCCAGAGTCACTGACACAGATCAAACTCTCTGACACAACACAAACTCACTGACACAGCCCAAACTCACTGACACTGCCCAAACTCACTGACACAGAACAAACTCACTGACACGGCCCAAACTAACTAACACAGACGAAACTCACTGAAACAGCCCAAACTCACGGAAACAGCAAAAACTCACGGAAACAGACCAAACTCACTGAAATAGCCCAAACTCACTGACACAGACAAATCCCACTAACACCGGCAAAACTCACTGAAACAGCCCAAACTGACGGAAACATCCCAAACTCACCGACACAGCCCCAGACTGACCGGCTCAGCACAAACTCATTCAGAAACCACAAACGCACCTACAGAGCCCAAACTCACTGCCACAGCCCAAAATCACTGACACGGCCCAAACTCACTGACACAGCCCAACTCACTGACACAGAACAAACTCACTGACACGGCCCAAACTCACTAACGCAGCCAAAACTCACTGAAACAGCACAAACTCACGGAAATAGCCCAAACTCACAGAAACAGCCCAAACTCACGGAAACAGCCCAAACTCAGTGAGACAGCCGAAACTCACTGACACATCCCAAACACACTAACACAGCCAAAACTCACTGAAACAGCCCAAACTAAAGGAAACAGCAAAAACTCACTGGCACAGCCCAAACTCACTGGAACAGCCAAAACTCACTGACACAGCCCAAACGCACTGACACAGCCCAACCTCACTGACACAGCCCATACTCACGGAAATAGCCCAAACTCACGGAAACAGCCCAAACTCACAGAAACAGCCCAAACTCAAGGAAACAGCCCAAACTCACGGAAACAGCCCAAACTCACTGACACAGCCCAAACCCACTCACACAGCCAGAACTCACTGAAACAGCCCAAACTAAAGGAAACAGCCCAAACTCACTGGCACAGCCCAAACTCACTGACACAGCCCGAACTCACTGACATAGCCCAAACTCACCGACACAGAACAAACTCACTGACACAGACCAACTCACTGACACAGACGAAACTCACTGACACAGAACAAACTCACTGACACAGAACAAATTCACTGACACAGCCCAAACTCACTGACACAGCCCAAACTCACTGACACAGAATAAACTCACTGACACAGCCCAAACTCACTGACAGAACAAACTCACTGACACAGAACAAACTCACTGACACAGACCAACTCACCGACACGGCTCAAAATCACCGCCCCAGCCCAAACTCAATGACACAGCCCAACTCACTGACACAGCCCAAACTCACTGACACAGCACAAACTCACTGACACAGCCCAAACTCACTGACACAGCCCGTACTCACTGACACAGCCCAACTGACTGACACAGAACAAACTCACTGACACAGCCCAAACTCACTGACACAGCCCAAACTCACTGACACAGAATAAACTCACTGACACAGCCCAAACTCACTGACACAGAATAAACTCACTGACACAGAACAAACTCACTGACACAGACCAACTCACCGACACGACTCAAAATCACCGCCCCAGCCCAAACTCACTGACACAGCCCAACTCACTGACACAGCCCAAACTCACTGACACAGCACAAACTCACTGACACAGCCCAAACTCACTGACACAGCCCGTACTCACTGACACAGCCCAACTGACTGACACAGAACAAACTCACTGACACAGCCCAAACTCACTGACACAGCCCAAACTCACTGACACAGCCCAACTAACCGACACGGCACAAACTCACCGACACAGCCCAAACTCACTGACACAGCCCAACTAACTGACACAGCCCGACTGACTGACACAGAACAAACTCACTGACACAGCCCAAGCTCACTGACACAGCCCAAACTCACTGACACAGATCAAACACCCTGTCACAACCCAAACTCACTGAGACAGCCCAAACTCACTGACACAGAACAAACTCACTGACACAGCCCAACTCACCGACACGGCACAAACTCACCGACACAGCCCAAACTCACTGACACAGCACAACTCACTGACACAGAACAAACTCACTGACACGGCCCAAACTCACTAACACAGCCAAAACTCACTGAAACAGCCCAAACTCACGGAAATAGACCAAACTCACAGAAACAGCCCAAACTCATGGAAACAGCCCAAACTCAGTGAAACAGCCCAAACTCACTGACACAGCCCAAACCCACTAACACAGCCAAAACTCGCAGAAACAGCCCAAACTAAAGGAAACAGCCCAAACTCACTGGCACAGCCCAAACTCACTGACACGGCCCAAACTCACTGACACAGCCCAAACTCACTGGAACAGCCAAAACTCACTGACACAGCCCAGCGCACTGACACAGAACAAACTCACTGACACAGCCCAACTCACTGACACAGCCCAATCTCATTGACACAGCATAAACTCACTGACACAGCCCAAACGCACTGACACAGCCCAAACGCACTGACACAGCCCAAACTCACTGATACAGAACTAACTCACTGACACAGCCCAAACTCACTGACACAGCCCAACTCACTTACATAGCCCAACTCACTGACACAGCCCAAACTCACTGGAACAGCCCACACTCACTGGCACAGCCCAAACTCACTGACACAGCCCAATTCACTGACACAGAACAAACTCACAGACAAAGCCCAACTCACCGACACGGCACAAACTCAGCGACACAGCCCAAATTCACTGACACAGCCCAACTCACTGACACAGAACAAACTCACTGACACGGCCCAAACTCACGAACACAGCCGAAACTCACTGAAACAGCCCATACTCACGGAAATAGCCCAAACTCACGGAAACAGCCCAAACTCACGGAAACAGCCCAAACTCAAGGAAACAGCCCAAACTCAAGGAAACAGCCCAAACTCACGGAAACAGCCCAAACTCACTAACACAGCCCAAACCCACTCACACAGCCAGAACTCACTGAAACAGCCCAAACCAAAGGAAACAGCCCAAACTCACTGGCACAGCCCAAACTCACTGACACAGCCCGAACTCACTGACACAGCCCGAACTCACTGACATAGCCCAAACTCTCCGACACGGCCCAAACTCACTGACACAGAACAAACTCACTGACACAGACGAACTCACTGACACAGCCCAACTCACTTACATAACACAACTCACTGACACAGCCTAAACTCACTGGAACAACCCAAACTCACTGGCACAGCCCAAACTCACTGACACAGCCCAACTCACTGAAACAGAAGAAACTCACTGACACAGCCCAAACTCATTGACACAAAATAAACTCACTGACACAGCCCACACTAACTTACACAGAACAAAATCACTGACACAGCCCAAACTCAGTGACACAGCACAAACTCACTGACACAGCCAAAACTCATTGGCATAACCCAAAATCACTGACACAGCCCAAACTCACTGGCACAGCCCATACTCACTGACACAACCCAAACTCACTGACACAGAACAAACTCACTGACACAGACCAACTCACTGACACAGAAGAAAATCACTGACACAGAACAAACTCCCTGACACAGCCCAATTCACCGACATGGCACAAATTCACCGACACAGCCCAAACTCATTGACACAGCCCAACTCACTGACATATCCCAACTCACTGACACAACCCAAACTCACTGGAACAGCCCAAACTCACTGGCACAGCCCAAACTCACTGACACAGCCCAACTCACTGACACAGAAGAAACTCACTGGCACAGCCCAAACTCACTGACACAGAACAAACTCACTGAAACAGCCCAGACAAACTGACGCAGAACAAAATCACTGACACAGCCCAAACTCACTCACACAGCCCAAACTCACTGACAAAGAACAAACTCACTGTCACAGAACAAACTCACTTACACAGAACAAACTCACTGACACAAAAGAAACTCACTGACACAGCCAAAACTCATTGGCATAGCCCAAAATCACTGACACAGCCCAAACTCACTGGCACAGCCCAAACTCATTAACACAGCCGAAACTCATTGACACAGAACAAACTCACTGACACAGCCCAGAGTCACTGACACAACCCAAACTCACTGAAACAGCCCAAAATCACTGACACAGCCCAAACTCACTGGCACAGCCCAAACTCACTAACACAGCCGAAACTCATTGACACAGAACAAACTCACTGACACAGCCCAGAGTCACTGACACAGCCCAAACTGACTGAAACAGCCCAAACTCACTGACACAGAACAAACTCACTGGCACAGCCCAAACTCACTGACACAGCCCGTAATCACTGGCACAGCCCAAACTCACTGACACAGCTCCAACTCACTGACTCAGTCCAATTGACTGACACAGTACAAACTCACTGACACAGAACAAACTCACTGACACAGCCCAACTCACCGACATGGCACAAACTCACCGAAACAGCCCAAACTCACTGACACAGCCCAACACACTGACACAGAACAAACTCACTGACACGGCCCAAACTCACGGAAATAGCCCAAACTCATGGAAACAGCTCAAACTAACGGAAACAGCCAAAACTCACGGAAACAGCCCAAACTCAGTGAAACAGACCAAACTCACTGACACAGCCCAAACTCACTGACACAGAACAAACTCACTGACACAGCCGAACTCACCAACATGACACAAACTCACCGACACAGCCCAAACTCACTGACACAGCCCAACTCACTGACACAGAACAAACTCACTGACACAGCCCAAACTCACTAACACAGCCGAAACTCACTGAAACAGACCAAACTCACGGAAATAGCCCAAAGTCACAGAAACAGCCCAAACTCACGGAAACAGCCCAAACTCACGGAAACAGCCCAAACTCAGTGAAACAGCCCAAACTCACTGACACGGCCCAAACCCACTAACAGAGCCAAAACTCACTGAAACAGCCCAAACTGACGAAACAGCCCAAACTCATTGACACAGCCCAAACTCACTGACACAGCCCAAACGCACTGACATAGCACAAACGCACTGAAACAGCCCAACTCACTGGCACAGAAGAAACTCACTGACACAGCCCAAATTCATTGACACAGAACAAACTCACTGGCACAGCCCAGACTAACTGACACAGAACAAAATCACTGACATAGCCTAAACTCACTGACACAGCCCAAACTCACTGACAGAGCCCAAACTCACTGACACAGTCCAAACTCACTGACACAGCCAAAACTCAATGGCATAGCCCAAAATCACTGACACAGCCCAAACTCATTGACACAGAACAAACTCACTGACACAGCCCAGAGTCACTGACACAGCCCAAACTCACTGAAACAGCCCAAACTCAATGAAACAGAACACACTCACTGACACAGCCCAAACTCACTGATACAGCCCAAACTCACTGACGCAGCCCAAACTCACTGACACAGCCCAACTGACTGACACAGAACAAACTCACTGACACAGAACAAACTCATTGACACAGCACAAACTCACTGACACAGCCCAAACTCACTGACACTGCCCAAACTCACTGACACTGCCCAGACTCACTGGCACAGAATAAACTCACCAACACAGCCCAAACTCACTGAGACAGCCCAACTCACTGACACAGCCCAACTCACTGACACAGCCCAACTCACTTACATAACCCAACTCACTGACACAGCCTAAACTCACTGGAACAACCCAAACTCCCTGGCACAGCCCAAACTCACTGACACAGCCCAACTCACTGAAACAGAAGAAACTCACTGACACAGCCCAAACTCATTGACACAAAATAAACTCACTGACACAGCCCACACTAACTTACACAGAACAAAATCACTGACACAGCCCAAACTCAGTGACACAGCACAAACTCACTGACACAGCCAAAACTCATTGGCATAACCCAAAATCACTGACACAGCCCAAACTCACTGGCACAGCCCATACTCACTGACACAACCCAAACTCATTGACACAGAACAAACTCACTGACACAGCCCAGAGTCACTGACACAGCCCAAACTGACTGAAACAGCCCAAACTCACTGACACAGAACAAACTCACTGGCACAGCCCAAACTCACTGACACAGCCCGTAATCACTGGCACAGCCCAAACTCACTGACACAGCTCCAACTCACTGACTCAGTCCAATTGACTGACACAGTACAAACTCACTGACACAGAACAAACTCACTGACACAGCACAAACTCACTGACACAGCACAAACTCACTAACACCGCCCAAACCTACTGACACAGTCCAAACTCACTGACACAGAACAAACTCACTGACACAACCCAACTCACTGACATGGCACAAAATCACCAACACAGCCGAAACTCACTGACACAGAACAAACTCACTGACACGGCCCAAACTCACTAACACAGCCGAAACTCACCGAAACAGCCCAAACTCACGGAAATTACCGAAACTCACGGAAACAGCCCAAACTAACGGAAACAGCCCAAACTCAGTAAAACAGCCCAAACTAACTGACACAGCCCATTCCCACTAACACAGCCAAAACTCATTGAAACAGCCCAAACTGACGAAACAGCCCAAACTCACCGACACAGCCCAAACACACCGACACAGCCCCAGACTGACCGCCACAGCAAAAACTCATTCAGAAACCACAAACTCACCGACACACCCCAAACTCACTGGCACAGCACAAACTCACTGACATGGCCAAAATTCACTGACACAGCCCAAACTCACTGGAACAGCCCAAACTCACGGAAACAGCCCAAGCTCAGTGAAACAGCCCAAACTCACTGACACAGCCCAAACCCACTAACACAGCCCAAACTCACCGACACAGCCCAAAATCACCCACACAGCCAAAACTCACTGGCACAGCCCAAACTTACTGACACGGCGCAAACTCACTGACACAGCCCAAACACACTGGAACTGCCCAAACTCATTGACACAGCCCAGCGCACTGAAACAGAACAAACTCACTGACACAGCCCAACTCACTGACACAGCCCAAACTCATTGACACAGCCCAAACTCACTGGCACAGCCCAAACTCACTGACACGGCGCAAACTCACTGACACAGCCCAAAATCACTGGAACAGCCCAAACTCACTGACACAGCCCAGCGCACTGACACAGAACAAACTCACTGACACAGAACAAACTCACTGACACAGCCAAAAATCACTGACACAACCCAAACTCACTGACACAGCTCAAAGTCAGTGACACAGCCCAACTGACTGACACAGAACAAACTCAATGAAAGAACAAACTCACTGACACAGCACAAACTCACTGACAAGGCGCAAACTCACTGACACAGAACAAACTCACTGACACAGCCCAAACTCACTGACAGAGCCCAACTCACTGACATAGCCCATCTCACTGACACAGCCCAAACTCACTGACACAGCCAAAACTCACTGACACAGCCCAAACTCACTGACGCAGCCCAAACTCACTGACATAGACCATCTCACTGACACAGAACAAACTCACTGACACAGAACAAACTCACTGAAACAGCCCAAAGTCACTGACAGAGGAGAAACTCACTGACACATCCCAAACTCACTGACACAGAACAACTCACTGACACAGAAGAAACTCACTGACACAGCCCAAACTCATTGACCCAGAACAAACTCACTGAAACAGCCCAGAGTGAATGACACTGCCCAAACTCACTGAAACAGCCCAACTCACTGACACATAAGAAACTCACTGACACAGCCCAAACTCATTGACACAGAACAAACTCACTGACACAGCCCAGACTAACTGACACAGAACAAAGTCACTGACACAGTCCAAACTCAGTGACACAGCACAAACTCACTGACACAGCCAAAACTCATTGGCATAGCCCAAACTCACTGACACAGCCCAAACTCACTGACACAGAACAAACTCACTGACACAGACCAACTCACTGACACAGAAGAAAATCACTGACACAGAAAAAACTCACTGACACAGCCCAATTCACCGACATGGCACAAACTCACCGACACGGCCCAAACTCATTGACACAGCCCAACTCACTGACACAGCCCAAACTCACTGGAACAGGCCAAACTGACTGGCACAGCCCAAACTCACTGACACAGAACAAACTCACTGACACAGCCCAGAGTCACTGATACAGCCCAAACTCACTGACACAGAACAAACTCACTGACACAGAACAAACTCACTGACACAGAACAACTCACTGACACAGAAGAAACTCACTGACACAGCCCAAACTCATTGACACAGAACAAACTCACTGACACAGCCCAGAGTGAATGACACTGCCCAAACTCACTGAAACAGCCCAACTCACTGACACATAAGAAACTCACTGACACAGCCCAAACTCATTGACACAGAACAAACTCACTGACACAGCCCAGACTAACTGACACAGAACAAAATCACTGACACAGTCCAAACTCAGTGACACAGCACAAACTCACTGACACAGCCAAAACTCATTGGCATAGCCCAAACTCACTGACACAGCCCAAACTCACTGACACAGATCAAACTCAATGACACAGACCAACTCACTGACACAGAAGAAAATCACTGACACAGAACAAACTCACTGACACAGCCCAATTCACCGACATGGCACAAACTCACCGACACGGCCCAAACTCATTGACACAGCCCAACTCACTGACACAGCGCAAACTCATTGGAACAGGCCAAACTCACTGGCACAGCCCAAACTCACTGACACAGCCCAACTCACTTACACAGAAGAAACTCACTGTCACAGCCCAAACTCACTGACACGGAACAAACTCACTGACACAGCCCAGGCTAACTGACACAGAACAAAATCACTGACACAGCACAAACTCACTGGCACAGCCCAAACTCACTGACACAGCCCAAACTCACTGACACAGCCCAACTCACTGACACAGACCAACTCACTGACACAGAAGAAAATCACTGACACAGAACAAACTCACTGACACAGCCCAATTCACCGACATGGCACAAACTCACCGACACGGCCCAAACTCATTGACGCAGCCCAAACTCACTGACACAGCCCAAACACATTGACACAGAATCAACTCACTGACACAGCCCAGAGTCACTGACACAGCCCAAACTCACTGAAACAGCCCAAACTCACTGACACAGAACAAACTCACTGACACAACCCAAACTCACTGACACAGCCCGTACTCACTGACACAGCCCAAACTCACTGACACAGCCCAACTCACTGACACAGAACAAACTCACTGACACAGCCCAAACTCACTGACATAGCCCGTACTCACCGATACAGCCCAAAATCACCGACACAGCCCCAGACTGACCGGCTCAGCACAAACTCATTCAGAAACCACAAACTCACCTACAGAGCCCAAACTCACTGCCACAGCCCAAAATCACTGACACGGCCCAAACTCACTGACAAAGCCCAGCGCACTGACACAGAACAAACTCACTGACACAGCACAACTCACTGGCACAGCCCAAACGCACTGACACAGCCCAAAGGCACTGACACAGAACAAACTCACTGACACAGCCCAACTCACTGACACAGCCCAAACTCACTGACACAGTCCAAACTCACTGACACAGCCCGTACTCACTGACACAGCCCAACTGACTGACACAGAACAAACTCACTGACACAGCCCAAACTCACTGACACAGAACAAACTCACTGACACAGCCCAACTCACTGACACAGCCCAAACTCATTGACACCGCCCAAACTCACTGACAAAGCCCAAACGCACTGACACAGAACAAACTCACTGACACAGCCCAAACTCACTGACACAGCCCAAACTCTCTGACACAGCCCAACTCACTGACACAGAAGAAACTCACCGGCACAGTCCAAACTCATTGACACGGACCAAACTCACTGACACAGCCCAATTCACCGACATGGCACAAACTCACCGACACAGCCCAAACTCATTGACACAGCCCAACTCACTGACATATCCCAACTCACTGACACAACCCAAACTCACTGGAACAGCCCAAACTCACTGGCACAGCCCAAACTCACTGACACAGCCCAACTCACTGACACAGAAGAAACTCACTGTCACAGCCCAAACTCATTGACACGGAACAAACTCACTGACACAGCCCAGACTAACTGACACAGAACAAAATCACTGACACAGCACAAACGCACTGACACAGCCCAAACTCACTGACACAGCCCAAACTCACTGACATAGCCCAACTCACTGACACAGAACAAACTCACTGACACAGAACAAACTCACTGACACAGCCCAAACTCACTGACACAGCACAAACTCACTGACACAGCCCAAACTCACTGACACAGCCCAAACACACTGACACAGAATCAACTCACTGACACAGCCCAGAGTCACTGACACAGCCCAAACTCACTGAAACAGCCCAAAGTCACTGACACAGAACAAACTCACTGACACAGCCCAAACTCACTGACACAGCCCAAACACACTGGCACAGAACAAAATCACTGACACAGCCCAACTCACCGACACGGCACAAAATCACCGACATAGCCCAAACTCTCTGACACAGCCCAACTCACTGACACAGCCCAACTGACTGACACAGAACAAACTCACTGACACAGAACAAGCTCACTGCCACAACCCAAACTCACTGACACAGATCAAACTCACTGACACAACCCAAACTCACTGACACAGCCCAAACTCACCGACACAGAACAAACATACTGACAATGCCCAACTGAACCGACACGATACAAATTCACCGACACAGCCAAAACTCACTGACTCAGCCCAAATCACTGACACAGAACAAACTCACTGACGCGGCCCAAACTCACTAACATAGCCGAGACTCACTGAAACAGCCCAAACTCACGGAAATAGCCCAAACTCAAGGAAACAGCCCAAACTAATGGAATCAGCCCAAACTCACTGGCACAGCCCAAACTCACTGACACAGCCCAAACTCACTGACACAGCCCAAACTCATTGACACGGAACAAACTCACTGACATAGCCCAACTCACTGACACAGAACAAACTCACTGACACAGCCCAAACTCAAAAACACTGAAGAAACTCACTGACACAGCCCAAACTCATTGACACAGAACAAACTCACTGACACAGCCCAGAGACACTGACACAGCCCAAACTCACTGAAACAGCCCAAACTCACTGACACAGAACAAACTCACTGACACATCCCGTACTCAATGACACAGCCCAAACTCACTGACACAGCCCAACACACTGACACAGAACAAACTCACTGACACGGCCCAAACTCACGGAAATAGCCCAAACTCATGGAAACAGCCCAAACTAACGGTAAAACAGCCCAAACTAACGGAAACAGCCCAAACTCACTGACACAGCCCAAACTCACTGACACAGTCCAGCGCACTGACACAGAACAAACTCACTGACACAGCCCAACTCACTGACACAGCCCAAACTCATTGACACAGCCCAAACCCACTGACACAGCCCAAATGCACTGATACCGTGCAAATGCACTGACACCGCCCAAACACACTGACACAGAACAAACTCACTGACACAGCCCAAACTCACTGACACAGCCCAAACTCACTGACATAGCGCAACTCACTGACACAGCCCAAACTCACTGGAACAGCCCAAACTCACTGGAACAGCCCAAACTCACTGGCACAGCCCAACTCACTGACACAGAAGAAACTCACTGACACAGACAAACTCACTGACACAGAAGAAACTCACTGACACAGCCCAACTCACTGACACAGAAGAAACTCACTGACACAGCCGAAACTCATTGACACAGAACAAACTCACTGACACAACCCAGACTAACTGACACAGAACAAAATCACTGAAACAGCCCAAACTCAGTGACACAGCCCAAACTCACTGACACAGTCCAAACTCACTGACACACCCAAATCTCATTGGCACAGCCTAAAATCACTGACACAGCACAAACTCACTGGCACAGTCCAAACTCACTGACACAGCCCAAACTCACTGACACAGAACAAACTCACTGACACAGACAAACTCACTGACACAGAAGAAACTCACTGACACAGCCCAACTCACTGACACAGAAGAAACTCACTGACACAGCCCAAACTCATTGACACGGAACAAACTCACTGACATAGCCCAACTCACTGACACAGAACAAACTCACTGACACAGCCCAAACTCAAAAACACTGAAGAAACTCACTGACACAGCCCAAACTCATTGACACAGAACAAACTCACTGACACAGCCCAGAGACACTGACACAGCCCAAACTCACTGAAACAGCCCAAACTCACTGACACAGAACAAACTCACTGACACATCCCGTACTCAATGACACAGCCCAAACTCACTGACACAGCCTGACTGACACAGAACAAACTCACTGACACAGCCCAAACTCACTGACACACAACAAACTCACTAACACAACACAAACTCACTGACACAGCCCAAGTCACTGACACAGAACAACTCACTGACACAGCCCAAACTCACTGGAACAGTCCAAACTCACTGGAACAGCACAAACTCACTGGCACATCCCAAACTCACTGACACAGCACAAACTCACTGACACAGAACAAACTCACTGACACAGCCCAACTCACTGACAGAGAAGAAACTCACTTACACAGCCCAAACTCATTGACACAGAAAAACTCAATGACACAGCCCAGACTAACTGACAGAGAACAAAATCACTGACACAGCCCAAACTCACTGACACAGCCCAAACTCAGTGACATAAACCAACTCACTGACAGAGAACAAACTCAATGACACAGGACAAACTCACTGACACAGAACAAACTCACTGACACAGCCCAAACTCACTGACACAGCCCAAACTCGCTGCCACAGCCCAAACTCACTGGCACAGCCCAAAGTACCTGACACAGCCCAAACTCACTGACACAGAACAAACTCACTGACACAGCCCAACTCACTGACACAGACCAAATTCACTGACACAGAAGAAACTCACTGACACAGAACAAACTCACTGACACAGAACAAACTCACTGACACAGAAGAAACTCACTGACACAGAACAAACTCACGGACACAGAACAAACTCACTGACACAGAACAAACACACTGACACAGAAGAAACTCACTGACACAGAACAAACTCACTGACACAGAACAAACTCACTGACACATCCCAAACTCATTGACACAGAACAAACTCACTGACACAGCCCAAACTCACTGACACATCCCAAACTCACTGACACAGAACAAACTCACTGAAACAGCCCAAACTCACTGACACAGCCCAAACTCACTAACCCAGCCCAGACTCATTAAGAAAGCACAAACTGACCGACACAACCCAAACTCACTGACACAGCCCAGACTCAGGGAGACAGCACAAACTCACAGAGAGCACAAACTCACTGACACAGCCTAACTTCACTAAGAATCCCCAAACTCAGCGAGAGAGCCCAAACTCACTGACACAACCTAAACTCACTGACACAGCCGAAACCAAATAACACAGCCCAAACTCACTGACATGGCCCAAACTCACTGACATGGTCCAAACTCACTGACACAGAACAAACTCACTGACACAGAACAAACTCACTGACACAGCCCAAACTCACTGACACAGAACAAACTCACTGACACGGCCAAAACTCACTGGCACAGCACATACTCACTGGCACAGCCCAAACTCACTGACACAGCCCAATATCGCTGACACGGTCCAAACTATCTGACACAGCCAAAACTCACTGGCATAGCCCAAAATCTCTGACACAGCCCAAACTCACTGACACAGCCCGTACTCACTGACACAGCCCAACTGACTGACACAGAACAAAATCACTGACACAGCCCAGAGTCACTGACACAGATCAAACTCTCTGACACAACACAAACTCACTGACACAGCCCAAACTCACTGACACTGCCCAAACTCACTGACACAGAACAAACTCACTGACACGGCCCAAACTAACTAACACAGACGAAACTCACTGAAACAGCACAAACTCACGGAAACAGCAAAAACTCACGGAAACAGACCAAACTCACTGAAATAGCCCAAACTCACTGACACAGACAAATCCCACTAACACCGGCAAAACTCACTGAAACAGCCCAAACTGACGGAAACATCCCAAACTCACCGACACAGCCCCAGACTGACCGGCTCAGCACAAACTCATTCAGAAACCACAAACGCACCTACAGAGCCCAAACTCACTGCCACAGCCCAAAATCACTGACACGGCCCAAACTCACTGACACAGCCCAACTCACTGACACAGAACAAACTCACTGACACGGCCCAAACTCACTAACGCAGCCAAAACTCACTGAAACAGCACAAACTCACGGAAATAGCCCAAACTCGCAGAAACAGCCCAAACTCACGGAAACAGCCCAAACTCAGTGAGACAGCCGAAACTCACTGACACATCCCAAACACACTAACACAGCCAAAACTCACTGAAACAGCCCAAACTAAAGGAAACAGCAAAAACTCACTGGCACAGCCCAAACTCACTGGAACAGCCAAAACTCACTGACACAGCCCAAACGCACTGACACAGCCCAACCTCACTGACACAGCCCATACTCACGGAAATAGCCCAAACTCACGGAAACAGCCCAAACTCACGGAAACAGCCCAAACTCAAGGAAACAGCCCAAACTCACGGAAACAGCCCAAACTCACTGACACAGCCCAAACCCACTCACACAGCCAGAACTCACTGAAACAGCCCAAACTAAAGGAAACAGCCCAAACTCACTGGCACAGCCCAAACTCACTGACACAGCCCGAACTCACTGACATAGCCCAAACTCACCGACACAGAACAAACTCACTGACACAGACCAACTCACTGACACAGACGAAACTCACTGACACAGAACAAACTCACTGACACAGAACAAATTCACTGACACAGCCCAAACTCACTGACACAGCCCAAACTCACTGACACAGAATAAACTCACTGACACAGCCCAAACTCACTGACAGAACAAACTCACTGACACAGAACAAACTCACTGACACAGACCAACTCACCGACACGGCTCAAAATCACCGCCCCAGCCCAAACTCAATGACACAGCCCAACTCACTGACACAGCCCAAACTCACTGACACAGCACAAACTCACTGACACAGCCCAAACTCACTGACACAGCCCGTACTCACTGACACAGCCCAACTGACTGACACAGAACAAACTCACTGACACAGCCCAAACTCACTGACACAGCCCAAACTCACTGACACAGAATAAACTCACTGACACAGCCCAAACTCACTGACACAGAATAAACTCACTGACACAGAACAAACTCACTGACACAGACCAACTCACCGACACGGCTCAAAATCACCGCCCCAGCCCAAACTCACTGACACAGCCCAACTCACTGACACAGCCCAAACTCACTGACACAGCACAAACTCACTGACACAGCCCAAACTCACTGACACAGCCCGTACTCACTGACACAGCCCAACTGACTGACACAGAACAAACTCACTGACACAGCCCAAACTCACTGACACAGCCCAAACTCACTGACACAGCCCAACTAACCGACACGGCACAAACTCACCGACACAGCCCAAACTCACTGACACAGCCCAACTAACTGACACAGCCCAACTGACTGACACAGAACAAACTCACTGACACAGCCCAAGCTCACTGACACAGCCCAAACTCACTGACACAGATCAAACACCCTGTCACAACCCAAACTCACTGAGACAGCCCAAACTCACTGACACAGAACAAACTCACTGACACAGCCCAACTCACCGACACGGCACAAACTCACCGACACAGCCCAAACTCACTGACACAGCACAACTCACTGACACAGAACAAACTCACTGACACGGCCCAAACTGACTGGCACAGCCCAAACTCACTGACACAGAACAAACTCACTGACACAGCCCAGAGTCACTGATACAGCCCAAACTCACTGACACAGAACAAACTCACTGACACAGAACAAACTCACTGACACAGAACAACTCACTGACACAGAAGAAACTCACTGACACAGCCCAAACTCATTGACACAGAACAAACTCACTGACACAGCCCAGAGTGAATGACACTGCCCAAACTCACTGAAACAGCCCAACTCACTGACACATAAGAAACTCACTGACACAGCCCAAACTCATTGACACAGAACAAACTCACTGACACAGCCCAGACTAACTGACACAGAACAAAATCACTGACACAGTCCAAACTCAGTGACACAGCACAAACTCACTGACACAGCCAAAACTCATTGGCATAGCCCAAACTCACTGACACAGCCCAAACTCACTGACACAGATCAAACTCAATGACACAGACCAACTCACTGACACAGAAGAAAATCACTGACACAGAACAAACTCACTGACACAGCCCAATTCACCGACATGGCACAAACTCACCGACACGGCCCAAACTCATTGACACAGCCCAACTCACTGACACAGCGCAAACTCATTGGAACAGGCCAAACTCACTGGCACAGCCCAAACTCACTGACACAGCCCAACTCACTTACACAGAAGAAACTCACTGTCACAGCCCAAACTCACTGACACGGAACAAACTCACTGACACAGCCCAGGCTAACTGACACAGAACAAAATCACTGACACAGCACAAACTCACTGGCACAGCCCAAACTCACTGACACAGCCCAAACTCACTGACACAGCCCAACTCACTGACACAGACCAACTCACTGACACAGAAGAAAATCACTGACACAGAACAAACTCACTGACACAGCCCAATTCACCGACATGGCACAAACTCACCGACACGGCCCAAACTCATTGACGCAGCCCAAACTCACTGACACAGCCCAAACACATTGACACAGAATCAACTCACTGACACAGCCCAGAGTCACTGACACAGCCCAAACTCACTGAAACAGCCCAAACTCACTGACACAGAACAAACTCACTGACACAACCCAAACTCACTGACACAGCCCGTACTCACTGACACAGCCCAAACTCACTGACACAGCCCAACTCACTGACACAGAACAAACTCACTGACACAGCCCAAACTCACTGACATAGCCCGTACTCACCGACACAGCCCAAAATCACCGACACAGCCCCAGACTGACCGGCTCAGCACAAACTCATTCAGAAACCACAAACTCACCTACAGAGCCCAAACTCACTGCCACAGCCCAAAATCACTGACACGGCCCAAACTCACTGACAAAGCCCAGCGCACTGACACAGAACAAACTCACTGACACAGCACAACTCACTGGCACAGCCCAAACTCACTGACACAGCCCAAAGGCACTGACACAGAACAAACTCACTGACACAGCCCAACTCACTGACACAGCCCAAACTCACTGACACAGTCCAAACTCACTGACACAGCCCGTACTCACTGACACAGCCCAACTGACTGACACAGAACAAACTCACTGACACAGCCCAAACTCACTGACACAGAACAAACTCACTGACACAGCCCAACTCACTGACACAGCCCAAACTCATTGACACCGCCCAAACTCACTGACAAAGCCCAAACGCACTGACACAGAACAAACTCACTGACACAGCCCAAACTCACTGACACAGCCCAAACTCTCTGACACAGCCCAACTCACTGACACAGAAGAAACTCACCGGCACAGTCCAAACTCATTGACACGGACCAAACTCACTGACACAGCCCAATTCACCGACATGGCACAAACTCACCGACACAGCCCAAACTCATTGACACAGCCCAACTCACTGACATATCCCAACTCACTGACACAACCCAAACTCACTGGAACAGCCCAAACTCACTGGCACAGCCCAAACTCACTGACACAGCCCAACTCACTGACACAGAAGAAACTCACTGTCACAGCCCAAACTCATTGACACGGAACAAACTCACTGACACAGCCCAGACTAACTGACACAGAACAAAATCACTGACACAGCACAAACGCACTGACACAGCCCAAACTCACTGACACAGCCTAAACTCACTGACATAGCCCAACTCACTGACACAGAACAAACTCACTGACACAGAACAAACTCACTGACACAGCCCAAACTCACTGACACAGCACAAACTCACTGACACAGCCCAAACTCACTGACACAGCCCAAACACACTGACACAGAATCAACTCACTGACACAGCCCAGAGTCACTGACACAGCCCAAACTCACTGAAACAGCCCAAAGTCACTGACACAGAACAAACTCACTGACACAGCCCAAACTCACTGACACAGCCCAAACACACTGGCACAGAACAAAATCACTGACACAGCCCAACTCACCGACACGGCACAAAATCACCGACATAGCCCAAACTCTCTGACACAGCCCAACTCACTGACACAGCCCAACTGACTGACACAGAACAAACTCACTGACACAGAACAAGCTCACTGCCACAACCCAAACTCACTGACACAGATCAAACTCACTGACACAACCCAAACTCACTGACACAGCCCAAACTCACCGACACAGAACAAACATACTGACAATGCCCAACTGAACCGACACGATACAAATTCACCGACACAGCCAAAACTCACTGACTCAGCCCAAATCACTGACACAGAACAAACTCACTGACGCGGCCCAAACTCACTAACATAGCCGAGACTCACTGAAACAGCCCAAACTCACGGAAATAGCCCAAACTCAAGGAAACAGCCCAAACTAATGGAATCAGCCCAAACTCACTGGCACAGCCCAAACTCACTGACACAGCCCAAACTCACTGAAACGGCCCAAACTCACTGACACGGCCCAAACTCACTGACACGGCCCAAACTCACTGGAACGGCCCAAACTCACTGACACAGCCCAAACGCACTGACACAGCCCAAACGCACTGATACAGCCCAAACGCACTGACACAGAACAAATTCACTCACACAGCCCAAACTCACTGACACAGCCCAACTCACTTACATAGCCCAAACTCAATGACGCAGCCCAAACTCACTGACACAGAAGAAACTCACTGTCACAGCCCAAACTCATTGACACGGAACAAACTCACTGACACAGCCCAGACTAACTGACACAGAACAAAATCACTGACACAGCACAAACGCACTGACACAGCCCAAACTCACTGACACAGCCCAAACTCACTGACATAGCCCAACTGACTGGCACAGAACAAACTCACTGACACAGCCCAAACTCACTGACACAGCCCAAACTCACTGACACAGCCCAAACACACTGACACAGAATCAACTCACTGACACAGCCCAGAGTCACTGACACAGCCCAAACTCACTGAAACAGCCCAAACTCACTGACACAGACCAATCCCACTAACACCGGCAAAACTCACTGAAACAGCCCAAACTGACGGAAACATCCCAAACTCACCGACACAGCCCCAGACTGACCGGCTCAGCACAAACTCATTCAGAAACCACAAACTCACCTACAGAGCCCAAACTCACTGCCACAGCCCAAAATCACTGACACGGCCCAAACTCACTGAAAAAGCCCAAACTCACTGGCACAGCCCAAACTCACTGACACAGCCCAGCGCACTGACACAGAACAAACTCACTGACACAGCACAACTCACTGGCACAGCCCAAACGCACTGACACAGCCCAAACGCACTGACACAGAACAAACTCACTGACACAGCCCAACTCACTGACACAGCCCAAACTCACTGACACAGCCCAAACTCACTGACACAGCCCGTACTCACTGACACAGCCCAACTGACTGACACAGAACAAACTCACTGACACAGCCCAAACTCACTGACACAGAACAAACTCTCTGACACAGCCAAACTCACTGACACAGCCCAAACTCATTGACATCGCCCAAACTCACTGACAAAGCCCAAACGCACAGACATAGCCCAAACGCACTGACACAGAACAAACTCACTGACACAGCCCAAACTCACTGACACAGCCCAAACTCACTGACACAGCCCAACTCACTGACACAGCCGAAACTCACTGACACAGGCCAAACTCACTGGAAAAGCCCAAATTCAATAGGACAGCCCAAAGTCACTGACACAGCCCAACTCACTGACACAGAAGAAACTCAACGGCACAGTCCAAACTCATTGACACGGACCAAACTCACTGACAGCCCAGACAAACTGACACACAACAAAATCACTGACACAGCCCAAAGTCACTGACACAGCCCAAACTCACTGACATAGCCCAACTCACTGACAAAGAACAAACTCACTGAAAAAGCCCAAACTCACTGCAACAGCCCAAACTCACTGACACAGAACAAACTCACTGACACAGCCCAAACTCACTGACACAGCCCAAACTCACTGACACAGCCCGTACTCACTGACACAGCCCAACTGACTGACACAGAACAAAATCACTGACACAGCCCAAACTCACTGACACTGCCCAAACTCACTGACACAGAACAAACTCACTGACACGGCCCAAACTAACTAACACAGACGAAACTCACTGAAACAGCACAAACTCACGGAAACAGCAAAAACTCACGGAAACAGACCAAACTCACTGAAATAGCCCAAACTCACTGACACAGACAAATCCCACTAACACCGGCAAAACTCACTGAAACAGCCCAAACTGACGGAAACATCCCAAACTCACCGACACAGCCCCAGACTGACCGGCTCAGCACAAACTCATTCAGAAACCACAAACTCACCTACAGAGACCAAACTCACTGCCACAGCCCAAAATCACTGACACGGCCCAAACTCACTGACAAAGCCCAAACTCACTGGCACAGCCTAAACTCACTGACACAGAACAAACTCACTGACACAGAACAAATTCACTGACACAGCCCAAACTCACTGACACAGCCCAAACTCACTGACACAGAATAAACTCACTGACATAGCCCAAACTCACTGACAGAACAAACTCACTGACAAAGAACAAACTCACTGACACAGACCAACTCACCGACACGGCTCAAAATCACCGCCCCAGCCCAAACTCACTGACACAGCCCAACTCACTGACACAGCCCAAACTCACTGACACAGCACAAACTCACTGACACAGCACAAACTCACTGACACAGCCCAAACTCACTGACACAGCCCGTACTCACTGACACAGCCCAACTGACTGACACAGAACAAACTCACTGACACAGCCCAAACTCACTGACACAGCCCAAACTCACTGACACAGCCCAACTAACCGACACGGCACAAACTCACCGACACAGCCCAAACTCACTGACACAGCCCAACTAACTGACACAGCCCGACTGACTGACACAGAACAAACTCACTGACACAGCCCAAGCTCACTGACACAGCCCAAACTCACTGACACAGATCAAACACCCTGTCACAACCCAAACTCACTGAGACAGCCCAAACTCACTGACACAGAACAAACTCACTGACACAGCCCAACTCACCGACACGGCACAAACTCACCGACACAGCCCAAACTCACTGACACAGCACAACTCACTGACACAGAACAAACTCACTGACACGGCCCAAACTCACTAACACAGCCGAAACTCACTGAAACAGCCCAAACTCACGGAAATAGACCAAACTCACAGAAACAGCCCAAACTCAAGGAAACAGCCCAAACTCAGTGAAACAGCCCAAACTCACTGACACAGCCCAAACCCACTAACACAGCCAAAACTCGCAGAAACAGCCCAAACTAAAGGAAACAGCCCAAACTCACTGGCACAGCCCAAACTCACTGACACGGCCCAAACTCACTGACACAGCCCAAACTCACTGGAACAGCCAAAACTCACTGACACAGCCCAGCGCACTGACACAGAACAAACTCACTGACACAGCCCAACTCACTGACACAGCCCAATCTCATTGACACAGCATAAACTCACTGACACAGCCCAAACGCACTGACACAGCCCAAACGCACTGACACAGCCCAAACTCACTGATACAGAACTAACTCACTGACACAGCCCAAACTCACTGACACAGCCCAACTCACTTACATAGCCCAACTCACTGACACAGCCCAAACTCACTGGAACAGCCCACACTCACTGGCACAGCCCAAACTCACTGACATAGCCCAATTCACTGACACAGAACAAACTCACAGACAAAGCCCAACTCACCGACACGGCACAAACTCAGCGACACAGCCCAAATTCACTGACACAGCCCAACTCACTGACACAGAACAAACTCACTGACACGGCCCAAACTCACGAACACAGCCGAAACTCACTGAAACAGCCCATACTCACGGAAATAGCCCAAACTCACGGAAACAGCCCAAACTCACGGAAACAGCCCAAACTCAAGGAAACAGCCCAAACTCAAGGAAACAGCCCAAACTCACGGAAACAGCCCAAACTCACTAACACAGCCCAAACCCACTCACACAGCCAGAACTCACTGAAACAGCCCAAACCAAAGGAAACAGCCCAAACTCACTGGCACAGCCCAAACTCACTGACACAGCCCGAACTCACTGACACAGCCCGAACTCACTGACATAGCCCAAACTCTCCGACACGGCCCAAACTCACTGACACAGAACAAACTCACTGACACAGACGAACTCACTGACACAGCCCAACTCACTTACATAACACAACTCACTGACACAGCTTAAACTCACTGGAACAACCCAAACTCACTGGCACAGCCCAAACTCACTGACACAGCCCAACTCACTGAAACAGAAGAAACTCACTGACACAGCCCAAACTCATTGACACAAAATAAACTCACTGACACAGCCCACACTAACTTACACAGAACAAAATCACTGACACAGCCCAAACTCAGTGACACAGCACAAACTCACTGACACAGCCAAAACTCATTGGCATAACCCAAAATCACTGACACAGCCCAAACTCACTGGCACAGCCCATACTCACTGACACAACCCAAACTCACTGACACAGAACAAACTCACTGACACAGACCAACTCACTGACACAGAAGAAAATCACTGACACAGAACAAACTCCCTGACACAGCCCAATTCACCGACATGGCACAAATTCACCGACACAGCCCAAACTCATTGACACAGCCCAACTCACTGACATATCCCAACTCACTGACACAACCCAAACTCACTGGAACAGCCCAAACTCACTGGCACAGCCCAAACTCACTGACACAGCCCAACTCACTGACACAGAAGAAACTCACTGGCACAGCCCAAACTCACTGACACAGAACAAACTCACTGAAACAGCCCAGACAAACTGACGCAGAACAAAATCACTGACACAGCCCAAACTCACTCACACAGCCCAAACTCACTGACAAAGAACAAACTCACTGTCACAGAACAAACTCACTTACACAGAACAAACTCACTGACACAAAAGAAACTCACTGACACAGCCAAAACTCATTGGCATAGCCCAAAATCACTGACACAGCCCAAACTCACTGGCACAGCCCAAACTCATTAACACAGCCGAAACTCATTGACACAGAACAAACTCACTGACACAGCCCAGAGTCACTGACACAACCCAAACTCACTGAAACAGCCCAAAATCACTGACACAGCCCAAACTCACTGGCACAGCCCAAACTCACTAACACAGCCGAAACTCATTGACACAGAACAAACTCACTGACACAGCCCAGAGTCACTGACACAGCCCAAACTGACTGAAACAGCCCAAACTCACTGACACAGAACAAACTCACTGGCACAGCCCAAACTCACTGACACAGCCCGTAATCACTGGCACAGCCCAAACTCACTGACACAGCTCCAACTCACTGACTCAGTCCAATTGACTGACACAGTACAAACTCACTGACACAGAACAAACTCACTGACACAGCCCAACTCACCGACATGGCACAAACTCACCGAAACAGCCCAAACTCACTGACACAGCCCAACACACTGACACAGAACAAACTCACTGACACGGCCCAAACTCACGGAAATAGCCCAAACTCATGGAAACAGCTCAAACTAACGGAAACAGCCAAAACTCACGGAAACAGCCCAAACTCAGTGAAACAGACCAAACTCACTGACACAGCCCAAACTCACTGACACAGAACAAACTCACTGACACAGCCGAACTCACCAACATGACACAAACTCACCGACACAGCCCAAACTCACTGACACAGCCCAACTCACTGACACAGAACAAACTCACTGACACAGCCCAAACTCACTAACACAGCCGAAACTCACTGAAACAGACCAAACTCACGGAAATAGCCCAAAGTCACAGAAACAGCCCAAACTCACGGAAACAGCCCAAACTCACGGAAACAGCCCAAACTCAGTGAAACAGCCCAAACTCACTGACACGGCCCAAACCCACTAACAGAGCCAAAACTCACTGAAACAGCCCAAACTGACGAAACAGCCCAAACTCATTGACACAGCCCAAACTCACTGACACAGCCCAAACGCACTGACATAGCACAAACGCACTGAAACAGCCCAACTCACTGGCACAGAAGAAACTCACTGACACAGCCCAAATTCATTGACACAGAACAAACTCACTGGCACAGCCCAGACTAACTGACACAGAACAAAATCACTGACATAGCCTAAACTCACTGACACAGCCCAAACTCACTGACAGAGCCCAAACTCACTGACACAGTCCAAACTCACTGACACAGCCAAAACTCAATGGCATAGCCCAAAATCACTGACACAGCCCAAACTCATTGACACAGAACAAACTCACTGACACAGCCCAGAGTCACTGACACAGCCCAAACTCACTGAAACAGCCCAAACTCAATGAAACAGAACACACTCACTGACACAGCCCAAACTCACTGATACAGCCCAAACTCACTGACGCAGCCCAAACTCACTGACGCAGCCCAACTGACTGACACAGAACAAACTCACTGACACAGAACAAACTCATTGACACAGCACAAACTCACTGACACAGCCCAAACTCACTGACACTGCCCAAACTCACTGACACTGCCCAGACTCACTGGCACAGAATAAACTCACCAACACAGCCCAAACTCACTGAGACAGCCCAACTCACTGACACAGCCCAACTCACTGACACAGCCCAACTCACTTACATAACCCAACTCACTGACACAGCCTAAACTCACTGGAACAACCCAAACTCCCTGGCACAGCCCAAACTCACTGACACAGCCCAACTCACTGAAACAGAAGAAACTCACTGACACAGCCCAAACTCATTGACACAAAATAAACTCACTGACACAGCCCACACTAACTTACACAGAACAAAATCACTGACACAGCCCAAACTCAGTGACACAGCACAAACTCACTGACACAGCCAAAACTCATTGGCATAACCCAAAATCACTGACACAGCCCAAACTCACTGGCACAGCCCATACTCACTGACACAACCCAAACTCACTGACACAGAACAAACTCACTGACACAGACCAACTCACTGACACAGAAGAAAATCACTGACACAGAACAAACTCCCTGACACAGCCCAATTCACCGACATGGCACAAACTCACCGACACAGCCCAAACTCATTGACACAGCCCAACTCACTGACATATCCCAACTCACTGACACAACCCAAACTCACTGGAACAGCCCAAACTCACTGGCACAGCCCAAACTCACTGACACAGCCCAACTCACTGACACAGAAGAAACTCACTGGCACAGCCCAAACTCACTGACACAGAACAAAATCACTGACACAGCCCAGACAAACTGACGCAGAACAAAATCACTGACACAGCCCAAACTCACTCACACAGCCCAAACTCACTGACAAAGAACAAACTCACTGTCACAGAACAAACTCACTTACACAGAACAAACTCACTGACACAAAAGAAACTCACTGACACAGCCAAAACTCATTGGCATAGCCCAAAATCACTGACACAGCCCAAACTCACTGGCACAGCCCAAACTCATTAACACAGCCGAAACTCATTGACACAGAACAAACTCACTGACACAGCCCAGAGTCACTGACACAACCCAAACTCACTGAAACAGCCCAAAATCACTGACACAGCCCAAACTCACTGGCACAGCCCAAACTCACTAACACAGCCGAAACTCATTGACACAGAACAAACTCACTGACACAGCCCAGAGTCACTGACACAGCCCAAACTGACTGAAACAGCCCAAACTCACTGACACAGAACAAACTCACTGGCACAGCCCAAACTCACTGACACAGCCCGTAATCACTGGCACAGCCCAAACTCACTGACACAGCTCCAACTCACTGACTCAGTCCAATTGACTGACACAGTACAAACTCACTGACACAGAACAAACTCACTGACACAGCACAAACTCACTGACACAGCACAAACTCACTAACACCGCCCAAACCTACTGACACAGCCCAAACTCACTGACACAGAACAAACTCACTGACACAACCCAACTCACTGACATGGCACAAAATCACCAACACAGCCGAAACTCACTGACACAGAACAAACTCACTGACACGGCCCAAACTCACTAACACAGCCGAAACTCACTGAAACAGCCCAAACTCACGGAAATTACCGAAACTCACGGAAACAGCCCAAACTAACGGAAACAGCCCAAACTCAGTAAAACAGCCCAAACTAACTGACACAGCCCATTCCCACTAACACAGCCAAAACTCATTGAAACAGCCCAAACTGACGAAACAGCCCAAACTCACCGACACAGCCCAAACACACCGACACAGCCCCAGACTGACCGCCACAGCAAAAACTCATTCAGAAACCACAAACTCACCGACACACCCCAAACTCACTGGCACAGCACAAACTCACTGACATGGCCAAAATTCACTGACACAGCCCAAACTCACTGGAACAGCCCAAACTCACGGAAACAGCCCAAGCTCAGTGAAACAGCCCAAACTCACTGACACAGCCCAAACCCACTAACACAGCCCAAACTCACCGACACAGCCCAAAATCACCCACACAGCCAAAACTCACTGGCACAGCCCAAACTTACTGACACGGCGCAAACTCACTGACACAGCCCAAACACACTGGAACTGCCCAAACTCATTGACACAGCCCAGCGCACTGAAACAGAACAAACTCACTGACACAGCCCAACTCACTGACACAGCCCAAACTCATTGACACAGCCCAAACTCACTGGCACAGCCCAAACTCACTGACACGGCGCAAACTCACTGACACAGCCCAAAATCACTGGAACAGCCCAAACTCACTGACACAGCCCAGCGCACTGACACAGAACAAACTCACTGACACAGAACAAACTCACTGACACAGCCAAAAATCACTGACACAACCCAAACTCACTGACACAGCTCAAAGTCAGTGACACAGCCCAACTGACTGACACAGAACAAACTCAATGAAAGAACAAACTCACTGACACAGCACAAACTCACTGACAAGGCGCAAACTCACTGACACAGAACAAACTCACTGACACAGCCCAAACTCACTGACAGAGCCCAACTCACTGACATAGCCCATCTCACTGACACAGCCCAAACTCACTGACACAGCCAAAACTCACTGACACAGCCCAAACTCACTGACGCAGCCCAAACTCACTGACATAGACCATCTCACTGACACAGAACAAACTCACTGACACAGAACAAACTCACTGAAACAGCCCAAAGTCACTGACAGAGGAGAAACTCACTGACACATCCCAAACTCATTGACACAGAACAAACTCACTGACACAGCCCAGAGTCACTGACACAGCCCAAACTCACTGACACAGCCCAAACTCATTGACACAGAACAAACTCACTGACACAGCCCAGACTAACTGACACAGAACAAAGTCACTGACACAGTCCAAACTCAGTGACACAGCACAAACTCACTGACACAGCCAAAACTCATTGGCATAGCCCAAACTCACTGACACAGCCCAAACTCACTGACACAGAACAAACTCACTGACACAGAACAAACTCACTGACACAGACCAACTCACTGACACAGAAGAAAATCACTGACACAGAAAAAACTCACTGACACAGCCCAATTCACCGACATGGCACAAACTCACTGACACAGCCCAAACTCACTGGAACAGGCCAAACTGACTGGCACAGCCCAAACTCACTGACACAGAACAAACTCACTGACACAGCCCAGAGTCACTGATACAGCCCAAACTCACTGACACAGAACAAACTCACTGACACAGAACAAACTCACTGACACAGAACAACTCACTGACACAGAAGAAACTCACTGACACAGCCCAAACTCATTGACACAGAACAAACTCACTGACACAGCCCAGAGTGAATGACACTGCCCAAACTCACTGAAACAGCCCAACTCACTGACACATAAGAAACTCACTGACACAGCCCAAACTCATTGACACAGAACAAACTCACTGACACAGCCCAGACTAACTGACACAGAACAAAATCACTGACACAGTCCAAACTCAGTGACACAGCACAAACTCACTGACACAGCCAAAACTCATTGGCATAGCCCAAACTCACTGACACAGCCCAAACTCACTGACACAGATCAAACTCAATGACACAGACCAACTCACTGACACAGAAGAAAATCACTGACACAGAACAAACTCACTGACACAGCCCAATTCACCGACATGGCACAAACTCACCGACACGGCCCAAACTCATTGACACAGCCCAACTCACTTACACAGAAGAAACTCACTGTCACAGCCCAAACTCACTGACACGGAACAAACTCACTGACACAGCCCAGGCTAACTGACACAGAACAAACTCACTGACACAGCGCAAACTCATTGGAACAGGCCAAACTCACTGGCACAGCCCAAACTCACTGACACAGCCCAACTCACTTACACAGAAGAAACTCACTGTCACAGCCCAAACTCACTGACACGGAACAAACTCACTGACACAGCCCAGGCTAACTGACACAGAACAAAATCACTGACACAGCACAAACTCACTGGCACAGCCCAAACTCACTGACACAGCCCAAACTCACTGACACAGCCCAACTCACTGACACAGACCAACTCACTGACACAGAAGAAAATCACTGACACAGAACAAACTCACTGACACAGCCCAATTCACCGACATGGCACAAACTCACCGACACGGCCCAAACTCATTGACGCAGCCCAAACTCACTGACACAGCCCAAACACATTGACACAGAATCAACTCACTGACACAGCCCAGAGTCACTGACACAGCCCAAACTCACTGAAACAGCCCAAACTCACTGACACAGAACAAACTCACTGACACAACCCAAACTCACTGACACAGCCCGTACTCACTGACACAGCCCAAACTCACTGACACAGCCCAACTCACTGACACAGAACAAACTCACTGACACAGCCCAAACTCACTGACATAGCCCGTACTCACCGACACAGCCCAAAATCACCGACACAGCCCCAGACTGACCGGCTCAGCACAAACTCATTCAGAAACCACAAACTCACCTACATAGCCCAAACTCAATGACGCAGCCCAAACTCACTGACACAGAAGAAACTCACTGTCACAGCCCAAACTCATTGACACGGAACAAACTCACTGACACAGCCCAGACTAACTGACACAGAACAAAATCACTGACACAGCACAAACGCACTGACACAGCCCAAACTCACTGACACAGCCCAAACTCACTGACATAGCCCAACTGACTGGCACAGAACAAACTCACTGACACAGCCCAAACTCACTGACACAGCCCAAACTCACTGACACAGCCCAAACACACTGACACAGAATCAACTCACTGACACAGCCCAGAGTCACTGACACAGCCCAAACTCACTGAAACAGCCCAAACTCACTGACACAGACCAATCCCACTAACACCGGCAAAACTCACTGAAACAGCCCAAACTGACGGAAACATCCCAAACTCACCGACACAGCCCCAGACTGACCGGCTCAGCACAAACTCATTCAGAAACCACAAACTCACCTACAGAGCCCAAACTCACTGCCACAGCCCAAAATCACTGACACGGCCCAAACTCACTGAAAAAGCCCAAACTCACTGGCACAGCCCAAACTCACTGACACAGCCCAGCGCACTGACACAGAACAAACTCACTGACACAGCACAACTCACTGGCACAGCCCAAACGCACTGACACAGCCCAAACGCACTGACACAGAACAAACTCACTGACACAGCCCAACTCACTGACACAGCCCAAACTCACTGACACAGCCCAAACTCACTGACACAGCCCGTACTCACTGACACAGCCCAACTGACTGACACAGAACAAACTCACTGACACAGCCCAAACTCACTGACACAGAACAAACTCTCTGACACAGCCAAACTCACTGACACAGCCCAAACTCATTGACATCGCCCAAACTCACTGACAAAGCCCAAACGCACAGACATAGCCCAAACGCACTGACACAGAACAAACTCACTGACACAGCCCAAACTCACTGACACAGCCCAAACTCACTGACACAGCCCAACTCACTGACACAGCCGAAACTCACTGACACAGGCCAAACTCACTGGAAAAGCCCAAATTCAATAGGACAGCCCAAAGTCACTGACACAGCCCAACTCACTGACACAGAAGAAACTCAACGGCACAGTCCAAACTCATTGACACGGACCAAACTCACTGACAGCCCAGACAAACTGACACACAACAAAATCACTGACACAGCCCAAAGTCACTGACACAGCCCAAACTCACTGACATAGCCCAACTCACTGACAAAGAACAAACTCACTGAAAAAGCCCAAACTCACTGCAACAGCCCAAACTCACTGACACAGAACAAACTCACTGACACAGCCCAAACTCACTGACACAGCCCAAACTCACTGACACAGCCCGTACTCACTGACACAGCCCAACTGACTGACACAGAACAAAATCACTGACACAGCCCAAACTCACTGACACTGCCCAAACTCACTGACACAGAACAAACTCACTGACACGGCCCAAACTAACTAACACAGACGAAACTCACTGAAACAGCCCAAACTCACGGAAACAGCAAAAACTCACGGAAACAGACCAAACTCACTGAAATAGCCCAAACTCACTGACACAGACAAATCCCACTAACACCGGCAAAACTCACTGAAACAGCCCAAACTGACGGAAACATCCCAAACTCACCGACACAGCCCCAGACTGACCGGCTCAGCACAAACTCATTCAGAAACCACAAACTCACCTACAGAGACCAAACTCACTGCCACAGCCCAAAATCACTGACACGGCCCAAACTCACTGACACAGCCCAACTCATTGACACAGAACAAACTCACTGACACGGCCCAAACTCACTAACGCAGCCAAAACTCACTGAAACAGCACAAACTCACGGAAATAGCCCAAACTCTCAGAAACAGCCCAAACTCACGGAAACAGCCCAAACTCAGTGAGACAGCCGAAACTCACTGACACATCCCAAACACACTAACACAGCCAAAACTCACTGAAACAGCCCAAACTAAAGGAAACAGCAAAAACTCACTGGCACAGCCCAAACTCACTGGAACAGCCAAAACTCACTGACACAGCCCAAACGCACTGACACAGCCCAACCTCACTGACACAGCCCATACTCACGGAAATAGCCCAAACTCACGGAAACAGCCCAAACTCACGGAAACAGCCCAAACTCAAGGAAACAGCCCAAACTCACGGAAACAGCCCAAACTCACTGACACAGCCCAAACCCACTCACACAGCCAGAACTCACTGAAACAGCCCAAACTAAAGGAAACAGCCCAAACTCACTGGCACAGCCCAAACTCACTGGCACAGCCCAAACTCACTGACACAGCCCGAACTCACTGACATAGCCCAAACTCACCGACACAGAACAAACTCACTGACACAGACCAACTCACTGACACAGACGAAACTCACTGACAGAGAACAAACTCACTGACACAGAACAAATTCACTGACACAGCCCAAACTCACTGACACAGCCCAAACTCACTGACACAGAATAAACTCACTGACATAGCCCAAACTCACTGACAGAACAAACTCACTGACAAAGAACAAACTCACTGACACAGACCAACTCACCGACACGGCTCAAAATCACCGCCCCAGCCCAAACTCACTGACACAGCCCAACTCACTGACACAGCCCAAACTCACTGACACAGCACAAACTCACTGACACAGCACAAACTCACTGACACAGCCCAAACTCACTGACACAGCCCGTACTCACTGACACAGCCCAACTGACTGACACAGAACAAACTCACTGACACAGCCCAAACTCACTGACACAGCCCAAACTCACTGACACAGCCCAACTAACCGACACGGCACAAACTCACCGACACAGCCCAAACTCACTGACACAGCCCAACTAACTGACACAGCCCGACTGACTGACACAGAACAAACTCACTGACACAGCCCAAGCTCACTGACACAGCCCAAACTCACTGACACAGATCAAACACCCTGTCACAACCCAAACTCACTGAGACAGCCCAAACTCACTGACACAGAACAAACTCACTGACACAGCCCAACTCACCGACACGGCACAAACTCACCGACACAGCCCAAACTCACTGACACAGCACAACTCACTGACACAGAACAAACTCACTGACACGGCCCAAACTCACTAACACAGCCGAAACTCACTGAAACAGCCCAAACTCACGGAAATAGACCAAACTCACAGAAACAGCCCAAACTCAAGGAAACAGCCCAAACTCAGTGAAACAGCCCAAACTCACTGACACAGCCCAAACCCACTAACACAGCCAAAACTCGCAGAAACAGCCCAAACTAAAGGAAACAGCCCAAACTCACTGGCACAGCCCAAACTCACTGACACGGCCCAAACTCACTGACACAGCCCAAACTCACTGGAACAGCCAAAACTCACTGACACAGCCCAGTGCACTGACACAGAACAAACTCACTGACACAGCCCAACTCACTGACACAGCCCAATCTCATTGACACAGCATAAACTCACTGACACAGCCCAAACGCACTGACACAGCCCAAACGCACTGACACAGCCCAAACTCACTGATACAGAACTAACTCACTGACACAGCCCAAACTCACTGACACAGCCCAACTCACTTACATAGCCCAACTCACTGACACAGCCCAAACTCACTGGAACAGCCCACACTCACTGGCACAGCCCAAACTCACTGACACAGCCCAATTCACTGACACAGAACAAACTCACAGACAAAGCCCAACTCACCGACACGGCACAAACTCAGCGACACAGCCCAAATTCACTGACACAGCCCAACTCACTGACACAGAACAAACTCACTGACACGGCCCAAACTCACGAACACAGCCGAAACTCACTGAAACAGCCCATACTCACGGAAACAGCCCAAACTCACGGAAACAGCCCAAACTCACGGAAACAGCCCAAACTCAAGGAAACAGCCCAAACTCACGGAAACAGCCCAAACTCACTGACACAGCCCAAACCCACTCACACAGCCAGAACTCACTGAAACAGCCCAAACCAAAGGAAACAGCCCAAACTCACTGGCACAGCCCAAACTCACTGACACAGCCCGAACTCACTGACACAGCCCGAACTCACTGACATAGCCCAAACTCTCCGACACGGCCCAAACTCACTGACACAGAACAAACTCACTGACACAGACGAACTCACTGACACAGATGAAACTCACTGACACAGAACAAACTCACTGACACAGAACAAATTCACTGACACAGCACAAACTCACTGTCACAGCCCAAACTCACTGACACAGAATAAACTCACTGACACAGCCCAAACTCACTGACAGAACAAACTCACTGACACAGAACAAACTCACTGACACAGCCCAACTCACCGACACGGCCCAAACTCACCGCCCCAGCCCAACTCACTGACACAGCCCGAACTCACTGACACAGCCCGAACTCACTGACATAGCCCAAACTCACCGATACGGCCCAAACTCACTGACACAGAACAAACTCACTGACACAGACGAACTCACTGACACAAATGAAACTCACTGACACAGAACAAACTCACTGACACAGAACAAATTCACTGACACAGCAAAAACTCACTGACACAGCCCAAACTCACTGACACAGAAAAAACTCACTGACACAGCCCAAACTCACTGACAGAACAAACTCACTGACACAGAACAAACTCACTGACACAGCCCAACTCACCGACACGGCACAAACTCACCGCCCCAGCCCAACTCACTGACACAGCCCAAACTCACTAACACAGCCGAAACTCACTGAAACAGCCCATACTCACGGAAATAGCCCAAACTCACGGAAACAGCCCAAACTCACGGAAACAACCCAAACTCAAGGAAACAGCCCAAACTAAAGGAAACAGCCCAAACTCACTGGCACAGCCCAAACTCACAGACACAGCCCGAACTCACTGACACAGCCCGAACTCACTGACATAGCCCAAACTCACCGACACGGCCCAAACTCACTGACACAGAACAAACTCACTGACACAGACGAACTCCCTGACACAGATGAAACTCACTGACACAGAACAAACTCACTGAAACAGAACAAATTCACTGACACAGCCCAAACTCACTGAAACAGCCCAAACTCACGGAAACAGCAAAAACTCAGGGAAACAGCCCAAACTCACTGAAATAGCCCAAACTCACTGACACAGCCCAAACCCACTAACACCGGCAAAACTCACTGAAACAGCCAAAACTGACGGAAGCAGCCCAAACTCACCGACACAGCCCAAACTCACCGACACAGCCCCAGACTGACCGGCTCAGCACAAACTCATTCAGAAACCACAAACTCACCGACAGAGCCCAAACTCACTGCCACAGCCCAAAATCACTGACACGGCCCAAACTCACTGACAAAGCCCAAACTGACTGGCACAGCCCAAACTCACTGACACAGCCCAGCGCACGTTCACAGAACAAACTCACTGACACAGCACAACTCACTGGCACAGCCCAAACCGACTGACACAGCCCAAACTAACTCACACAGCCCAAACGCACTGACACAGCCCAAACGCACTGACACAGAACAAACTCACTGACACAGCCCAACTCACTGACACAGCCCAAACTCACTGACACAGCCCAAACTCACTGACACAGCCCAAACGCACTGACACAGAATAAACTCACTGACACAGCCCAAAGTCATTGACACAGCCCAACTCACTGACACAGAAGAAACTCACTGACACAGACCAGATTAACTGCCACAGCCCAAACTCACTGACACAGAACAAACTCACTGACACAGCCCAAACTCACTGACACAGCCCACACTCAGTGACATAGACCAAACTCACTGACACAGCCCAACTGACTGAAACAGAACAAACTCACTGACACAGAACAAACTCACTGACACAGCCCAAACGGACTGACACAGCCCAAACTCACTCACACAGCCCAAACGCACTGACACAGCCCAAACGCACTGACACAGAACAAACTCACTGACACAGCCCAAACTCACTGACACAGCCCAAACTCACTGACACAGCCCAACTCATTAACACAGAACAAACTCACTGACACGGCACAAAATGACAAACACAGCCGAAACTCACTGAAACAGCCCAACCTCAGGGAAACAGCCGAAACTGACGGAAACAGCCCAAACTCACTGAAACAGCCCAAACTCACTGAAACAGCCCAAATTCACTGACACAGCCCAAACCCACTAACACAGACAAAACTCACTGAAACAGCCCAAACTGAAGGAAACAGCCCAAACTCACCGACACAGCCCAAACTCACCGACACAGCCCCAGACTGGCCGGCACAGCACAACCTCATTTAGAAACCACAAACTCACCGACACAGCCCAAACTCACTGGCACAGCGCAAACTCACTGACACGGCCCAAACTCACTGACACAGCCCAAACTCACTGGCACAGCCCAAACTCACTGGCACAGACCAAACGCACTGACACAGAACAAACTCACTGACACAGCCCAAACTCACTGACACAGCCCAAACTCACGGAAACAGCAAAAACTCACTGAAACAGCCCAAACTCACCGACACAGCCCAAACTCACCGACACAGCCCAAACTCACCGACACAGCCCCAGACTGACCGGCTCAGCACAAACTCATTCAGAAACCACAAACTCACCGACAGAGCCCAAACTCACTGGCACAGCCCAAAATCACTGACACGGCCCAAACTCACTGACAAAGCCCAAACTCACTGGCACAGCCCAAACTCACTGACACAGCCCAGCGCACTGACACAGCCCAAACTCACTGACACAGCCCAAACTCACTGACACAGCCCAAACGCACTGACACAGAATAAACTCATTGACACAGCCCAAACTCATTGACACAGCCCAACTCACTGACACAGCCCAACTCACTGACACAGCCCAAACTCACTGGAACAGCCCAAACTAACTGGCACAGCACAAACTCACTGACACAGCACAAACTCACTGACACAGAACAAACTCACTGACACAGCCCAACTCACTGACACAGAACAAACTCACTGACACAGCCCAAACTCACTGACACAGCCCACAGTCACTGACACAGCCCAAACACAATGACACAGCCCAACTGACTGAAACAGAACAAACTCACTGACACAGAACAAACTCACTGACACAGAACAAACTCACTGACACAGCCCAAACTCACTGACACAGCCCAAACTCACTGACACTGAACAAACTCACTGACACAGAACAAACTCACTGACACAGCCCAACACACCGACAGGGCCCAAACTCACCGACACAGCCCCAACTCACTGACACAGCCCAGCTCACTAACACAGAACAAACTCACTGATACGGCCCAAAATCACTAACACAGCCGAAACACACTGAAACAGCCCAAACTCATTGAAACAGGCCAAACTCACGGAAACAGCCCAAACTCACGGAAACAGCCCTAACTCACTGAAACAGCCCAATCTCACTGAAACAGCCCAAATTCACTGACACAGCCCAAACCCACAAACACAGACAAAACTCACTGAAACAGCCCACACTGAGGGAAACAGTCCAAACTAACCGACACAGCCCAAACTCACCGACACAGCCCCAGACTGACTGGCACAGCACAACCTCATTCAGAAACCACAAACTCACCGACACAGCCCAAACTCACTGGCACAGCGCATACTCACTGACACGGCCCAAACTCACTTACGCAGCCCAAACTCACTGGCACAGCCCAAACTCACTGACACAGCCCAAACGCACTGACACAGAACAAACTCACTGACACAGCCCGAACTCACTGACACAGCCCAAACTCACTGACACAGCCCAAACTCACTGACACAGCCCAAACGCACTGACACAGAACAAACTCACTGGCACAGCCCGAACTCACTGACACAGCCCAAACTCACTGACACAGCCCAAACTCACTGACACAGCCCAAACACACTGACACAGAACAAACTCACTGACACAGAACAAACTCACTGACACGGTTCAAACTCACTGACACAGCCCAAACCCACTAACAAAGCCCAAACTCACTGAAACAACCCAAACTCACGGAAACAGCCCAACTCACTTAAACAGCCCAAACTCACTGTAACAACCCAAGCTCACTGACACAACCCAATCGCACTAACACAGCCAAAACTCACTGAAACAGCCCAAACTCACGGAAACAGCACAAACTCACTGAAACAGCCCAAACTCACTCACACAGCCCAAAATCACTGACACAGCCCAAACCCACTAACACAGCCAAAACTCACTGAAACAGCCAAAACTGACGGAAACAGCCCAAACTCACCGACACAGCCCGAACTCACCGACACGGCCCCAGACTGACCGGCACAGCACAACCTCATTCAGAAACCACAAACTCACCGACATAGCCCAAACTCACTGGCACAGCGCAAACTCACTGACACGGCCCAAACTCACTGACACAGAACAAACTCACTGACACAGCCCAAACTCACTGACACAGCCCAAACGCACTGACACAGAACAAACTCACTGACACAGCCCAAACTCACTGACACAGAACAAACTCACTGACACAGCCCAACTCACCGACACGGCACAAACTCACCGACACAGCCCAAACTCACTGACACAGCCGAACTCACTGACACAGAACAAACTCACTGACACGACCCAAACTCACTAACACAGCCGAAACTCACTGAAACAGTCCAAACTCACGGAAATAGCCCAAACTCACAGAAACAGCCCAAACTCACTGAAACAGCCCAAACTCAGTGACACAGCCGAAACTCACTGACACAGCTCAAACCCACTAACACAGCCAAAACTCACTGAAACAGCCCAAACTAAAGGAAACAGCCCAAACTCACTGGCACAGCCCAAACTCACTGACACAGCCCAAACTCACTGACACAGCCCAAACTCACTGACACAGCCCAAACTCACTGGAACAGCCAAAACTCACTGACACAGCCCAAACGCACTGACACAGCCCAAACTCACGGAAACAGCCCAAACTCAAGGAAACAGCCCAAACTCACGGAAACAGCTCAAACTCACTGACAAAGCCCAAACCCACTCACACAGCCAGAACTCACTGAAACAGCCCAAACTAAAGAGAAACAGCCCAAACTCACTGGCACAGCCCAAACTCACTGACACAGCCCGAACTCACTGACATAGCCCAAACTCACCGACACATAACAAACTCACTGACACAGACCAACTCATTGACACAGACGAAACTCACTGACACAGAACAAACTCACTGACACAGAACAAATTCACTGCCACAGCCCAAACTCACTGACACAGCCCAAACTCACTGACACAGAATAAACTCACTGACACAGCCCACACTCACTGACAGAACAAACTCACTGACACAGAACAAACTCACTGACACAGCCCAACTCACCGACACGGCCCAAACTCACCGCCCCAGCCCAAACTCACTGACACAGCCCAACTCACTGACACAGAACAAACTCACTGACACGGCACAAACTAACTAACACAGCCGAAACTCACTGAAACAGCCCAAACTCACGGAAACAGCAAAAACCTACGGAAACAGCCCAAACTCACTGAAATAGCCCAAACTCACTGACACAGACCAAACCCACTAACACCGGCAAAACTCACTGAAACAGCCCAAACTGACTGAAACATCCCAAACTCACCGACACAGCCCCAGACTGACCGGCTCAGCACTAACTCATTCAGAAACCACAAACTCACCGACAGAGCCCAAACTCACTGCCACAGCCCAAAATCACTGACACGGCCCAAACTCACTGACAAAGCCCAAACTAACTGGCACAGCCCAAACTCACTGACACAGCCCAGCGCACTGGCACAGAACAAACTCACTGACACAGCACAACTCACAGGCACAGCCCAAACGCACTGACACAGCCCAAACGCACTGACACAGAACAAACTCACTGACACAGCCCAAACTCACTGACAAAGCCCAAACTCACTGACACAGCCCAACTGACTGAAACAGAACAAACTCACTGACACAGAACAAATTCACTCACACGGTCCAAACTCACTGACACAGCCCAAACTCACGGAAAAGGCAAAAACTCACTGAAACAGCCCAAACTGACGGAAACGGCCCAAACTCACAAACACAGCCCAAATTCACCGACACAGCCCCAGACTGACCGGCTCAGCACAAACTCATTCAGAAACCACAAACTCACCGACAGAGCCCAAACTCACTGGCACAGCCCAAAATCACTGACACGTCCCAAACTCACTGACAAAGCCCAAACTCACTGGCACAGCCCAAACTCACTGGCACAGCCCAGCACACTGACACAGCCCAAACTCACTGACACAGCCCAAACGCACTGACACAGAACAAACTCACTGACACAGAACATATTCACTGACAAAGCCCAAACTCACTGACACAGCCCAAACTCACTGACACAGAATAAACTCACTGACACAGCCCAAACTCACTGACAGAACAAACTCACTGACACAGAACAAATTCACTGACACAGCACAACTCACCGACACGGCCCAAACTCACTGACATAGCCCAACTCACTGACAAAGAACAAACTCACTGAAACAGCCCAAACTCACTGACACACCCCAAACTCATTGACACAGAACAAACTCACTGACACAGCCCAGAGTCACAGACACAGCCCAAACTCACTGCAACAGCCCAAACTCACTGACACCGAACAAACTCACTGACACAGCCCAAACTCACTGACACAGCCCAAACTCACTGACACAGCCCGTACTCACTGACACAGCCCAACTGACTGACACAGAACAAACTCACTGACACAGCCCAAACTCACTGACACAGAACAAACTCTCTGACACAACACAAACTCACTGACACAGCCCAAACTCACTGACACTGCCCAAACTCACCGACACGGAACAAACTCACCGACACGGAACAAACTCACCGACACAGCCCAAACTCACTGACACAGCCCAACTAACTGACACAGCCCAACTGACTGACACAGAACAAACTCACTGACATAGAACAAGCTCACTGACACAGCCCAAATTCACTGACACAGATCAAACTCACTGACACAATCCAAACACACTGACACAGCCCAAACTCACTGACAGAGAACAAACTCACTGATACAGCCCAACTCACCGACACGGCACAAACTCACCGACACAGCCCAAACTCACTGACACAGCCCAACTCACTGACACAGAACAAACTCACTGACACGACCCAAACTCACTAACACAGCCGAAACTCACTGAAACAGTCCAAACTCACGGAAATAGCCCAAACTCACAGAAACAGCCCAAACTCACTGAAACAGCCCAAACTCAGTGAGACAGCCGAAACTCACTGACACAGCTCAAACCCACTAACACAGCCAAAACTCACTGAAACAGCCCAAACTAAAGGAAACAGCCCAAACTCACTGGCACAGCCCAAACTCACTGACACAGCCCAAACTCACTGACACAGCCCAAACTCACTGGAACAGCCAAAACTCACTGACACAGCCCAAACGCACTGACACAGCCCAAACTCACGGAAACAGCCCAAACTCACGGAAACAGCCCAAACTCAAGGAAACAGCCCAAACTCACGGAAACAGCCCAAACTCACTGACAAAGCCCAAACCCACTCACACAGCCAGAACTCACTGAAACAGCCCAAACTAAAGGAAACAGCCCAAACTCACTGGCACAGTCCAAACTCACTGACACAGCCCGAACTCACTGACATAGCCCAAACTCACCGACACATAACAAACTCACTGGCACAGCCCAAACTCACTGACACAGCGCGAACTCACTGACATAGCCCAAACTCACCGACACATAACAAACTCACTGACACAGACCAACTCACTGACACAGACGAAACTCACTGACACAGAACAAACTCACGGACACAGAACAAATTCACTGACACAGCCCAAACTCACTGACACAGCCCAAACTCACTGACACAGAATAAACTCACTGACACAGCCCAAACTCACTGACAGAACAAACTCACTGACACAGAACAAACTCACTGACACAGACCAACTCACCGACACGGCCCAAACTCACCGCCCCAGCCCAAACTCACTGACACAGCCCAACTCACTGACACAGAACAAACTCACTGACACGGCACGAACTAACTAACACAGCCGAAACTCACTGAAACAGCCCAAACTCACGGAAACAGCAAAAACCCACGGAAACAGCCCAAACTCACTGAAATAGCCCAAACTCACTGACACAGACCAAACCCACTAACACCGGCAAAACTCACTGAAACAGCCCAAACTGACTGAAACATCCCAAACTCACCGACACAGCCCCAGACTGACCGGCTCAGCACTAACTCATTCAGAAACCACAAACTCACCGACAGAGCCCAAACTCACTGCCACAGCCCAAAATCACTGACACGGCCCAAACTCACTGACAAAGCCCAAACTAACTGGCACAGCCTAAACTCACTGACACAGCCCAGCGCACTGGCACAGAACAAACTCACTGACACAGCACAACTCACAGGCACAGCCCAAACGCACTGACACAGCCCAAACGCACTGACACAGAACAAACTCACTGACACAGCCCAAACTCACTGACACAGCCCAAACTCACTGACACAGCCCAACTTACCGACACGGCACAAACTCACCGACACAGCCCAAACTCACTGACACAGCCCAACTAACTGACACAGCCCGACTGACTGACACAGAACAAACTCACTGACACAGCAGAAGCTCACTGACACAGCCCAAACTCACTGACACAGATCAAACACCCTGTCACAACCCAAACTCACTGAGACAGCCCAAACTCACTGACACAGAACAAACTCACTGACACAGCCCAACTCACCGACACGGCCCAAACTCACCGCCCGAGCCCAAACTCACTGACACAGCCCAATTCACTGACACAGAACAAACTCACTGACACGGCCCAAACTCACGGAAATAGACCAAACTTACAGAAACAGCCCAAACTCATGGAAACAGCCCAAACTCAGTGAAACAGCCCAAACTCACTGACACAGCCCAAACCCACTAACACAGCCAAAACTCACAGAAACAGCCCAAACTAAAGGAAACAGCCCAAACACACTGGCAAAGCTCAAACTCACTGACACGGCCCAAACTCACTGACACAGCCCAAACTCACTGGAACAGCCAAAACTCACTGACACAGCCCAGCGCACTGACACAGAACAAACTCACTGACACAGCCCAACTCACTGACACAGCCCAATCTCAATGACACAGCCCAAACTCACTGACACAGCCCAAACGCACTGACACAGCCCAAACTCACTGACACAGCCCAAACGCACTGACACAGCCCAAACTCACTGATACAGAACTAACTCACTGACACAGCCCAAACTCATTGACACAGCCCAACTCACTTACATAGCCCAACTCACTGACACAGCCCAAACTCACTGGAACAGCCCACACTCACTGGCACAGCCCAAACTCACTGACACAGCCCAACTCACTGACACAGAACAAACTCACTGACACGGCCCAAACTCACTAACACAGCCGAAACTCACTGAAACAGCCCATACTCATGGAAATAGTCCAAACTCACGGAAACAGCCCAAACTCACGGAAACAGCCCAAACTCAAGGAAACAGCCCAAACTCAAGGAAACAGCCCAAACTCACGGAAACAGCCCAAACTCACTGACACAGCCCAAACCCACTCAGACAGCCAGAACTCACTGAAACAGCCCAAACTAAAGGAAACAGCCCAAACTCACTGGCACAGCCCAAACCCACTGACACAGCCCGAAATCACTGACACAGCCCGAACTCACTGACATAGCCCAAACTCACCGACACGGCCCAAACTCACTGACACAGAACAAACTCACTGACACAGACGAACTCACTGACACAGATGAAACTCACTGACACAGAACAAACTCACTGACACAGAACAAATTCACTGACACTGCACAAACTCACTGACACAGCCGAAACTCACTGACACAGAATAAACTCACTGACACAGCCCAAACTCACTGACAGAACAAACTCACTGACACAGAACAAACTCACTGACACAGCCCAACTCACTGACACGGCCCAAACTCACCGCCCCAGAACAACTCACTGACACAGCCCAACTCACTGACACAGCTCAATTCACTGACACAGAACAAACTCACTGACAAAGCCCAACTCACCGACACGGCACAAACTCAGCGACACAGCCCAAATTCACTGACACAGCCCAACTCACTGACACAGAACAAACTCACTGACACGGCCTAAACTCACTAACACAGCCGAAACTCATTGAAACAGCCCATACTCACGGAAATAGCCCAAACTCACGGAAACAGCCCAAACTCACGGAAACAGCCCAAACTCAAGGAAACAGCCCAAACTCAAGGAAACAGCCCAAACTCACGGAAACAGCCCAAACTCACTGACACAGCCCAAACCCACTCACACAGCCAGAACTCACTGAAACAGCCCAAACTAAAGGAAACAGCCCAACCTCACTGGCACAGCCCAAACCCACTGACACAGCCCGAACTCACTGACACAGCCCGAACTCACTGACATAGCCCAAACTCACCGACACGGCCCAAACTCACTGACACAGAACAAACTCACTGACACAGACGAACTCACTGACACAGATGAAACTCACTGACACAGAACAAACTCACTGACACAGAACAAATTCACTGACACAGCACAAACTCACTGACACAGCCCAAACTCACTGACACAGAATAAACTCTCTGACACAGCCCAAACTCACTGACAGAACAAACTCACTGACACAGAACAAACTCACTGACACAGCCCAACTCACCGACACGGCCCAAACTCACCGCCCCAGCCCAACTCACTGACACAGCCCAACTCACTGACGCAGAACAAACTCACTGACACGGCCCAAACTAACTAACACAGACGAAACTCACTGAAACAGCACAAACTCACGGAAACAGCAAAAACTCACGGAAACAGCCCAAACTCACTGAAATAGCCCAAACTCACTGACAGAGCCCAAACCCACTAACACCGGAAAAACTCACTGAAACAGCCCAAACTGACGGAAGCAGCCCAAACTCACCGACACAGCCCAAACTCACCGACACAGCCTCAGACTGACCGG